>NC_133470.1:66849014-67538514 GCF_048565385.1 Saimiri boliviensis | reverse complement strand
AAGATGCAGATATTTATTTACCTAATTATTTTGAAAATGCAAAATGTGGCAGCAGCAAGTAATATGAAGAATAAGTGCATTGTGTTCTGAAGTTTTACACAAAAACAATGACTAAGAAAGATCAGAAAGGGCTTCCTTAAGAAAGTAGAATACTGGAAATAAATATAAATCATTCTACGAAAAAGTCACATGCATGTGTATGTTCATTACGGCACTATTCACAATAGCAAACTCATGGAATAAACCTAAATGCCCATCCATTAACAGTGGACTGGATAAAGAAAATGTGGTACTGTACAACATAGAATACTATGATGTAGCCATAAAAATAGAACAAAATCATATCTTGAGCAGCAACATGTATGGATTTGGAGACCATTAGTGTAAGCAAACTAATGTAGGAACAGAAAACAAAATATCACATGTTCTCACTTGCAAGTGTTAGCTAAATATTGAGCGCACATTGACACAAAGAAAGGAACAATAGACCCTGGGATCTACTTGATAGTGGAGGGGGTTAGGAGGATGAATATTGAACAACTGCCTATTAGGTACTGTGCTCATTACGTGAATGATGAAATAATCTGTACCCCCAACCCCCACAACATGCAATTTACCCATGTAACAAACCTGCATATGTATCTCCTGAACTTAAAATAAAAGTTAGGAAAAAATAAGTAATAGAAAGAGCAATAAAATACACAATAAAAACAATGCTGCATACTGGTAACAGAAATGAAAAATATTTTATCTAGTTGGAATGTATTTTGTAGGATTTATCTACAGAGCTTGGTATTTCACTGAATATAAAAGATAAAAGGAGGTATCAATAATGACTCCTATGTTTATGAAGTGAAGATGTTTACTAAAATGGAGAATAATGATTCAGGGACAGATTTAGCAAGTGGGTATCAAATATTCATTTTGGAACATCTTCATTTTGGCTTGCCTGAGATACACTGAAGTGTCATTATTAAGTAGGTAAATACAAGATTCTGGATTTGTGATACTGGAAGAGTAATCAGCATATAGACAAATGGTAATGTCATAAGAGTGAGTGGAATTTCCATGAAGATGTAAAACAATAAAGAAGAAAAGAGCAACCAGAATGAAGTCCCGAAGAATTCCAATATTTAAAGACTATATTAAGAAGGTAAAGAGCCCTGTGAGAGAGTGGATAAAGGTAGAAGGAGTTAATGTCATTAATACCAAGAGAGTGGTTCAAGGAGAAAGGAGTCAAGTGTTTAATGACAGCAGGCCAAGTACATTAGGACCTACTTGATATAATTTTCAAAATAAAGGTTATTGACAACCTTAGCAAAATTAGTTTTTGTGAATAAGGTGTAGGCGAAAGACTACAGTGAGTTCAACTCTTGTTGATATGTAGATAGCTCTTTAAAACAGCTTTAAAGGAAGAGAAATACATAGTGAGGTAACCGGGATGGAAAATCTAAAGGTTTTTTCTTTTATAAAAGAGATAAAATAGACTGAATACTAATGTCAATTATCTATCTTTATGGATAAAAATATACAAGGATGTGAGCAGAAGTGAATCTGTATTTTAATTCTTTGAAAGCTTTCGGGGACACAGGAGCTCACTGACATGTCTAGTGTTTATCTCAAAAGATTGGTTAGAGAGATACCCAGGGCCAAAAATGGGAGGAAGCACCTCATTTAATTATCAATGGAATGTGAAAATTATTAGCAGTTGTTTTAGAGTTAGATTTGTGCCCCTTTTGAAAGTTTTATTTTTAAGTTCAGGGGCACATGTGCAAGTTTGTTATATGGGCAAACTTGTGTCACAGGGGTTTGTTGTACTGATTATTTTGCCACCCAGGTACTGAGTGACTTTCTAGTATCCAATAGTTATTTTTTTCTGATCCTCTTTTTTCTCCCACCTGTCACCTTCAAGTAGATCCCAGCATCTGTTGTTCCCCTCTGTGTGTCCATGAATTATTGTCATTTAGCTCCCACTTACAAGTGAGAATGTAGTATTTGACTTTCTGTTCCTGCATTAGTTTGCTAAGGATAGTGAGTTCCAGCTCCATCCATGTTCCCACAAAATATATATTATTTTGAATATATATCTTATTCTTTTTATGGTTGCATAGCATTTCATTGTCTATATGTACCACACTTTATTCAATCTGTTATTGATGAAAATTCAGGTTAATTACAAGTCTTTGGTATTGTGAATAGTGCTGCAATAAACATTCACATGGATGTATCTTTATAGTAGAATTGTATATATTTCATTGAGTATATATCCAGTAATGAGATTGCTGGGTTGAATGGTAGTTTTGTTTTTAGCTCTTTGAGAATTGCCACACTGATTTCCACAATGGATTAACTAATTTACACTCACACCAACAATGTGTAAGTATTCCCTTTCTCTACAACCTCACCAGCATCTGTTACATTTTGACTTTTTAATATCACTGTAGTTTCAATTTGCACTTCTCTAATGATCAGTGATATCGAGCATTTTTTTCATATGCTTGTTGGCTATTTGTATGTCTTCTTTTGAAAAGTGACAGTTCATGTTCTTTAATCAGTACTGATATGACTATCCAGAAGTTTATCTCAATTCCACTTGAGGAGATTAGAGAAATCATGAACTTGACTTGGGCTTCATAAAGTTCATACTTCTACATTTTAAGCACAAAGCTGATTCTATTAGAGACAGTCCAAGACCATCTGGACAATACTGTCACAAGCAAACTGAAACATTGTCCAGATATATGATCATAGTTCAATCCAGGAGAGTCCTAAACATCATGTTTATAAAATATTGGAAAATCACCCAGACATAATAAAATCCAAAAGACATAAAGGTACATAAACACGCCAGCCATACTGAATGCAACAGGGTATCTTGCTGTTATCTCACCCTTCAAAACTCGGGCTGGATGGCTTCAGTGATTAATTTTACAAACATTTAGAAAGAACTAACACCAATCCCACTCAAACTATTCCAAAGAATAGAGGAGAAGGGAATATTTCCAAACTCACTCTATGAGGTAAATATTACACTGATAACAGAACCAGATAAAAACACATCAGAAAAAGAAAATGACTCGTGGACACACAGAGGGGAACAAGAGTTGCTGGGATCTACTTGAAGGTGATGAGTGGGAGAAAAAAGAGGATCAGAAAATAATAACCATTGGATACTAGATTCAGTATCTGGGTGACAAAATAATCAGTACAACAAACCCCTGTGACACGAGTTTGCCCATATCAACAAAATGAAGGAAAAAAAATACGATCATTTCAACTGATGCTAAAAAGCTTTTGATAAAATTCACTATCACTTCATTGTGAAAACTTTCAAAAATGAGTATAGAAGAAACAATAAGAAAAATAAGAAAAATAACAAAAGCTGTATAAAACAGACAGAACACTAGTGTCATACCGAATGGAAAACAGCTGAAAGTCTTTTCTCTAAGATCTGCACAGGATAAAGATGCCCACTTTCACCACTGACTGAACATAGTACTGGAAGACCTGGTTAGAACATTCAGACAAGAGAAAGAAATAAAGGACATCCACACTGGAATGAAAAATGTCAAACTATTATTGTTTACAGATAATGTGATCTTATGTTTGTGAAAACCAAAAGATTCCACACACACACACACAAAAACTATTAGAACTGATAAACAAAGTTTCAGGATACTGACATATAAAAATCAGTATTGTTTTTATATGTCAACAGCAAAAAATTTGAAAAATAAATTAAAAAGTAATCTCACTTAAAATAGCTACAAATAAAATCCAACACTTAGAAAATAAATTAACCAAAGAAGGAGAAAATATCTACAATAAAAACTGTAAAATGTTGGCAAAAATAAATGAACAGGCCACAGAAAAATATTCATTTTCATTGATTGGAAGAATAAGTATTGTTAAAATGTCCATACTACTCAAAACAATCCACGCATTCAATCAATCCCCACCAAAATGTGACTGACATTTTTCACTAATGTAAAAAAATCTAAATTTTTTTATGGAACCACAGAAGATCCAGAATAGCCAAAGCTATTTGTGGGCAAAAAGAACAAAATGGGAGGAATCACATTGCCTGACTTCAAATTACACTACAGAGATATAGTAACCAAAATAACATGGTACTGGCATGAAAACAGACACATGAATCAGTGAAACAGAATAGAGAACCCAGAGATAAATCTATTCATCTACAAAAATCACTTTGACAAAGGTGCCACAAGCATACATTGGGGAAAAGTGTCGGTTCAATAAAAAACTGGATATCCACATGTGAAAGAATAAAACTAGACCATTCTTCTCATGTTCAAAACTTAAGCCGAAATGAATTAATGACTTAAATCTGATACCTCAAACTATGAAACTAGATTAGGAAACTCTCCATGACATTGAACTGGACAAATATTTATTGAGTACTATCCAAGGCACAGGCAAGCAAAGCAAAAATGGACAAATGGGATCACATCAAGTTAAAAAACTTCTGCACAACAAAGGAAAGTGAAGAGACAACCAACAGAATGGGAAAAAATATTTGCAAGTATCCATCTGAGAAGAGATTAATAACCAAAATATATAAGGAATCAAACAACTCTGTAGGAAAAAATCAAATAATCTAATTTAAAATGGGGAAAATATCTGAATAGACATGTCTCAAGAAGAGACATACAAATGGCAAACAGGTATATGAAAAAATGCTCAATGTTATTGATCATCAGACAAATGGAAATTGAAACTACAATGAGATACCCTCAACCCAGTTAAGATGGCTTATATCCAAAAGTCAGGCAATAACAAACTCTGGCAAGGATGTGAAGAAAAATAAACCCTGTACACTTTTGATGGGAATGTAAATTAATACAACCACTATGGAGAACAGTTTGCAGCACAGTTTGGAGGTTCCTCAAAAAACTAAAAATATGGTTACCATACAATGAAGCAATCCACCTGTTAGGTATATACCCAAAAGGAAGGAAATCAGTATATCAATGAGATATCTGCACTCCCATGTTTATGGGAGAAATACTCATAATAGCCAAGATTTAGAAGCACCTCAATATCTGTCAGCAGATGAATGCATTAAGAATATGGGGGCACAAATATACAATGAAGTATGATTCAGCCATAAGAAAAGAAATGAGATCCTCTCATTTGCAACAACATCATGTAACTGGAGGTCATTATGTTAACTGAAATAAGACAGGCACAAAGACAAACTTCGCATGTTCTCACTTATTTGTGGAAGCTAAAAATTCAAGCAATTGAACTCATGAAGAAAGAAGAAGCATGGTTGCCAGTGACTGTGAAGGGTTGTTTGAGGGTAAGAGAGAAGCAGACATGGTTAATGGGTACAAAATCATAGTTAGAAATAATAAGTCCTAGTATTTGATAGCACAACAGGTTAACTATATTCAATAATTACTTAATTGTATATTTTTAAATTACTAAAAGTATATTAGATTGTTTGTAACACAAAGGTTGCATGTTTAAGGTGATGAATATCCCCCATAATAATAGAAAGTAGCTTCTTTAGGTGATACTGGAATCATGTCTCTCTCTCTTTGAGAAACACGAAGAAATAAAATATTGTTTAGTGGGCAATATCAGCCACATGATATGATACTCCACATAGGATCTGATGAGGATTATGCCTGTCAGCAGTGTCCATTATTACAAGATTACATTTAAGTTGGTGACTGGGTCCACTAGGTCAGCATTTGGTTGAAAAATTATTTTGTGTTGCGTCTACCATGATTTATATATAACAGTAGGTTCATGCCATCTTTTGATTCATGGACATACAAAACTGACCAATTTTGATTATTAATTGTGTCACTGGTGCCCAGTATAAAACCTGGTACATACAATCTACTGAATACATGTTTTTTTTGAAAGAATATGTACACTTTTGTATACCAACAGAAAATTTTTGGGTTATGCTTTTCCAATATTTCATGGTATAATTTTAATGGAGTAACATCTAACATTGGGATTATATATTTTGCTAATTTATTCAGTAAGCATTACTTAGCCCAGATGTCAATTTAATTCCCAGATGCAAAGTAGAATCAAAGACAAGATCTTTTATTCCTCTTATCAAATGATCCTTCACAAAAAAAAAAAAAAAAAAAAAAAAAAAAAAAAAAAAACCTACCAACACAGCACTATGAAAAAAAATATATAGGAAGTTTGAACGCTACTTTCCACCATCTCTAAGCACAATGAGATGGAACAAGATGATTTCTAAGGTAGGTCAAAGTCAAGGTTAAGGTGATCACCACTCCAGGAAAATAATGGTATACACTGTTGGCAAGAAGATGAAACAAGTCAGGACCTACAGGTTTTTCCTGTATAATCTATATTGTCTTCATCTTATCAAAGAGGGGACAGAAATATAATCAACAGTTTCCACCAGGTGTAATGGCAATGAATGGCACAGAACTGTTAATGTTAGGCTAGTATAGAGAGAGGAACCGAGAAGCTACTCTTGTAAGAAGTTAACTGGATATAATAATGATTATTATTGAGAGTTGTCAATTATTTATAAATTGAGTCACATATGAGCAACCTAGGAATTTCCTCAAATTATCTTTTTAAAAAGCTAAATGTGCTGTTTAACCTCACACAGGCAATTTGTTTCTAATTTCAATGTACTGCACTGTAGTAGTGCCATCTTATATATAAATTAAAGCTAACAAATTTCAAATAATTATAAGACAGTCTGATAATGAAAGGGAGATTGTGTTGTACAAAGAAAGGTGAGTTTTATTTTTTTGTTCTTGTATAACCCTTACAACCCTACTACCACCATCTTTTTTCCCCCACCCTCTCTCCCACCACCACTGCCACCATCATCTTAATTGGCAGTTAAGATAGGCCTTGTTTGTCTTAAGTCAATATCTCAAACATGTATCCTGCCATCCATGACTGAATCTATTTCTGGCAGTTATAAATTAGAAAGTAAAAAGAAAAGAAAAAAAAAAAAAACCAAAACATCATTTAACTGCATTTTGTTTGGCCCAAACATAATGAATTTTGTCCCAAATTAAGCTGGGAAACTAGGGGCTATTAAATGTAGCAGAACACCAGAAATAAAATCCTTTAAGGACAAGCAATTACTGAGAGATTTTGTCACCACCAGACCTGCTCTACAAGAGCTCCTGAAAGAAACACTAAACACAGAAAAGAACAAGTACCAGCCACTGCAAAAGCACACCAAATGGCAAAGACCAAAAATGCAATAAAGAAAATGAGTCAACTAATGGGAAAGAAAACCAGCCAGTAACAAAATGGAAGGATCAAATTCACACATAACAATATTGACATTGGATGTAAATGGCCTAAATGCCCCAATCAAAAGACACAGATTGGCAAACTGGATAAAAAGTCAAGACCCATTGGTGTGCTATATTCAGGAAACCCACCTCACATACAAAGACACACATAGAATCAAAATAAAGGGATGGAAAAAGATTTACCAGGCAAATGGAGAACAAAAAAAAAGCAGGGGTTGCAATGCTAGTCTCGAATAAAACAGACTTTAAACCAACAAAGATCAAAAGAGACAAAGAAGGGCATTACATAATGGTGAAAGGATCAATCCAACAAGAAGAGTTTACTCTCCTAAATATATATGCACCCAACACAGGAGCACTCAGATACATAAAGCAAGTTCTTAACTAACAGTCTAAAATAAGATTTAGACTCCCACACAATAATAGTGGGAGACTTCAACACTCCACTGTCAATATTAGATCAATGAGACAGAAAATTAACAAGGACATCCAGTACTTGAATGCAGAGCTGGAACAAGTAGGCCTAATAGACATACACAGAACACTCCACCCCAAATCCACAGAATATACATTTTTCTCAGCACCACATTGCACTTACTTTAAAATTGACCACATAATTGGAAGCAAATCACTCCTCAACAAATGCAAAAGAATGGAAATCATAACAAACAGTCTATCAGACCACAGTGCAATCAGATTAAAACTCAGGATTAAGAAACACACTCAAATCCACACAACCACTTGGAAACTGAACAACTTGCTTCTGAGTGTTGACCGGATAAACAATGAAATGAAGGCAGAAATAAAGATGTTCTTTGAAATCAATCAGAATGAAGACACAACTTACCAGAATCTCTGGGACACCTTTAAAGCAGTGTTGAGAGGGAAATTTATAGCAATAAATGTCCACATGAGAAACAAAGAAAGATCTAAAATTGACACCCTGTCATCAGAATTGAAATAGCTAGAAGAGGAAGATCAAAAAAACTCAAAAGCTAGCAGAAGATAAGAAATAACTAAGATCAAAGCTGAACTGAAGGAGATAGAGACACAAAAAACCCTTCAAAAAATTAATAAATCCAGGACCTGGTTTTTTGAAAAGATCAACAAAGTAGATAGACCGCTAGCCAGAATAATAAAAAAGAAGAGGGAAGAATCAAATAGATGCAATAAAAACAAATAAAGGGGATATCACCACTGATCCCACAGAAATACCAACTACTATCAGAGATTACTACAAACAACTCTATGCACATAAACCAGTAAACTAGGAAGGATTGGATAAATTCCTGGACATTTGTACTCTACCAAGACTAAACCAGGAGGAAGTTGAAACCCTGAATACACCAATAACAAGGGCTGAAGTTGAGGCAGCAATCAATAGTCTACCAACCAAAAATAGTCCAGGTCCAGATGGGTTCACAGCAGAATTCTACCAGAGGTACAAAAAGGAGCTGGTTCCGTTCCTTCTGAAACTGTATCAAACAGTACAAAAAGAGGTAAGCATCCCTAACTCATTTTATGAGACCAACATCATCGTGATACCAAAACCAGGCAGAGACTCAACTAAAAAGAAAACTTCAGGCCAATATCCATGATGAACATCGATGCAAAAATCTTCAGTAAAATACTAGCAAACCGAATGCAACAGCACATCAAAAAGTTTATTCATCACGATCAAGTAGGCTTCATTCCAGGGATGCAAAGCTGGTTCAACATATGCAAGCCCATAAATGTAATCCACCACATAAACAGAACCAAAGACAAAAACCACATGATTATCTCAATAGATGCAGAGAAGGCCTTAGACAAAATTCAACAGCCCTTCATTCAAGATTGCAGGGCTCTACAATTAGCAGGTGGCAAAGCCAACCAAGTTTGTGTCTCTCTCTTTAGAGCAGTGAGTTCCCCCAGGCACTGAGTGGGTCTAGAGATGGTGTCTGGGAGCTAAAGATTGGTGTCAAAAACATTAGAAGTTTACCTGTTGTGCCATTCTACTGTGGCTGAGCTGTCCCTCAAACTCAAGACAAAGTCCTTCCCACTCTACCCACCCATTTCCACAAGCAAAGGAGTCTCTATCTCTCTGTGGCCACTACCACCACCAGCCAATGGGGGTTTCTCCCAGGACACCAGTGATGTGGCCCAAGAGCTTTTCAATTTGCTTATAATGAATGTTGCCTGGCCTGGGACTCACCCTTAAGGGCAGTGTGCTTCTCTGTGGGCCAGGAGAGGTCAGATATCCTGTCAAAGAGTCTAGGCCTGGACTCAGGAATGCCAAGATCCCACTTAATTCTTTACCTTTTATGGCTGAACAGGAACCTAAGGTGGAAGACAAAGTCTCTGTTATTTTTATCTCTGCTATTCTCAAACAGAAGGAGTCTTTTACTGCAGTTACCACAGCTGGGAATGTGCTGGGTCACACCTGAAGCGAGCATGTCCCAAGGCCCACAGAGTGCTGTCTGGCCCCATGTGGGTCTATATACTATCTGTGTATTGTTGTTGGTTATTCATGACCCAAGAGTTCTTTAATCAGCAGTTGATGAATCCTGCCACAACTTGGTATTAGGATTAGAATAGAAGTATAAAACTGGCTTTATTTATGTATGTTATGTTTTTGTCCATGACCAAACAAAATAAGCCATAAGAAACTAATAAATTAATTAACTTAGGCCTGGTATGGTCCCTTACACCTGTAATCCCAGCACTTTTGGAAATCGACGTGGGCAGATCACTTGAGGTCATGAGATTGAGACCAGCCTGGCCAACATGGTGAAACCTTGTCTGTACTATAAATACAAAACTTAGTTAGGTCTGGTGGTGGGTGCTTGTAATCCAGCTACTTAGGAGGCTGAGGCAAGAGAATAACTTGAACCCAGGAGGTGGAGTTTGCAGTGATTGGAAATCATGTCACTGCACTCCAGCCTGGGCGACAGAGCAAGACTCCATCTCTAAATAAATAAATAAATAAATTTCCCAGATAACTGGATACAAGATCAATGTACAATAATACATTTTAAGCCTACGTGTCAGTAGAAAATAATTAGAAAGTGAAATTTAAAGAATAATATAATCTACCATTTCATCAAAAATACCTAAGAATAAATTTAAAAGATATTTTAAAGATATCTATACTGAGTCAGTGGCCATAGACATAAGAACAAGTACAACATGTTAGATGTATGTCAATAAAAATATTATTCAGCCTTTCTAAAGAAGTAACTGCTGCTTGCAACAACATGGATAAAGCGAGGACACTATGCTAAGTGACATAAGCCAATCACAGGAAGACGAATACTGCAATATTCCACTTATATGAGGTAGCTATAATAGTTAAACTCATAGAAGAAATTTTAGTTACACAAAATAAATTATTTCTTAAGATCTACTGTAGAAAACAGTGCCTATAGTTACAACATGGTACAGTATACTTCAACATTTTTTGGGAGGGTAGATCACATGTTTTTTTTTTTTTTTTTTTTTTTTTTTTTTTTTTTTGGTGGGAGGGATGGAGTCTTGCTCTGTTGCCCAGGCTAGGGTGCAGTGGTGCAATCTTGGTCTACTGCAATCTCCGTCTCCCAGGTTCCATCAATTCTCTCACCTCAACCTTCAGAGTAGCTGGGATTACAAACATGCGCTACCACCACACCCAGCTAACTTTTTGTATTTTTAGTAGAGTCTGGGTTTCACCCTGTTGGCCAAGCTGGTTTTGAACTACTGACCTCAAGTGATCCTCCTGCTTCAGTCCCCCAAAGTACTGGTATTACAGGTGTGAGCTACTGTGCCTGGCCAGATCACATGTTCTTACCACAAACAAACAAACAAACAGAAAAGAGACATGACAAAACTTTGGAAGGTGTTGGATATGTCTATTACTTCGATTGTGGAGATAGTATCTTGGGTGTTTACATATGTTCAAATTCATCAAATTATACACAATGAATATGCATAGTTTTTTGTATTTGACCGATTTTCAATAAAGTTAAAAAGAAAAAACTAAATAAATAGACATATAAAGAATCTGAATAAATATATAATGTACAGGGAATAAATAACTCATGTTTAATACACTGATTCTTCCTCAAATGTTCTATAGCTCAAATGCAATCTCAATTACAGTCTCGGTAGTTATTTTCATGATACCTTATAGGTGATTGCTAAATTTATTTTAATTTAATTTTATTTTATTGTATTTTAGGTTTGGGGGTACATGTGAAGAACATGCAAGATTGTTGCATAGGAACACATGTGGCAGTGCGATTTGCTGCCTTCCTCCCCATCACCTATATCTGGCATTTCTCCCCATGCTATAAAGAACGATAATTCTAGAATTAAAAGATTAAAGTGAAAAGACTTATAAAATATCAAGACATTTCACAGCTACAGTAATTAAGATAGCATGGCATTAACATGAAGACATATTATAGGAAAAAAAACATAAAATTTGTATCTAAGTCACCATTTATATATAGCAATTTGATAAACAACAAATATGCCACTGCTTTTGGAAAACATAATGTTTTCTTGAATAAATTATACTAAGTCAATTGGCTATCTCCATAGAAAACAGTGAATTTTAATTTCACTCACACCACACATAAAAACTAATTTGAAATGGATCATAGATCTAAATATGAAAGAAAAAAATTTTAAAGTTTATTGAAAAAAATGTAAGAAAATATCACAGAGAAGTCAATTACCAGTAAATATTTATATTTTCACTTTCTTTAAATTACAAACATCTAATCCTTTAAAAAAAGTTTAAGAGAGTGAACATGTAAGCCACAGACTTGCAATTGTTATTTGATACATAGCATTGATGTGGTTACAGATATCTGATGATGAACTAAAATTCTGAATATATATAAACATAAAATCTCCTACAGATTAATAAGAAAAAGAGAATAGAAGTGGCAAAAGTGTATAACCTTGTCTTCTTCCAGATCTTAGAGGAAAAATTTTTAGCTTTCACTGTTGAGTATAATGCTATCTGTGGCCTTGTCATATCGGCTTAGTATTATGTTGAGGTATATTTATTTTATTACTTAATTAGTTGAGAATATTTATTAAAAATATCAAATTTTCTCAAAGACTTTTTCTTTATTAAGTTGATCATACTATGTTTATCCTTTATTCTGGTATATCACATTTATTCTGAATTCCAGGAATAAATCTCATTTGATCATGATATGTTATTCTTTTAATGAGCCAGTGAATTCAGTTTGCTAGTACTTGTTGAGAATTTGGCATCCATATTAATCAGGGATAGTGGCCTGTAGTTTTTTTTTTTTTTTCATCACAGTGTCCTTTTCTGGTGTGACGCTGGCAACATAGAATAAATTTTAAAGTGTCCCATACCCTTTCATGTTCTGAAGGAGTTTGAGAAGGATTTACATAAATTTTTATTTAACTATTTGGTCATATTCAACAGTGAAGTATTTGGTCCTAGGAATTTTTGTTGGGAGGTCTTTGGTTAGTAATTCAATTCATTTACTCATTATTGATCTTTTTGGGGGAAGCCCTAGCCAGAGTGATTAGGCAAGAAAACAAATAAAAGGCATTAAAATTGGAAAAGTAGAAACAACATTTTCTCTGCTTTTAAATGACAATTTTATACACAAAATAACTTTATAATCTCCTGCAAAGATTGTTATAACAAACAAATTTATTAAATTTGGATTCAGCAAAACAACTTCTAAAAATCAGTTGTGTTTATATCTCCTAACAGTGAACTTTAAAAAAAAAAAAAAACAATTAAGAAAGCAATTGAGTTGATAATAGCATCAAAATAATAAACTAAGATAAATTTAACCAAGGAGATCCAAGACTTGTACACAAAAATCTGTAAAACATTGATAAAAAAAATTACACACAAATAAATGGAAAAATATCCTGTGTTCAAGCATTGGAGGAATTACTGTTGTTAAAATGTCTATGCTACCCAAATCATTCAACAGATTCAACACAATCTCTATAAAAATTCCAATAACATTTTTCATGGAAGTAGAACCATAAAAGACTAACTAGTCAAAGTAACCTTGAGTGAAAAGAACAAAGCTGAAGGTATCATACTTTTTTATTTTAAATTATATTTAAAAGCTATGGTAATTAAAACAATAGAGCCCTTGCATAAAAACCAAACACCTAAGCCAAAGGAAGAAACTGAGAGCCCAGAAATAAACCCATTAATATGCAATCAACTAATTTTTGACAAGGGAGCCAAGAAAATGCAATGGAGAAAGTTCTCTTCAATAAATAGTATTAGGAAAGCTCAATATCCATATTCAGAATAGACTCTTCATACATAAAAATTAACTCAAAATAAATGAGACTGAAATCTAAGACCTAAAAGTGTAAAACCCCTAAAAGAAAATGTAGGAGTAAAGTTTCTTGACATTAGTCTTTGCAACAAATTTTTTTATTATAATGCCAGAAACACACACAAAAAAAACAAAAATAAGTGAAATTACACAAAACTCAAAAGCTTTCTGCACAGTAAAATAAAATCAACAAACTGAAAAGGTAACCTATAGAATAGAAAAACAAATGCAAATTCATACAACTGTATAATCAAAAAACCCACAATCCAATTAAAAAACATCTGAAGAACCCAAAGAGACATTTCAAGAAGACATTCAAATGCCTAATGCAAATATGAAAGTGTGCTGAACATCCCCAACCATTAGGAAAATATAAATCAAATTGCAATGAGGTGTTACATCACACCTGTTATTATGGCTATTTTTTTTTAATGATATGAAAAAAAAATCTTTTGGCAAAGATGTAGAGAAAGTGAACCTTTGTGCACTATTGGTGGAAATGTAACTGGTACAGCCATTATAGAAAACACAATGAAAATCCCTTAATAAATTACAAATAGTACTATCATATGATCCAGCAATCCTTCTTTTGAATATATATCCAAAAGAATTGAAATCAAGATCTCAAAGAGATATCTGCACTTTCATCTTAATCGCAATGTTAACCATAAAAGCTATGATATGGAAATAACAAAAATGTCTTTCAATGAATAAGTAAATAAATAAATTATAGTATAGAAATATAATGAAGTATTACTAAGCCTGTAAAAAAGAAAACCCTCATGTTTTCTTTATTCAACAAATGGATGAATCTGGGGAACATTACATTACATGAAATAAATCATATATAGAAAGATAAATATTATATGATCTTACTTAACATGTAATATCTAAAATAGTCAAACTCATAAAATTAGTGAATAGAATGATTGTTTCCATTGTCTTCATCTGTTTAGTGTACCTATAAAGGAATGCCTGAGGGTCAGTATTTTACAGAGAGAAGAAGTTTATTAAGAGGTTTATTTGGCTCACAGTTCTGCAGACTGTACAAGAAGCATGGCATCAATATGTGCTTCTCATGAGGACTACAGGCTGCTTCCAGTAATGGCATGTGCAGTGATCACATGGCAAGAAGGGAAGCAAGAGAGAGGGAAGAAATGCTCCAAGTTCTTTTCAAAAACCAGCCCCCATGAGAATTAATAAAGTGGAAAGTCATTCGTTCCCTTGAACATGGCACCAAGCCATTCATGAGGGTTTTGCCCCCATTACACAAACATCTCCACTTATTCCTCATCTTCAACATTGGAGCTTAAATTTCAACATGAGTCTTGAGAATTCAAACTGCCAAACAGTAGCATCTAGGGTCTAGGAGGGAGAAATTTGGGAATGGTGGATAAAAGATACAATGTTATAGTTATGCAAGAAAATAAGTTCTAGAGATCCACTACACAGGCCAGTGCTTATCACTAATAACACTGTATTATATACCTAAATTTTACTAAGTGGATATATTTTATGTCAAGTGTTTCTACATCAAAAAATCCCCAATAATAACAACAAAAGGGAATTGGAGGAAATTCTAAGAGGTGATGGCTGTGTTTTTGACTTTGATAGTGGTGATGGTTTCACAGTTGTACATAAACTCACTGAGATGTACATATTAAATATGTACAACTTTTTATATGCCAATCATAGCTCAATAAAATTGTTTAAATAAAAAGGCAAAAGATATGCTTCCAATTTTAAGTTATACAAAAGATTTGAAAAAGCATTTCATAAAAGAATGTAAAATGGTAAAACCACCTTTGAAATTTCTTTTGTAGTAACTGATGCCATTCTTCTTGTACAGTCTGCAGAACTGTGAACCCAACAAACCTCTTAATAAACTTCTCTCTGTAAAATACTGACCCTCAGGCATTCCTTTATAGCAACACTAAACAGATGAAGACAGTGGAAACAATTATTCTATTCACTAATTTTATGAGTTTGACTATTTTAGATATTACATGTTAAGTAAGATCATATAATATTTATCTTTCTATATATGATTTATTTCATGTAATATAATGTTCCCCAGATTCATCCATTTGTTGAATAAATAAAATATCAGGGTTTTCTAATAAAGCTATATATTCATTTTATACACACAAGGTTTACTCCTAGGTATTTAATAAAAGGAAAGGAGTATTCATGCCCACCAAATACTTATATGAGAATCTCCACAGAATTGTCATTCAGAATCATCCCCAAATTAACAATAATCCAAATGCTTTTTATAAAAAATGAAAAAATAAATATGTTAATATTAATCAAATAGTACAGAATAATAAAAATAACAAAATACTTACACATTTAAAAAACATGATTGAAGCTCACAGAAGTAATTATTAGCAAATATAGCCATACCCAAAATAATACACAAAATATTATGCATTTACAGGACATAAAGTGTGATTACATCTTTAGGGATATATTAACAGAGTGAACACAAGGAAGGCTTTGCAGAGATAATTGTTCTATGACTTACGTTGGGTTGGGTTGTTGCTACACATATAAACATTTATTAAACTAAGTATTTGCGATTTGTACTGTTTCAATATGTGCTTTAATTTAATTTTTAAGAATATGAAAAGAATGCAGAGCTTTTCTTGCAAGACTGTTAAAAAGGATTAATAAAGATAACATTGACACGATTATTGGCATATAGCAGGGGCTCCACAAATATTGCTTTCTTTACCATGAAGGAAAATGCTGAAATATTAATGTTTGGGAACAATTCAATCATAATAAACCTTTGTTGATGTCAAAACTCAGGCCATCCACCCCTCAAGAAGTAAGATTTCATGAAGGTAAAGCCAAGAACACAGCTGAAGTGCTTAGGCTTGATAACAAACCCAATTGTAGCCTGACCTCAGTACCAGATGAAGTATTGCGACCAGATATCTTGGGGAATAATGTAAATGATGCTTTCTCTGTCTCAAAGTAGTCTGAAACTATTGTGCTCTCTGGGTGCTTTTATGTTAAAGAAGGGTAAAGCTAGAAGTTTGGTCTTAAATCTGTTCAATTCAGATTTTCCATCATATTAAAGAAGTTAGTCATTCATTTATCTATTCATAAAGCCTTAACATGCTCATTACATGCCACACTAATTTGTCAGTACTAGAATCAAGGGTGGCAGCAGAAACATTTAGAGAAACAGGAAGAAGCCAGGACAACAAAGGTAAAAAATATGACAAAATTACTGATTTCTGTTAGGCATTGAATGACGAAGTATACAGGTAATCAGGAGATGTATGCAACATGTACATCTTAAATATCAAAGCAAAACAAAGACTCTGAAACAAACTAAAAAAGTAAAAGGCAGGAGATACAGAGAGACCAGGTCAATGGCCAGAATGTATTTGAATTTACCAAGAGTTTTCTGGAGATGAAGCTTTACCCAATGTCATGGTTAATACTGGGTGTCAACTCGATTGGGTTGAAGGATGCGAAGTATTGATCCTGTGTGTGTCTGTGAAGGTGTTACCAAAGGAGATTAACATTTAGGTCAGAGGGCTGGAAAAGGCAGACCCACATTTAATCAAGGTGGGCACCATCTAATCAGCTGCCAGTGCATCCAGTATATAAAGCAGGCAGAAAAATGTGAAAAGCATAGACTAGCTTAGCCTCCCAGCCTACATCTTCCTTCCATGCTAGATACTTCCTGCCCTTGAACAACAGACTTCAAGTTCTTCACTTTTGTGACTCAGATTGGCTATCTTGTACCTCAGCTTGCAGAGGGCCTTTTGTGGGACCTTGTGATCATGTTAGTTAAATACTCCTTAAAAAACTCCCATTTATATGCAGATAGATAAATAGATAAATAGATAGATAGAGATATAGATATCCTATCAGTTCTTTTCCTCTAGAGAACCCTGACTAATATACCCAAAGAGTTAGCATTTTAATTGTGGGCTGTTTTTCATGAAATAGCATGATGTTACTTGGAGACTATCTGGTATAGACAGGAACTTCTCAAACATCACATAAACAAGTACCTACTATATACACATATAAGATTGGATTTGCCCTTGGTGAATAAATAGTAGAATTGAGATGGCCCTATATTACTTGAAGAGTACAACAATCCTTAGGTTTTTCACCCCGCATTTTCAGAGGCAAAGCCCATTTCATAGTCTTAGACATAGTTTCTATCATAAATGGTAGAAATTAGCAGGAGAGATACACAAATGTTAATATGGTGTCTATGAGAGACTCACTTTTTAAAAATATAAATAATCAATTAAAATGAAAGGATAGCAAAGGTATTTCATAGCAATAGTAACACAAAGATAGAGTTCTGTACTAATATGAGACAAAATATGCTTTAAATCAGAAATTATTATAAGAGATAATGATGGATATAATAATAGAAGGGAGAATCCATCAAGAAGATATAGCAATTATAAACATCCATGTCTAATAATGAAGCCACCAAATATCTGAAGCAAACCATGACAAAATTGAAAGAAAAACTAAGACAATTATACACTAACATTTAGGGACTTCATCACTCCACTTACAATAATAGAATAATTAGACAGAAGATCAATTAAAAAACAGAAGATTTTGAACAACACTCTAAACCAACTAGATATTGCAGACACACATGGAACACTCTAACATAAATACACATGAAACATTCTCCAGGATACTCCCTATGTTTGGCCCCAAACAAATCACCGTACATTTTAAAAGATTTAAGTCATATAAGGTATCTTCTCCAAACACAGTGGAATGAATCATGATATTCATTAGAAAAAGAAAAAAAATGGAAAAAATACAAATATGTGGAAATTAAACAACAGACTCTTAAGAAATCAGTGGGTCAAGTAATACTTTTTACAGCACGAGAAGACAAATGAATAGGAAAAAAACAGCACATTTAATAAGATACAGCAAAAGCAATGCAAGAGGGTTATTTATAACTTCAAATGTTTACATCAAAAAAGAAGAAAGGTCTCAAGTCAGCAACCTAATGCTACAACTTAAGGAACTAGAAAAAGGAAGAACAAACTAACCCTATGGCTAAAAGAAGGAAAGAAATAATGAAGATTAGACTGGAGAGAAATTAAATAGAAAATAAAAAAACAATAAAGAATGTCAATGAAAACAAAAATTGGTTTTTAGAAAATGATAATAAAATTGACAAAACTTTGTCTGGACACACCAAGAAAAAATATAGAAGACTCCAATTACTTAAAAAAGAAATAAAAATGAGAATATTATTATTGACATAAAAAGTTTAAAAAGATTAAAAAAAAATTTGTGAAAATCTGTGCACTAACAATTCCCTAATTAAAATGAACAAATTCCTAGAAACACAAACACACTATTAAATTGAGTCAAAAGAAATTGAAAGCCTGAATAGATTCACAGTAAGTAAAAATATTGAATCAATAATCACAAAATCACCAATAAAAGAGACAGACGGTTTGACTGGTGGATTCTTCTTAGGAATGCAAAGTTGTTTTGACATACAAAAATCAATCATTATAGGAATGACAGTTCTGAACAAAAGCATATGATAGTCCAAATTGATGAAAAAAAATATTTGACAAAACAAACACTTTTTATAATATTTACAAGTTGGAAACAGCAAAAAGACAAACTATCAAATTTTCAAGAAAAGCAAAAGATCTGAGTTAACATTTCTCTAAATAAGATAATCAAATAATCAATATGCACATGAAAATATGCTAAACGTTATTTGTATTTAGGGAAATGCAGATTAAAGCAACAATGAGATACCACTTCACACCTATTGGGATGGCCATGTTAAAAAAAATAACAGAAAATAACAGTGGTTGGTGATGATCTGAAGAGAGTGAAACTCCCATACTTTGCAGGTAGGAATGTAACATGGTGCAACTCCTGTGGAAAATATTTTGGCAGTTCCTTAAAAAAATGAAACACAAAAATATGATATGATTCAGCATCTCTACTCTTAGATATATAACCCCCAAAATTTATACCCTGAAAACAGGAGTTTAACACAAAACTTATATATAAATATTCATAGCAGTACAATTCACAATAGCTAAATGTGGAAAAAACTTAAATGTCTATCAGCTGATTAATGGCTAAACAAAATGTTACATAACCCACACAATAAAATATTTTTCAGCTATAAAAAGGAATACTATACTGATACATGCTACAACATAGAGAAACTCTCAAATCATAATGATAAGTAAAACATAGAGAAACCTTGAAAACATAATGATAAGCAAAAGATGTCAGAAACGAAGAGTCATTTATTGTATAATTCTATTTATATAAAATGCAAATTCATAGATACAGAAAGATTAGTGGCTGCCTGAGGTTATGGGAAGAATGGAATGGGTGTGATTGCTTAAAACTTATGGGGTTTCTGTTTCAGGTGATACAAACATTCTTGAAATGGATATTGGTGATGGTTGCATTACATTGGGAATATACTTAGCGTCATGGACTTGTACATTTCAAAATAGTTAATATGACAATTTGTACATTATGTGTTTTTTATTATTTTAATATCAGTTGCCTCTTCATTATTTTTTCTCTGTGTTTACAGAATTGGTTGATTCCAGTGAACAACACTTTAAGAGAGACAGACAACAGGACCAACATATTTTATGAGGTATGAAGGTTGGACTTTCCTGAGTAGGGCAAGATCACTTCAAGATCACTTCAATACATCAAAATTTTGTGATGACTGGTCTGAACAGTAACCCTTAATGAAAAGAGGAGGAGCGTCACTGGGAGCTGTGACATATCATAGGACAGCATGCAAGCCCAAAATAGTAAAGATAAATGTCTGGAAAAAAGAGGAGCTACCGAAGACAAAGACTCTACTTCTCTATTTTGCCAAGGGCTATCGATGGCAGGATCATATTCTGAAATTATTTGCCATTTCCTGAAAAACTCCCAAATATTGTGCAACTCATTCCAAGTTAGAAATAGGAATTTTAAATCAACCCAAGGATTTATACACTCAGAGGTTTAGGATTCTGGCAAGTATAGAGAAAGGAGAGATTTTTTTTTCCTTTCCTAAAAATTTTTTTTAACAAATCATTCTGTCCTTGCACCCTCCATTATGCATAGTACTTTTCCTCTATTAGATACTGAAATTATTTTAACAAGCCTTTGTGAATTATTCTGCTGTAATTCACATTATTTTAATTAACATATACATAATGGTCAGTGCATCCTGAGACTCTTTCCTTGGCTTATATTTTAGTTGCTCTTTTCATGTTGTTCTTATAGAAATCCAGGCCACTGAATCAGTAAAGAATTCAGTTTCTAAATCATGTTTGACTTGAGAGCTAGTTACCTTGGAAAATTCCAATATCCTAATGACTGCTGGACCTCTATATTAGGGTTTGGTCTGTGATTCAGACTAATGGGACTTTCATTTCTTATTACACATGTTGACATATGAAGGCAAAGAAAGCAGCAGAAGTGTGAGGATTTACGAACAAGGAGTAATGAGGCAATTAAGCCTAAGAGAAATAAGATGTGGCCGTAATTGAACGTGCAGGAGGAGAAAGTGAAATTATGTGGAAACAAGTTCATAAACTCTGTTTCCTTATTTAAGGTAAATGCAAGCCCAATTTAACATTATTTTACTCTTTCTGTACAGTTATCTGAACTTAAAATAAAATATCGATTAACTCAATCATTAAGAAAAGAGTGGAAAAATGTGCCGAGAAATTTAGGTATTTGGGGATATTGATTTATAAAACTTCCATAGCAAATCAGTTGGTCCTCATATGTCAAATAATAGTAGGGTAATATAATTTATAGGCTGAGAAGAGCTGATAAACACAAAGCGATTCAAGGGATACCAGGAAGTACACTATCAATCTATCCTGAAAATGCTTCTCACTGTAATTTTCACTTGCACTATTACCAAATTATCATTTTCTTAAATTAGTGCTCTTTCGTGAAGTTCTCTTCTATAAGGTAAATACGATATTTCAAATGAAAATAATGTAAGATGACAACTTATCAGTGCCATGCTAAACTGGCTCTTAAAGATGAAAGAGACCCCATTGTTTGTATACCTTACAAACTATCCCTTCAGTGACTTCTCATCAGTAATTTTACATCACTTAGAGTGGGACATTTATACAACAGAAATCAGTAGAAAATCAAGCTTACTTGAAAACTGTTTCAACCATTTTAGGTTCATATCTGTAATTTCAAAAATTATTTTATGTAGCCTATTTTGCATTTATTAAAATATAATCTTACCTCAGAAAAGCTTTCCTTTGCATTATATGTTGTTCTATACATGTTTGTTCCAATTACTTGAAAGTACTTTTTTGTGTGTTTATTTTTCCTCAAAAGAGACATGAAGATATGTTGGATTATTTTTGCTCAGAGTATACAAAATTATATGAGCTGTCAGTCTGTTTATTTTGCTTATAACAGAATAGCTGAAAATGGATAATTTATGAAGAAAAGAAATTTATTTCTTATAGTTATGGAGACTGAGAAATCCAGGGTTGAGGTGCTGTATTTGGTGAGGGCCTTGTTGCTGGTGGAGACTCTACAGAGTTCCAAGGTGGCACAGGGCATCACATCATGGGGGGTTGATTGTGCTATCTCAGGTCTCTATTTCTCTTCTTATAAAGCTACCATTACCACTCATATATATCTATTAATCTATTAACCCATTAATCTATTATTCCGTAAATGAATTCATTCATTCATGAGTTCAGAGTCCTCATGACATAATCTTAAGGTTCTGACCTTTCAAGACTGCCATATTTGGGGTTAAATTTAATCATGAGTTTTGGGAGAAGGTACAAGTACTTAAACCATAGCATGGACCAAATGTGGGTTATATTTGTAGAGGCCTTAGAGTAGGTGGTACTTATGAAGTATTGTTCCAAAGACAGAGGGGAATTATTGAATGAAAGTAAAAACTCCCACATATTCACAACTCCTTTTCCTATTTCCTATAGGCTTTTAAGGGTCCAGAAACTTCCCTCCTACTGTGAGAGATTGGGTTACCCATAACATAAACCTAACATCTCATATCCACAATGTTTTCTGAAAATCAAATTCAGTAGAAATTTAAAGAAATCAGGAATGAGGGGGAAACACGAAGAAAAGGACAACTAGACCCATCATATATAATCCTTACCATTTATTTTGTTTTTATTTTATTTCAGGAAGACACTAAAGGCAAGAATTAAAATTCAAAAAGAATTCAACTTTTTACCTGTCTTTTAGAAATGGAATAACATTAGGGTTATTACATCTGCAAACATAATTTGGAAATTTTTTTTCTAGCAACTTGCCTGTATGTTATTCTACACTCAAAGATTCCATTGCTGAGATCAATGGACACATTGCCTGGGTTTGATCACTTGGCATTTTTTGAGCCAAACCAAAGCCTCAAAGTAAATATTTCCTACATAGATCAGTTAGGCCACAAATGAAAACGCAAGGAATAGCAGCAGGGAAAATACTGCTTTAAAGTTTCTTGCAAAGCATACTGCATGAATTAGTGACTAAAAATGCAGCCTTCAGGAGACACTTAAAAAGAAAGGGAAAGGATAAGGAGCAGCATTTTAAAATTTTCATCATCTTCAAGCTGTTAAAAGTCTAAACCCTGCACATTGTCATATATCTTCACATGCTAACTAAACTAACTTTCTGCTGCTTTCCAGACTTACAAATTTCTCTTTAATAGGGTCCCAGGAACCACAGAGAAAGAGAAAATGTAATATATATCCTCCCTATGTTTAGTTCCAAAGGGAAGAAATCAGCCGTAACTATCAACTTCTTCGTGATATTGGGGCGAAACGTAAGTAGAGATGACAGTTTTAGTAATATAATTATTTTTTCTGAGTAAATTGCCTCTAGGTGACAGTTAATTGTAGCCATTATGTTTTAAAAGCTGTTCCTTTTTCTATTGCTCAACTGATTCAATCTGTACCTTTGGCTTTCAGAGAATAAGATCCAGTTTGCTAAATTTATAGTCATTTCTATTAAGCACACTCCATAATTGCTGAGAGGAGAAACCAAGACTTCTGGCTCTCCATGTCACTTCGTTTGATAAACGTGAACTGTTTTTGAAGGAGTTTTAAAGAATACCCTCCAGAAGTCATGATCTAATGAGGAACCATAGGGTAATGCTGTTCAAATAGCCCCTCTATCAACATGTGGTCAGAAAGTCATTCTGCTCCTTTTACAAATAAACAGTGATTTGATAGATTTCCAGAGGAATACCCTAATTTGCAAATTCTAAGTGAGCCTAGTCACTCATTTACTCAAGTTTTCAATCCCATTTATTAAGCACCTCCTATGTGACAGAAAATTGTATTAGACACACATAAAGGTAATGCCATGTGGCAAGGTCCAGACTGCCTTTCTGCAGGCAATATCTAGGATATGGCTGTTTTCCTCACTGGCATTTTTAGAAGATATTTAAGAAGTGTAACATTTATATATCAAGTATGTACAGTCTGTAAATTACTATTAGAAACAACTGTCATAAAGTTATACATAAAAATTAGCATAATATAAAAACTGCAATTAAAAGTATACTAAAATTGCAATTAAGGATATCATAAAAACAACACAACTAACATCAATAATTTAGTAAAAACAAAAGAAAATAGTAACTACTTTTCAGATTATATGTTGAACTCAATACACAGCAGAGATGGCACACTTTCTTCTGCTTCCATTGCTATCTTCAGTTCTGATGAATGAAACTGATATTTAGAAAATGACTCTCAGGTCCTGAAAGTTTCTCAGTTAAAAATTCAACCATGGCCAACAGTCTACCTTGAATAGGCTAAGAAACGTATTTGTTGATTTTTTTTTCTAAGTTTTCAAAGAAAAACAGATTTTAGTAAACTTTTATTTAACCCAAATAGAAATTAATTCAAGCAAAATCACTTTATTCTTCAGATACACTGGCTGACTACGGCACATTCGTTGTGATTGGTGCCACCCTGAAGGACCTTCTACCTAATTTCACCCATCCCTCAGGCTCATCCTCTGTTTGGGCCATTAGTCTCTCTTTGAGATTAGCACCTTGACAAGAACTATTAAAATGCAAATGCAAATAGAGGGATAACCCGTTAAATCATTACTCCTTCAGCAATTATTTAGTGAACATTAGGTAATCTGTTAATTATCATCTAACAGAACCCTGGGAGAATGTGGCAATAAAAGCCTAAAGAGCTCTAGCTGATGAAAGTATTGGAGCCTGGGACATTGGCCAAAGAAGGAAGGCTAATGTTGTTCACTTTAGTATGGATTTTAGGAAGTGGTGACAGGATCACGTGGAGTGACAGGAAAGCCCAGGGCATAAAAAGACCATGAAGGACACTACTGGGGGTTAATGAGTCATGAAAAAAGAGAGACTATATTAGACCAACAGTACTTAAAAAGTGAAAAGATATAAAATACAGTGAACATATGGGAAAAATATTACTTCTGTATGTTGCTGGTGGACTTAAAATTTATACAGCCAATTTGGAAAATAATTTATTAGTATCAATAAAACTGACAATGGGCAGAGCCTACAATCCTGCAATTACACTTCAGATATACATTTTATATAAATGCACTATACATAGTGTATAGTACATACAAGAATGTATGTATATATACATAGTATATATGTATGTATATATACATAGTATGTATGTATATATACATAGTACATACAAGAATGTATGTACTAGAAGGCTGATATCAGGATTGTTTTTAATGGAAAAAAATAGAAAAAAAATTCTGGTAAACTGGAGACTAGATAAATATATCTGTATGATAGAATGCTAAATAGCAATTTAAGGGAATTATATATATATATATATATATATACACACACACATACTATAAATATGAAAATACATAGAAATTATATTGACTGCTATTTAGTATTCTATCATATCAATATTGAATATATTTATTCCATATAAATATCTGTGTGTGTGTATATATATACACACACACATACACCAAATAGGTATATATGTAAAATAATGCATATGAAATCTGAAACACATAACTTTAGAAGTGAGATATGAAATAAATGATAAATCTGGCTTTATAAAAAACTAAATGCATTATTCAAAGAAAGATCTTTCTGTGGATTGTTGGAAATCTAACCACAGACTAGTATTTGAAAAATAATACTTTATGAGAAATAGACCACTTTGGCAGAGCAGGCACAGATCTTTAGATACCATTATACTATATATTTTATACTACTATGTGTACTTGAGGACATTGTAAAACCTATGGTTTGTCAAAGACCAGATATCTATTTTTATTTATTTATTTATTTATTTATTTATTTATTTATTTATTTATTTATTTTGTGCATGGCTTAATACGGGGCTCTATACAGCTGATGGTATCTGAAGAATAATTATTTCCAAACTATGGGTGAATTCACTTTGCAAAAAAGAGGGTACATGCTATTTTCATACACTCATGAGTCTAGCTTCCCTTCTCAGGCTCAGAATCTGTTCCACTAATGCTATCACTCATCACTTCAAAGGTTTTCCTTAATTAATTCTCATTGCAATCCCTAAAACAATATAAGGTTGGTATCTCATTTTGGAAAATGTTACGACTTTCTCTGGCATCCTACATACAATGCATTGGGAGCTCATGTTGTAATTATCCCAATTTTAATTTAAATTATAAATGACACAAGAATGAAAATATCAACATATCTTATTGCATTTATCTCTCTTGATTTTTATAACATAATTTGTTGCAGTTCTATTACTGTTACAAGTGCATTTTTAAAATTTAAACTGGTGGAAAAATGTAAGAGTTTATTTCCATATGAACAACCCAGGATATCTTAGTTATGGTATAAATTTCTGTAATATGATTATCTATTTACAAAAGTACCTGAAGAAATTTTAAAGTAATAGTTTTGACTTAAATATATAGATAGTCCCCAACTTACGATAGTTAATGGATCAACTTACAATTTTTCAATCTTATGATGGTGAGAAAGCAATACACAATCATTTGAAACCGTACTTCAAGTATCCATACAAACTTTTAATTTTTCATTTTCAGTACAGTACCCATAAATTACATGAAATATGCGGCACTTTATTATAAAATAACATTCATGTTAGATTATTTTGCCCAGCTGTAGGCTAACGTAAGTGTTCTGAGCATATTTCAAGTAGGCTAGGCTAAGCTACAATGTTTGGTAGGTTTGGTGTATTAAATACATTTTTGATTTGTGGTATTTTCAGTTAATTAAGGATTTATTGGGGATGTAACTGAATGATAAGTCAAGGAGCATCTGTTTTAAAAAATAAACATTTCCGTTTTCAAGAGCCTTGAGTTTATTTTGTGTTACCACAAGAGGGCATGTAGAGACCAAATACAAGAATAAATTTATAAAAGGTCTTTGATTAAAAAAAAATTTACATTTGTTTTTAAACTGTTTGAATAGGTGATTTATTTCGCCACGGGTGTGTTTATTTTGTAAAACACAGTTTCACTGAACATTAGAGTTGGATAAATATTAAGTCATTCCATATTTTTTCCTGAATTTGGAGCTGAGAAAATGGTTTCATTGTTTTTTGAAACAGCTTAGTGCTTTTGATTTGTTGGATGAAGAAAAAAGCTAACAAGGACTCTCTACAACTGTCACTTTTACAGGCAGGTATTTCAGAGTGGACAGGAACACCTTTTGTAAAACTGGTTGTCTTAAGAAAATGATGATATATGAGAGATAATTTTTTTTTAATTTTTAATGTAGTGTAGATTTTTTCAATTGATGAAATTTTAAAAATGGCTATTTAAAATAATTAACCTTCAATTAATAATAAACAATAAATCCATACTCCATTGATTATCATTCTTTTCCTCTCTCTCTGCCAGAATGAACCAAAATTTGTGTGTCAATGAAAATATGAACAATTCTATGCAAAACAGATATAAATCATCTTTCTCATAAATTCATGGAGTGTTACCTTTTAGTCTCTAAACTATTTGTCACAATTCTTAAAAGAAAGAATATTAATTTAAAAAGGGGAGGAGGGAAGAAGTAAGGACCAGCCAAAACAGAAATTCAGAGTAGGAAAAAGTTCCAACAACTTTAAAAGCAGACATTTCCCAAGTGAAATATGTTCCATTTGAAATATACAAGCCAATATTCAAGCAAATGGTTTCCAACGTTAGGTAATATAAGTTGGAACCAAATTTGTACGTTTATTCTACATTTCAGACAGCCTACTATGGAAGTCTGCAGCAGTTCTTTTTGTAAGGCTGTGGGCAGCAGGAGCCAAAGTTGTTCGAGATTACATACAAGGATATGATAAAACAAATAATTATTTCAAACCTATACTTCATTCACATGAAGGATGTGGTAGGCTACAACAGTTATGAACTGATACATTTATGTTCTCCTTCCTGGTGTTACTTTTTAAACTTCAATTAAAATTGGAGTATTTACAATATATGCAGTGAGAATTGTGTATTGGAAGCCAGAACAAATAGTTACCAGAATTACCTGCTATACTTTATAAAGTGCACAACTGTGTACTCTATGCTCCTTTTGAGTGTGTTAGTCCATTTCATTATAATCTCCGGGTTAGCAAGTTTGGAATCATTGCCTTCTATATTAAAAAGGTATCTCTTTACTGAGTTAATTCATGCATTTATTTAATGAATATTTATATAGATTGTCTACTATATGCAAGAGAACTATGCTTTGGGGAACAAATATAAAGGAGTATGCCACGATTTCTATGTGGGAGGAGCTTTTGCCAATCTCAGGAAGAATGAACACAGAACCAAGAAAGGTTAGGTCACCGTAAGCAAGAAATATTTTCTTTTTCTTTTTTTTCTTTCTTTTTCTTTTCTTTTTTTTTTTTTTTACTGTATTTTAGGTTTTGGGGTACATGGGAAGAACATGCAAGATTGTTGCATAGGTACACACATGGCAGTCTGGTTTCCTGGCTTCTGTCCCCTCACCTGTATCTGTCATTTCTCCCCATGCTGTCTATTCCCACCTCCCCACCCCCCGTCCTTCCCCATTTCCCCCCAACGGACCACAGTGTGTAGTGCTCCCCTCCCTGTGTCCATGTGTTCTCGTTGTTCAACACCCGCCTATGAGTGAGAATATACGGTGATTGATTTTCTGCTCTTGTGACAGTTTGCTGAGAATGATGGTTTCCAGGTTCATCCATGTCCCTACAAACGACGTGAACTCATAGTTTTTCAAAGCTGCGTAATATTCCATGGTGTATATGTACCACATTTTCCCTATCCAGTCTATCATCGTTGGGCATTTGGGTTGGTTCCAGGTCTATGCTATTGTGAACAGTGCTGCAATGAACATTCGTGTGCACGTGTCCTTGTAGTAGAATGATTTATAATCCTTTGGATATATACCCAGTAATGGGACTGCTGGGTCAAATGGGATTTCTATTTTTAGGTCCTTGAGGAATCGCCACACTGTCTTCCACAATGGTTGAATTAATTTACATTCCCACCAACAGTGTAAAAGTGTTCCTATTTCTCCACATCCTCTCCAGCATCTGTTGTTTCCCGATTTTTTAATGATTGCCATTCTAACTGGTGTGAGATGATATCTCAATGTGGTTTTGATTTGAATTTCTCTGATGACCAGTGATGATGAGGATTTTTTCATATGTTTGTTGGCCTCCTGTATGTCTTCTTTTGTAAAGTATCTGTTCATATCCTTCGCCCATTTTTGAATGGGCTTGTTTGTTTTTTTCTTGTAGATCTGCTTTAGTTCTTTGTAAATTCTGGATATCAGCCCCTTGTCAGATGGGTAGACTGCAAAAATTTTTTCCCATTCTGTTGGTTGCCGATTCACTCTACTGACTGTTTCTTTTGCCGTGCAGAAGCTGTGGAGTTTGATTAGGTCCCATTTGTCTATTTTGGCTTTTGTTGCCATTGCTTTTGGCATTTTGGTCATGAAGTCCTTGCCTACACCTATGTCCTGAATGGTTTTGCCTAGATTTTCTTCTAGGGTTTTTATGGTCTTAGGTCTGATGTTTAAGTCTTTAAACCATCTGGAGTTAATTTTGGTGTAAGGTGTCAGGAAGGGGTCCTGTTTCTTCTTTCTGCACATAGCTAGCCAGTTTTCCCAACACCATTTATTAAATAGGGAGTCCTTTCCCCATTGCTTGTTCTTGTCAGGTTTGTCGAAGATCAGATGGTTGTGGGTATGTTGTATTTCCTCTGTGGCCTCTGTTCTGTTCCATTGGTCTATATCTCTGTTTTGGTACCAGTACCATGCTGTTTTGATTACTGTAGCCTTGTAGTATAGTTTGAAGTCCGGTAGTGTGATGCCTCCTGCTTTGTTCTTTTTGCTTAGAATTGACTTGGCTATGCGGGCTCTCTTTTGGTTCCATATGAAGTTTAAGGTGTTTTTTTCCAGTTCTATGAAGAAGGTCATTGGTAGCTTGATGGGAATAGCGTTGAATCTGTAAATTACTATGGGCAGTATGGCCATTTTCACGATGTTGATTCTTCCTAACCATGAACATGGAATGTTTCTCCATCTGTTTGTATCCTCTCTTATTTCGTTGAGCAATGGCTTGTAGTTCTCCTTGAAGAGGTCCTTTACGTTCCTTGTTAGTTGTATTCCTAGGTACTTTATTCTCTTTGTAGCAATTGTGAATGGCAGTTCGTTCTTGATTTGGCTCTCTTGAAGTCTATTACTGGTGTATAGGAATGCTTGTGATTTTTGCACGTTGATTTTGTATCCTGAGACTTTGCTGAAGTTGTTTATCAGTTTCAGGAGATTTTGGGCTGAGATGATGGGGTCTTCCAGATATACAATCATGTCATCTGCAAATAGAGACAATTTGATTTCCTCCTTTCCAATTTGGATACCCTTTATTTCTTTTTCTTGCCTGATTGCTCTGGCTAGAACTTCCAGTACTATATTGAATAGGAGTGGTGAGAGAGGGCATCCTTGTCTAGTGCCAGATTTCAAAGGGAATGCTTCCAGTTTTTGCCCATTCAGTATGATATTGGCTGTTGGTTTGTTGTAAATAGCTTTTATTGTTTTGAGATACGTTCCGTCAATACCTAGTTTATTGAGGGTTTTTAGCATAAAGGGTTGTTGAATTTTGTCAAAACCCTTCTCAGCATCAATTGAGATAATCATGTGGTTTTTGTCTTTGGTTCTGTTTATGTGGTGAATTACGTTTATGGACTTGCGTATGTTGAACCAGCCTTGCATCCCCGGGATGAATCCTACTTGATCATGGTGGATAAGCTTTTTGATATGCTGTTGCAATCGGTTTGCCAGTATTTTATTGAAGACTTTTGCATTTATGTTCATCATGGATATTGGCCTGAAATTTTCTTTTCTTGTTGAGTCTCTGCCGGGTTTTGGTATCAGGATGATGTTTGTCTCATAAAATGATTTGGGAAGGATTCCCTCTTTTTGGATTGTCTGGAATAGTTTCAGAAGGAATGGTAGCAGCTCCTCTTTGTATGTCTGGTAGAATTCAGCTGTGAACCCATCTGGACCTGGGCTTTTTTTGGGTGGTAGGCTCTTTATTGCTGCCTCGACTTCAGACCATGTTATTGGTCTATTCAGGGTTTCGGCTTCTTCCAGGTTTAGGCTTGGGAGGATGCAGGTGTCCAGGAATTTATCCATTTCTTCCAGGTTTACTAGTTTATGTGCATAGAGTTGTTTGTAATAATCTCTGATGATGGATTGGATTTCTGTTGAATCTGTGGTGATATCCCCTTTATCGTTTTTTAATGCATCAATTTGGTTATTCTCTATTTTCTTTTTTATTAATCTGGCTAGTGGTCTGTCTATTTTGTTGATCTTTTCAAAGAACCAGCTCCTGGATTTATTGATTTTTTGAAGAGTTTTTTGTGTCTCTATTTCCTTCAGTTCTGCTCTGATCTTAGTTATTTCCTGTCTTCTGCTAGGTTTTGAGTTTTTTTGATCTTGCTCCTCTAGCTCTTTCAATTTTGATGATAGTGTGTCAATTTTAGATCTCTCCTTTCTTCTCATGTGGGCACTCATTGCTATATATTTTCCTCTAGAGACTGCTTTAAATGTGTCCCAGAGATTCTGGTATGTTGTGTCTTCGTTCTCATTGGTTTTGAAGAACATCTTTATTTCTGCCTTCATTTCATTGTTTATCCAGTCAACATTCAAGAGCAAGTTGTTCCGTTTCCATGAAGCTGTGCGGGTCTGAGTTAGTTTCTGCATTCTGAGTTCTAACTCGATTGCACTGTGGTCTGAGAGACTGTTTGTTATGATTTCCGTTCTTTTGCATTTGCTGAGGAGTGATTTATTGCCAATTATGTGGTCAATTTTAGAGTAGGTGTGATGTGGTGCTGAGAAGAATGTATGTTCTGTGGATTTGGGATGGAGAGTTCTGTAAATGTCTATTAGGTTTGCTTGTTCCAGATCTGAGTTCAGGTCCTGGATATCCTTGTTGATTTTCTGTCTGGTTGATCTGTCTAATATTGACAATGGGGTGTTAAAGTCTCCCACTATTATTGTGTGGGAGTCTAAGTCTCTTTGTAAGTCATTAAGAACTTGCCTTATGTATCTGGGTGTTCCTGTATTGGGTACGTATATATTTAGGGTCATTAGCTCTTCTTGTTGCAGTGATCCTTTTACCATTATGTAATGTCCTTCTTTGTCTCTTTTGATCTTTGTTGTTTTAAAGTCTATTTTATCAGAGATGAGAATTGCAACTCCTGCTTTTTTTTTTTGCTCTCCATTTGCTTGGTAGATCTTCCTCCATCCCTTTATTTTGAGCCTTTGTGTATCCTTGCATGTAAGATGGGTTTCCTGGATACAGCACACTGATGGGTTTTGGCTTTTTATCCAATTTATCAGTCTGTGTCTTTGATTGGGGCATTTAGTGGCTGGTACTGGTTGTTCCTTTATATGTGTAGAGCCTCTTTCAGGAGTTCTTGTAGGGCAGGTTTGGTGGTGATGAAATCTCTGAGTGCTTGCTTGTTCACAAAGGATTTTATTTTTCCTTCACTTATGAAGCTTAGTTTGGCTGGATAGGAGATTCTGGGTTGAAAGTTCTTTTCTTTAAGGATGTTGAATATTGGCCCCCCAATCTCTTCTGGCTTGTAGGGTTTCTGCTGAGAGATCTGCTGTGAGTCTAATGGGCTTCCCTTTGTGGGTAACCCGACCTTTCTCTCTGGCTGCCCTTAGCATTTTCTCTTTCATTTCAACCCTGGTGAATCTGACGATTATGTGCCTTGGGGTTGCTCTTCTTGAGGAATATCTTTGTGGTGTTCTCTGTATTTCCTGGATTTGAATATTGGTCTGCCTTGCTAAGTTGGGGAAGTTTTCCTGGATAATATCCTGAAGAGTATTTTCCAGCTTGGATTCATTCTCTTCATCACATTCAGGTACACCTATCAGACATAGATTAGGTCTTTTCACATAGTCCCACATTTCTTGAAGATTTTGTTCATTCCTTTTTGCGCTTTTTTCTCTGTTCTTGCCTTCTCTTTTTATTTCATTGAGTTGATCTTCGACCTCTGATATCCTTTCTTCTGCTTGGTCAATTTGGCTGTTGAAGCTTGTGCATGCTTCACGAAGTTCTCATGTTGTGTTTTTCAGCTCCATCAATTCACTTATATTCCTCTCTATGCTGTCCATTCTCGTTAGCATTTCGTCCAATCTTTTTTCAAGGTTCCTATTTTCTTTGCATTGGGTTAGAACATGTTCTTCTTGCTCACTGTAGTTTCTTACTACCCACTTTCTGAAGTCTGATTCTGTCATTTCATCACCCTCCTTCTCCATCCAGTCTGGTTCCCTTGCTGGTGAGGAGTTGTGATCCCTTTTAGGAGGAGAGGTGTTCTGGTTTTAGGAGTTTTCATCCTTTTTGCACTGGTTTCTTCCCATTTTTGTGGGTTTATCCACCTGTTGTCTTTGTAATTACTGTCTTTCAGATTGGGTCTCTGAGTGAGCTTCTAGTTCGTGGATGCTGAAGTTACTTCTTTTTTTTTTTTTTAAGCTTTCCTTCTAACAGTCTGGCCCCTCTGCTGTAGGACTGCTGAGGTCCTCTCCAGGCCCTGCTTGCCTGTGGATCACCTGCAGCAGCTGCAGAACAGTAAGGGTTGCTGCCAGTTTCCTCTTCTGCTATCTTTGTCCCAGAAGGATGCTCGCCTACTGTCAGTCCGTTCTCTCCTTTATGAGGTGAGTCTTTGGATCTATGGGGGTCAGGGAGCTACTTGAGGAGACAGTCTATCTTTTATTGGGTCTTAAGTCCTGAGTTGTGAGCTCCGTTGTTCGTTAAGAGCTGCTGGGCAGGTATGTTTAAGTCTGCTGCAGCTGAACTCATAAAGCACTTTTTTTTCCCAGGTGCTCTGTCCCAGGGAGTTGGAACTTTATGAGTTTCCGTTGCACTACTGCCTTTTTTGATTTTTCTTTCAGGTCTGACCCGCCCAGCTAGCAGCTGGCCTAGCCACTGCCTGCCCGCAGGGGCTTTGCTGAGCTGCGGTGCGCTCCGCCCAGCTGCCCTGAGCTCTTCCCTGCAGTCCTGTTTATATGGGCATAGTTAGAACTGTCTTGGCAATGGTGGCCCCGCCTCTGTTATGATGGAATCTCTCTGTTGTGGCAGGTTGCCTCAGCAACGGCGGGTTGCCTCGGCAACGGCCGCCTGCCTCTGTAGCCATGGAGAGTCTCAGTAATGGCGGAAGCCCCTCCCCCACCGAGCCTGACCATCCCGGTTCAGCTGTGCTTGGTTTGAAGGGCTCAACCCAGGGGTTTTCCAATTACTGTTTTTGTTTTCGTTGTTGTTTGGGGTGGAGGGGTGGGACCAACTGAGCCTGATCACCTGGCTCCCTGACTCAGAGTCTTTTCTTTTAAGTTGAACGACCCTGCGTTTCAGTCGCTTGTTGTAAAGGCGCCGGGATCTCCCGTGCTGGGACTCACTGAGTCAGCTCGAACTGCGGCACCGGCTCCTGGAGGATTTTTTGCCTAGGAATCTCCTGGCCTCCTCGCTATTTCAGATGAATGGGCAACTCTGCCATCTCAGGGCTCTGATCGCCAGCTAAGAGGGCTCCCAGACCAGTGGCTTTTGTACGGAGAACCGCAGCCACAGGGCGTGGTCACAGCAGCCGCGGGGACGGAATCAGCCCCGCGGGGGCCAAAACAGCCGCACCGGCTGGGACTGCGACGCTGGCGACCCCTCTGCCTGGGTATCTCCTGGTCTGTGGGCAATAAGAGTTCGTCTGGAAATGCGGCGTCCACTCACCCTCTGCACTTTCACTGGGAGCTGAAGTCCTGAGCTGTTCTTAGGCGGCCATCTTCCCAGCATCAGCAAGAAATACTTTTTAACGTTTCAAACAGATAGCAAATGCTATTGGATTTCAGAGAAAGGGTTGAGAAGGGAGATTAAAGAACACATAATGTGGATTGGTGAGAGAAAGGGTAGAATTGGTGAAGAAATCAGGAAAGAAAATGGGCATTTGCAAGGTGCCTTAGTGACAGAGAATACATCAGTCTCACTGAACTGAAGATTTCATATTGAAAAAATAGGGTGCAATAAAATTAGAATGATGAGTAATAGCAAAATAGTTTTTGAAAATGGGTGACACTCTATCAAATAGAAGATGGAGTAATATTAAAGAATTTGGGGCATCACAATGACGTCTTCACCTATGAATTTATTTTAGCAAGAAGAGCATTTCCAGGAGTGTCTTTATAGTAAAACCACAATCCTGTTGACATCTTTGGATGTTTAGTTTAATATCATTATATGGACTAAAATCAGTCCTTATGTTGCTATGATTTGGACAAATTTTCATTTAATTCAGGAGCAGTAGATGATCCTGAATTTTTCAGTAATGAAAAATGTAGTTATGCTTTTTAAGTGGTTTAGTAGAGTTGTTGAGTTCAGTCCAGATCATCCCTAAAGGCCCATTTATCCTTCTTAAAAGTGTCATTGTTCATAAATTGCTGCTGCTATTCTATGACTTTGATACCAATATAATTAACTTATATGTAAAGAAACACAGCAATATATGCTATTCAGGGACCTTGCATGACTTCCAGATGTTAAATACTTTAACACTTTTAGCAACCCAGACCCTCAGAACCTCAGAAGAGTATGGGTTATACTCTCAAATGGGTGCTTGGCATTAAAAAAAAAAAAAAAAGAAAGAAAGAAAATCTGTCAAATACTCAAAATACATATGAAAAAACTGGAGTAAATGTATGTGACTATTCTCAGTAACCTGACCTTTTCTAAGAAGTTCTATATTCAGATAATGTGCAGGCTGAAGCAGCTTTGGAAATGTTGGGAAAAGAATAACTTAAAATATGGGTATGTTCCAGGGTCATCAAGCATCCTACATTACCAGCATGATCATCTGGCAAAGATAGTAGAGAATATTTTAAAATTTGGCAGGTAGCGGGGCTGGTGGTAGAGGGTGGGATGATGATGAACCTAATGACCTTGAAGATGTTTGCAACCTGAGATTAAAGATGTGAAAGGCTCTAGAATTCGAAAACATATTGTGCCATGGCCTTTTGGGAATGAATGCTTCTTTCCAAGTGAAAGTAACTTTTCTGCCTCTGGACTTCCTGGGATTTATTGCTTATACCAATATCCTTGCTACTGGTGTGTTTTACTGGTGACATTTTCATTTGTTGCTTCCGTCTTCAACTAGATTGAGGGGTCTTCGGAGATATGTCATGCTTTAAGCTTCTCAAAAAAGAAGTTCAATTCAATTAGTTAAACATATTTATCTCTTTTACATTCAAAATATTTTAATAAGTGTTGCAAGGGATACAAAGATAAATAGGAGTCCATCAAGGTGCTCTCTGTGATCACTATCATTTAACCAGGTATATAGCTAGTGACTAACCCAGCACAAGCAGCCTTAGTTTTACAAGCCAAGCCTAAGTAAATTCCTGTCCTGAACCACAACAATAAAAGCCAGAATGTGAATAAATTTGTGACATGCTATAATGTGGTAGACAGACATTCAAAATTGTCTGAAATAGTCTGATTTTTATCTCCATGTCCTTTTCTATTTTTTTCTTCTTTTTTATTATATTAGATTCAGAGGGTAGATGTGCAAGTTTGTTACATAGGCATCTTGCATAGAGCTGGGGTTTGCATAGAGCTTCTTTTTTATATTTGATGTTTTTGCCTTTAATTTCATTTTGTAGTAAAATATGACTTTTACTTTAACTTAGTTTCATATTGTTGCCATCCCTCCAATTTTTTTTTAATTTTTTTATCCTCCCACCCCACTCCGTCCCTCCGTTTTTAACTTTTGTGTTATTTTGATTTGAGTATCGTTTTCAGAGTACCCCTTTAAAGAAATTTGATTCTTTAAACCTGATATCTATCTATCTCTTAAAGAAGATTATGCCTAATATTTATATAAAAATGGGCCTACTTCAACTCAACTTCTGTCATCTTATTTTCTGATATTACTTTTCTTTTTTATCTTCAACTTTTTAAAGTTCCAGGGTACATGTGCAGCATGTGCAAATTTGTTACATAGGTGAAAGTGTGCCATGGTGGTTTGCTGCATAGATCCACCCATCAAAGCCCAGTATCCAATAGCTATTCTTCTTGATATTCTCTCTCCCTGTGCACCCCTTACAGGCCCCAGTGTGCTGTTCCTCTCCATGAGTTCATATCCTCTCATCATTCAGTTCCCACTTGAAAGTGAGAATACGTGGTGTTTGTTTTTCTCTTCCTGTGTTATTTTGCTGAGGATAGTGGCTTCTAGCTCCATCCATGTTCCTGCAAATGACATAATCTTGTTTCTTTTTATGGCAGCATAGTATCCCATGGTGTATATGTATGAATTTACATTCCCACCAACAATGTAAAATTGCTCCTTTTTCTCCACAACCTCACCAACATCTGTTTTTTTATTGACTTTTTAATAATCGCCATTCTGACTGGCATGAGATGGTATCTCACTGTGGTTTTCATTTGCATTTCTGTAATGATTAGTGATGTTGAGCTTTTTTCATCCTTGTTGGCCATATGTACTTTTTTCTGAGAAGTATCTGTTCATATGCTTTGCCGACTTTTTAGTATTTTTCTTGTAAATTTATTTAAATTTCTTGTAAACTCTGGATATTAGACCTTTGTCAGATGGATATGTCACAAAAAAAAATTATGCCATTCTGTAGGTTGTCTATTCATTCTGATGATAGTTTCTTTTGCAAAAGCTCTTTAGTTTAACTGGAGCCCATTGGCCAATTTTTGCTTTTGTTGCTAGTGCTTTGGGTGTTTTTGTCATGAAATCTTTGCCTGTGCCTGTGACCTAAATAGTATTGCCTACATTTTCTTCTAGGGATTTTATAGCTTTGTGTTTTCCATTTAAGTCTTTAATCCATCTTGAGCTAATTTTTTTGCAAGGTGTAAAGAAGGGGTCCAGTTTCAATTTTCTGTATATGGTTAGCCAATTATCCCAGCATCATTTATTAAATAGGGAATGCTTTCCCCATGGTTTGTTTTTGTCAGGTTTGTCAAAGATCAGATGCTTGTAAATGTGAGGTTTTACTTCTGAGTCCTCTATTCCGTTCCATTGATCCATGTGTCTATTCTTGTACCAGTGACACACTGTGCTGTAGCCTTGTAGTATAGTATGAAGTCAGTTAGTGTGATATCTACAGCTTTGTTATTTATGCTTAGGAATTTCTTGGCTATTCCAGCTCTTTTTTGGTCCCATACAAATTCTAAAATAGTTTCTTCTACTTCTGTGAAGAATGTCAATGGTAGTTTAAAGGGAATAGCATAAAATCTATATATTCTATATATTTCTTTGATCAGTATATCCATTTTCACAATATTAGTTCTTCCTATATATGAGCCTGGAATATTTTTCCATTTGTTTGTGTTGTCTCTGATTTCTTGGAGTAGTTGTTTATAGTTCTCCTTGAAGAGGTACTTCACTTCCCTTGTTAGCTATATTCCTAGGTATTTTATTCTCTTTGTAGCAATTGTGAATTGGAGTTCATTTATAATTTGGCTCTTTGCTTGTCTGTTAGTGTATAGAAATTCTAGTGATTTTTGCACATTGATTTTGTATTCTGAGACTTACTGAAGTTGGTTATCAGCTTAAGAAGCTTTTGGGCTGAGATGATGGCGTTTTCTAGATATAGGATCATGTCATTTGCAAACAAAGATAATTTGACTTCCTCTCTTTCTATTTGAACACACTTTCTTTATTTCTTTCTCTTGACTGATTGCCGTAGGCAGATATTCCTCTGCTATATTTAATAGGAGTGGTGAGAGGGCATCTTTGTTTTATGCCAGTTTTCAAGGGGAATGCTTCCAGCTTTTTCCCCATTCAGTATGATTTTGGCTGTGGGTTTGTCATATATGGCTTGTAATATGTTGAGGTATGTTCCTTCAATACATAGGTTACTGAGAATTTTTAACATAAAGGAATGTTGGATTTTATTGGAGGCCTTTTCTGAATCTGTTGAGATAATCCTGTGTTTTTTGTCATTAGCTCTGTTCATGTGATGAGTCGCATTTATTGATTTGTTTACATTGAATCAACCTGATATCTTGGGGATGAAGTCAACTTGATTGTAGTGGATATGCTTTTTGATGTGCTGCTGGATTCGATTTGCCAGTATTTTATTGATAATTTTTGCATTGATGTGCATTTAGGGATATTGGCTTAACATTTTCTTTTTTGTTGTATCTCTGCCAGGTTTTATTATGAAGATGAAGCTGGCCTCATAAAATGAGTTAGGGAGGCATCTCTCTCCTTTTCAATTGTTTGGAATACTTTCAGTAAAAATGATACCAGTTCTTCTTTGTACTCTTGTGTAATCCAGCTGTAAATCTGTCTTGCCCTCAGCTTTTTTGGGTGGGGGATAGGCTATGTAATATTGCCTCAATTTCAGAACTTGTTATTGGTCTATTTAGGGATTTAATTTCTTTATTGTTCAATTTTGAGAGGGTGCATGTGTCCAGGAATTTATCCCTTTTTTTTTTTTTTTTAGATTTTCTAATTTATGTGCATAGAGGTGTTTACAGTATTCTCTGATGGTTGTTTGTATTTCTGTAGGATCAGTGGCGATATTCCCCTTATCATTTTTGATTGTTTGGGCTTCTGTTGAACCCATCTCCCAAATAGTAAACATAGTACCCAATAGGTCATTTTTCAACCCTAGTCCTGATCCTTCTCTCCCTCCCCACTTTTGGAATCCCCAATGTCTGTTGTTTACATATTTATGTACATGTGTACCCATTGATATCCTCCTACTCAAGTCCTTATTTTCAAGATTGGGACCAGTTTCTTAACAAAAACAGAATTTTGGGACAGAAAGTCCTGTCCCCTTCTGGAAGAGTGAGAGAAGAAAAAATGGTGAAAATCTGTTTTAAGACAAATAGGAAAAGACAGGAGAAGTCCAAGGAAGAAAGAGGAAAATAACAAAAAATTACGGGGAAAACAACTTTCCTACTTAGTTTAGTGAAACATTTGCTGAAATGGTTCAGTATCCTTAAATATGTTTACTAAAGAGTCATAATAAATAATTGTAGATCTGTAGTTCTTTAAATATCTCCAGGAGTTTTCTGTAAATGTAATGTATTCATTTGCATGTATCTTGATTGGGACATTCAATAATAGAACCATATCCAATTTACTATGAACAAAACTTTAAGGAGCTACTATTTCTGATCTGTTGAATGCTGGTTATGTAGCCCAGGAGAACATTGAGACACTGAACTACAGATTGTTTTCATGGTACTTAAGTATCTGGAAAGTACATCTCTAGTCAGGTATATTAAATTAGGGGAAAACAGAGGTTGAAGATACAAATTTGTCAAGACTCACTAAACCAGGGTTCTTCACTATTGACATTTGGGGTTGGGTAGTTCATTGTTGTACGGGGCTGTCTTGTGCATTGCAGAATGTGCAGCAGCATCTCTGGCCTCTACCCTTTAGATGCCAATAGTAATTGTCTCCGAGTTGTAACAACCAAAAATATCTCCAGACATTGCCAAATGGCCTCTGAATAACCCTTGATTTAGAACCATTGCTCCGAACCTAATGTTAGGGTGTTATAATATTCTGTGTTTTTTCTGTGCACTTACCATTCCTAGTGAGTTTTGTACTTTCAGCTGATTATTTATTGTTCATTAATGTCATTTTATTACTGATTGAAGTACTCTCTTTAGTATTTATTGTAGAACAGGCCTGGCATTGATAAAATCTCTCAGCTGTTTTTTTTTTTTTTGGTCTGGAAATGTCTTCATTTCTCCTTCATGTTTGAAGAATATTCTTTGCTGAATATACTATTCTAGGGTAAAAATTATTTGCCTTCAGCACAGTAAATATATCAATATATCATGCCACTCTGTCTTCTCCTGTAAGGTTTCCACTGAGAAGTTGGCTGTCAGATGTATTGGAGCTCCATTGTATGCTGTTTTTTTCTCTTGTCCCTTTTAAGATCTGGTTTTTATCCTTGATCTTTGTGATTTTGATTATTAAATGCATCGAGGTAGTCTTTGAAGGTTAAATGGACTTATTCTATAACCTTATACTTGGATATTGACATTTTTCCCTGGGTTTGGGAAATTTGCTGCTATTGTCACTTTTAATAAACTTTCTACTTCTATCTCTTTCTCTACCTCCTCTTTAAACCCAATACCTTTTAGATTTGCCCCTTTGAGGCTACTTTATAGATCCTGTAGGTGTGCTTCATTGGTTTTTATTCCTTTTTGTCTCCTCTGACTGTGTATTTTCAAGTAGTCTGTCTTCAAGCTCACTAATTCTTTCTTCTGCTTCATCAATTCTGCTATTAAAGGACTGATATATTCTTCAGTATGCCACTGCACTTTTAAGCTCCAGAACTGCTGTTTGATTCTTTTTAATTATTTCTACCTCTTTGTTAAATTTATCTGATAAAAGTCGGAATTTCTTCCATATGCCATCTTGAATTTCTTTGAGTTTTCCCAACACAATTATTTTGAATTCTCTGTCTGAAAGGTCACATATCTCTGTTTCTCCAGGATTGAGCTCTGGTGCCTTATTTAGTTCATTTGATGAGGTCATGTTTTCCTGAATGCCGTTGATGCTTGTAGATGGTCTTCAGTGTCTGGGCACTGGGAAATTAGGTATTTATTGCAGTATTCACTCTCTGGGCTTGTTTTTACCCATCCTTCTTTGAAATTCTTTCCAGATACTTTAAAAGACTTGACTTTTGTGATCTCAGCTGTATTTGCTTTAGGGGCACCCCAAGTCCAGTAATGCTGTGGTTCTTGCAGATTCATAGAAGTACTGACTTGATGGTCTTGGACCAGATCCAGGAGAATTCCCTGGTTTACCAGGAAGACTCTCTTGTTCTGTTCCATTACTTTATCCCAAACATATAGTCTCTCTCTGTGCTCTGAGCCATGTAAAGCTGGTGGTGAAAAGACACAACTACCCATGTGACCACCACAACTATGACTGCACTGGGTCAGACCTAAAGCCAGCATAGCACTGAGTCTCACCCATGGCCTGTTGTAACGGCTACTGCTTATATTCACTCAAGGCCCTGGGGCTCTATAGTCAGCAGGTGGCAACGTGAGCCAGGCTTGTGTCCTACCCCTAGGGCAGTATGGTCTCCCAGGCCCTGATTAGATCCAGAAGTGCCATCCAGGAGACTGGGAGTAGAGTAAAAACCCTTAGAAGTCTACCTGATGTTCTAGTGCATTGTGGCTGAGCTGGCACTCAAATCACAAGACACAGTTCTTCTTACACTTCCCTTCCTTTCCCTCCCCTTGCCAAAGGCAGAGGAGCAAAAACTCCAGGTCATAAGGAATGCTGTAAGACTACTACTGATGTTCTCTTAAGGCTCAAGGTCTTTTGAGTCAGCTTCTGGTGAATGCTGCCTTGCCTGGGACTCATCCTTCAGGACAGTAGTCTTCCCTCTGGCTTAGGACAGGTCCAGAAATGTGGTCCAAGAGTTAAGTCCTGGAATCGGGGACCCCAAGACCCCACTTGGTGCTCTACCCCTCTGTGGTGGTGCTGGTGCCCTGAATGCAGGGCAAAGTACCCCTTATATTTTCCTCTGTTTTTCTCCAGAAGAAGGAGTTTTGCTTCATAGCCACCACAGCTGGTAATGTGCTAAGTCTCACCTGAAGCCAGCAAGTCTCAGAGGCTTATTAAGGGCCCAAGGGCTCTTCAGTTAGCAGGTGGTGAATGCTGTCAGGCCTGAGTCTTTTTCTTCAAGGAATGGGTTCCTTTCTGGCTCAGAGTCTGTCTAGAAATGTTGTCTGGGAGTTAAGGCCTAGAATGGGGGTCTCAGGACTCTTACCAGTGCCCTATTCTGTTGTGGCTCAGCTGGTATCCCAGATGCAAGACAAAGTCCTCCTACGCTTCCCTCTTCTCAAGTGGAAGGAAGTAGTCTTTTTTGAAGCCTGTAGCTGTGGAGCCTGGGGTTAGGGGAGGGGTGATGCCAGCACTACCTTGGCTGCCCCAGCTTGTGTTTTAGTATGTCCCATGCCCCTCCAGTACACCGTCTCTGGGCCTAATCAGTTCTAGGACTCACCTAGTATTTTCAGTCCTTAGGGCCTAGAATGCCTCTCAAGTTTACTTGGCGACTCAGAGTGCTGTAGCCCACACACGGTGGGGTTTGCAGGAACTCAAGTTCTAGTTTCTGGGATAGGTGATTCCCTTCTGGCTAGGGCTGGCTTTAATGCTTCCTATGGGTAGGCATCAGCTGGGTTTGATCTGGGTTTTCTTTCTGCTCTAACAGGGCAGCACTGAGTTCAATGCCTTACAGTTGCTGTGTTCTCCCTCCCGGAACACCCAGAAATGCTCTCTGTGCCATGACTCTGCTGCTGGGAATAGGGGAGCAGTGGCATCAGTGATTCAGAACTGTTTTGTCTATCTTTTTTGTGCCTCTTCCAGTGATATGAAGTTGAAACCAGGTTCTATGAGTATTCACCTGATTTTTGGTTCTCATGAAAGTTCATTTTTGTTTGTTTGTTTGTTTGTTTTTCTTTTTGAGACAAAGTCTGGCTCTGTTACCCAAGCTGGAGTGCAGTGACCTGATCTCGGGTTACTGCAACCTCTACTTCCTGATTCAAGCAATTCTCTTGCCTCAGTCTCCTGAGGATCTGGGATTAGAGGCATGTGCCACCACACTGGCTAATTTTTGTACTTTTAGTAGAGGCAAAGTTTTACCATATTGGCCAGGTTAGTCTCGAACTCCTGACCTCAAGTGATCCACCCACCTTGGCCTCCCAAAGTGCTGGGATTACAGGTGTGAGCCACCATGCCCAGCCAAAGGTTTTTTGTTTGTTTGTTTGTTTGTTTCTGTGTGGATAGTTGTTTACTTGGTCTTTGTGGATGGGACAATTGGGGGAGCTTTCTACTCTGCCATCTTGCTCTTCTCTCAAGAGTCTCAAAAACAATATTTTGGATAAGGTTAAACTTAGCACTAATGCTGGTACTGTTTTTTATTATTAGCCTTGGGCATTACTATAAAAAGATACACCCATCTTATTAGATGCTATCTTATTTTAGGGCAGTATTTATGGTGATGAGGTAATTAACTTTAAGCATTCACACTTTTACATGGTTTCTATAAATCTGTAATGATGCCACTGTTTGGAGGTCCATTGCAACCTAATAATTAAAAGGCTCTCTAGAATGCCTTTGTTGTTATCTTTTATGCAGATAACCTGAAACCAAACTGTCTCATGTTCTTCACTGACACCAATTCCATATACACACATACGTACTTCACTCTAGTAATCTCTCCCATGTACCTTTCTCTTGTTCTCATAATATTTTTTGAAAGATTGAGGAGGGGTACACAGAGAAAAGAATTGCAAAACCAAGTGTTTTGGGAGTTGTGTTGTGATTTCATTATTATAAGAGTTCTAATTCTGAATAACCCAGTATTAACTTTAGTAATACTAAATATTGAGTATGCAGTCCTTAAATTTTAGTATAAATTCAAGAGAGTTCACTGATTCAAATGACCCCTTCTACTTTAGTGTCACTTCCATATACATTTGAAAAGAAGTAAACATTTTTTTAGGAATACAGGTTCTAAATATTCACAGTTCAGAGTAAATGCTAAAATTAAAGAAACTGGATAACAGAGTATAATTATTTGCTTAAGATGACAAAATATGTCCAAGCTGTGACATGGTAAAAGTCCCATAACACTGCATACCTCAACCATACCTCGGCTTTCTATTGAAACTGCTCTCTGTAACCCCTAATGTGACAGACAAGAAGTCCAAACCCATGCCATCTTGGCCCCTGCGAATTGTAATAAGTAATTAAGGACTGTAATTTCCACCCTACCCAGACAATGCATAAACAAATGCTAATCTTGACTTTTGTGAACCACTTAAGTAACAATCAGAATGTCAAAAGTCCTCTGACCCTCGGAGTGTCCGGAGCCCCTCACCCTCATCTCTGCCCAGGAGGTGATTTACAGAATCCACTAGCCCTCAGAACATCTGAAGCCCCTCGCCTCCACCCCTGCCCCTCACCCTCACTCCCAAGGTGGTTTTACGGATATAAAAGGTCTTGACACCCTCCTTTCAGGGCCATGGATTGGAGAGACGCAAGTCCTCCGTGGCCGCTGGCAATAAAGACCCTGCAATTGGCATACTTTTGTCTTGGTGTTGACTTTCTATGCTCTGGCCAGTACAACACAAGCCATAGAGAAAATGACTGGCAAGAATATCCCACTTATTACCAAAGACAAAATAAGCATAGTTTATGAGTAATCATGCGATAGAGTACATGGGTTCTAAATGATCTCTGGCTAATTCTTTTATTATTTTCTTTCTTTAAGCATTGTCTCACCAAAGAACTCTTTATAATATTATCATATTTCCACATTTAAGAAACATTTAATCTAAGAGTCATTATCTCTATAAAAACAACTGGTAAATCGAGATGTGGAGACAAGACACTTGGCAAGGAATATAAACCACTAGCTATGCAAAATGTATGAAAGTTGAGTATGAATTAAACAGAAAAAAAATTCTTTATTGTTTGGTTTTATTTTCTTTAAAGCCTACTGTATAAGAATGCATTAGAACTGTTAGTATATGTTATCCCACATAATGTGAAATTTAACATAAAAATGTGGAGAAAATACGGGAATTCACTTTCTACCAAATAGCATTAAAATAGTTTGTTTCTTTGAGGTAGAAGAAGGGATGAGAGGGTAAAATTCGGTCGGATTTACTGATTTTAATTTTTTGATAATTTACCTATTTGTAGTGATCTGTAGGAAAGACCGGGCAAATACTCCCTCTCATCCCCATTCCATTTGCATCGTGACTCAGAAGTATGAAAACTCCCCAATAGAGAATGTACACATAAAGCTCCTTTCCCCTATTGAAGTCTCCATTTTCATTCTTTAGAACTTATCAACAAACTTTATGAAATAATTGTTGCTCTGTGGCATTTAACCTATTCAAACTTTTGATTTTCAAAATTTTCTATAAGATAGAGAACATAATATTTTAATAACACTGAACTTACTGGAAATATGCATGTCCAGAAATCACAAAAACAGAGACTTGCAATCAAATGTAGCATCTTTTAACAAGTAAATAAAGTTTTAAGTTAGTCATAATTTCACAGCTCTTTCTCGGATACCTGGTTCATTTGATTATACATACTGTACTTGCCTTCATTCTGTTATCTACCACTATCTCTATGTAGTAGAATACAAAGCCAGGTGACAGATTTAAAGATGCATTTAAAGTAAACTTTACTGAACTCCAAATTAGCATCACATTTTCTGAAGTTTTCAGGTGCCTTAGCCATATGTCACTTCCTTTTATCATCTTCACTGAATTTTCTCACCTACTTCCTGCACTAAACACCACAACAGAAAAAAATACATATATGCATGTGTATACACATCAGAATAGTTTCTCTGTTTTGTGATTTAGGTAACCTAAATTATAAAACTCCCATCATTAACAACTTTTATTTTGAAAAATGAGATGAATTCACATGTATTTTCAGATTTTTTGGAATTAGTCATTCCAAAGTTTATTCCAAACCTATGCTCAAAATGTGTGTATGAAAACTTTGCATACCAACCTACAACCACACAGTGAAATCTCTGAAAATACCTGGGCAGTAAAGTCATTGAAATCTGCAATTTTTTTTTTTTTTTTTTTTTTTTTTTGAGGCAGGGTCTTGCTTTGTTGCCCAGGCTGGAGTACAGTGGTGCAATCATGGCTTACTGCAGCCTCAACTCCTTGGGCTCAAGCAATCCTCCCACCTCAGCCTCCCTAGTAACTGGGACTATAAGCTTGCAACACCACACTTGGCTATTTATTTTTATTTTTATTTTTTGCTTTCATAGAGACAGAGGTCTCACTATGTTGCCCAGGCTGGTCTTAAACTCCTGGGCTCCAGCAGTCACCCTGCCTCAGCCTCTCAAAATGATGGGATTACAGGCATGAACCACCATGCCCAGCTGAATGCTATGAATTTTACTAATAATCTAGCAAATACAAAGTCATCAAACAGTCCAGAAATTGGACTATGTGATCTTTAACATGACTTTCGACTCAAGAAACCTCCTATCATTGTATTTTCTACTCTTACTAGATAAGTGGTGACTTACAGGAATGACCTATGATCACCCTATCTGAAATAGCCTCCTTACCTCATCCCCCTCTATCCCCTTACCATGCTTCATTTTTTAATCAGGGAACTGACCTGATGTTATGCAACGGTTTGTTTGTTTACTGTCTGCAAGCTTTAAGGCATGGGTCTGGAATATATTACAATTTTCATTACTGAATCTCCAGCACCTAGACATAGAAAGCCTGGCACATAGGAAGTACTGAGAAATGTCTATTGAATTAATAAATGCATGAATGATCATCTCAGATAATGTAGAAATAATGCTAAATGCAGAAAAAAAACAGTCTATTTATCCTTTACATTCTCAACTAAAAGATGTATGGTAACTATAGTGCCAGTCAGGATTTGGAATGCTCCCAACACAAAGAATTAATAAATTTTGGAGGTGATGGATATCTCAATTACTTTGATTTGATCATTACACATTTTATGATTGTATTAAAGTATCACAAGTACCCCATACAATGCAACACTATTATTATTCATTAAAATTAAAATAAAATTTAGAAAGATAATAAAATAGTGCCACTCATAAAAATAAAACTGGATTGGTAAGAGCAGGGTAGAGGCCTTTTCTATGCTAAAAGAAACTTAGAGATAATTAAGATACATAATTTCTAAGTATGAGTAAAACTTGTTTTGATCCTGATCCAAAGAAACAAATGTTTTGTAAAACGCAATTTTTAGACCATCAGGAAAATTTGCACAGGGGCTGCATTTTAAATATTAATTAAAAATATTATTGTTGATTTTTAGGTATGATGATGGTGTTTTTAATGCAAATGTCTTTGCTTATCTTTCTTCTTAAATAAACTGAAGTATGTAGTGGAGGAATAATATTATTCCAGGAATCATTTAAAAACACTCCAGCTTTTAAGAAATAGCTAGGGTATACATGAAGCAAATACGGCAAAGCCACTGGTGGTTTTTAAAGTTGGGCGATGAGTTCATGGAGTCCCATCGCACTCTTGACCCAGAAATTTTCTTCACAAAAGATGAAAGGAAAACAAAAAAAGAATCATTGGTGGCAGAGAAGTAAACATTATCTGAGCAAACTGAGTGTAATCTCCAGAAAAAAAGTTGATTGTATCTTAGTCTCTTGTACTTTCCGTTCTGTGATTCAATTGCTACTTTTGGAAAAGAATAAAAAAACTATTATTTGAATACCAATGTTTCTGTGGCTAAGTCTATCCAAAAGAATGTAGAGAATTGAGGAGTCTGTAGATAATTGGAAACAGTCCTGGTAATGTGAGGTCACAAGATCCTTCTGCTAATTAGATGACTATTTTTCATTTGCCTTTATAATCTGAAATAATGGATAATTGACTTGATGAATACTCAGCGTGCATGGTAGTTGTTGCTACGAACAACAGATTATAACCAAGTGATCTCTACCATAAGGGATTATTGGAAATTTCTTCCTTTTGCAATTTTTAGTTTACTGATTTTTCAAGAATTGGAAAATGCATCTTACCAGTATTTTATATTGAAGGAAAAAAAGAAGACATGGAAGATAACCTGAGTTTCCTGAACATGAGGTCTCTGTAGCCATGAGACAATCTACACAATCTGTATACTCAAATGAATGTCATCTCTTCTATGTAGTTATTATGGAAGGCAATATACTATTTTTTTGGAGTTCACATTCCTCTAGGATTGTCTTCAATGTCTAAGTAAATAATGTCTCTGATAAATGGGGCAAATACTCAACATAATTTTGACACCCAAAAGAAAGGAAATCAGTATATCTAAAAGATATCTGCACTCCTATATTTGTTGCAGCACTGTTTACAATAACTAATATTTGGAAGCAACCTAAAAATAAGAAGTTCTTTAGGGTTATGCCTAGTAAATAAGATGAATGTGATAATTTAGAACTTAAAGTCTAATGCTACTGCAAACAAATAAAGCTTATTATCTCATGTGGCATGTGAACTGGGCCTAGGGGTATATCCGAGACTGGGTTGTTAGCAAATAAGTAGCAACACTTACTGATTAAAGAATGATGCAAAGGAGGCAAGAGAATAGTAGGGGAAGTAAAAACATTTCCACATTCTTTTTGGCCCCAATTTTACAATCCCACCTTCTCTTATTTGAGTATCTAACATCCAGTGTGGACAAGAATGTGGCTGAGAAAAACAATACAGAACTATAGTTGTTTTCACACCCAGCACACAAAAAGGTGCTCCTTTGATTTGTTTGTACGACAGCAACTCTGTCTTGTGAGTTACATTATACAATGCACTTTGTCTCTGCTTGTTGAATTTATGTTTTATACATATATGTATATATATATATGATGAATAAATATTCAGATGCTATTCATATACAACAAAATTCACTTTTTAAATTTTTATTTTTTATTGGTACATAGTAGGTGTATATACTTATCGGGTATATGAGATTTTGATACAGGCATAACAATGTGTCATAATCACATCAGGATAAATGGGGTATCCATTGCCTCAAGCATTTATCATTTCTTTGTGTTAGGAACATTGCAATTATACCTTTTTACTCACTCTAAAATACACAACAGATTTTTTTTTTAACTGTAAACACCCTGTTGTGAACATTCACTTTTTAGAGGGGGTATAATTTAGTAGTTTTTAGTCTATTCACATGGTTATGCAGCTATTATCACTATTGAATTCCAGAACATTTTCATCACCTCCTCAAAAGATCTTAATGCTGTATAGCAGTATACTCCATTACCTCCTCAACCCTGCCACTGCCAATCACAAATCTACTTTCTGTTTCTATGAATTTCACTATTCTTGACATTTCACATAAGTGGTATCATACAATATGTGATCTTTGTGACTGAATACTTTCATTTAGCATAAAGTTTCCATCCATGTTGTAGCATATATCAGTACTTAATTTATTATTATGACTGAATAATACTCCTTTGCATGGAAGTATAGATCAGATGTACCATGTTGTGTTTATGCATTAATCATCTGATAGACATTTGTATTAGTTCCACTCTTTACTATAAATAATGTTATTATGAACATCCATTAATAATCATTTGTGTGGACATGCTTTCAATTCTTTTAGGAATATACCTAGGAGTGGAATTGCTAGAGTATGTGATTACTCTATGACTTTTTGAGCAATTGCCAAAATCTTTTCCAAAGTGGCTGTACCATTTTACATTCCTACCCATTGTGTATAAGGGTTATGGTTTCTCACTATCCTCCTCAACATTTGTCTTTTCTGGTCTTTTTGGTCAGAGACATCCTAATGGATGCTACATGATATCTCATGGTAGTTATGATTTGCATTTCTTTGATGATTAATGATGTTGAGCCTCTTTTCATGTGTTTTTCTTTTTTCGTTTGTATATCTTCCTTAGGAAAATATCTATCCAAATCTTTTACCCATTTTATAGGGTTATTTGTCTTTTTATTGGTGAGTTATATGACTTATTTATATATTGTGTATACAAGTTCCATATAACATATGTGTTTTGCAAATATTTATCCCATTTCATAGATTGTATTTTGACTTTTTTGATGGTATCCTGTGAACCACAATAATTTTAAATTTTTAAGAGTTTCAAATTGTCTATTTTTTCTTTGTCACTTTTGTTTTTGGTGTCATATCTAAGAAATCATTGCATAACTCAAGGTAAAAATAATTTAGCCCTATGCTGTCTTCTAAGACTTTTATAATTTTATCTAATATTTAGGTCTTTTATCTACTTGATATAATTTTTGTGCCTTGTGTGGAGTTAAGAGTCTAGTTTTTTTTTTTTTTTTTTTTTTTGCATGTGAATATACAGTTGTTCTGTTACTATTTGTTGAAAAGACTATTCTTTTCACCATTCAGCATCTTTGGCATCTTTACTGAACTCAATTGACCATAAATGTAAGGGTTTATTTCTGGACTCCTAATTCTCTTCTATTGATGTATATGTCAATCCTTACATCAGTGCAACCTAGTTTGTATAACTTGGACTTTGCAGTTAAGTTTTGAAATTGAGAATTGTTAAGACCTCTAACTTAGTTCTTCTTCAAGATCGTTTTGGCTATTCTGGGTCTCTTGCATATCCACGTTAATTTTATAATCTTTTTATTTATCACTGCAAAAAAAAAAGCCAACTGGGGTTTTGATAGGAATTGCAGTGAATCTGTATATAAATCTGAGAATTATTACCATCTTAACAATATTATATCTTCTAATTCACAAACATGGGATGTCTTTCCATTTTGACAATGTACTATTAATAAAATCTTTAAAGTGGACAATGCTTTGTAGCTTACAAATTTTTTTTTTGTACATTTTGTTTCACTCGATGTTGAAAGCAAATCTGTTAGCTTGTAGAGCAAATAAACAGAGTGACTTGCCAAAAATTACATGGGGATTTGAAAGCCAAAACTGTTCCCCTGACTAATTTCTTTACTCTTTCCCTACACCATGCCATCAATAACAAGAAGTACATCAGTTATTGTACATTTTGATTTCACCTCACTTCATTTTTCACCCTGCCAATGGACATAAGAGTTGTGGTATTTTGAAAGTTTTGGATATTTGAAACTTGAGACCCTGAAATATTTAAAAGTAAACTTAGGATGTCCTGTATATTTTTGTAGTTAAATTACATGGAGTGATAAGACAATTGAGGCAGAGTGTGAGTTTAATGAGAAATATACTTGATGATTTATGATGGCATTAAAATATCAAGCAACTTTGCATTTCTTTCAGTGTGTTGATATAGCAATGGTCCCAGAATTCAGTCACATAAAAACCATTATATTTACAGTTGAAATCTCTTGGGTCCAAGGCAGCTATATTAATATGAGATGACAATAATAAAGGATTATATTTTATTGTTTAAATGTCATATATATTTATTATTTAGAATGACACTGGTAATGATTTTGAAATCTTTTTACATCTCACTGTTCCTGTTTCTCTAGCTTTTAAGTATATCACTAAGTCATTCACTTCTGAAAGATTTAATTGAGTTTGGTTATTCCAAGTTATCCTTAAAACCTTCCACACAGATGTGTCAATGTTAATATCTCTCTTTTTCATTGTGAATGGTCTTTTTTGCTATTGTCAATATTTTCTGGAAAATCACGAACCCTTTGTGGAATTTCTAAACAATAAGCCACCACAGAAAATAGGAGTAGATGTTAAAGAATTTACAGTTAATTCAAATACTAACAACAGTGAAACAGAAGAAAGTTCTTTAGGAAAAACAGGATGGGAGAAAGGGAAAAGGCACTGAACTGAGGAAAGAAAAAAAATTTATCTGAGTGCAGCCAAACCAGATGACACAAAAACATGCAGTTGGTCTGATTTGCTATGGCTCATCAACATAGTCATGCCACACAGCAGGGATAAGAAAATCCAGGCCCCATCATACATGCTTTACAGAAGATATCAATTGATTTAGCTGGACCAGCTCTATGTGAAACAGGTTGTAGGTGGTAGAGACTTTCCACTGAGAAATTATGGAAAGATTGCCCTCACATTCTTGAGGCCACTATCACAGAATACTTAGATGTACCAGGGATCAGCATGACAAAATTAGGTCTCAGAGAAAGTAGTGGAAGTGGGCAATGATAAAAAGAGGAGCAGTTCTTAATGAGGGTGTTAAAAAGCAAAGTCACCATTTTGCCAGAGACTGTGCCATTCACTCATTCATCCGTTCATTTTGCAAGATTCATTCAGTAAGCATCTCTTGAGCATTCGAGCATTCCCTTGTTTGCAGGACACTGAGAGAGATGTGAAGAGACACAAAACATAAGTTTTACATTCAAGTGTGTATAAGTTTAGTGGGGGAAAATACATGTGTTCACAATTAACTCTAATAACAAAGGAAAGGGCTAATTAACTATGTGACTTATTTATAATGTAAGAGGTCTGGATTGAACTAAATTATTTCTCAAGTCCTTTTTAACTCTGAAATTCTAGCTCTGTGATTTTTAAATATTCAAATAGAAAAACAGCATATTACCAGACCACAGAAGAAGAAAGGTGTAATATTAATCATGACTATAAAATACTGGGAATGTAATGGTGAAAGCGCCATTTGATTTAGAACTCTAGAGACAAATGTGTGCTAGTAGGTAGAACAGGTGGGAGTGAGTGGCTTTCCAGAGAAAAGAAACAGCACAAGCAAAAGCCTTAAGCAATGTAGATACTTTGTTGTTAAGTGTTTTGTTTATTTTTTTTCTTAATTTCAACTTTTATTTTAGATTTGGGGGTACATGTGCTTATTTGTTACATAGGGTTATTGTGTGGTGCTGAGGGTGGAGTACAATTGATCTTGTCATCCAGATAGCAATCATAGTACCTTGTAAGTAGTTTTTCAGCCCTTTTCCCTGTTTTGGTGTCCCTAGTAACTATTGTCTCCATCTTTGTGCTCATGGTACACAATGTTTAGCTCCCATTTGTAAGTGAGAACATATGACATTTGGTTGTTAGTTACTGATTTAATTTGTTTAGATTAACAGCTTCCAGCTGCATCCATGTTGCTGCAAAGGACATAATTTTATTCTTTTTTGACTGCATAGTATTTCATAGCGCATTTGTAACAGATTTTCTTTCTTTTTATTTATTTATTTATTTATTTTATTGCATTTTAGGTTTCGGGGTACATGTGATGAACACGCAAGATTGTTGCATAGGTACACACATGGCAGTGTGGTTTGCTGCCTTCCGTCCCCTCACCTGTATCTGTCATTTCTCCCCATGCTATTTCTTCCCACCTCCCCACCCCCTGCCCCTCCCCCATTTCCCCCCAACGGACCCCAGTGTGTAGTGCTCCCATCCCTGTGTCCATGTGTTCTCATTGTTCAACACCCACCTATGAGTGAGAATATACGGTGTTTGATTTTCTGCTCTTGTGTCAGTTTGCTGAGAATGATGGTTTCCAGGTTCATCCATGTCCCTACAAAGGACGTGAACTCATCGTTTTTTTATGGGTGCATAATATTCCATGGTGTATATGTACCACATTTTCCCTATCCAGTCTATCATCGTTGGGCATTTGGGTTGGTTCCAGGTCTTTGCTATTGTAAACAGTGCTGCAATGAACATTCGTGTGCACGTGTCCTTGTAGTAGAATGATTTATAATCCTTTGGATATATACCCAGTAATGGGATTGCTGGGTCAAATGGGATTTCTATTTTTAGGTCCTTGAGGAATCGCCACACTGTCTTCCACAATGGTTGAATTAATTTACATTCCCACCAACAGTGTAAAAGTGTTCCTATTTCTCCACATCCTCTCCAGCATCTGTTGTTTCCCGATTTTTTAATGATCACCATTCTAACTGGTGTGAGATGGTATCTCAATGTGGTTTTGATTTGCATTTCTCTGATGACCAGTGATGATGAGCATTTTTTCATATGTTTGTTGGCCTCCTGTATGTCTTCTTTTGTAAAGTATCTGTTCATATCCTGCGCCCATTTTTGAATGGACTTGTTTGTTTCTTTCTTGTAGATCTGCTTTAGTTCTTTGTAAATTCTGGATATCAGCCCCTTGTCAGATGGGTAGGCTGCAAAAATTTTTTCCCATTCTGTTGGTTGCCGATTCACTCTACTGACTGTTTCTTTTGCCGTGCAGAAGCTGTGGAGTTTGATTAGGTCCCATTTGTCATTTTGGCTTTTGTTGACATTGCTTTTTGCGTTTTGGTCATGAAGTCCTTGCCTACACCTATGTCCTGAATGGTTTTGCCTAGATTTTCTTCTAGGGTTTTTATGGTGTTAGGTCTGATGTTTAAGTCTTTAAACCATCTGGAGTTAATTTTGGTGTAAGATGTCAGGAAGGGGTCCTGTTTCTTCTTTCTGCACATGGCTAGCCAGTTTTCCCAACACCATTTATTGAACAGGGACTCCTTTCCCCATTGCTTGTTTTTGTCAGGTTTGTCGAAGATCAGATGGTTGTGGGTATGTTGTATTTCCTCTGAGGCCTCTGTTCTGTTCCATTGGTCTATATCTCTGTTTTGGTACCAGTACCATGCTGTTTTGATTACTGTAGCCTTGTAGTATAGTTTGAAGTCCGGTAGTGTGATGCCTCCTGCTTTGTTCTTTTTGCTTAGAATTGACATGGCTATGCGGGCTCTCTTTTGGTTCCATATGAAGTTTAAGGTGTTTTTTTCCAGTTCTGTGAAGAAGGTCATTGGTAGCTTGATGGGAATAGCGTTGAATCTATAAATTACTTTGGGCAGTATGGCCATTTTCATGATGTTGATTCTTCCTAACCATGAACACGGAATGTTTCTCCATCTGTTTGTGTCCTCTCTTATTTCGTTGAGCAATGGCTTGTAGTTCTCCTTGAAGAGGTCCTTTACGTTCCTTGTTAGTTGTATTCCTAGGTATTTTATTCTCTTTGTAGCAATTGGGAATGGCAGTTCGTTCTTGATTTGGCTCTCTTGAAGTCTATTACTGGTGTATAGGAATGCTTGTGATTTTTGCACGTTGATTTTGTATCCTGAGACTTTGCTGAAGTTGTTTATCAGTTTCAGGAGATTTTGGGCTGAGATGATGGGGTCTTCCAGATATACAATCATGTCATCTGCAAATAGAGACAATTTGATTTCCTCCTTTCCAATTTGGATACCCTTTATTTCTTTTTCTTGCCTGATTGCTCTGGCTAGAATTTCCAGTACTATATTGAATAGGAGTGGTGAGAGAGGGCATCCTTGTCTAGTGCCAGATTTCAAAGGGAATGCTTCCAGTTTTCGCCCATTCAGTATGATATTGGCTGTTAGTTTGTCATAAATAGCTTTCATTGTTTTGAGATACGTTCCGTCAATACCTAGTTTATTGAGAGTTTTTAGTATAAAGGGTTGTTGAATTTTGTCAAAACCCTTCACTGCATCAATTGAGATAATCATGTGGTTTTTGTCTTTGGTTCTGTTTATGTGGTGAATTACGTTTATGGACTTGTGTATGTTGAATCAGCCTTGCATCCCCGGGATGAATCCTACTTGATCATGGTGGATGAGCTTTTTGATATGCTGTTGCAATCAGTTTGCCAGTATTTTATTGAAGATTTTTGCATCTATGTTCATCATGGATATTGGCCTGAAATTTTATTTTCTTGTTGAGTCTCTGCCGGGTTTTGGTATTCAGGATGATGTTTGTCTCGTGAAATGATTTGGGAAGGATTCCCTCTTTTGGATTTTCTGGAAAAGTTTCAGAAGGAATGGTATCAGCTCCTCTTTGTATGTCTGGTAGAATTCAGCTGTGAACCCATCTGGTACTGGTTGTTCCTTTATATGTGTAGAGCCTCTTTCAGGAGTTCTTGTAGAGCAGGTTCGGTGGTGATGAAATCTCTGAGTGCTTGCTTGTTCACAAAGGATTTTATTTTTCCTTCACTTATGAAGCTTAGTTTGGTTGGATAGGAGATTCTGGGTTGAAAGTTCTTTTCTTTAAGGATGTTGAATATTGGCCCCCAATCTCTTCTGGCTTGTAGGGTTTCTGCTGAGAGATCTGCTGGGAGTCTAATGGGCTTCCCTTTGTGGGTAACCCGACCTTCCTCTCTGGCTGCCCTTAGCATTTTCTCTTTCATTTCAACCCTGGTGAATCTGACGATTATGTGCCTTGGGGTTGCTCTTCTTGAGGAATATCTTTGTGGTGCTCTCTGTATTTCCTGGAGTTGAATATTGGTCTGCCTTGCTAGGTTGGGGAAGTTTTCCTGGATAATACCCAGAAGTGTATTTTCCAGCTTGGATTCATTCTCTTCATCACATTCAGGTACACCTATCAGACGTAGATTGGGTCTTTTCACATAGTCCCACATTTCTTGAAGATTTTGTTCATTCCTTTTTGCACTTTTTTCTCTGGTCTTGCCTTCTCTTTTTATTTCATTGAGCCTGCCTCCCTAGTGGTGGAGAGTCTCAGTAATGGCGGAAGCCCCTCCCCCACCGAGCCGGACCATACCGGTTCAGCTGTGCTTGGTTTGTAGGGCTCAACCCAGAGGGTTTCCAATTACTGTTTTTGTTTTCGTTGTTGTTGGGGGTGGAGGGCTGGGACCAACCGAACCTGATCACCTGGCTCCCTGACTCAGAGTCTTTTCTTTTAAGTTGAATGTCCCCACGTTCCAGTTCCTTGTTGAAAAGGCGCCGGGATCTCCCGTGCTGGGACTCACTGAGTCGGCTCGAACTGCGGCACCGGCTCCTGGCGGATTTTTTGCCTAGGAATCTCCTGACCTGGCTCGCTATTTCAGATGAATGGGCAACTCTGCCATCTCAGGGCTCCGATTGCCAGCTAAGAGGGCTCCCAGACCAGTGGCTTTTGTATGGAGAACCGCAGCAACAGGGTGTGGTCACAGCAGCCACGCGTGCAGAATCAGCCCCACGGGGGCCAAAACAGCCGCACCGGCTGGGACTGTGACGCTGGCGACCCCTCTGCCTGGGTATCTCCTGGTCTGTGGGCAATAAGAGTTCGTCTGGAAATGCGGCGTCCACTCACCCTCTGCACTTTCACTGGGAGCTGAAGTCCTGAGCTGTTCTTAGGCGGCCATCTTCCCAGCATTCAGGTCAGTTCTTCTTATTGTAACTGTCTTTCCTCATCTTGTCTATGAATGCCAAATTAAATAGAAAACAAAGTCAAACAGAATATGTATTAGAAAAGAAATCAACTTACATTTTTGAAATAAATGCAATTTGTTAATATAATTAACATCCTTAAAGAAAAGAACTTTCAACCAGAATCTCCTATCCAGCCAAACTAAGCTTCATAAGTGAAGGAAAAATAAAATCCTTTGTGAACAAGCAAGCACTCAGAGATTTCATCACCACCAAACCTGCTCTACAAGAACTCCTGAAAGAGGCTCTACACATATAAAGGAACAACCAGTACCAGCCACTCCAAAAACACACCAATGGTAAAAGAGCATCAACACAATCAAGAAGCTGTATCAACTAAACAACAAAACAGCCAGGTAGCATCAAAATGACAGTATCAAATTCACAAATAACAGTACTATCCCTAAATGTCAATGGACTAAATGCCCCAATCAAAAGACACAGACTGGCAAATTGGATAAAAAGCCAAAACCCATCAGTGTGCTGTATCCAGGAAACCCATCTTACATGCAAGGATACACAAAGGCTCAAAATAAAGGGATGGAGGAAGATCTACCAAGCAAATGGAGAGCAAAAAAAAGCAGGAGTTGCAATTCTCATCTCTGATAAAATAGTCTTTAAAGCAACAAAGATCAAAAGAGACAAAGAAGGACATTACATAATGGTAAAAGGATCACTGCAACAAGAAGAGCTAACAACCCTAAATATATACACACCCAATACAGGAGCACACAGATACATAAGGCAAGTTCTTAATGACTTACAAAGAGACTTAGACTCCCACACAATAACAGTGGGAGACTTTAACACCCCATTGTCAATATTAGACAGATCAACCAGACAGAAAATCAACAAGGATATCCAGGACCTGAACACAGACCTGGAACAAGCAAACCTAATAGACATTTACAGAACTCTCCACCCCAAATCCACAGAATATACATTCTTCTCAGCACCACATCACACCTACTCTAAAATTGACCACATAATTGGCAATAAATCACTCCTCAGCAAATGCAAAAGAACAGAAATCATAACAAACAGTCTCTCAGACCACAGTGCAATTGAGTTAGAACACAGAATGCAGAAACTAACTCAGACCCGCACAGCTTCATGGAAACTGAACAACTTGCTCTTGAATGTTGACTGGATAAACAATGAAATGAAGGCAGAAATAAAGATGTTCTTCAAAACCAATGAGAACGAAGACACAACATACCAGAATCTCTGGTACACTTTTAAAGCAGTCTCTAGAGGAAAATATGTAGCAATGAGTGCCCACATGAGAAGAAAAGAGAGATCTAAAATTGACATGCTATCATGAAAATTGAAAGAGCTAGAGGAGCAAGATCAAAAAAACTCAAAACCTAACAGAAGACAGGAAATAACTAAGATCAGAGCAGAACTGAAGGAAATAGAGACACAAAAAACTCTTCAAAAAATCAATAAATCCAGGAGCTGGTTTTTTGAAAAGATCAACAAAATAGACAGACCACTAGCCAGATTAATAAAAAAGAAAAGAGAGAATAACCAAATTGATACAATAAAAAACGATAAAGGGGATATCACCAGAGATCCCACAGAAATCCAAACCATCATCAGAGATTATTACAAACAACTCTATGCACATAAACTAGTAAACCTGGAAGAAATGGATAAATTCCTGGACACCTGCGTCCTCCCAAGCCTAAACTTGGAAGAAGCCGAAACCCTGAATAGACCAATAACATGGTCTGAAGTTGAGGCAGCGATAAAGAGCCTACCACCCAGAAAAAGCCCAGGTCCAGATGGGTTCACAGCCGAATTCTACCAGACATACAGAGAGGAGCTGCTACCATTCCTTCTGAAAATATTCCAGACAATCCAAAAAGAGGGAATCCTTCCCAAATCATTTCATGAGACAAACATCATCCTGATACCAAAACCCGGCAGAGACTCAACAAGAAAAGAAAATTTCAGGCCAATATCCATGATGAACATAGATGCAAAAATCTTCAATAAAATACTGGCAAACCGATTGCAACAGCATATCAAAAAGCTCATCCACCATGATCGAGTAGGATTCATCCTGGAGATGCAAGGCTGGTTCAACATACACAAGTCCATAAACGTAATTCACCACATAAACAGAACCAAAGACAAAAACCACATGATTATCTCAATTGATGCAGAGAAGGCTTCTGACAAAATTCAACAATGCTTTATTCTAAAAACCCTCAATAAACTAGGTATTGACGGAACGTATCTCAAAACAATAAAAGCTATTTACGACAAACCAACAGCCAATATCATACTGAATGGGCGAAAACTGGAAGCATTCCCTTTGAAATCTGGCACTAGACAAGGATGCCCTCTCTCACCACTCCTATTCAATATAGTACTGGAAGTTCTAGCCAGAGCAATCAGGCAAGAAAAAGAAATAAAGGGTATCCAAATTGGAAAGGAGGAAATCAAATTGTCTCTATTTGCAGATGACATGATTGTATATCTGGAAGACCCCATCATCTCAGCCCAAAGTCTCCTGAAACTGATAAACAACTTCAGCAAAATCTCAGGATACAAAATCAACGTGCAAAAATCACAAGCATTCCTATACACCAGTAATAGACTTCAAGAGAGCCAAATCAAGAACGAACTGCCATTCCCAATTGCTACAAAGAGAATAAAATACCTAGGAATACAACTAACAAGGAACGTAAAGGACCTCTTCAAGGAGAACTACAAGCCATTGCTCAACGAAATAAGAGAGGATACAAACGGATGGAGAAACATTCCATGTTCATGGTTAGAAAGAATCAACATCATGAAAATGGCCATACTGCCCAAAGTAATTTACAGATTCAACGCTATTCCCATCAAGCTACCAATGACCTTCTTCACAGAACTGGAGAAAAACACATTAAACTTCATATGGAACCAATAGGGAGCCCGCATAGCCAAGTCAATTCTAAGCAAAAAGAACAAAGCAGGAGGCATCACACTACCGGACTTCAAACTATACTACAAGGCTACAGTAATCAAAACAGCATGGTACTGGTACCAAAACAGAGATATAGACCAATGGAACAGAACAGAGGCCTCAGAGGAAATACAACATACCCACAACCATCTGATCTTCGACAAACCTGACAAAAACAAGCAATGGGGAAAGGAGTCCCTGTTCAATAAATGGTGTTGGGAAAACTGGCTAGCCATGTGCAGAAAGAAGAAACAGGACCCCTTCCTGACACCTTACACCAAAATTAACTCCAGATGGATTAAAGACTTAAACATCAGACCTAACACCATAAAAACCCTAGAAGAAAATCTAGGCAAAACCATTCAGGACATAGGCGTAGGCAAGGACTTCATGACCAAAATGCCAAAAGCAAGGGCAACAAAAGCCAAAATAGACAAATGGGACCTCATCAAACTCCACAGCTTCTGCATGGCAAAAGAAACAGTCAGTAGAGTGAATCGGCAACCAACAGAATGGGAAAAAAAATTTTGCAGTCTACCCATCTGACAAGGGGCTGATATCCAGAATTTACAAAGAGCTAAAGCAGATCTACAAGAAAAAAACAAACAAGCCCATTCAAAAATGGGCGAAGGATATGAACAGATACTTTACAAAGGAAGACATACAGGAGGCCAACAAACATATGAAAAAATCCTCATCATCACTGGTCATCAGAGAAATTCAAATCAAAACCACATTGAGATATCATCTCACACCAGTTAGAATGGCAATCATTAAAAAATCGGGAAACAACAGATGCTGGAGAGGATGTGGAGAAATAGGAACACTTTTACACTGTTGGTGGGAATGTAAATTAATTCAACCATTGTGGAAGACAGTGTGGCGATTCCTCAAGGACCTAAAAATAGAAATCCCATTTGACCCAGCAATCCCATTACTGGGTATATATCCAAAGGATTATAAATCATTCTACTACAAGGACACGTGCACACGAATGTTCATTGCAGCACTGTTTACAGTAGCAAAGACCTGGAACCAACCCAAATGCCCAACGATGATAGACTAGATAGGGAAAATGTGGTACATATACACCATGGAATATTATGCAGCCATCAAAAACGATGAGTTCACGTCCTTTGTAGGGACATGGATGAACCTGGAAACCACCATTCTCAGCAAACTGACACAAGAGCAGAAAATCAAACACCGTATATTCTAACTCATAAGAGGGTGTTGAACAATGAGAACACATGGACACAGGGAGGGGAACACTACACACTGGGGTCTGTTGGGGGGAAATGGGGAAGGGACGGGGGGGTGGGGAGGTGGGAAGAGATAGCATGGGGAGAAATGACAGATACAGGTGAGGGGACGGAAGACAGCAAACCACACTGCCATGTGTGTACCTATGCAACAATCTTGCATGTTCTTCACATGTACCCCAAAACCTAAAATGCAATAAAAAAAAAGAAGAACTGACCTTAGAAATATCAAATTTTACTTTATATCGTTTAATGAATCGTTCACTAACATTGTCAAAGAATCTAATACTGAGTGCATTAAAATATTTTAAAAGACTGTGGTAAGAATTTTAGCTTTGTTAAAATTGTGAACCTAAGTTTTTTTTGTCTTACCCACATCACATTTGGATAGGTAACACGTACTTTGTCAGAAGGTTTTTTTTTTGTGTTTTGTTTTGTTTAACATGAAATATTGGGGGAATGTTTTTTTCAGAAAGTCAGAAAGAACTGGTGCCTTTTCATTTTGATTTGTAAATGTTTTGTTTGTTATGGCTTCATACTTCACTGTGTTGAGTTTCTTCATAAATGAAGGCAGAAATTTTATCTGCAGTTTCACATTCTGTAATTCTAAAAAATTCATTATCAGTCCACAGTTTTTGTGCTTCTTTATTTTTTGATACAAATATCACATAAATAAAAGCATTTCCAAAATGTTACCACTGCCAGTTCATTGAGGTATTTCTATGTTTGACAGAACAGTTTTAAAACGAAGGAACTACGATGATCACTTGGGTTCCTAAACATTGCTTTAACCCTGATTTTCCATATTGTCTTTCATTTAGACAATCATGTAACAGTTAGTATGGGTGATTTTCACTCTGTAACAGAGGTAAAGTTTTCAAGATTTCTTTAAAGTACATTTCTGATTGATTGATTGATTTAGATATGGCTAAAGATCAAACAACAGCTAGCTTCAAAATTACCTGGCTAATAATCATTAACATGAAGGTCATATTCAAGGATACCACATTTCTCAAATCAAAGACACCTTACAATAAGGTGAATTATTTATAATTCATTTTAAACTAGAAAATTTTTAATATATCAGTAGCAATGATGGCTAATGTGAGTATCTCATACAGTGACTTTTCTTAATATATTATAACCACAGTTAAATTCAAATTAAACAATTTTACTGAGAACCTCTTATCAAGGCAGTACTGTGCTAGGCACTGTTGGGCATGCAAAAAATTACAACTGACTCATTTAATGGTACATTACAGTTGACAAAACTTTCATATGTATATTACCACATCTGCTTAGCCTAATAAAGAAAGTGGAAGACACTCTTTATTTTATAGAAGCCAAGATAAATTCACTGGTATGTCTAAAGTGACATAGCAGTTACGACATGAGTTCAGGTACAGGTTTTCAAACTCACAAACCAGTCCTCTTTGTGATCTGCCTTTATAGCATAAAGGCAGGATACCTGAATTTAGGGAGTTCATAATGTAGATAGAGAATAGATAAATAATGATACACTAAAATAATACTGTAACATCCTGTAATCCCAGCACTTTGGGAGGCCGAGGTGGGCAGATCACGAAGAAGTCAGGAGATCGAAACCATCCTGGCCAACATGGTGAAAGCTGACTCTACTAAAAACACAAAAATTAGCTGGGTGTGGTAGCATGCACCTGTAATTCCATCTACTAAGGGAGATTGAGACAGGAGAATTGCTTGAGCCCAGGAGGCAGAGATTGCAGTGAGCCGAGATCATGCAACTGCACTCCAGCCTGGTGACAGACTGAGACTCCATCTCAAATAATAATAATAATATTAATAATGTAACATAACAATAAAGGAACTTCAATGGCAGTAGGTTGGAAAATAACTTTGCAGTTTGAGAATTAATAGACATAATTCCAAAGAAAAATACAGATGTAGTACACTCCACAGAAGCATAAAACTTCTGTAAAACACTAAAAACAACCTTAAAGTGTTAAATATAAATAATGTATCAATAAACTATAGCAAAAGAAATGGCAAAAGACTATTGTTTGTAGTCTTTAAGAGCCCATAGAAATTGAAACAAAGACATTAAGAACCTAATGGATAAATGGGCAAAGAAAATGAAGAGATAATTCATAAGAAAGGATATAGTAGTAAACCAACATGTAAAAAAATTTTCAACCTTACTACTACAGTGCTTGAAGAAACAGAAGAGAACACAAAGAAATACTATTTAGAATAATATATATTTAAAAATTAGAGGATAATACACAGAATTAATGTGTGTATAAAATTGTTGTAACCTTGAATTGCTAGTGGCCTAAGAACCATAACAATATGTATACTCTTTTCCTCAAAAATATAATTTCTGGAAATTCATTATAAGAAAATCATCCAAACCAACAAAACTTTGTGACTAAAAATATTAATCAAAATATTGTCTACTATCACAACAGAATAGAGGAAGCAACCCAAGTACTTAAAATAGGAAAAGGCTTAGGTAAAGTACAATCCATACATACTACAGATTGTTATAAAACTATTACAAATAATCTGTCTGAAGATGGCAGCAAAAAAAATATGCTTAGAAACCATTGTTGATTGAAAATGTACATAGCACATGGCTGAAATGGAATATAAAAATTACAGTAAGTATTTGAAAATTTGTTGGTCCTCTTTTCCTAGGCTAAGCTATTTCTACTCTAATTCACACATATATTGTCTCATTTAATAACCATAGAAACTCTGGGAAATAAGGTTGTTATTTTTTTATATTTCAGATGAGAAAATGGAGACTTAGACATGCTAAGTACTAGTCCAAGATCACAAGGGTCATAAACTATTGTACACTGGAGGCAAAACAGGTGCTCTCAAAAACAGTGAAGCTTTCAGTTTAGGAAACTGGGATTCTGGTTTGGCTTCCTCACCCAAACAGCCTCCATTTCTTTAAACAATTCTTTCATGTTGTACTGTTTCTATAATGAAAAATTACAAGTATGTAATTTAATAAGAAAGCAGTTAAAGATTCATGACCAAGTGAACAATTGCTAAAGGAATTAAAAGAAAAAAGATCACTTCAGGTTTAATGGCTTGAGAATGCTTTAAGAAAAAAATAAAATTGGGAGGTTACTAGGAAACATGGTTGGAGGTTGCAGAGGTAAAAGAGGTAAGATTGGGTACACCCAAGGAAGTAAAAATACTGACAAAACTTGGTAGCAGCAGTGGAGACTGCAAGCGCTGTTTAGGAGATAATAAACCCCTCTGACTGGAGGGAAAGATACATGTGAAGTGTGAGAGGGTAGCAAAAGTTAAGACCAGAGAATTAAAGTTGGGGCCAAAGCATAAGTAGCTTTCAATTTTAAGACAAATGGGTTTCACCTTATTCCCAGGAACATCAGAGAGCCAACGAGGAAGAGGCCTCTTCTTTATTTTGCATTTATAGTTGCATTTATGAAAGGTTAATAGAATAGACAAGGATGGACAGAAGCAGGCTGAGAGACCACTCAAGGGGCTTTCAAAATATGCCAATGGTGAATTGATAGGAGGCTGCAGTGGGAATAGCAGCACAGCAAATGGAAAGGAACAGAAATGAGAGATATTATCTAAGAATACTTGGCAGAATATGGTGACCGACTGGATATGGGGTGAAGAAAAGGAAAGGCATTGTTTGATTTCCTAACACTCTTTCTCACAACTTTATAAAAGTGCTGTTGGCTCCTACTTTCAGTTCAGATGTTTTTGAAATAATTTTTGTACTTTGTTTACACTCAAGTTTTTCACAGTGCCTCCCGAGAATCTTAGACACCCTACAATCCTGAGAAAATTAGACACTAGGGTATAGAAAAGCTGGTCTCCATTCTAATTATTTTTAAAGTTAGTTCTAGTTCCCTAGTTAATATCTACAGACTTTAAGCTAAAGTCGAGCATATGGAGCAACTACAGAGTTTATAATCAAGGAATACAGAAGCAAATTATATTATAGGAGCATAGATTCACAGGCCCATCTTCTCATTTTGCAGAGGATAAAACTGAGGCCCTCAGAGGGTTCCTGACTGGGGAGTTTGCAGCCTGAGTTTTCCCGGTACTCTTTCTTTGACAAAACTCATTTTTCACATCAGCATTTTCTTCCAAAGTTCCTAGGTTGTCCTGCTCTGATTAGGAGTGACAATCTGCAAGACGACTGGAGGGTGACAGTTTCCTTTAACATACAGCATGGAACTTAGCCAAGAGGTATGATTAATGAGGTCCTGGTTTCTACTAGAAACATGAAATAATGCATCATTCCTCTGTCAAATATTCTGAAGATTTTGTAGTATTTCAATTCAATGTTCTGGGGCCTCTTGTCACAAGATCTTTTAAAAATATGACCAGAGGACGTTCAAATGGAGTGACATAATGAAGCATAAAATCTCCTTTGTGGGTCAGGCATGAAAACCCAAAAAAATGTAAACCAAAATGTTTACTTGTGTTAAAATTGCTGTTGCAACTCAGTAATAAATAGGTACATCGTGAAAAAGTAAGCATTAAAAGAAAAGCTTTGAATTCATATCCCTAAGTTATGTGATCCATCAGTTAGTGTCATGTTAACAAAGCTTTGGAACACATCTTCAGGCCAAGGTAGACATGACTGAGGCTGCTTCCACATGGTCAGCATTCAGCCAGGATGTCTTAATCTAGCAGATTCTATGGGGATAGAGGGAGTAAAGGAGAATGGAAGGGTGAATGAAGAGCACCTGGTAGAATAAGAGGGGGAAAACTCAGATCATTTCTAGTGAGCACTGAAGCCAGGATAATGTTAGATGGCCGAGGGATGATGATAGCAGCACCTCTGCTCATTGTGACCCAGAGTAAATAATCACAATGTGACATTGGATTAGGCTGAAGGCCAAACTGAAAATTTCAATGACAATCCCTCATACCTATATATTTTTTGTTACCAGCCAGCCTCTGAGCAACATTAGCTGTTATTATTTGCCCATCTATAGTATCGGTCATTCTGAACTAAAACCCATTAAAAATAAAACAAAAAAAAATTCATACAGCTTATAGACTTCACTGGTCCTAAACTCTGAGAGAATAGACAAAACACACACACACACACACACACACACACACACACACACACACACAGAGCAAGAACAAGAAACTCCACCAGGAGAACGTTCCTGAAATGAAGAACTGTTTATAAAAAAATGATATAGCATTGACAAAGGCACTTATTATTTTTTTGTTTGGTTATCTGTAAAAAGTTTTTTTTTTTTGAGGAGAGAGTAACAGCTGGGTCAGAGAGAGACAGTAAACCCAGGAGGTTGCAGAGTGCAGTAGAAAGAACCCTACGTGAAGCTGAGGGAACAGGAACTTCCAGTCTTGCTTTCCTGCTGACTAGGAACTTTGTGCAAGGTACTCCTTTGCTAGACAAAGGGAAAGATGAACAATGCTTCTAAGGTCACTGCCAGCTCTGACATTTCATGATTCTATGAGGTCCCATTCTTTTGATGTCTGTTTTCAAAGAGCAAATCCTTCAAACATAGTTATTTTGGTAGTATCTTCTTTGAGAAGGTGCAAGTACATTTGTAACAATAATCTTCTCTTTATGCAGATGTTTGGTCATGTCAGGACCTTGAACTGGAGGTTTGGGGTCTTTTTCTGTGCAATTGGGAACCAACAGAACTCCCAATTTAGATATTTTGCCCAAAATTTATTTTCTCTATCTCTAAAATACACTCACCAATTTTACTAAAATTATATTGATAAATATCAAGCCACCAGCAAGGAAAGGGAAAATCATACAGAAGCAGAAACATCAGCTTTCAGATTTTCTAGTAGAAAATACATAATAGCAAAGTACAAATATCTCTTGCCTAAGCAAACATCCCTTTTGCAGGTAGTAAAGCCATGAACTGGTAAACAACTTTAGCTATAGTAACTCTACCATAATGGAAGGAGAAGCATATAATGACTAGGGGGTCCATGCCTGCCATTCAGGATCTAAGTCTATGTGAAGAGATTACCAATAACAAGCATAAGTCACACAAATGGCAGGAAGGACACGCAAAGGCTTGTAGTTCTAATGGAACTCTCCTCATCACAACTGCCAACACTGCTTAAAATAGCAATGGACACTGAGATCGAGGCCTAGTGTTTTTGTTGGGCCCTCAGTGATTGAAATGAGGCTTTTGTACACATGAAGAAAGCCTACCCTATATACTCTTCTGGCAGATAGTGTATGGGGAGGAGAAGCTAAGGAGAAACAAGCTAGAAAGAAAAGAGGTGCACAAAATAGTTCCTCCTGGGGATATGTCTAGTAAAAAGAAGGAAAAGGGGTGAACTGAAATTTCATTAAGTTTTGTGGCCAATTGCCCCCTCCACTCACCCCCAAGGATTTGCTGGGTTGGGCATGAAGGAAGATGGGAGAGTCTGTCTAATGATAAACATATAGAAAGGGAGAAAAGCTATTAACTTTCTAATAAAGTAGTGTTATTTCCTAAATGAATCACAAAGCAAAGGAAGACTCAAGGTCAAAAAGAAAAAAAAAATGTAGATTTTTTTCAGTTGATAAGTTATTTCACTTTCATATTCCTTTTTTTCAACTTTTATTAAGTTCAGGTGTACATGTGTCAGATATGCAGATCTGTTACATAGGTAAACATGTGCCATGGTGGTTTGCTGCACAGGTCATGCCATCACCTAGGTATTACTCCCAACATCAGTTGCCTATTCTTCCTGATGCTCTCCATCCCCCAGTCCCGTAACAGGCTCCAGTCTGGGTTGTTCCTCCCAGTGTGCCCATGTGTTCTCATCATTCACCTCCCACTTATAAGTGAGAACATGCAGTGTTTGATTTTCTTATCCAGCATTAGTTTGCTATGGATAATGACTTCATGCTCCATCCATGTCCCTGCAGAGGACGTGATCTTGTTTCCTTTAATGGCTACATAGTATTCCACGGTGTATATGTACCACATTTTCTTTATCCAGTATATCACTGATGGACATTTAGTTTAATTCCACATTTTTGCTGTTAGGAACAGTGACACAATGAATATGCATGTACATGTATATTTATGATTTATATTTCTTTGGGTATATACTTAGTAATGGGATTGCTGGGTCAAATGGTGTGTCTGCCTCTTGGTCTTTGAGGACTCATCACACTATCTTCCACAATGGTTGAACTAATTTACACTTTCACCAACAGTGTAAAAGCATTCCTTTTTCTCTTCCTCACCAGCATCTGTTGTTTTTTGACTTTTTAATAATCGCTATTCTGACTGGTGTCAGATGGTATCTCATTGTGGTTTTGATTTGCATTTCTCTAATAATCAGTGATGTTAAGATTATTTTCATGCTTGTTGGCTGCATGTATATCTTCTCTTGGGAAGGTCTGTTCAAGTCCTTTGTCTGCTTTTTAATGGTTTTTTTTTTCTTTTAAATTTAAGTTCCTTGTAGACTGGATATTAGGCCTTTGTCAGATGGACGGATCACAAAAATTTTCTCCATTCTGTAGGTTGTCTGTGCCCTCTGATGGTGGTTTCTTTTGCTTTGCAGAAACTTTTTAGTTTAATTAGATCCCATTGGTCAATTTCTGCTTTTGTCACAATTACTTTTGGCATTTTTCTCATGAAATCTTTGCCCCTGCCTATGTCCTGAATGGCATTGCCTAAATTTTCTTCTAGAGTTTATAAAATTTTGGGTTTTACATTGAAGTGATTAATCCATCTTGAGTTAATTTTTATTTAAGGTACAGTTTCAATATTCTGCATATGGCTACCTATTTCTCCCAGCACCATTTATTAAATAGGGAATCTTTTTCTCAATTTTTTTTGTCAGGTTTGTCAAAGATCATATAGTTGTAGGTGTAAGGTCTTACTTCTGAGTTCTCTATTCTGTTCCATTGGTCTATGTGTCTGTTCTTGTACCAGTACCATGCTGTTTTGGTTTCTGTAGCTTTGAAAGAGTATGAAGTCAGTTAGCATGAGATCTACAGCTTTGTTCTTTAGGCTTAGGATTTTCTTGGTTATTCCAGCTCTATTTTGGTCCCATATGAATTTTAAAATTAATTATTCTACTTTTGTGAAAAATGTCCATGGTAGTTTAATAGAAATAGCATAGAATCTACAAATTTCTTTGGGCAGCATAGCCATTTTCACAATATTGATTCTATTTATGAGCCTGGAATGTTTTTCCATTTGTTTGTGTTCTCTATGATTTTTTGAGCAGTGGTTTATAACTCTCCTTGAAGAGGTCCTTCATGTCCCTTGTTAGCTGTATTTCTAGGTATTTTATTCTCTTTTTTGCAATCATGAATGAAAGTTCATTCATAATTTGGCTCTTTCCTTGCATGTTAGTGTATGAAAATGCTAGTAATTTTTGAACACTGATTTTGTATACTGACAGACACTTTGCTGAAGTTGTTTTTCAGCTTAAGAAGCTTTTGAGCTGAGATGATGGAGTTTTCTAGATATAGGATTATGTCATTTGCAAACAAAGATAATTCGACTTTCTGTCTTCCTATTTGAATACACTTTCTTTCTCTTGCCTGATTGCCCTGGACAGAACTTTTAATACTATGTTGAATAGAAGTGGTGAGAAAAGACACATTTGTCTTGTACCAGTTTTCAAGAGGAATGCTTCCAGCTTTTGCCCCATTCAGTGTGACTTTGGCTGTGGGTTTGTCATATAAGGCTTGCATTATTTTGAGGTATGATCCTTCAATACTTATTCTATTGAGAGTTTTTATCATAAAGGGATGTTTAATATTATTGAAGGCCTTTTCTGCATCTATTGAGATAATCATGTGGTTTTTGTCTCTAATTCTGTTCATGTAATGAATCACATTTATTGATTTGTATATGTTGAATCAACCATGCATCTCGGGATGAAGCTAACTTGATTGTGGTGAATAATCTTTTTGATGTGCTGCTGGATTCGGTTTGCCAGTATTTTATTGAGAAATTTTGCATTGATGTTCATCAAGGATATTGGCCTGAACTTTTCTTCTTCTTCTTTTTTTTTTTTTTTTTTTTTTTGTTGTTGTTGTATCTCTGTCAAATTTTGGTACTAGGATTATGCTGGCCTCATAGAATAAGTCAGGAAGGAGTCCCTCGTTTTCTTGTTCTTTTGAATAGTTTCTGCAGAAATGGTACCAGCTCTTCTTTGTACTTCTGTTAGAATTTAGCTGTGCATCCTCTCTGGTCCTGGGCGTTTTTTGGTTGGTATGCTATTTATTACTGCCTCAATTTCAGAACTCATTTTTGGTCCATTCAAGGATTCAATTTTCTTCCTGTTTCATACTTGACAGGGTGTATGTGTCCAGAAATGTATGTTTCTCCTAGATTTTCCAGCTTATATTCATAGAGGTGTTCATATATTCTCTTTGGTGTTTTTATTTTGGTGGGGTCAGTTGTGATATCCCTCATCATTTTTAATTTTGTTTATTTGAATCTTCTCTTTTATTCTTTATTAGTCTAGCTAGCATTTTGTTTATTTTATTATGTTTTTTTAAATCTCCTAGATTTGTTGAACTTTTGAATCATTTATTGTGTCTCTATCTTCTTTAGTTCATCTTGGATCCAGTTATTTCTTGTCTTCTGGTAGCCTTTGGGTGTATTTGCTATTAGTTATATAGCTCTTTTAGTTGAGATGTTTGGTTGTTAACTTGAGATCTTACTAGATTTTTAATGTGGGCATTTAGTGCTCTTAATTTCCCTCTTAACACTCCTTTAGCTGCATCCCAGAGATTTTGGTACATTGTCTCTGTGTTCTCATTTAACTTTCATATAACTTCTTGATTTCTGCCTTAATTTTATTATTTACCCAAGAGTCATTCAGGAGCAAGGTGTTCAAATTCCATGCAGTTGTGAGGTTTTGAGTAAATTTCTTAATCTTGAGTTCTTATTTGAATTGTGCTGTGATCTGAGAGACTGTTATGATTTCACTCATTTTGCATTTGCTGAGGAATCCTTTACTTCCAATTTTGTGATCAATTTTATTGTAGGTGCTGTGTGGCAATGAGAGTATATATTCTGCTGTTTTGGGGAGGAAGGTTCTGTAGATATCTATCAGGTTTGCTTGATCCAGAGCTGAGTTCCAGTTCTCAATGTCTTTGTTAATTCTCTGTCTCAATGGTTTGTCTAATATTGTTAGTAAGGTGTTAAAATCTCCCACTATTTTTGTGTGGGAGTCTAAGCCTCTTTGTATGTCTCTAAGACCTTGCTTTATGAATCTGTGTGCTCCCATATTGGACACATATATATTTAGAATAGTTAGCTCCTCTTGTTGAATTGACTGCTTTAACATTATGCAATGCCCTTGCCTTTTTAAAATCTTTTTGGTTTAAATTCTGTTTTGTCAGAAAGTAGGATTTCAATCCTACCATTTTCTTGATAAATTTTCCTCCATTCCTTTACTTTGAGCTTATGTGTGTCTTTGCATGTGAGATCAGTTTCTTGAAGACAGAATACCTATGAGTCTTGTCTCTTTATTTAGCTTGCCATTCTGTGTCTTTTAATTCGAGCATTTAGTCCACTTACATTTAAGGTTAGTATTGTTAGGTTTGAATTTGATCCTGTTATCATGATGTTAGCTCGTCATTTTGCAGACTTCTTTATGTGGTGGTTTCATAGTGTCACCAGTCTGTGTACTTCAGTGTTTTTTTGTAGTAGCTGTGTATGGCTTTTTCTTTCCATATTTAGTGCCTCCTTCATGAGCTCTTGCAAGGCAGGCCTTTCAGTGACAAATTCCATTGGCATTTGCTTTCTGAAAGGATTTTATTTCTCCTTTGCTTATGATGCTTAGTTTGGCTGGATGTGAGATTCTGGCTTGGAATTTTTTTCTGTAAGAATTCTGAATACTGGCTGCCAATCTCTTCTGGCTTGTAGGGTTTCCACTGAGAGGTTTTTTTTTTTTTTTTTTTGAGACAGAGCTTTGCTCTTGTTACCCAGGCTGGAGTGCAATGGCGCGATCTTGGCTCACCACAACCTCCGCCTCCTGGGTTCAGGCAATTCTCCTGCCTCAGCCTCCTGAGTAGCTGGGATTACAGGCATGCGCCACCATGCCCAGCAAATTTTTTGTATTTTTAGTAGAGGTGGGGTTTCACCATGTTGACTAGGATGGTCTCGATCTCTTGACCTCGTGATCCACCCACCTTGGCCTCCCAAAGTGCTGGAATTACAGGCTTGAGCCACCACGCCCGGCCCACTGAGAGTTCTGATATTATTCTGATGAACTTCTCTGGGTAGGTAACCTGGCCTTTCTCTTTGGCTGGCCTTACCATTTTTTCTTTCATTTTCACCCTGGCAAATGTGACGATTATGTTTTGGGACTGATCTTCTTGTGGAGTATCTTGCTGGGGTTCTCTGCATTTTCTGAATTTGTGTGTTGGCCTCCTTGCTAAGTTATAGGAATTCTCCTGTATGATATCTTCAAGTATGTTTTCTAACGTGGTTCCATTCTGCCTGTCTCTTTCAGGTACCCCAATCAATCATAGATTCGGTTTCTTTATATAATCCCATAGTTCTCAGAGGTTTTGTTCATTCTTTTTTATGTTTTATTTTTCTTCATTCTTGTCTATCTGCCTTATATCAGAAAGATATATTTCCAGTTCTGAGATTATTTCCTGCACTTGGTCTATTCTGCTATTGATACTTGTGATTGCACTGTGAAGTTCTTGTTTTGTATTTTTCAGCTCCACCAATTCAGTCATGTTTCCCTTTAAATTAGCTATTCTGGCTACTACCAGCTCCTGTATGTTTTTTCTATTATGATTTTTAGCTGCTTTGCATTAAGTTACAACATACTCCTTTAGCTTAGCAAAGTTTGTTATTACCCACCTTCCAAAACGTAATTTATGTCAATTCAGCTATCTCCTCCACAGCCAAGCTGTGTGCCCTTGCTGGAGAGGTGTTGTGGTCATTTGGAGGAGACGAGACACTCTGGCTTCTTGAGTTTTCAGCATCCTTGCATTGATTTTTTTTTTTTCTCATTTTTTGAGGCTTATCTACTTGTGATCTTTGAGGTTGCTGACCTTTGAATTTTTTTTGAGGAGTCTTTTTGTTAATGTTGATGTAGTTGTTCTTTTCTGTTGTTGTTGTTCATCTTTAATCAGTTAGGCCACTCTTCTGTAAGGCTGCTGCAGTTTGCTATGGGTCTGCCTCAGATCCTAGTTGCCTTCTTTTTTCCCCTACCTGGAGGTATCACCAGTGAAGGCTGTGAAACAGCAAAGATAGCAGCCTAGTCCTTCCTCTGGCAGCTCTGTCCCATGGGGGCACTGACTTGTGGACAGCCCAAAAGCACCTGTAGGAGATGACTGAAGACCCCGGCTGGGAAGTCTCACCTAGTCATGAGGAATGGAATCAGGGACCTACACAAAGAAGCAGTCTGCCTGGCTGGCCTTTGGTAGAGCAAGTTCACTGTATTGGGGAGGACTCTGCTTTTTCTGGACTATTTGTATTCTCCAAAGCCACCAGGATGGAATGGGTGAGCCTACCAAACCACTGACATGTGGCTACCCATTTTCCCAGAAGCTTCATCCCTGAGAGAGATCAGAGCTTTGTCTGTAGAACCCTTGCTGGAGTGGCTGAAGCCCTCACAGGGAGGCCTCACACAGTAAGGAGAAAAGAAATAGTCTGGTCACGATCTGGCAAGGCAGCTGTGCTGTGCTGTGGGGGCCTCTCCTTGCCTGGATCACCTGTATTCTTCGAAACCTGCAGGCTGAAGAAACTAAGCCTACTGAACTACAGAGATAATGGCTGCCCCTCCCCCCAGAAACTCTTTCCAGACTCAGGCAGACTCCAGCCTGCTGCCACTGTCCAGCTGAAACTCCAAGACAAGGCACTGCGGAATTGGGGCTCACAGAACGATGCCACTTGGCTCCCCGGACTCAGGCGTGCAAGGAAGGATTTCTCACCTTGCCGAGTGTCCTGGGGCTGGAGTATTTAAAACTCTGTGTGTGCTTGGGGGGCCGCTCTGCTGAGACTCCACAGAGCTCTGTGGATTGTACCCAAGGCCCTGGTGGCATGAGCTCACGAGAGGATGATCCTCGAGTTGCAAACTGTGGGAGAAGTGTGGTTTCCTGGGTGGGATCACACTATCACTTACCACTTCCCTTGGCTGGGAGTGAGGGTTCCCTTAGCTCCATGCCGTAACTGGTTGGGCAGTTGCCCCACCCTGCTTCTCTTCGCTCTTCATTAGTCCAGCTGTTTGCCTAGTCAGTCCCAATGTGAGAACCCAGATATCGATATCTCAGTTGAAGGTGCCGAATTCGCTCACTCCTTTCATTCCTCTCTGTGAGTTCCAGGAACTGAACTTGCTTTCAATAGGACATTTTGGCTCCTTCCTCTGGTGCCAACATGTTTTAATGGGACAAAACTGAATGAACGGAAAAGCCCCTTAGTTTCTTGATTGGTCTATTAAATAATATTCTACTAGGAGGTTCTATTCATCTATTATGAAGTTTTAAAAATAAGTATAGTAGCCCAAATCTGGTGGAAAAGCATCATGAGGCTCATTATTAGGCTTACTCTGATCAAAAAGATCAGGTCTTATAATTCCTTATGTCCCAGAATTGGATCCCTGTCTCATTTGCCTCTTCTTACTGATACTCTAGTTCCTTAGATTTTGGAATATTGACTTTTGATGTAATGGAAAATGTAGCATACAAAGACTAAGAGGCAAAGGCCATTATTCAATAACCCTGCTGAAATACAGATTGAACAATGTAAGTAATACAAGCAGCTAGTCTTCAAGAACTGCTCCTAGGCCTCTCCAACGCTGACCTCTGATTCCTATTGCTTTACTCCTCAGAATTTTTGCTTACATGTCCTAACTTCCACTATATACTGTAGCGTCTTTCTAAATTCAATGTCCTGCCCCAGCAAGTTGGTCCCTCCAACAGAAGAATCTGAAAATACTACAAGAAAAAATATAAGGTACTCTTTCTTTGATTAATAGATGTCACAATGGTAATCTATCACTGATCCCATAACACCAGTTCTTACTCTGGTTACCAGTTGAATATCAGCCCATGAAGAGGCATGAAATTCATAGGGAAAGGATCATATTTGCTTACAGAAAGAGCCTTTTAAACTGGACTCTGTATATGATCGTGGCTTCTACTAGCAGGCCCTAGTCATGTGCTTCTAAATTTATGAACTTGTACAAAGATCCTATCTCAATATGAATATACTTAAATCTCTACTCAAAGAGATTGTATCAGCTTTGACAATACACATTTTGAATAAGAATGCTCTTATGCCAGTTGGATAATCTGCTTTAGAGAAATCATTCTGAATCCCTAGGAGCTTGGTCCCCACTCTATTCCTTGTTACTAAACCTGTTTTTTCCACTTTATTCCTCTTAGAAGTAAGGAAGGGGATTCCACATTTGGATAATTAATTTGAGCCATGAGTAAGGGCAAAATTTTCTTTCCTGGGTTATGAAATTAAACAGAAGCAGAAGAGCAGAAGCTGTTACCAGTGTTATCTGCAGATGGTTATAATGTTGCTACTTTAAGAAACACTCTTGGCTGGGCGTGGTGGCTTATGCCTGTAATCCCAGCACTTTGAGAGGCCAAGGTGGGCAGACCACCTGAGGTCGGGAGTTCGAGACCAGACCAACCAACATGGAGAAACCCTGTCTCTACTAAAAATACAAAATTAGCCAGGCATGGTGGTGTGTGCCTGTAATCTCAGCTACTTGGGAGACTAAGGCAGGAGAACCGCTTGAATCTGGGAGGCAGAGGGAGCCTGAGTAACAAGAGCAAAACTTCGTCTCAAAAACAAACAAACAAACAAACAGACAAAACAAACACTCTTCATAGTTTCTGAATTTAAAGCTAAATTGAGCATTTTGCGTGTTTTAAAAATTATTTTAGCTGTAATTGGTAAAGCATTATATCTTCTTTCAAGGAAAAAAAAAAAAAAAAAACAAAGAAAAACTGGACCACTGGACTAAAGTTTCTTTTTTGTTAAAAGGCTTTTCTAAAACAATTTAAGGAGAGGTAACCAAATGTTAGTAAATGGATACAAAAGTACAGCTAGATAGAAGGGATATACTCTAGTGTTCTACAGCACTATAGGGTGACTATATCAACAATTTATTGTATATTTTCAAATCTCCAGAAGAGTGACTTATCAATACTCCAACACACACACACAGACACACACACAAGGTAAATGTTTCAGGTGAGGAATATGTTAATTTCCTTGGTGTGACCTTTGCACATTGTATACTAAATTATTACTCTGTATCCCATAAATATGTACAGTTATTGTGTATCAATTTAACAATAAAAGCATAAAAAGAATAATTTTCTTGCAATACCTAAAATATAAATCTTGATTTTAGATAATTGTGTCTATTAAATATCATAGTCAATTTGTGACTCAAAAAATTAAGAAAACAATACTTTTAAAAATAAACTACTACAGAGTTTACTATGGAGGATTGGTATCACTAACATTGTTGAAAATTAGAGGAAAAATTTAGTAATTTGTCACTTTGTTAACTATAAATCTAAAATAGTTTTAGATTTTTTTTCTGAAACCAAAACAACTATATTTCTTCTTTCATCCATCTGAAACTGTATTTCTTGTAGCAGTACTTGTAAGCAAAGAAGTACCAAAACAACCTACAAATTGAAGAACCAAAGCTATTTTATATTACTTAAAACAAGCATTGTTATAATGAAAGTGACTCATAAACAAAATGCAAAGATCTAAAACTGAAGCCTAAAATAATAATTTCTGGAGAGTTTCTCTGCTTAAAATGTCCTAAAGTTGCAATGATTTACTAATATGACTTCATATAATTTCATTAATGTTTCTATAATTTTTTTCTTCTCTTTCTTTCTTTCTCTTTCTTTCTTTCTTTCCTTCTCCCTTTCTTTCTTTTTTCTTTCCTCTTTCTTTTAAAATAGAACGTCTAGCTCTGTCTGCAGCCTCTGCCTCCTGGGTTCAAGCAATTCTCCTGCCTCCACCTCTCGAGTAACTGAGATTACAGGTGCCTGCCACCATGCCTGGCTAATTTTTGTATTTTTAGTAGAGACGGAGTTTCACCATGTTGGCCAGGCTGGTCTCCAATTCCTGATCTCAGGTGATTCACCCTCCTTGGCCTCCCAAAGTGTTGGGATTACAGGAGTGAACCACCGTGCCTGGCCACCTTCTGCTTTTTTGTTCTCTCTTTCTTCTTTTTCCTCTTCCTCTTGCTGGCAAGAACTATAGGTGGATTGTTAGTTGCCTCCCATATATTCCCCTTCTTCTTCCTGGCTACAAGAAACACAATTTTGTGTACCCCACAAAACCTGGTATTTCCTCAGACCTAAGAATGGCTTTTGAATAAGCTAAGCCAATCACGGGACTTTCATTCCCTTTGCCAATAATTATTTAAGAATGAACATATGGGCCAACAAGACACCAAAGAAAATCGCTGAGAAACTTCTGAGAAAGATTCCAAAGTTTGGGGTTAATCTAGACTATCTCAAAGATCAAGACAGAGATAAGGAACACTAACTGGGTCCTCATTCCAAGATATAATTGGTTATCCTCTTCATTAATCCAGCAAGTCTGAAGTTCTCTCCATTTACTCAAACCAAGGAACATTGTCTTGACCACTGGGGCTATGTGTAGCTATGTTGTAATTAAAAAGAAAGCACTCTCATGACTATACATGGGATCTCTCTTACAAATTCATGGTGTTGGCATTGGTTTACATGAAATACCTCAGTGAGATGGAGGCCTCAAATGGCAAACACTATAAGGTCACATTTTCAGACCGCTACAGAACTTAGAGGTAAGAGACCTGCTTTTTTTTTTTTTTTTTTTTTTTTTTTTGAGATGGAGTTTCACTTTTGTTACCCAGGCTGGAGTGCAATGGCACGATCTTGGCTCACTGCAACCTCTGCCTCCTGGGTTCAAGCAATTCTCCTGCCTCAGCCTCCTGAGTAGCTGGGATTACAGGCACACACCACCATGCCCAGCTAATTTTTTGTATTTTTTTTTTAGTAGAGACGGGGTTTCACCATGTTGACCAGGATGGTCTCCATCTCTTGACCTCGTGATCCACCCGCCTCGGCCTCCCAAAGTGCTGGGATTACAGGCTTGAGCCACCGCGCCCAGCCCTAGACCTGCTTTTTGACCCAAGCTCTGCTACCTCTCAGTTGTGTAACTGTGAGCAACTCTTAACCACTTAGAATCTCAGTTTCTTCATCTGTCAGTAGGAGCTAATGAACTCTACCCAGATGGATATAGAGGTTTTATGTGATCAAATTCAATAAGGAGTGTAAAGTTAATGCCATTCTATGTAGATTGAACAAATAATTCTATTGCAGAATATTTTAAACATCTTTGGGGTAGATAGTATCCTTCATGTTTCTGTATTTTCTGCGTAGCAGAGAGTTGGGCACATAAAAAAAGCTCAATGGAGATTTAGTGATTGGTAGATTAAAACAATGAAATAGCATAAGCAGAATAAATAGTCTCCCCTTAATTTTCTACTTGTTTTTCTCCTTGTTTCTTCCAAGAGATAAACAATTGCTAATAACTAATGGGTTCAATTTAATTCAAAAATTATATTGAGTCTCCTCTTTGTAACAGGCAATGGTCTAAGCACTGCCAAGGATGAAAAGATGAGTTAGACAGGGGCTGATAGATGTAAGAGATAAATATATACAGAATAAATTATAGGACAAGGCATTATTTAAAATGGCATCAACATATAAACCTATTGCATTATTTATTAGCAAAAGTGAGTTCCAGAATCTCTGCAGTCACTGCAAAAGCACCAGACATCGATTTGTCTCATAGAAATGGTTCTGCAGACACCTGGACCAATGGAACAGAATAGAAAACCTAGAAATAGTATTACACAGCTACAGTCATCTGATATTTGACAAACGTGAAAAGAAAAAGCAATGGGGAAAAGTATTCCCTATTTTTAAAATGGTGCTGGGAGAACTGGCTATCCATATGCAGAGATCTTAAACTGGGCCCCTTCCTTACGCCATATACAAAAATCAACCCCAGATAAAAACTCTAGAAGAAAACCTAGGCAATGTGATTCAGGACATAGGCACAGGACAATATTTCATAAGAAAAATGCTAAAAGCAAGTGCAACAAAGCAAAAATTGATAAATGGGATCTAATTAAACTAAAAAGTGTATGCAAAGTTAAAGGAAGTATAATCAGAGTAAACAGACAACCTACACAATGAGAGAAACTTTTTGCAATTTATTTGCCTGACAAACATCTAACATCCAGAGTCTATAAGGAATTTTAACAAATTTACAAGAATAAAATAAACAATCCCATTAAAAAGTGGGTAAATGACACAAACAGACACTTCTCGAAAGAAGACATACATGCATCCAATAGAGTAGTCATATGAAAAAAAGCTCACCATCACTGATGATTAGAGAAATATAAATCAAAACCACAATGAGATACCATCTCACGCCAATCAGAATGGCTATTGTTAAAAAGTCAAGAAACAGGCCATGCGCGGTGGCTCACGCCTGTAATCCCAGCACTTTGGGAGCCCGAGGCGGGTGGATCAAGAGATCAAGACCATCCTGGTCAACATGGTGAAATCCCATCTCTACTAAAAATACAAAAATTAGCCAGACATGGTGGTGCACACCTGTAGTCCCAGCTACTCGGGAGGCTGAAGCAGGAGAATTGCTTGAACCCAGGAGGCAGAGGTTGTGGTAAGTGGAGATCGCGCCACTGGGCAACAAGAGCAAAACTCCATCTAAAAAAAAAAAAAAAAAAAAAAAGCAGATACCGGCGAGGTTGTGAAAGAAAAGGAACACTTTCACACTGTTGATCAGAGTGTAAATTAGTTTAACTGTTGTGGAAGACAGTGTGATGATTCCTCAAAGAATTAGAGACAGAAATACTATTTGATCCAGCAATCCCATTACTGAGTATATTCCCAAAGAAATAGAAATCATTCTGTTACAAAGATACATGTATGTGTATGTTCATTGCAGCACTATTCACAATAGCAAAGTCATAGAATCAATCCAAGTGCCCATAAATGATAGACTGGATAAAGAAAATGTGGTACATACACACCATGAGATACTAAGCAGCCATAAAAAGGAATAAGATCATGACCTTTGCAGGGATATAGATGGAACTGGAGGCCATTATCCTCAGCAAACTAATGCAGGAATTAAAAAACAAATACGACATGTTCTCACTTATAAGTGGGAGCTAAATAATTAGAACATATGGACACATGGGGGGAGGACAACACACACTAAGACCTGTTAGAGGGTGGGGTGTTGGAGGAGGGAGAGGATCAGAAAGAATAGCTAATGGATGTTCAGCTTAATACCTGGATAGTGGGAAGATATGTGCAGGAAACCACTATGGCTTAAGTAACAAACCTGCACATGTACCCTCTAAATTTAGAGCATTCCTTTGTTGTGTATGCCTTCCTGGCTTCTATATTATCAAGATGCCATCATACTTTAGAATAGTTGGAACCTTTGTGATATGAATATATTATAGTCAGTTTCAAATTAAAATAGTAAAATTAAAAAAACAAAACTGCAAAACAAGAACAATCAAGGTAAATTATGTAACATAAACAACTTTGGATTTTATGTTATTTAAGACTAAACTAGGAACCACAATTGTGGTTCAGTTATGTTGAAACACAAAGAAAACTAAACATGAACGTAAAAAGAATATTTGGTTTAAAAATCATATATAAAAAAATGCAAGTGCCTGTGCTTTTACTGAGTGGGAATCTAACTCTGAATCTGTCACAAGGACAGCTTGCTATCACTTGATGCTATAGTACGGAGCAACTGAACCACTGGGTATTCGCAAAAGCATTAGTGGCACTAGAATTGAGTGTCTCACTTGTATTTCATAGGCAGGTGTTGAACAATGAGAACATGTGGACATAGGGAGGGGAGTATCACACATTGGGGTGTGTTGGGGGGGCTAGAGGAGGGACAATGTGGGGGGAGGGTGGGGAGGGATAACGTGGGGAGAAATGCCAGGTATAGGTGATGGGGGGATGGAGGCAGCAAACCACATTGCCATGTATGTACCTGTGCAACAATCCTGCATGATCTGCACATGTACCCCAGAACCTAAAATACAATTAAAAAAGATAAAAGTTCTATTTCTCAAAAGACCTTTCAGATACCAATTCACAATGCTACTTTAAAAATCCCAGAGATAGTCTGTGATGATATAAGAAATTTTTCACAATTTAGAAAGGTGTATTGAAAGTGCAAACATTTTTATCTGATTTTATGAGTTCTATGTGACAAAAAAAGTAATTTTTATAAATTAGGGTGGCACATAATTTCTCAACCTTGAATATGTAACCACATCATTGTGATAGGATGATGGAATTTTTTCTTATATTTAACAAAATGTTGCATCCTCATATTATCATAGCTCACTCAGCCTACAGAGAAAACAATAAATAGACTGGAGAAACAATAATCTATTCCAGAAAGCAAATGCCCTGTATTATCTTCACTGGGGAGCATTAACTCTGCTCCCAGGGTGGAGCTGTTTGTACAGAAAAAGAGTGGACCTAGAAAATAGCCTGGTGCTTTAAAGATCTAAACCAAACTCTTGGAATTATACCCAGAAACAGATGGCTGGGCAGCTCTCTGTGTAGCTGCTTCACTGTTGACAGAAGCAACTGGAGACCTCAGAAGAAATATGCTTTAGGATCAGTAGCCTATAGTCACGGGTAGGCTATGAAAGTCTTAAGAACGTTTCAAATGTGGTTTGTCCTGAATAAAATTCTAAGCAGGAATTTCTGTTTGCAATATGCTTCATTGCCCTAGAGAACATTCTGATTATTTTCTCCTGGCTTAAAACCAGCTCTCTTCTTGATTTTCCCATTTCTTTTAGTGGCAGTAAGACAATATAGTGGCTAAGAATGTAAATACTGACCACCTTGGTTTATAATTTGACCTTAAGAAAGTTACCTAACCTCTCGGACATTCAGTTTATCAATGAAATGCATATAATAATACTTCACAGAGTTGTGGTAAACTTTAAATGACATAATCAATTTAAAGGGCTTAGCACAGAAATCTGGCATTTAGTGTATTCAACAAATGTTTAGTACTATTATTGAGAGCACCACCATTTTCTCAGTATGGAATTCCCATTCATTCAAAACAAAATCATTTTTTCTAATGTTTCTCCTTCATATGATTTCTTCCAGCCCCAGGCCTTGTAAAGAATGGCTCCTAAACTTCTTTGGAAGTTATCCTTTTGTTTTCAGTATCTGAATTATCAAAATAGTTCCCTATTTGTCACCAGAAATATAGAAGAGCATCCCCAATTGGTTTCCCAATATATTTGCTGTCAGATTAATCTTCCCAAATAAAGTGCTGTATGTGAAGCCATTGCAAATGTGCTACTGACTTAAACATTCCTAACGGTGTTAGCTGTGGGTGGACCTACTCTGATGGTTTGTAGAATTGTTATATCCTACTCCACAGCATAAGCCCAGTATTCCCGCTACAAAAACTGGAGAACCCACGACAAGTATGTCATTGCCATTGTTATACTAATGATGTGCTTTGTAAGGGCAAGAGTATATCTGCTTTGCTCACCACTGTATTCCTATGCCAATCACACCACGAGGCACATAGTAGATCCTCAGTAAATATTTGATTAATGAATGCATGAGTTAATGAGTGAAATGGTATTGTAGATAATCTTATTGCTTTAGCTTTGTGTGATTACATTTGTGGTAATTTCAGAAGATCATTCAAAGAAAGTTGACATCATTGCTTGGCATTCAATTACATGCCATGTTCCATTCAGACCAAGTTATGATAATTTAGTCATCATTTGGCATGTGAGAACCGGGAAGTCATTTATAAACTTGAATGGTATGCATTCAGATATGATTAACAATGTGAGCTAGAATCAGCGTAGCAGCAGCCAGAGCCCCATTTTCCAAAGACAAGAAAGTGAGAGAAATTAAGTCTAGGGAAAAAGAAGTTGTTGCTGGGAAGGAGAGAATACAAGGAAGAGCCTAGCCAACGAGAACCACTTTTTTTTAGCAAACGGAAATGTGTTCACTACTGATTTCAATCCTAGGAGCAAGTGGCAGCTTATATTTTGCAATTCCAAAAAACATCCAGGAACTATTTAACCTTCCTGGAATGGATACAAACAATGGGTGTTGTTGCTATTCTATGATCCTAACACAAGTATTCTTTATATATTGAGAAGAAAATTGTGGTATCTGCCAACTTGAGACTGTGCCTGCATCGCATATACCCAACAGTAGCAAAGACTCATTCCTAAAAGAGGATGTAGTGTTAATTAATACGAGATGGCCAAATTCTTCAAAATCCAAAAGAGAAGCTAGATGTCAATTTGCGTGACTATTCTTAGAAGTTTGACTTTTTCCAATAAAACCTATATTCAGGTACTGCGGGATTTTAAGCAGTTCTAGAATGTTAAGAATGGTTGAAGTATTAAAAAATAATAATAATGATTCTTATAAGCTTGAAACATGGGTAAGTTACGGAATAAAATAAGAATCCCAGGATAACAAAGCATTTTACTCCCTATCCTTTTCATAATAATTTTAAACGTATTTCCTCTTGCATTGTACCAAACAATCCTCAAAGCAGCAGTACACAAATGAAGAAACTGATGCCTCAGAAGATGAGGTGACTTGCTCAATATTATATATCCAGCAATTGTGTTCATCTGAAAAAAATGAAAATAAACCCTTCTCCATCTGCCTGACAACATTTCAGTGAAGATATACTAAGATAATGTATTACTATCCACATAGAACCTTGCACTTCTTAAGTAAATTAGTAATAGCAACCATTTGTTCAGTCATCTGTGTGGTGTGGGTCACAGGGGTAGACTAGACAGACCATAGTGGAGATGTCAAAAGCTGATTGCAAACAGAAGGCAACTGTAAAGAGAAACATTCTAGGAAGGTAAGAATTCCTCAGCTTACACTAAAGGTTGCCTGATAAATATTAAATTATAATGGCCAATCTTGAGCAATAATAAGTGAAAGAACATAGGTTGCTAATATTTCTAAGCAAACTCAAATATCCTGCTTTTTAAGATTCTGGTCCTAAGTAAGGCACAGGCTCTCCACTGTTCCCCTCCATCCACTTTCCCATCTGTGGCCTATCCAAGAAAATGAATACTGTCTGCAAAAAGTTCCCACAGTGGAAACAGGTGACAGGCTTCTGAGTCAAGGAAACATTAGTGGGAAAAACTCCAAGCTGGAATTTTTCAGATGGAGGAGTGGCGACTCAACATATTCAAGTCCCTTTGTTAGGTAGATGAGCAGAGGGCAAATTTTGGAGCAAAAGCTGTTTCTTTTTGTTTGTTTGTTTTGTTTGATGTTGTTTTGGTAAATGCTACTGCCTTCACACAACAGACCTGTCTTCTGCAAAGAGACTATTTATAAACTCTGTACCACTGCTACCCCAGTCACCAACCTCCATAGCCTGAATTTTACTTGGTGAGGTTCTCTATCAGTATCACTAACCTGGAAAAACTGACTGTGAAGAAATAGCTTGATTACACTGGCTGCACATGTAAATGTTCCAATAATAATTTCTAACTCATCCCCTTTGAAGTTATTGTTCCCCCCACCCCATTAGATAGATCGATATTAGCATCTGGCTAAATTTTATATCCTCCACCTTCCTGAATACATAAGTACTCTCTCTCTCTCTCACACACACAGACAGACACACACATATACACACACATACATTTGTTTTTTACCCTGCAGGTTTCACAGCTGGTGAGTGAACAGAAACAGTCTCTGGGTTGAGACTTTACACTGGTTTCCCTGACCTGGAAGAGTGAAAAATCTAGATTATTTCAGGAATTCACTATAAATTTTCCACCCTTCTCTGTCTCATCATGTCTTACCTATAAAATGGGGTGTTGCGGAGGCAGGAGCCCTGTCTTTCTAATCTAACATCGCCTTATGCTGAGATATTAAAGTCGCAAAACACAAGCAAGCAAATTTACAACAATTTGTTGAGAGAACGAACCGAGTAACTATAAACAGGCTTCTAAGTGCTCTTAAATGGAAGATATTACTGTCAAGGTACAGAACCTTTGCAGAACAGTGCTTTTGAGGCCTGGGTGGGTCCAGAGCTAAGGAAGTTTGAGTTACTGCCAAGCTACAGTCCCAGGCTCTGCGGGGAGTCAGGTCCAAGTTTGGAAAAACAGTCAGAGTCAGGGGCTATTGTGGCCTGAACAGAGGCAGAAAGACGCGACACAGCAGGCTTCCTTCCTGTCTTTCTCTTATCTGAAGTTGCAGAGAGTGGGTGGGAGTATGCCTGAGGTGCAGGTGAGGCACGTTTAGCCCGAGCCGGCCAAGGGCTCCACTTCCCCTCCTCTTCCCCCAGTGGCAAATCCACCCCACCCTGCAAACCCCCAACTCATGCACTTGGGCCCCTTTCGGGCCCCCTCTCGCTCCTTCCTTTAGGCACCTCCCTGGGCCCGCCCACGGTCTCCCACCCAGTTTGGGACTGCGTCATAAGTATCCCAGACCTCGGCTTGCAGCAGTGTTAGACTGAAGATAAAGTAAGTGCTGCTTTGGGCTAGCGCGATCTCCTCTTGTAATCTGCAGCCCAGGACGCTGATTCCAAAAGTGCCCTGCCTCGCAGCCCGAAGATTCACTATGGTGAAAATCGCCTTCAATACCCCCACCGCGGTGCAAAAGGAAGAGGCCCGGCAAGATGTGGAAGCCCTCCTGAGCCGCACCGTCAGAACTCAGATACTGACCGGCAAGGTAGCTGTCCTGGGGCGGGGTGGGGTGGGGGAGGGGTGGGCGAAGGAAAAGGGCTGGTAGCAGAGGACAAAATGAAGCTTCCCCTGAAGGGCTCCTCTTGCCCCTCTTGCGCTGTCTCTGGGGTTTACCCGGTCGCCTCGGTTCAGTCTTGTCGCGCCACCTTCTGCTTACCGCACCCTATGTCACTCTGCATCCCCGCGTGTCGTGCAGTGTTCCAGGCCACACCACCTATCCTGGAGGGAGGTTAGAGAGAGTTTGAGGAGATGCCCTGGGACTCGTCATTGTCTCGTAGGGGCCTGGGGATCAAGGAGAGACTTGTCGCCCAGTCCCCACCTCCAGGGGCCACATACTATCCCCAGGGACAGAGGGGGCACAGAGGGGTGAGCAAGATTAGGAGATTTAACATTTCTTTCTTTCTTTCTTCTTGGTGTGCATGAAGTTCTAAGACAATAAATCTTTCCATGATCTCCGAGTTTTCGTGGAGGTGGGGTGAGGAGCAAAGGGCACTTTTAACTCCAAGCATGAGTTAAGGCAAGTGGTCTGCTTGAATGCGAGAGTATTTTCAGTTTCTGCCTGGGCATAGGTGGCCGTTAAACAGCTCCTTAGGTAAAGGAGCTGTCAAAATAGAGGTGGGTCTTAATGCCAGTTTTGGGTGTTCACTGTGCCCTTTTACTGCAAGAGCGTTGTATGTTTTTAGAGTGGTATTTCCTAAAGAAAACACTCTTCTGTAAAAATAAATTTGGTGATACTTTTTATTATTTTTAAATTGTTTTCTTGTTGAACAATATCCCCTTCCCTCTATATAGAGATCTGAAGCAGGTCCAGTGTTGTAATTTAAACTACTAGATTTGCCAGAAACTGGGGAAGCTCTCCCCCAAAATGTTATTATTTATTTAGTCCTATTTCTATTTTTTAAACACCTACTATGTTTTCAGGGTTTGTATACTACTCGTTTTCCTCAGTATAATCTCAATCTTAAAAGGCAATCGTATTTTCTTCGTGTTCTATGAAATCTGCAAGTGTTGGAGCTTGCAGATCTGTCGTAACTTGTCATGTTCTCTATACAGTTTTAACTTTTGTGTTCAAGGTGGAGACATAAAAAAAATCCTTTGAGTTAAATGGGAATCCATGTAGTAAAAGTTGATTGTGCACACAATTTGAAATGTTAATGTGCTTATCCAGAGTTTTATTATGGAAACTTTCAGTATTAAACCCTGCAATACAACTAGCTTTTGTGTATTATACATTTTAGAGCTCAAAATTATCAACCTCTTGCATTGTTAAGATTTTGATTAAATGACAGAGGTCAAATATGTAATTGTTCTCCTGCTTGGTTTGTAGGTAAAACATGTTCAGAATTTTGGGGGGAGTCTAATTACAGGCCAGTAGTTAAATATAGCCACACAGTAATCCTTATTTTTATTTTTATTTTTTTTCTTGACGACCAAGCACTTCATGACTTGTAGATAGATTCAGTTAATATGCAAGCAATACTTCTGCCAGGACTGTGGTGAGATGATGAATAAACAAAACTGAGCATTAGCACTTTGATTATACATTGCTGTTAGATTTGGGGGAAAATTTAACAAGATCCTTACCTGGTCACTATAATACACTGATAATAACACTTGACATACTGCATTGTAATACATTGATCAGCTAGCTCATTAGAGGTTGATCATGACAAATATAATGTCAGACATATTGTACAATGACTTCAAAAGAGTTCAAAGAGAAATTAGCTATGATAATTGATGGTTTGCACCAACCTCAATTCCAATAAATGTAAATGAAAACAAAAAAATCCTTATTTCTAGCATGTACAGATATCTTATGAAATTGAAATTTTAACATTTAGGCATTGCTTAATGATAAACTTCCTGAATTATTGAAAGAATAAATGAAATTACAGTGCAAACTGTTCTTATGTCTCAGTAGCAAGAAAAAATAAATTTATGTCTCAGAATTTCAAATTAAGCTATTATGTGACTTATGAGCAAGTTACTTCATCTTTCTGAAACTCATTTTAATCATCTAAAATAGATTCTTTAAGTCTCCAGTTCTAAATTATTGTACCATAATTCCAAATCAAAATTTACAGTTCTATCTTTGTAGTGCTAATCTTAGTGTAAGTTTTTTAATAAAAATAATTAAAAGTTTCTGAAAATTACTGGGACACAGAAAAGTCTTCAAGGTTTTTAGAGTGCTAATCAAGGGATGGTTTTAACTTAAATAAATTTAGCTAAGAAAATGGGAATCTCAAATTTCTTTGACCTTCAAATAAATATATTTTTGGAAAAAAACATTTATCAAATGATTGTCTGTTCTTTCATCTTCTGCATTAACTTGAAATCCATGCATTTATTTTCACCAAATGAATTTAAGCCTAGTTAGCTCTGATAAACATTATAATAGTTGTCCTGAAAAAGAGCTAATGACCTAAATAACTAAAACAATTCGATTTACACACACATTTGAATGATTTACCCTTTAATGACCAGGGCCTAGAGTTACTTACTTTATTTACTCAATCCTTGAACAATATTGCTGCTTAGGATGTATTTTGTCACACAAAAATGGGATTGGAAAGATTGGAGTCCACTGCCCTGGGAAGGGCACAATCAGTTGCTTGTTTGCTTTGAATATTTCTTGTTTCAATCCGGAAGCAAATTATTGATTTAACAGAATATTGCAGTCACTGTAACACAGATAACTTTCGTGGCTAGCTATAGCAAATGCTACACTTAAAAATCGAATGTTTCACCCAGGACTTGGAAAATATTGTATTCATGCAATACACAGTTATAGAATATTGATAGATATTAAGAAACTTTTCTCAGTTAAATTAGGAACATTAAATTTATATCTCTCCCTTCAATATTTTAATTTCTAAAATATGGAGAAAGTGGTATATACCTTATAGAATTCCTTTCTTTAAAACCTAATTTTAAGAAAACAGCTTTATGAAAGTCAGTTAATAAATTAATCAAAAGATACTAATTCTCTTTTAAGTTGACAGACTGATTTGAATAAAATAGTGAAGAAAAATAACCATATTTCAGAAAGTTAGTGATTATGTCTGTGTACTAGTTCAAAAAGTAATAACTACTTCCATTTATTGAGTATAATTTTTAGAGATCAGCACTACCACATTGTGCCTATGATTAACAATACTATATTATGCACTTAAAAATATGTTAAGCATCAATGTTGTGTTGTGTTCTTAGCACAATAAAAAAGAATATGACACTGAATAAATAAATGGTAGTTTTAATTTGATTCTTGATGCATGTATTTTGAAATAATTTCATATCTACATTTGGGTTTAGAAATTCGAGATGGAAGGTTAATGTAATTGGAGACATTTTTTACATCTATTAGATTCAGAAATTGTCTTGAAAAAAAGTTAGACTAAAATTAAAATGAGTTAACATTTTAAAAAATATCTTGGGTTTCAAGGGAGGTAAATTGTACACAAATTCAACTATGTGCCTGAAAGTACAATCTGGTTTTGTTTTTGGTTTTGCTTTTTAATAAATAGGAGCTCCGAGTTGCCACCCAGGAAAAAGAGGGCTCCTCTGGGAGATGTATGCTTACTCTCTTAGGCCTTTCATTCATCTTGGCAGGACTTATTGTTGGTGGAGCCTGCATTTACAAGTACTTCATGCCCAAGGTAATAATAATTATAATTATTGTACTTTGGATTATTACTTGCTAGACATTTAGTAGCAACTTTAAAAATTATGTAGCAGTGACTGGAAAAAAGATTTAAGGTAAGATTTCAAGTTCTTTCAGTTCATAAAATTTGTCTTCATGGTAATAGCTATAGTCAACAAGCCTCTGCTTGACACATAGTACAATGAATTGATATGAGTGGGAAAAACCATTCAAATGTCATGGTAATGAGTATTAGAAGGTTGTAATTTTCCCTTTTTGTCTTTTAGAGCACCATTTACCGTGGAGAGATGTGCTTCTTTGATTCTGAGGATCCTGCAAATTCCCTTCGTGGAGGAGAGCCTAACTTCCTGCCTGTGACTGAGGAGGCTGACATTCGTGAAGATGACAACATTGCAATCATTGATGTGCCTGTCCCCAGTTTCTCTGATAGTGACCCTGCAGCAATTATTCATGACTTTGAAAAGGTAGGTTTCTCAATCTCATAAGTGTTCCAGGATTTTCTCTCTCTCTCTCTTTTTTACTTCACTGGTAGATATTAAATTTATTCATGAATGCACATGTTTTTAAAGCAAAGCCTTTCCATTCTTTTGTTGTTGAATACACATTAGTTGATTTTGAAAGAGTGTAGATACTTGATCAAGTGGTAGTTGGAAAATTTGCAATGTTAATGCATTCTGTGTCTTACCTATTTTTCTCTACCTAACAGGGAATGACTGCTTACCTGGACTTGTTGCTGGGGAACTGCTATCTGATGCCCCTCAATACCTCTATTGTTATGCCTCCAAAAAATCTAGTAGAGCTCTTTGGCAAACTGGCAGTATGTATTTCAGAGTTTAAATTTTTAAACAAGCATTTACAAATATTTTTGTTTCCTTGTTTTTTTTTTTTTTTTTTTTTTTTTTAAGAAAATAATGAATTTGGCAAAGCATTTCATTTTATTGAAATAATTTTCAAATAAAAAATGTTGTGACCCTAAAACTGCTCTAAAAATAAAGATTATTTTTATAGTCATTATCTGGAATAGGAAAGGATTTAAATAGTGTCTTTAAGAGTTTGGACAAATAACATGAACAGACACTTTTCAAAAGAAGACATACATGTGGGCAACAAACATATGAACAAGAGCTCAACGTCACTGATCATTAGATAAATGCAAATCAAAACCCCAATGAGATACCATCTCACACCAGTCAGAATGGCTATTTTTAAAAAGTCAATAAATAATAGATGGTGAGGTTGTGAAGAAAAAAGAATGCTTATACACTGTTGGTGGGAGTGTAAATTAGTTCAGCCATTATGGAAGATACTGTAGCGATTCCTCAGATCTAAAGACAGAAATACTATTCGACCCAGCAATCACATTACTGGGTATATGCCCAAGGAAATATAAATCATTTTATTATAAAGACACATGCACGCATATGTTCAATATAGCACTATTTATAATAGCAAAGACATGGATTCAATCTAAATGACCGTCTATGATAGAATGGATAAAGAAAACGTGGTACATATACGTCATGGGATACTATGCAGCCATTAATAATAAAAACAAGATCATTTATTTGCAGGGACATGGATAGCGCTGGAGGTCATTATCCTTAGCAAAGTAGCACAGGAACCGAAAACCGAAAACCATATGTTCTCACTTACAAGTGGGAGCTAAATGAAAAGAATACATTATCACCTAGAGGGGAACAACACACACTGGGGCCTTTCAGAGGGTGGAAGATGGGAGAAGAGAGAGGCTGAGGAAAAATAACTAGTGGATACTAGATTTAATACCTGGGTGATGAAATAATCTGTACAACAAACCCCATGGCACAAGTTTACTTAATGTAACAAACCCTCACTTGTACTCCTGAACTCTTTAAAACTTTTTTCTGAAGTTAAAATGGAAAAATAATTTCTCATCTCAATCTTTGCTTTTCATTTTTAGAGTGGCAGATATCTGCCTCAAACTTACATGGTTCGTGAAGACCTAGTTGCTGTAGAGGAAATTCGTGATGTTAGTAACCTTGGCATCTTTATTTACCAACTTTGCAACAATAGAAAGTCCTTCCGCCTTCGTCGCAGAGACCTCTTGCTGGGTAAGTAACATATTCCTTCCCTTACCCTGTGTTACACAGAGGAGGAAAGTGGAGGTGGAATACAGGAGAAAGTGGAAAATAAATCTAGATATATTTTCATTACCATAAAAATTTCAAAAGCCACTTTTTTTGTGCGTTTCCTTACAGGTTTCAACAAACGTGCCATTGATAAATGCTGGAAGATTAGACACTTCCCCAATGAATTTATTGTTGAGACCAAGATCTGTCAAGAGTGAGAGGCCACAGATAGAATGTCCTTGGTAATAAAAAGTCAGAGATTGATAATATGACTTTAACATGAAAGTTTATGGGATACTCAAGATATTTACTTATGCATTTACTCTACTGCTTATGCTTTTTTAAAGGGACAAAAAAAAATACTGACCACTGCAAGCTCTTGTCGAATTTTAGTTTAGTTTTCGTTGCTTGTTGTTTGAAACTGAAATTACATGATTTTCATTTTTTTCTCTTGGAATTTATAGGGTTTACATTTCTGAAAGCAGCAGGAATCTGTCAGCTAACATCCTGACAATAAATTTCATCCTTTGTTTTTTTTTTTTTGTTTGTTTGTTTTCTCTTAAGGAAGCTCTTTACTCATGGTGGAGCAATTTTAAAATTTGAATTATTTAAAGTTGTTTTTGAACTTTTTGTGTAAAACATATCAGATCTCTTAACATTGTTGGTTTGTTTAGTTTTTCATTTTGTACAACTTTCTTGAATTTAGAAATTACATCTTTGCAGTTTCGTTTGGAGCTCTGTAATTAACCTGACTTATATGTAAACAATTTTCATGAGACAGTCATTTTTAACTAATGCAGTGATTCTTTCTCACTAACATCTATATTGTGGAATAATACACAAAACTGTGTAGGTGCTGAATGCTGTAAGGAGTTTAGGTTGTATGAATTCTACAACCCTATAATAAATTTTACTACATACAACCACTCTTTGCTATATTTCATCACTTGAGATATATTCAGTGTGAATAATTAATATTACATGTTTAGCTTTTGGTGTACCTATAACAGATCTAAAATTATGGGCCCAACTTTGCCACCATTCCCACTTACACATTTTTATATTTTATAGTTTCATATTTTACTCCCTTTTTGATAGTATGTTAGTTGCTCTTTTATAAACATTCCATAATTGGCTTATCATGTAAATTCAACTGCTTATTTAGAGGCTTCAGGCCCATAGCACTTTAAAATCTTTTAAAGTGTTTTCTTTTTCATAGAAAGTAAACAGATATACAAAGCTGTAAGAGATCACTAAAGACTAACCTTGGATAAGATATTGATACCTTTTAAGAACTTCAAATCACCTGATCATAACTAATGTATATAAGAGCCTAAACTTCATACCAAGAGGGCAAGAGTACTATAAACTCTTTCGCTTGTGTTAGGTGAAAAATTGCTCCTGATATCCCTGATTATCTGCTGCTACCGACTATTGGTCAATTTCAGTAGCCAAAATTACTTAGTCAAATCCTATCATTATTTTTTAGTGAAACAAATTAAACATTTAACTTTAAGAATTTAGAAATAAAGCATTGGCATGAACAATAAAGCATACAGAAGGAAAAATGCAATGTTTAGAAGATAATAACAGTAATCAATAAATTCAAGAACTGGTTCTTTATAAAGAAGAAAATGTAGAAAGAGTTTGATAAAATTTAACACCCATTGCTTGTCTTAAAATATGTATAGAAATTTAGGGAAAAGGAAATACATTATTTCCAAATTTATCTTAAATAGCATCACAACTAATGGTACAACATAGGAAAGGATGTTGACTATTGAAACTATTCAATATTGTTCAAGACATTCTGGCCAATGCAATAATATGTAAGACAAATAAAAATATTTTTTTTTAATGAGGGCTGAAATTACGTTTATTACTAGATGAGTTTTTTACCATATAAGATATTAGTGGAATAGTCTATACTTTAAAAATTAATAAGAAGATGCAGTATAATATAAACAAAAGCCAATGACTTTCCTTTATACCACAAACAAACAATTAAAGGGAAATACCACTAGGTAAAATATATTCTACTCACAATAGCAACAGGGACATAAAGTAGCACCAACAAGAAATTTATGAAACTATAAAGAAAACCATAAAACTTAATTAAGAGATACAAAATAAAAGTTAAGTAAATAGAGAAAAAGTAAGAACATTACAAGTAAATAAAATCTTCCCCAGTTAAATTTCTTGTTTTAAGCAATTTCAATTAAAATCCCCAAATAATTTATTTTGGAATTTAGCAAAATTATTTGAAGGTTCATCTGGAAGCATGAATAAGTTAGAATAGCTAAAGAAAAAAATGAAAAAAGAGTAACTGGGGACGCATTGTTTTACAAAAGCAATTATTAAACCACAGCCAAATTCACAATAATTTTAAAGGTAACTTTCACGCATGATAGAAAATTACAGTGCCAAGAAAGAGATTCTAGTGTGTAAAAGAATAGTATCCTAATGGAAGCTCCATGGAGTAAGATAAATTGTGCATCAAATTGTGCCACCAAATGTGGCTAAAGAAAAACAAACAAAAAAGGCCTAATGGCCATAGTGTAAAATAGCATAAGGGTAACAGCCCTCCAAATGCAGCATATCCTAACTTTTCACTACTAATGAATATTTTTTAAAAGAGAAAAACCTTTGAAAATGCTGAAAGTATAACTGAATGATAACCTGATGCTGGTGTTCATGAGTAACTGATATGTGATAGAGAACAGCTCTCTGATTATTTGTCCACAAACTCAGAGCCCCTAATCTGTCACTCATAAAAGTGTGCAGTCATATATCTAAGAATTGCATCAAGTAGTTTAGGGTTTTATAACTTGTACCACCTTTCCATTCTATCCATTCACTCACCCCCACATGAATATTCATTCATTCATTTATTATTTGTCAGGAATGGGAACAGATAAGTTGTGAGCAAAACATACATAGACCCTGCCGCTATTAAACATATAGTCTCCTGGGGGTAAAAGACTTTTTAAAATAATTCAGCTACTTTATTATAAAGAATTATAGAATGCTTATGAGAGTTTATAATGGGGGGATCCTAGACTATTAATTAAGTCTCAACTTACTATGAAATTTGAGCTGAAAACTGAACTATGTGTAGTATAAATCAGATAAATTTCAGGCAGAAGTAATTGTAAGCTAAGTCCCTGAGGCAGGAAGAAATGTGGTTGTTGGGAAAAGCAAAATAAAAAGGGGCCTGAGCACATTGAGAAAAGAGAATTGTATGAAAATAAGTTGGCAAATTAGGGAGAGTCCAGATAATGTAGAACCCTGTAGGCAATGTAAAAACAAACAAACAAAAACCTTTTGTCTTTGTACTTAAAATAATTGAGACATTTGAAGGGTTTTAAGTAGGGCCATGGATGGGAGTACATTGGTATTTTTAAAAGATTACTTTGACTGCAATGAGAAAACTATATTACAGAAAGACAAAAGGGAAAATAGTAAAACCAATTAGGCCATTCCAGTAGTCCAAGCAAGAAATGATAATATATTGGATGAGGAAATTATCAATAATAAAATAAAGAAGTAGAGGAAGTAACAATACATTTTTTTGGAATAAAACTGATGGAAAATAATTATAAATTTCATATTTAAGATGAGGCACATCAAGGAGTATTGACATGGTGAGTCCCAGGTTTCTGGCTTAGATACTTGAATAAAAAATATTAAGACTTGGCCCTGCAGATCTCAAAATTTACTTGGGTTAAATAGTGGGAAATTGATGTTTGATGTGCCATTCAGAGTTTCAGCAGTAAACTGATGACACCCTCAAACAGGATAATGAAGAGATTAATAAAGCGACAAAGTATAAAGTGTAAAATGAGTTAATAAAAAATAAGTCTTAGTGAAGCTCACTAGAATTAACAACACTGGTGAACCCTCATGACCTCTATCCTTGAAGAGGCAAGGGGAAAGAATAAATCACAGAACTTGGAGAGACTAGCTATAGGTGAAGACTTTCCCTGACAGGAGCTGCAGGCTTTGGTAGAGGGATACAATCACCTTGTCTTTTAATCTCCTGTTGATGTCTCCCATTGACCAAACTCAACTAGAAGCCAGAAGAATAGGAGTGCCTTGAAGCAATCCACAAAGGTCAGACACCTGGGTACAAGCATAACAGATGAGTGAGGAGTGGTTCTAGAGAATCTGACTGAGAATATCTGGCATAACCCACTCACTTTTCTCCATAACATTCTCTCTTTTTGCTTACCCAGATAAAATATTCATGTCCCTAGCATAGGGAACACACAAATTCTCATTAGCTACCATTCAATTGCAAGATGACATCAATTATACATTTCTACCTAAAACTAAAATGTGAGCCACCACCATTACTCTTTATATAAGGCAATAGCAATGGGGAGAGGGGAAAAAAGCCAAGTAAAGCATAGTTGCTTCAGTACTTGATTTCTAGCTGTTAAGGAGTCCTAAGTTGGTCATCTTAATTTTCTTCTTACACAACCAATTCATTATCTTCCTTTGCCATCTGCAGCATCTTGTCTGGATGGGTTTTGTTTTACCTAATGGAATAATTCAAATCTTTCTCCCTGCAGGGTCTGAGTCATTGGCGATCTTGTATTTGTTGTAGTTTTTCATTGATAATGGCCATTTGGCCAGGAAGGAGGAAAGGCACCTGAGTGAATCTTTTGAGTTCCAGTAAGAGTTTTTCTTGGTTCCATTGTTTAGTAGCATCACAGTTTTCCCTTGATAATTATAATCAATCACCTCAGCAAGTACAGTGATTATTTCTCTGTTTTTTGGTTTGTGGAGAGCCCCACATGGCTAAGAATCAGTCTTAGGATCAAATTTAATGGAACCATGACTACATTTCCTGGTGGAAGTGCTCCATCCCTGAGCAGTAGGACTTCCAAACCCACCTTATTTGTTCTTGCACTGCTATAAAGAAATACTTGATACTTGGTAATTTATAAAGAAAAGAGGTTTAATTAACTCAGAGTTCTGCAGGCTTAACAAGAAACATGGCTTGGAGGCCTCAAGAAACTTACAAGCATAGCATAAGGCAAAGGGGAAGCTAGCATGTCTTACAATGGCAGAGCAGGAGAGAGGGGAGAGGGAAGAGGGGAAAGGGGAGAGGGGAGAGGGGAGAGGGGAGAGGGGAGAGGCAAGAGGGGAGAAGCGCCATCCACTTTTAAACCTCAGATCTCATGAGAAGGCATTAACTGTCATGAAAACAACAAGGGTATTTTCTGCCTCCACAATCCAATCATGTCCCACACCAGGCCCCTCCTCCAATTTGACATGAGATTTGGTCAGGGAAACAAACCCAAACTATAACATTCCATTCCTGGGCCCTCTCAAATTTCATGTCCTTCTCACATTTCAAAACCAATTATGCTATCCTGACAATCCCCCAAAATCTCAATAATTCCAGCATTAACTCAAAAGTCCAAGTCCAGAGTCTCATCTGAGACAAGGCAAGTTCTTTCCACCTATGAGCCTGTAAACTCAAAGCAAGTTAGTTACTTCCAAGACACAATGGGGATACATTCATTATGTAAATGTTCCCACTCTAAAAGGGAGATATTGGCAAAAACAAAGGGGCTACAGGCCCCATGCAATTCTGAAACCCAGGAGAGCAGTGATTAAGTCTTAAAACTCCAAAATAAACTCCTTTGACTCCATGTCTCACATGTAGGGCATGCTGATGCAAGGGTTAGGCTCCCCAGGACATGGGCAGCTTCATCCCTGTGATTCTTCAGAGTAGAGACCCCATGGCTGCTTTCATGGGCTGGCATTGAGTGCCTGTGACTTTTTCAGGCTCATGTTGCAAGCTGTTGGTGAATCTACCATTCTGGAGTCTGAAGGACAATGGCTCTCTTCTCTCAGTTCCACTAGGCAGTGCCTCAGTGGGGACTCTGTGTGGGGGATCCAATCCCATATTTCTCCTTTGCAGTGCCCTAGCAGAGGTTCTGCGTAAGGGCTCTGCCACTGCAGCAGACTTCTGCCTGGACATCCAGGCATTTCCTCACATCCTCTGAAATCTAGGCAAAGATTTCCAAAGCTCAGCTCTCATCTTCTGCACACCTGCAGGCTCAACACTACATGAAAGCCATCAAGGCTTGGAGCTAGCGCCCTCTGAGGCAATGACCTGAGCTGTACCTTGGCCCCTTTTAGCCACAGCTGAAGCTGGAGCAGCTGGGATGAAGAGAACCATGTCTGAGGCTGCACAGAGCAAGGGGGCCCTGGGCCCAGTCCATGAAACCACTTTTCCCTCCTAGGCCTCTGGGCCTACAATGGGATGGGCTGCTGCCAAGGTCTCTGACGTGCCCTGGAGACATTTTCCTCATTGCCTTGGCTATTAACATTCAGCTCCCCTTTATTTATGCAAATATCTGCAGCCAGCTTGAATTTCTCCCCAGAAAATGGGTTGTTCTTTTCTATCACATGGTCAGGCTGCACATTTTCCAAGTTTTTATGCTCTGATTCGCTTTTAAACATAAGTTCCAATTTCGGATCATCTCTTTCTTCAATCATAGGAGTGTACATTTTAGAAACAGCCAGGTCATATTTTGAATGTTTTGCTGCTTAGAAACTTATTCTGCCAGATACCCTAAATCATCTCTCCCATATTCTAAGTTCCACAGATCTCTAGGGCAGGGGCAAGATGCTGCCAGTCTCTTTGCTGAAGTATAGCAAGACTGACATTTACTCCAGCTCCGAGTAAGTTCTTCATCTCTATCTGAGACTGCCTCAATCTGGACTTAATTGTCCATATCACCAACAGCATTTTGGTGACAACCATTCAACAAATCTCTAGGAAGTTCTAAACTTTCTCATATCTTCCTTTTTCTAAGGCCTCCAAATTGTTCCAACCTCTGCCCATTACCCAGTTCCAAAGTTGCTTCCACATTTTCAAGTAACTTTATAGCAATGCCCCACTCTTCTGGTACCAATTCTCTATATTGGTCCATTTTCACATTGCTATAAAGAACTATCTGAGATCAGGCAATTTATGAAGAAAAGAGTTTTAATGGACTAACAGTTCCACAGGATTAACAGGATGCATGACTGTGAGGCCTCAGGAAACTTAACAATTATGGTGAAAAGTGAAGTGGAAGATAGCATATCTAACCACGGCAGAGCAGGAGAGAGAGTGAGAGTAAAGGGGGAAGTGCCACACACTTTTAAACCATCAGATCTTATAAGAACTCATGCACTGTCATGAGAACAGCAAGGGGGAAATTTGCTCCCATGATCCAATCACTTCCCAACAGGCCCCTCCTCCAATTAGACATGAGATTTGGGCAAGGACACAAATCAAAGCTGCACAAGGCAGCAAAATCAAGATTGAGGGAACAGGAAGAAAACATTTCTTCAGAGCACTGTTAGATATAATATCATCATATAATAATAATAATATAAAGGGTACACGCTCACCTCTCTTTATGGGGGAAAGAACAAAATGGACTGCTGCTTTAAAGTTTGGCCTGAAGGGTAGCACCTCAATCTTACAGATTGCTGTCCCTCAACTGGAACAATAATTAAATCCTTTTAGGATATCATTCTTCATACCAAGTTTTAAGGATTCAATGCATGTTAACACTATTTTTATGACATGCAGTTTGGGTTGCATGTCAGTTTGTGGCCCATGGTCAAGGAATTTAGTTTTTACTAGGCCTGTTAGAAAGATGGAAATAATATTTCAATTTGGAAATAGTTATCAGAAGAAGAGGGCATGACCTTACTTCATAAGCTGAAGTATTGGTGCTATAATTATCCTACATCAACTTTGTCTTTTATAGAAATTTCCAATGCTATTGTGTCTGATGTGTATATGGCACAAATGGCAGAGCAACTTACACTGGAGCCTAGATCTAATGTAGGTGTTTTCTTACACTAGACCATACCCAAGACTTACAACCTTATGGGTTACCTGGTAAATTAGTTGGAGCAGCAAGTGTGATATGTGCTGCCTCCAACATCCCAGAAGTTCTACCAAGTTTTTTTTTTTTTTTTAATCTATTTCTTCATAACAGACGGTGCAAGAGACAATAAATGTTTCTCACTTTAGAAGTAATATACTGACAGTCCCAGACCACTGGACTCTTAACAAACATCAAAGATGTGACAGGACCTCTAAATACGGGTGTATCTTAGTAAGGAATTTATAATGCTTGTCTCTTTTTGTTCATCAATTCTACTTAGCATAATGTCAAGAATACAATAGAACAGTATGATGTTTTGGGGGATATAAACATAATTTGTGTTACTTTTGGCCAAATTATAAAAGAAAAGGAAAAATTATGTCCCTCTAATATAGGAAGGTAAAGCCACACAAAGGCAGACTTCCCCTTCTTCTTCTTCTTCTTCTTTTTATTATTATTATTATTATTATTATTACTTTTTTTTTCTTGAAACAGAGTTTCGCTCTTGTTACCCAGGCTGGAGTGCAATGGTGCGATCTTGGCTCACCACAACCTCCGCCTCCTGGGTTCAGGCCATTCTCCTGCCTCAGCCTCCTGAGTAGCTGCTTATTATTATTATTTTTCCTGTTAGAAATGAAGGAGGAAGAAGTTGTGTGTTATGTAAATGGCTACATATTAACTGCCAAGAGCAGTGTTATTTGCTTTAATAAAGATACCCTATTCAGAACTAAATCTGGAATTTACTTTTTGCCCCAATTAAGTTTGTAATAATCCATAGTAATTTTCCAAAACACATCTGGCCTTTACCCTAGCCAAATAAAATTAAATGCCAATATAGCAAAAATAACATTTTTGGATTGTTGAGGCACCTGATGATAGCAATAACCTCTGCAAATTCCTTTCTCTTTTGGTTTACTGTCTCAGCAGGAAGTAAGGAGAGTTGTAGTGACTCTCATAGTAGCCCCAACTCATGGACGATGAAACCAGTATAAGAATTCTTCCTGTTGCTGAATATGTATTTTCCCACTACACATTTTGTAACTGAGGAATAAAATATAACATTAATCTGCAGTGTAAATTCTCCCCCAGGGAGACAGGCTTAGGTTATGACTTATTTTATTTTCTTAACTTGATAACATCACACTCTGATTTGTAGACTATGGTGAAATTCTGGGCCCTCAGGATTCAGTATCAGTTCAAGGCTAATGTCTAATAGCTTCAAAAAATATGGACATTTCCTCTTTATCCAGTCATACTGGTAAATGAATTTGGATTCCTCTGGACAAATATTGGGTGAATACTAAAAGTGTGCAACTGTGGCTCCATTTCAGAGTTATTTATAAAAGGCTTCCAACCTACCTCAAGCAAGGGTTGCCAATTCTATGAACATTCTTGGGCATGGAAACTGAGTATAAGGCTGCAAATCCCACGGTGGTCACTCAAGTTAAGTTTCTGTACCATAGACTTCGACGTTTTCTGTTTAAATATGCCAAACAGCAACTTAATAGATCAATTTATGCCTAACAATGTCCTGATGAGTTAGCCATTACCAGGAACTCTTGAAAGACAAAATACTTTGATTAGTTCTTCAACTTTTGGCTTTATTTAATATACCAGTTGCTTTCACCTTGTGCCTAGGCTTGATCAGTTCAGTACTCGTTGTTCTCAATGTTGTGGAGAGGGATATGATAAAATGGTTGAACAGAATATGTCCATTTCAACACTGTCATCTCACTGAGTCTTTAAAATCCTTTCCATATAGTATGCCGGGGAAGTTCTGGCATTTCATTAAATATTATAACACTGTTACATAAAAGTTTCAATTTAATCAATCTAGCAGACAACTATCACCATTCTTTGGTGCTCAAAGCAACCTATTTCATCTTAAAATCTAAATGAATGCATGCACATTATTTATGGCCTGATCCATTTTTATATTCCTTCCTCATTGGTCTAATCATTATAATACATTCTCACACATGATCCAAATATTTCTGATGGTGCATATTGTCAAAGCCACACATTCTTTTATCAAAAGAACATGCCATTTTTTTCTCATGAGGAATGTAAGCTCCATATATGATATGGTTTGGATCTGTGTCCCACTCAAATCTCATCTCAAATGGTAATTCCCACGTGTCAAGGGAAGGACCTGTACTCCCCAGGGATTGTGAGGAAGTGATTTAATCATGGTAGCAGTTTCCCTCATTCTGTTTTCATGATAGTGAATAAGTTCTCACAAGATCTGATGGTGTTACAAGGATCTGGCATTTCCTGTGCTTGCACTTCTCTCTCCTACTGTACTGTGAAAAAGTGCCTGCTTCTCCTTCTTCTTCTGCCATGATTGTAAGTTTCCTGAGGCTTCTCTGATCATACAAAACTGTGAATCAATTAAACCTCTTTCCTTTATAAATTACTCCATCTCAGGTATTTCTTTATAGCAGTGCAAAAATGGACTAATAGAATATGTAACACCAAAAGTGTTATATCTTAATTAATTCATGTCCATTTGTGCTTCTGTAAAAATACCAGCCTGGGTAATAATAATAATAATAAAAACAGAAATTTATGTTTATATTACAGTTTGGGAAACTGGAATATTCGAGTCCAAGGTGCCAGCAGGTTGAGTGAAAGTCAGATTTTCACTTCCAACGAGTCTTGTTGCTGCATCACTGGGAGGGGAAGAATGCCGTGTCCTTACATGGCAGAAGAAATGGAAGGGGCACAGTCACTCCTTGAGCTCTTTTATAAGTTTGCTCCCCATTCAAGAGGGCTCTGCCATCACTAATCATCCCCTAAATGCCTTACCTCTTAATACTACTGCATTTCTAATTACATTTCAACACATCAATTTTGGGGGGACATTCATATCATAGCAACCCACTTGGAAGAGTATAAGAGAAAATTTGAATATGCTTAAATATTGTCAGAAAGGGACCATTAGAGAGGCAAAGGTTTAAGATACAAGAAAGATGAGGACATTAGTGGAGCTAGGTTTTTGAGAAAGGAGTAGGAAAAAGAATAAAAAAGCACACCTAAAAGGATAATTCTGGCTGGGCACAGTGACTCACACCTGTAATCTCGGGACTTTGGGAGGTTGAGATGGGCAGATCACCTGAGCTCAGGAGTTCAAGACCACCCTAGGTAACATAGCAAAACCCCGTCTCCACTAAATATAGAATAATTAGCCGTGAGTGGTGGCAGGAACCTGTAATCCTAGCTCCTCGGGAGGCTGAGACAGGAAAATCACTTGAACCTGGGAGGCAGAGGTTGCAGTGAGCTGAGATCGCACCACTGCACTGGGTGGCAGAGTAAGACTCTGCCTCAAAAAAAAAAAAAAAAAAAAGATAATCCTTAAATAGGAAGAGAGAGTTGGTTCTCTTCTATTCGATTAAAAGAGAAAAAATAGGAAATTATTAACAGTTTGACTTTTAATTAGGAAGTTCAGGATAATTTATTTCATATCTCAAAGTCCAGGAAAATAAGATTGTGAATGTGATCATGAGAGTAGATGACTGAAGTGGAGAGGAAGTAAAGGTGATCGTGAGGAGAAAATCAATAACCAAGGGGCCAGTTGATTGGATGTGTTTTTCACAAGGATATTGATAGAGTAATGACAGTACCTGAGATAGAAAACTGAATGAAGCAGGTATCAAGTTTTTCAATAGATGATGGAGAAATAGAAGTGACCAAGTAAGTAAATTTTGAAAACAAAGACTGGAGGGTAAATTAAGAGTGTATGAGCACCCCCAAAAAAGAGTTTTTATGAGCTGAGTAATGATAGTCTGAAAATATCTCTGGTGAGATTTGAGGAACATAGCCATTAAAATCAGGAAGAAGAGAGGGATTAACGTTTTTATTCAATGAAGTACTAATTGCAAAACATTTTCTATGCAGAAAATCCAGGATAACTGACTGACAAACTATTAAAACCAATATAATAACTGGGTAGAATGTTTGGGTGAAACATGTAAAATTAATTTTAAAACTTGCATAGAATAGTATTTATCAATACCAAAATGAATTTAAAATAAGATTACAAAGAGATTTGTCTTGTTCTGTGGAGTTTTATTCCTGAAGTTTTTCTAATTGAAACAAAACATTTTGGACTTGGAAAGGAATGGAGAGTCCAGTTGATATATTCATATGTGTGTGTATGTGTGTCTATATAGTAATATAATATGTCATTAGTAACTAATATAAGCATAACACAAAAAAGCATGTGATGTCAGGGAATGATGAGCTAATTAATAAAGGTTTTTGGAAAAATTTGCTATCCATTTGGAAAGATTAGATTATTTTCTTGTTTTATTTTTTAAATTTTTTTCAACTTTTATTTTTATTTTAAAAATATTATATTTCAATAGATTTGAGGAACAGGTGGTTTTTGGTTACATGGATAAAGTTCTTTAGTGGTGATTTCTGAGATTTTGGTACACCATTCACCCATGTAGTGTACATGATACCCAATGTGTAGTCTTTTATCCTTCACTCTACTCCTGCAGTTTCCCCTGAGTCCTCCAAGTCCATAATATCATTCTTATGTCTTTGTGTCTTCACTGCTTAGCTCTCACTTATAAGTGGGAACATATGATATTTGGTTTTCTATTCCTGAGTTATTTCACTTAGAATAATGGTCTCCAACTCCATCCAGGTTGCTGTGAATGACATTATTTTGTTCCTTTTTGTTGCTGAGTAGTATTCCATATGTGTGTGTGTGTGTGTGTGTGTGTATATATATATATATATATATAATTATCTTTATCCATTCCTTGATTGATGGGCATTATGCTGGTTCCATATTTTTGCAATTGTGAATTGTGCTGCTATAAACATGTGAGTGCAGGTGTCTTTTTCATATGACCTCTTTTCCTCTGGGTATATACCCAGTAGTGGGATTGCTGAATCAAAGGGTAGTCCTACTTACAGTTTTTTAAGAATGCTCTATACTGTTTTCCATAGAGGTTGTACCAGTGTACATTCCTAGCAGCAATGTAAATGTGTTCCTTTTTCACAATATACATGACAACATAATTTTTAAAAAATTTTCATTTATGGCCATTCTTGAGAAGTAAGTTGATATTTCACTGTGGTTTTCATTTGCATTTCCTTGATACTTAGTGATGTTGAGCATTTTTCATATGTTTGTTGGACATTTGTATATCTTTTCTAGAGAATTGTCTATTCATGTCCTTTGCCCAGTTTTGATGGGATTATTTTTGTTGTTGTTTTGTTTTTTTTCTGTAAATTTGTTTAAGCCCTTTGTAGATTCTGGATTTTAGTCCTTTGTTGGATGCATAATTTGCAAATATTTTCTCCCATTCTGTGGGTTGTCTGTTAACTCTGCTGATGATTTCTTTTGCTGTGCAGAAGTTTTTCTAGTTTAATTAATTCCCATCTATCTATTTTTGCTTTTGTTGCATTTGCTTTTGGGTTGTTGGTCATAAACTCTTTGCCTAAGTCAATGTCTAAAAGTTTTTCCGATGTTATCTTCTAGAATTTTTAGTTTCAGTTCTTAGATTTAAGTCTTTGATCCATCCTGAGTCTATTTTTTTGTAAGGTAAGCAGTGAGGATGCAGCTTCATTCTTCTACATGTAGCTTGCCAATTATCCCCAGCACCATTTTGTCGTGGACCGTCCGGACAGGTAGGCACGTCTGCCCGGGGGTCTCTCGACCTGCAAGAGGGTCCCAATACCTGGAAGAGGGAGTGCGCCTGAGAAAATAATAAAGACAGAGAGAGAGAAAGCGAGGCGTCTGGAGGGCTGATAGGCTGTGCCTAAACAGCAAATTTTATTTTTCAAATGCCAGGAATAAATACACTTTCTTGGCTCTGGTTTACGTCATAGCAAGAGGAATGTAAATGTATGCCTCACATGGCCTATACAATAGAGAAATCAGATACACAATGGTTGCAAGAGGAAATGCAAATGTATACCTTACATGGCCTATACAATTGAAAAGTCAGATACACAATCAGTGGTTGTAAAAAGTAACAGAATTTCCTGTAATCACAAAGCTTGTTTGCATCCAGACATTATTCCTCCTGGCTGCAGGTATCTCCGGTTTGATCTTGTTTTAGAACTGAGATGTGAAAAGGTTTTCTGGTTTTGCTCATCAGAATATCCTTTAACCGGATTCTCCTTTGTCTACTCCTAACTCAACTTAACTCAATTTCCCCATTCAAGAATCTCTGAGTCAGGAATCAAAGCCATCCCTTATGGTGGCATTTGCTTTGCAAATATCGACAGTTAAACCATTAGGCAGTCAGGTAAGTAAAGAAAAGGTTAAAACTTATTCTTAAAAGAGAGTCATAAAAAAGGTTAAAAAGCAGGAACTGGTTGCTGGTAGGGGGTCACCCGGTCTAGCAGCAACGCATAGTTTTAGGCCCAAACGGTATTGTGGTTGATATTAGAAACTGATCAATCATCTTTCAGTTCCTATATTCCGGATAGCTCGACTGCCTCCAGTAGGAAACTGTGTTTGGGATCAAACTCACCGTATAGTGAGACTCACGCCTTTTAGGGGTCTCACACGGGAGTGTTCCCCACACCATTTGTTGAATAGAGTAACCTTTTCCCATTTTACATTTTTGTATACTTTGTGACAAATCAGTTGACTGTATTTGGCTTTAATTCTGGGTTCTCTACTCTGTTCCATTGGCCTATCTTCCTATTTTTATACCAGTAGCATTTTGTTGACTAAGCATTGTGGTATAGTTTGAAGTAGGATAATTTGATGCCCCAGATTTGTTCTTTTTGCTTATTCTTGATTTGTCTATGCAGGGTCTTTTCTTTTTCGGTTCCACATAAATTTTATAATTGTTTATGTCAAGTTCTGTGAAGAATGATGATGGTACTTAGATGGGAATTGCATTGAATCTGTAGATTGCTTTTGGTAGTATGGTAATTTTCACAATATTCATTCTACCAATCCATGAGCATAGAATATGTTTCCATTTGTTTGTGTCATTGATAATTTCTTGCAGGAGTGTTTTGTAGTTTTCCTTGTAGAGCTATTTCACCTCATTGGTTAATTATATTCCTAAGTATTTTATTTATTTGCAGCTGACATAAGAAAAGGTTGAGTTCTTGATTTGATTCTCAGCTTGTTCGCTGTTGGCGTATATCGGTCCTACTGATTTGTGTACATTGATTTTATATCCTAAAACTTTAGTAATTCATTTATCAGATCTAGGAGATTTTGGATGAATCTTTAGAGTTTTCTAAGTATGTGGTCATACTATCAGCAAACAGCGACACTTTGACTTCCACTTTAATTATTTCAATGCCCTTTATTTCTTTATCTTGCTCTGGCTAAGCCCTCCAGTACTATATTGAATAGAAGTAGTGAAAGTGAACATTCTTGTCTTGTTCCATTTCTAGGGGAGAATGCTTTTAAATTTTCCCCATTAAGTATAACGCTGCCTGTGTGTCATAGATGGCTTTATTATCCTGAGATATTTCCCTTCTATGCCAATTTTACTGAGAGTTTTAATCATAAGGGGATGCTGGATTTTGTCAACTGCTTTTTCTGCAACTATTGAGATGATCATATGATTTTTGTTTCTAATTCTGTTTATTTGATATATCACATTTGTTGACTAGCATGTGGTAAACCATCCCTGCATCCCTGGTATGAAACCCCCTTAATCGTTCTCGATTATCTTTTTGATATGCCTTTGGATTTGGTTAGCTAGTATTTTGTTAGGATTTTTGGATTTATGTTCATCAGGGGTATTGTTCTGTAGTTTTCTTTTTACGTTATGTTCTTTCCACAGTTATTACTTCAAATGTTTTCCAAACTTTTAGATTTATCTTTATTCTTTTTTAAAAATTTATTTATTATATTTTAAGTTCTGGGGTCCATGTGCAGATCATGCAGGTTTGCTACATAGGCATACATGTGCCATGGTGGTGGTTTGCTGCATCCATAGCCCCATCATCTACATTAGGTATTTCTCTTAATACTATCTCTCCCCAATCCCCCCACACCCTGCTATTCCTCCCCTAGACCCCCACCCTCCAGGCCCCAGTGTGTGATGCTCACCTCCCTGTGTCCATGTGTTCTGATTGCTCATCTCCTGTAATGACCCCAGATGCCTGGGAATCACCTGTGGGGGTTGCAGACGAGCAAAGATTGCTGTCTCTTCCTTCCTCTGGTAGCTCCATCCCAAAAGGGTACCTGCCAAATGTCAGTCAGAGCTCTCCTGTATGACGTGTCTCCTAGTTAGGATAAATGAGGGATCAGGGAGCCACCTGAGGAGGCAGCCAGTCCCTTAATGATGCTCAAGCACTGTACTGGGAGATCCATTGCACTCGTCATGGCTGTCAAGCCAGGACATTAAAGTTTGCTGAAGTGAAACCCACATCTACCCCTTTTTCCCAGGTGCTATGTCCCAGGAAGGTGGGGCTTTGTAAGTCCCTTACAGGTTGCTGTCTTTTTGTTCAGAGATGCCCTGCCCAGCAAAAAGGGAATCTACTTGACATTCTGCCTACAGAAGCCTTGTTGAGCTGCCATGCTGGGCTCCACCCAGTTGCTGTGTAAGCTTCCCAGCGGCTTTGTTTACACAGGCAATGTTGAAACCGCCTACCCAAGCCTCAGCATAAAGATTTCTTTTTATTCTTGGGCATAACAATTATTCATAAGTTTGGCCATTGAACATAATTTCAAATTTCTTGGTGGCTTTAGTTTATTTATTTAATTTTTAAATTTGTCTTTGTCTGATTGGGTTTATTTAAAATCCTTGTCTTCAAGCCTTGAAGCTTTTTTTCTTCTACTTGTTCTAGTTTATGGCTGAAACTGTCTAATGCATTTTGTATTTCTCTAAATGTGTCTTTTATTTCCAAAATTTATGATTGTTTTTGTGTTATGATATTTATTTTTCTGGAGAACTTTTCATCCATATCTTGTATTGTTTTTTAAAATTCATTTAAGTTGTTTTTCACCTTTCTCTGGTGTCTCTTGGAGTGACTTAACAATCAACATTCTGAATTCTTTATCTGGCAATTTAGAAATTTCTAATAGGTTTTGATTCATTGCTGGGGAACTAAGATAATCTTTCAGAGTTGTTATAGAACCCTGTTTTGTCATATTACCAGAATTACTTTTCTGGTTCCTTAACACTTGGGTAGACTATTTCAGTGGAAATGTCTGGAACTCAAGGCCAGTTGTTCAGATTCTTTTGTTCCATGGGGTGATCCCTGGATATGTGCTCTCCTTCTTCCCCTAGGGATGGGGCTTCCTGAGAGCTGAATTGCAGTGATAGTTATTGTTATTTTGGTTCAAGCCACCCATCTGGGCTACCAGGCTGTGAGCTGGTGCTAGACAATGTCTGCAGAAAGTCCTGTGGTGTGATTCATCTTAAAATCTCCCATTAATGGATACCAGCATCTGTTCTGGTGGAAGTGGCAGAGGAATGAAGTAAACTCTGTGAGAATCTTTGGTTGTAGATATGTTTAGTGTGCTTTCTTTCTCAAATGATGGTTATGAAAGCAGTGAAGTTGTCCCTTCTACAGAAGCAGGACCTTTGGTTATCATAAATGTTGCAGGCAGTGAAATTAGTTGTTGTTTTATCCTTCCTTGCCACTGGGTTATTTTGTCATGAGTTGCTGTAATGGCCTGAGTTTGTTGGCCTTCAGCCAGGAAGCGATGCTTTCAAGAGAGCAAAAACTGCCATCATAGTAGGGGAATCTAAGCTTGCCCTAAGCTGGCCAGAATAAGTAATCTAGTTTCCTATGCAGGGCCATAAAGCTCCCAAGAATTTCTGCCTTTTGTGTTTGGCTATTAGGATGGGTAGAGAAATACCATCACGTGGGAGCAGGTTTAGCTGTGTCTGGGCTCACACTCTCCTTGGAAGGGGCTAGTGGCACCCACTGTGGGAGATGGGGTGTGGTTCTTGGGTCAATGGGTTTATACTACAAAGGGGATTATGGCTGTCTTTACCGTGCCATGTATTTCATCAGGAAAGTGGGGTACAGCCTGTAGCAAGAGGCTTTACCCAGCTCCCACACAGTTGGTGAGGCCGGTCTTCCTCCCACAGTGTCCTGCTCAAACCTTAACCCAGGCTATATACTTCCCCATTGAGAAAGCAAGCACAGTTGTCAGGCCTTGCCCCTCCCTGTCTGCCCACACTGTCAGTGGCAGCTTCTTTGTTTGTATATGCAGCAGTTCATGTTCAACCCCCAAATTTTGAAATTTGCAGTGGCATGCCACCTCTCTCAAAGGATCTGTGAATTCTTTTGGTTTTCCAGTTACATTCCTGCAGTAGTTCTTGGAACAAAAAATCATGGTGTTAATCTTCACATGCAGTTCTCTCTGTCCAAGTGAGAGCTGCACATTAGCCCTCTTATCTACCGTCTTCCTCCCTATCTCTACTCTAATTTTTAAGCTTTTTTTGTGAAGTGGGGTTGGAACAGAACATTATATACTCTAGCATTGATTTTGGTCCACTCTAGAGACAAACTCTGAGTACTCTATCTGAAGAGCACAGTTCTAGTCTAAGCTTACACCCTTAGCAAAGCATTTTTCCAGGGGCATTGGTAACATAAATGCAAAAAAAAGTAAGTATAGCCAGGCACAGTGACTCATACCTGTAATTCCAGCTTATTTGGAAGCAAAGGCAGGAGGATTACTTGAGCGTAGGAGATCCAGGCTGCAGTGAGCTGTGATTGTGCCACTGAACTCCAGCCTGGGAGACAGAGTGAGACCCTGTGTCCAAAACAAAAAGTAAAAATAAAGCAAGGAAAACAAATTTTGAAAAATATGGTATAACCTTAGAATAGGAATAAAGCTCCTTAAGCAAAGAAAGTGAAAATTAACTAGGAAAAATGTAATAATAATATATTTTCCCATATCAAAGTTATTTTTAAAAAGCATAGTTCTCAATAACTGCTGACAGACTGGAGGAAGATATTTATAATGTATATAACTGATGAGACATCCACATTTAAAAAAAATTTCCACATGTAAGAAAATTGAACAAATAATAAGAAAATGCAAGTCACAAAAATGTAAGAGGAAATATATCTGGTAAATAAACCCATGAAACAATGCTCAAATCTCTTTAGTACTCAAGGAGATGCAAATTAAGCAAGATGAAATATAGGGATTATTTGTGACTCAGTAATTTTTCTACTTGTTTCTGTCTCTGGAAAACATATACATGGTCAAAGAAGAATACACTGAATGCTTATTGGAGCATTTTTTTATAGGAGTGAAAAACTAGAACAAAGTAGATGCTTATAAATACTAATAGTTGACACTTATTGCATGATTCCCATGCAGCATGTACTATTCTAAAAGTTTTACATGTTCTACTACATTTAGTCTCCACATCAGTCACATGAAAAAAGTATTATTATTTGCATTTTTTGATAAAAGGAGTCACAGGAAGACGTCCTGAAAATCCAACTGTAGAGCTAGTGTTCTTAACCACTATGATACTATATAGTAAATTGGCTAAATAATCTACAGTATATTCATGATGACTTATAAGTGGGAGTTATAAAAATAAGGTTCAGTAAAGTGTAATCTCTCAGATATAGGTTTTTGATGAGCTAGATCTTAGTACAAAGATCTCCAACATATATTGTAGTATGAAGAAGACATTGCAGTAAAGTATCTAGTATAATAACATTTATTTTTTAATTCCCTGTACATATTCTATATTTTTTTTCACATACACGGAAATGTGTGCAGAGCACACAGGAAAATATCTAAAAGGAGGAATGAGAAGGCAGTGGACAGACATTAGGAGTGGGTGCGGGTGCATGTATCAAAAGAATTTCAGCTTTACCTGTAAGTATTAACTTTTATCAATTAATATATTTAAAGGAGAATTAAAGACAGGTTTTCAGTTCAGCATTGTAAGATGCCTGAAGGCCATAATTAGGCCCTAAGAACAAGTAAACAAAAAAATCAGAAAAATTAAAAACTAATTTTAGATCCATAAGAAGTGAGATCACAATGAAACCACTGCTCCCCAAACTGGGGAGACAGACAGAAAAATACGTAAAAGAAATCAAAGCAGGAACCTCTGTGGAAACCAGCGCCAGGGAAAGAAAACCTAAACTGTAAATGATGCATCGTGTGAGGTTCAATGTGGACTAGTGCTTGCGATAAAAACTCCAGATCAGACCAGTCATCAGAAAGCTCCCACACTTTTGTGAATTTTACTTTCTGAATTTATTATACCAGACCCCACAGTAAACATCAGAGAAAATTATCCTCATGCTTCAAGCAGAAAAAGTAAGAAATGAACCATTTTGAAATGTATACGTAAATTTTGTTTTTATTAAAAAGCTCTGCCCTCAGGAGAAACTAACCTGCTGGGCTTTTTTTTCGCAGCCTAACAAACCTGGGGAAGAAAAAGATTCAATTTCAGCCCTCTCTTCCATGCTGCAAAAGAAAAAGATGTTTAATCTAGACCACTCTAGTCATCATAAGTGTGGTAGTGGTATACTGAGAAGCACTTGCGATATTCACTCTCCAGAGGTAAAAACTCACTAAAAATCTGAAACGTAATCATACAACTGTAGAACTATTTCTCATTCCTATGCACACTATATTACCACATTGCTAAAGGCCTATTTAGAGAAGTTCTTTTTACCCAGGACATCATGACTGTGTATCAGGAAAAGAACTTGAAACCATCCCTAATGCCCATGATAAACTAGATAAAGAAAATGTGGCACATATGCACCATGGAAAACTATGCAGCCATAAAAAGGATGATTTTATGTGCTTTGCAGAGACATAGATGAAGCTGGAAACCATTTAACAGCAAACTAACACAGGAAAAGAAAACCAAACATCTCATGTTCTTACTCGTAAGTGAGAGTCGAACAATGAGAACAAATGGACAAAAGGAAGAGAACATTGCACACTAGGACCTGTCAAGGGTTGGGAGGCTAGGGGAGGGATAGCATTAGGAGAAATACCTAATGTAGATGATAGGTTGATGGATGCAGCAAACCACCATGCCACATGTATACCTATGTAACAAACCTACATGTTCTGCACATGTATCCCAGAACTTAAAGTATAATAATAATAAAAAAAGAAGAGAATTATAAGACATAGTAAAAGAAAGCAAAATAGTTTGGAAAAACACACCAAGCATCAGAATTAGATTAAGTTATGACAGGGATGTTGAAATTATTAAAGAAATTTTAATAAATGGTTTCTTGGGTAAGATGGCCGCCTAAGAACAGCTCAGGATTTCAGCTCCCAGTGAAGGTGCAGAGGGTGAGTGGACGCCACATTTCCAGACGAACTCTTATTGCCCACAGACCAGGAGATACCCAGGCAGAGGGGTCGCCAGCGTCGCAGTCCCAGCCGGTGGGGCTGTTTTGGCCCCAGTGGGGCTGATTCCGCCCACGCGGCTGCTGTGACCACGCCCTGTTGCTGCGGTTCTCCATACAAAAGCCACTGGTCTGGGAGCCCTCTTAGCTGGCGAGCAGAGCCCTGAGACGGCAGAGTTGCCCATTCATCTGAAATAGCGAGTCAGACCAGGAGATTCCTAGGCAAAAAATCCGCCAGGAGCCAGCGCCACAGTTCGAGCCGACTCCGTGAGTCGCAGCACTGGAGATCCCGGCGCCTTTTCAGCAGGCGACACAAATGCGGGGTCATTCAACTTAAAAGAAAAGACTCTGAGTCAGGGAGCCAGGTGATCAGGCTCGGTTGGTCCCACCCCTCCACCCCCAACAACAACGAAAACAAAAACAGTAATTGGAAACCCTCTGGGTTGAGCCCTCCAAACCAAGCACAGCTGAACCGGGACGATCCGGCTCCATGGGGGAGGGGCTTCCGCCATCACTGAGACTCTCCACCTCTACTGAGGCAGGCTGCCGTTGCCGAGGCAACCCGCCATTGCCGAGGCAACCTGCCACAACAGAGAGAGTCCTCCATAACAGAGGCGGGGCCACCATTGCCGAGACAGTTCTAACTAGGCCCATATAAAAAGGACTACAGGGAAGAGCTCAGGGCAGCTGGGCGGAGCCCATGCAGCTCAGCAAAGCCCCTGGGGGCAGGCAGTGGCTAGGTGTGCTGCTAGCTGAGCCAGTCAGACCCGAAAGAAAAATTAAAAAAAAAGGCAGTAGTGCAACGGAAACTCATAAAGCTCCAACTCCCTGGGACAGAGACAGACAACAGGTGGATAAACCCACAAAAATGGGAAGAAACCAGCGCAAAAAGGATGAAAACTCCCGAAACCAGAACACCTCTCCTCCTAAAAGGGATCGCAACTCCTCACCAGCAAGGGAACCAGACCGGATGGAGAAGGAGGGTGATGAAATGACAGAATCAGACTAAAGAAGGTGGGTAGTAAGAAACTACAATGAGCTAAAAGAACATGTTCTAACCCAACGCAAAGAAAATAGGAACCTTGAAAAAAGATTGGACGAACTGCTGACGAGAATGGACAGCATAGAGAGGAGTATAAGTGAATTGATGGAGCTGAAAAACGCAACACGAGAACTTCGTGAAGCATGCACAAGCTTCAACAGCCGAATTGACCAAGCAGAAAAAAGGATATCAGAGGTCGAAGATCAACTCAATGAAATAAAAAGAGAAGGCAAGAACAGAGAAAAAAGCACAAAAAGGAATGAACAAAATCTTCAAGAAATGTGGGACTATATGAAAAGACCTAATCTACTTCTGATAGGTGTACATGAATGTGATGAAGAGAATGAATCCAAGCTGGAAAATACTCTTCAGGATATTATCCAAGAAAACTTCCCCAACCTAGCAAGGCAGACCAATATTCAAATCCAGGAAATACAGAGAACATCACAAAGATATTCCTCAAGAAGAGCAACCCCAAGGCACATAATCGTCAGATTCACCAGGGTTGAAATGAAAGAGAAAATGCTAAGGGCAGCCAGAGAGAAAGGTCGGGTTACCCACAAAGGGAAGCCCATTAGACTCACAGCAGATCTCTCAGCAGAAACCCTACAAGCCAGAAGAGATTGGGGGCCAATATTCAACATCCTTAAAGAAAAGAACTTTCAACCCAGAATCTCCTATCCAGCCAAACTAAGCTTCATAAGTGAAGGAAAAATAAAATCCTTTGTGAACAAGCAAGCACTCAGAGATTTCATCACCACCAAACCTGCTCTACAAGAACTCCTGAAAGAGGCTTTACACATATAAAGGAACAACCAGTACCAGCCACTCCAAAAACACACCAAATGGTAAAACAGCATCAACACAATCAAGAAGCTGCATCAACTAACCAACAAAACAGCCAGGTAGCATCAAAATGACAGTATCAAATTCACACATAACAATACTATCCCTAAATGTCAATGGACTAAATGCCCCAATCAAAAGACACAGACTGGCAAATTGGATAAAAAGCCAAAACCCATCAGTGTGCTGTATCCAGGAAACCCATCTTACATGCAAGGATACACAAAGGCTCAAAATAAAGGGATGGAGGAAGATCTACCAAGCAAATGGAGAGCAAAAAAAGGCAGGAGTTGCAATTCTCATCTCTGATAAAATAGACTTTAAAACAACAAAGATCAAAAGAGACAAAGAAGGACATTACATAATGGTAAAAGGATCACTGCAACAAGAAGAGCTAACGATCCTAAATATATACGCACCCAATACAGGAGCACCCAGATACGTAAGGCAAGTTCTTAATGACTTACAAAGAGACTTAGACTCCCACACAATAATAGTGGGAGACTTTAACACCCCATTGTCAATATTAGACAGATCATCCAGACAGAAAATCAACAAGGATATCCAGGACCTGAACTCAGACCTGGAACAAGCAAACCTAATAGACATTTACAGAACTCTCCACCCCAAATCCACAGAATATACATTCTTCTCAGCACCACATCACACCTACTCTAAAATTGACCACATAATTGGCAATAAATCACTCCTCAGCAAATGCAAAAGAACAGAAATCATAACAAACAGTCTCTCAGACCACAGTGCAATCGAGTTAGAACTCAGAATGCAGAAACTAACTCAGACCCGCACAGCTTCATGGAAACTGAACAACTTGCTCTTGAATGTTGACTGGATAAACAATGAAATGAAGGCAGAAATAAAGATGTTCTTCAAAACCAATGAGAACGAAGACACAACATACCAGAATCTCTGGGACACATTTAAAGCAGTCTCTAGAGGAAAATATATAGCAATGAGTGCCCACATGAGAAGAAAGGAGAGATCTAAAATTGACACCCTATCATCAAAATTGAAAGAGCTAGAGGAGCAAGATCAAAAAAACTCAAAACCTAGCAGAAGACAGGAAATAACTAAGATCAGAGCAGAACTGAAGGAAATAGAGACACAAAAAACTCTTCAAAAAATCAATAAATCCAGGAGCTGGTTTTTTGAAAAGATCAACAAAATAGACAGACCACTAGCCAGATTAATAAAAAAGAAAAGAGAGAATAACCAAATTGATGCATTAAAAAACGATAAAGGGGATATCACCACAGATTCCACAGAAATCCAAACCATCATCAGAGATTATTACAAAGAACTCTATGCACATAAACTAGTAAACTTGGAAGAAATGGATAAATTCCTGGACACCTGCATCCTCCCAAGCCTAAACCTGGAAGAAGCCGAAACCCTGAATAGACCAATAACATGGTCTGAAGTCGAGGCAGCAATAAAGAGCCTACCACCCAAAAAAAGCCCAGGTCCCGATGGGTTCACAGCTGAATTCTACCAGACATACAAAGAGGAGCTGATACCATTCCTTCTGAAACTATTCCAGACAATCCAAAAAGAGGGAATTCTTCCCAAATCATTTTACGAGACAAACATCATCCTGATACCAAAACCCGGCAGAGACTCAACAAGAAAAGAAAATTTCAGGCCAATATCCATGATGAACATAGATGCAAAAATCTTCAATAAAATACTGGCAAACCGATTGCAACAGCATATCAAAAAGCTCATCCACCATGATCAAGTAGGATTCATCCCGGGGATGCAAGCCTGGTTCAACATATGCAAGTCCATAAACGTAATTCACCACATAAACAGAACCAAAGACAAAAACCACATGATTATCTCGATTGATGCAGAGAAGGCTTTTGACAAAATTCAACAACGCTTTATGCTAAAAACCCTCAATAAACTAGGTATTGACGGAACGTATCTCAAAACAATAAAAGCTATTTACAACAAACCAACAGCCAATATCATACTGAATGGGCAAAAACTGGAAGCATTCCCTTTGAAATCTGGCACTAGACAAGGATGCCCTCTCTCACCACTCCTATTCAATATAGTACTGGAAGTTCTAGCCAGAGCAATCAGGCAAGAAAAAGAAATAAAGTGTATCCAAATTGGAAAGAAGGAAATCAAATTATCTCTATTTGCAGATGACATGATTGTATATATGGAAGACCCCATCATCTCAGCCCAAAATCTCCTGAAACTGATAAACAACTTCAGCAAAATCTCAGGATACAAAATCAACGTGCAAAAATCACAAGCATTCCTATACACCAGTAATAGACTTAAAGAGAGCCAAATCAAGAACGAACTGCCATTCACAATTGCTACAAAGAGAGTAAAGTACCTAGGAATACAACTAACAAAGAACGTAAAGAACCTCTTCAAGGAGAACTACAAGCCATTGGTCAACGAAATAAGAGAGGCTACAAACAGATGGAGAAACATTCCATGTTCATGGTTAGGAAGAATCAACATCGTGAAAATGGCCATACTGTCCAAAGTAATTTACAGATTCAACGCTATTCCCATCAAGCTACCAATGACCTTCTTCACAGAACTGGAAAAAAACACCTTAAACTTCATATGGAACCAAAAGAGAGCCCGCATAGCCAAGTCAATTCTAAGCAAAAAGAACAAAGCGGGAGGCTTCACACTACCGGACTTCAAACTATACTACAAGGCTACAGTAATCAAAACAGCATGGTACTGGTACCAAAACAGAGATATAGATCAAAGGAACAGAACAGAGGTCTCAGAGGAAATACAACATACCCACAACCATCTGATCTTCGACAAACCTGACAAAAACAAGCAATGGGGAAAGGACTCCCTGTTTAATAAATGGTGTTGGGAAAACTGGCTAGCCATGTGCAGAAAGCAGAAACAGGACCCCTTCCTGACACCTTACACGAAAATTTACTCCAGATGGATTAAAGACTTAAACATCAGACCTAATACCATAAAAACCTTAGAAGAAAATCTAGGCAGAACCACTCAGGACATAGGCGTAGGCAAGGACTTCATGACCAAAACGCAAAAAGCAATGGCAACAAAAGCCAAAATAGACAAATGGGACCTAATCAAACTCCACAGCTTCTGCACGGCAAAAGAAACAGTCAGTAGAGTGAATCCGCAACCAACAGAATGGGAAAAAATTTTTGCAGCCTACCCATCTGACAAGGGGCTGATATCCAGAATTTACAAAGAACTAAAGCAGATCTACAAGAAAAAAACAAACAAGCCCATTCAAAAATGGGCGAAGGATATGAACAGATACTTTACAAAAGAAGACATACAGGAGGCCAACAAACATGTGAAAAAATGCTCATCATCACTGGTCATCAGAGAAATGCAAATCAAAACCACATTGAGATACCATCTCACACCAGTTAGAATGGCGATCATTAAAAAATCGGGAAACAACAGATGCTGGAGAGGATGTGGAGAAATAGGAACACTTTTACACTGTTGGTGGGAATGTAAATTAATTCAACCATTGTGGAAGACAGTGTGGCGATTCCTCAAGGACCTAAAAATAAAAATCCCATTTGACCCAGCAATCCCATTACTGGGTATATATCCAAAGGATTATAAATCATTCTACTACAAGGACACGTGCACACGAATGTTCATTGCAGCACTGTTTACAATAGCAAAGACCTGGAACCAACCCAAATGCCCAACGATGATAGACTGGATAGGGAAAATGTGGTACATATACACCATGGAATATTACGCAGCCATCAAAAACGATGAGTTCACGTCCTTTGTAGGGACATGGACGAACCTAGAAACCATCATTCTCAGCAAACTGACACAAGAGCAGAAAATCAAACACCGTATATTCTCACTCATAGGTGGGTGTTGAACAACGAGAACACATGGACACAGGGAGGGGAGCACTACACACTGGGGTCCGTTGGGGGAAAATGGGGGAGGGGTGGGGGGGTGGGGAGGTGGGAAGAGATAGCATGGGGAGAAATGACAGATACAGGTGAGGGGACGGAAGGCAACAAACCACACTGCCAAGTGTGTACCTATGCAACAATCTTGCATGTTCATCACATGTACCCCAAAACCTAAAATGCAATTAAAAAAAAGAAATTTTAATAAATGATGACCAATAATCTAAAGGCTCTAATGGGTAAAGTAGACAACATGCAAGAATAGTTGGACATTATAATTAGATATGAAATGATAAGAAACTAAAAATAATGTAAGAGATGTTAAAAACTAAAACAAAGAATGCCTCTCATGTGCATAGTAGTGCATTAACACAGCTAAGGCAAGCATCTTTGAGATTGAGGATATCTCAACAGAAACTTGAAAAAAAAAGAAAGACCAAAACTGAACAAAATATGAAAGAACTGTGGGATAACTACAAGAGGTGTACCATACGTTTAATGGTAGTACCAGAAGTACAGGAAGAAACAAAAGTAATATTTCAAACAATGAAGACTGAGAATTTTCCCCAAATTAATGTCAGACACCAAACCACAGATCCTGGAAGCTGAGAACATACCAAATAGGATATAGTTAAAATAAATAAATAGATAGATAGATAGATAGATAGATAGATAGATAGATAGATGAATAAAACAAAAACAAATTAAACCTAGACATATTATACACAAACCACAAAAATTAGAGATGAAGAAAAATTCCTGAAGAGTTAGAAGAAAAAAAACCTTCTCTACAATAAAGATAATTTTTTCTTATTATACTTTACTTTCTGAGATACATGTGCAGAACGTGCAGATTTGTTACATAGTCATACATGTGCCATGGTGCTTTGCTGCATCCATCACCCCATCATCTACATTAGGTATTTCTCCTAATGCTATCCCTCCCCCAACCTCCCCACCCTCGACAGGCCCTGGTGTGTGATGTTCTCTTCCCAGATTCCATGTATTCTCATTGTTTATCTCCCACTTATGAGTGGGAAAATGTGGTGTTTGTTTTTCTGTTTTTGTGCTACTTTGCTGAAAATGATGGTTTACAGCTTCATCCATGTCCCTGCAAAGGACATGAGCTCATCCTTTTCTTATAGCTGTGTAGTATTCCATGGTGTATATGTGCACATTTTCTTTATCCAGTCTGTCATTGATGGGCATTTAAGTTGGTGCCAAGTCTTTGCTATTGTGAAGTGCCACAACTAATATATGTCTTTATAATAGAATAATTTATAATCCTTTGGGTATATACCCATGAATGGGATTGCTGGGTCAAATAGTATTTCTATTTCTAGATCCTTGAGGAATCACCACCCTGTCTTCCATAGTAATTGAACAAGTTTGTACTCCCACCAACAGTGTAAAAGTGTTCCCATTTCTCTGCATCCTCTCCAGCATGTGTCATTTCCTGACTTTTTAATGATTGCCATTCTAACTGGCGTGAGATGGTATTTCATTATAGTTTTGACGTGCATTTCTCTAATGACCAGTGATAATGATATTTTTTTCATATGTCTATTGGCTGCATAAATGCCTCCTTTAGAGAAGTGTCTGTTCATATCTTTCACCCACTTTTTTGATGGGGTTGTTTTTTTCTTTTAGATTTGTAAAAGTTCTTTGTAGATTCTGGATGTTAGCTCTTTGTCATATGGATAGATTGCAAAAATTTTCTCCTATTCTGTATGTTGCCTGTTCAATCTAATAATAGTTTCTTTTATGTGCAGAAGCTCATTATTTTAATTAGATCCCATTTGTCTATTTTGGCTTTTGTTGCTATTGCTTTTGGTGTTTTAGTCATGAAGTTCTTGCCCATGCCTATGCCCTGAATGGTAGGTTTTCTTTTAGAACTTTTATGGTTTTAGGTCATACATTTAAACTTTTAATCCATCTGGAGTTAATTATTGTATAAGGTGTAAGGAATAAATCCAGTTTCAGCTTACTGCATATAGCTAGCCAGTTTTTCCAACACCATTTATTAAATATGGAATCATTTCCCTATTGCTTGTTTTTGTCATGTTTGTCGAAGATCAGATAGTTGTAGATGTGTCATGTTACTTCTGAGGCCTCTGTTGTTTTCCATTGGTCTATGTCTTGGATTTGGTACCATTATCATACTGTTTTGACTACTGTATCCTCGTAGTATAGTTTGAAGTCAGATAGCTTGATGCCTCCAGCTTTTTTTTTTTCTTTCTTAATATTGTCTTGGCTATGTGGGCTCTTTTTTGATCCATATGAAATTTAAGGTGGTTTTTCCCAATTCTGTGAAGAAAGTCAGTGGTAGCTTCATGCAGATAGCATTGAATCTATAAAATACTTTGGGAAATATGGCCATTTTCACAATATTGGTTCTTCCTAACCATGAGAATGGACTGTTTTTCCATCGGTTTGTATCTTCTCTTACTTCCTTGAGCAGTGGTTTGTAGTTCTCCTTGAAGAGTTCCTTCAGATTCCTTGTTAGTTGTATTCCTAGGTATTTTATTCTCTTTGTAGCAATTGTGAATGGGAATTCACTCATGATTTGGCTCCCTGTTTGTCTGTTGTTGGTGTATAAGAATGCTTGTGACTTTTGCACATTGATTTTGTATCTTGAGACTTTGCTGAAGTTGCTTATTAGCTTAAGGAGATTTTGAGCTGAGATGACAGGGTCTTCTAAATGTACAATCATGTTGCCTGCAAATAGAGACAATTTGACTTCCCCTTTTCCTAATTGAATACACTCTATTTCTTTTTCTTGCCCGATTGCCCTGGCCAGAACATCATATACTATGTTGAGTAGGAGTGGTGAGAGGGCATCCTTGTCTTGTGCCAGTTTTCAAAGGGAATGCTTCCAGTTCTTGTCCCTTCAGTATGACATTGGCTGTGGGTTTGTCATAAATAGGTTTTATTGTTCTGAGATATGTTCCATCAACACAGTTTATTGACAGATTTTAGCATAAAGAGCTGTTGAATTTTTTGAAGGTTTTTTTTTTTGCATTTATTGAGATAATCATGTGGTTTTTGTCTTTGGTTCTGTTTATGTTATGGATTACATATGTTGATTTGCATATGTTGCACTAGCCTTGTATCCCAGGGATGAAGCCAACTTGATCATGATGGATAAGCTTTCTGATGTGCTGTTGGATTCAGTTTGCCAGTATTTTATTGAGATTGTTTGCATCAATGTTCATCAAAAATATTGGCCTGAAATTTTCTTTTTAGTTGTGTCTCTGCCATGTTTTGGTATCAGGAGGAGTCTGACCTTATAAAATGAGTTAGGGAGGAGTCCCTCTTTATTGTTTAGAATAGTTTCATAAGGACGAGTACCAGATCCTCTTTGTACCTCTGGTAGAATTTTGTTGTAAAGTAGCCTGGTCCTGGACTTTTTTTGTTTGCTAGGCTATTAATGGCTGCCTTATTTTCAGACTTTGTTTCTGGTCTATTTAGGAATTCAGCTTCTTCCTGTTTTAGTTATGGGAGAGTGTAAGTGTCCAGAAATTTATTCATTTCATCTAGATTTTCTTGTTTATTTGCATAGAGGTGTTTATAATATTCTCTGATGGTATTTTGTATTTTTGTGGGATTGGTGGTGATATCCCCTTTATTATTTTTTATTTCATCTATTTGATTCTTCTCTATTTTCTTGTTTATTAGTCTGACTAGTGATCTATTTTTTTTTTATCTTTTCAGCAAACCAGCTCCTGAATTCATTCATTTTTTGAAGGTTTTTTTGTGTCTATCTCTTTCAGTTCTGCTCTGACCTTAGTTTTTTTTTTTTTTTGGTCCTCTGATAGCTTTTGAATTGGTTTGTTCTTGCTCCTCTAATTCTTTTCATTGTGTCATTAAGGTGTCGATTTTGGGTCTCTCCTTGTTTCTCTTGTGGGCATTTAGTGCTATAATTTTCTCCCTGTTCATCAGTTTAAATGTGTCCCAGAGGTTCTGGTACGTTGTGTTATCATTCTCCTTAGTTTCAAAGAACATCTTTATATCTGTCTTCATTTTGTTATTTATCCAGTAGTCATTCAGGAGCAAGTTGTTCAGTTTTCATGTAGTTGTGCGGTTTTGAGTGAGTTTCTTAACACTGAGTCCTAATTTGATTGCACTGTGGTCTGAGAGACTGTTTGTTATGATTCCTGTCCTTTTGCATTTGCTGAGAAGTGTTTTAGTTCCAATTATGTGGTCAATGTTAGGATAAGTGTGATGTGGGGCTGAGAAGAATCTATATTCTGTGCATTTGGGGTGGATAGTTCTGTAGATGTCTAAAAATCCCCTGCTTTATTTTGCTTTCTATTTCTATTAGGTCTGCTTGGTCCAGAGCTGCTTAATAAGGTTATCCTTATTAATTTTCTGTTTTGTTAATCTGTCTAATATTGACAGTGGGGTGTTAAAATCACCTACTATTATTGTCTGTGAGTCTAAGTTTTTTTGTAGGTCTCTAAGAACTCGCTATATGAATCTGGGTGCTCCTGTATTGGGTGCATAGCTATTTGAGATAGTTAGGTCTTCTTGTTGCACTGATGTCTTTTCCATTATGTAATGCCCCTCTTTGTCTCTTTTGATCTTTGTTGGTTTAAAGTCTGTTTTATTAGAGACTAGCATTGCAATTCCTGCTTTTTTTTTTTCTTTCCATCTGCTTGGTAAATCTTCCTCCATCCCTTTATTTTGAGCATATGTGTGTCTTTGCACATGAGATGGGTCTTCTGAATACAGCACAGCAATGAGCCTTGACTCTATCCAAATTACCACTCTGTTTCTTTCAATTGCGGCATTTAGCCCATTTACATTTAAGGTTAATATTTTTATGTGTGAATTTGATCCTGCCATTATGATGCTAGCTGGTTATTTTGCCCATTAGTCGATGCAGTTTCTTCAATGTCGATAGTCTTTACTATTTGGTATTTTTTTGCAGTGGCTGGTACCAGTTGTTCCTACCATGTTTAATGCTTTATTCAGGAGCTTTTGTAAGGCAGACCTGACAGTGACAAAATCTCTCTACAGTTGTTTGTCTGTAAATAATTTTATTTCTCCTTCAATCATGAAGCTTTGTTTGGCTGAATATGAAATTCTGGCTTGAAAATTCTTTTCTTTAAGAATGTTGAATGTTGAATATTGGTCTCCCTTCTCTTCGGCTTGTAGGGTTTCTGCAGAGAGATCCACTGTGAGACTGATAGGTTTTCCTTTGTGGGTAACCCAACATTTCTCTCTGGCAAACCTTAACATTTTTTTCTTCACATCAATCCTGGTGAATCTGATGATTCTCTTTATCAGGGTTGCTTTTCTCAAGGAGTATTTTTGTGGTGTTCTCTGTATTTCCTGAATTTGACTGTTGGCCTGCCTTGCTAGGTTGGGGAAGTTCTTCTGGATAATATCCTGAAGAGTGTTTTACAACTTGATTTCATTCTCCCCATCACTTTCAGGTATATCAATCAAATGTAGATTTGGTTTTTTAACATAATCCCATATTTCTTGGAGGCTTTGTTCATTTCTTTCCACTTTTTTTCTCCAATCATGTCTTCTTGCTTTATTTCATTTTGTTGATCTTCAATGTCTGATATCCTTTCTTCTGGTGGATTGATTCAGCTATTGAAACTTGTGTATGTTTCACAAAGTCCTTGTGCTGTGTTTTTCAGTTCCATCAGGTTGTTTATGTTCTTCTCTAAACCAGTTATTCTAGTTAGCATTTTTGTCTAACCTTTTCTCAAAGTCTCAGCTTCCTTGCATTAGGTTAGAACATGCTCCTTTACCTCCAAAAAGTTTATTACCCACCTTCTGAAGCCTGCTTCTGTCAATTAGTCAAACTCATTCTCTGTCCAGTTTTGTCCCCTTGCTGGTGAGGAGTTGTGATCCTTTGGAGAAGAGGTATTCTGGTTTTTGGAGTTTTTAGCTTTTTTGCACTGGTTTCTTCCCATCTTTGTGAATTTATCTAACTTTGATCTTTGAAGTTGGTGACCTTTGGAATGGGTCTCTGAGTGGACATCCTTTTGGTTATGTTGACACTATTTCTTTCAGTTTGTTAGTTTTTCTTCTAATAGGCCCTTTTGCTGTAGGTCTGCTGGAGTTTTCTGGGGGTCCAATTCAGACCGTGCTTGCCTGGGAATCAGCAGTCGGGGTGGCAGAACAGCAAAGATTGCTGCCTGTTTCTTTCTCTGGTAGCTTCATCTCGGAAGGGTACCTGCCAGATTCCTGCCAGGGCTCTCCTGTGTGAGGTGTCTGTCAGCCTCTCCTGGGAGGTGTCTCCCAGTCACAGTTCACAGGGTGCAGGGAGCAATGTGAGGACATGGTGCTGGGAGATCCACTGCTCTTTTCAGAGCTGCCAGGCAGGGACATTTAAGTCTGCTGATGCTGTACCCACAACAGCCCCTTTTCCCAGCTACTCTGTCCCAGGAAGGTGAGGTCTTTATTTATAAGTCCCTTATGGGCTACTGCCTTTTATTCAGAGATGTCCTGCCCAGTGAAGAGGGAGTCTAGTGACACAGTCTGCCTGTACAGGTCTTTCTGAGCTAACATGGGCTCTGCTCAGTTCAAACTTCCCAGCGACTTTGTTTACATATTAAGTTAAAACTGCCTACTGAAGCTTCAGCAATGGTGGATGCCCTTCCTACCACCATGCTCAAACATCTCAGGTCGAGCTCAGACTGCTGTGCTGGCTACGAGAATTTCAAGCCAGTGGATGTTAGCTGGCTGGTTTTCATGGGGGTGGTACCCACCAACCCAGATTACTTGGCTCCCTGGCTTCAGCCCCCTTTCCAGGGGTGTGAACATTTCTCTCTTGCTGGCATTCCAGGAGCCACTGGGGTATGAAAAAATAAAATGCTGCAGGTAGCTCAGTGTCTTCCCAAATGGCTGCCCAGTTTTTCTGCTGGAAACACAGGGCCCTCGTGTTGTAGGCACCAGAGGGAGTCTCCCGGTCTGTGGGTTGTGAAGACTGTGGGAAAAGTGCAGTGTCTTGGCTGGAGTGCAGGGGACAGTCCCTAATGGCTTCCCTTGGCTAGAAGAGGGAGTTTGCCAGCCCTTTGCACTTCTTGAGTGAGGCAATGACTCATCCTGCTTCAACTCACCCTCCTTGGGCTGCACTCACTGTCCAACCAGTCCCAATGATATGAACCAGGTATCTCAGTTGGAAGTGTAGAGATCACCTGCCTTCTGCATTGATCTCACTGGGAGCTGCACACCAGAGCTGTTTCTATTTGGCCATCTTGCTGGCAACCAAGATAAAAATTTTGTCAGACTTATCCTAAGAAATCATGCAAGTAAGAGGAGAATGGAGTTAAATATTTAAAGTGTTGAGAGAAAAGAAGTACTAACCTATAATCCTATACCTAGAAAAATTATCTTTCAAAAGTGAAGGAAAAATAAAGACTATCCCAAATGAACAAGCATTGAGGAGATTTGCTGCCAGTAGACTTGTTTTATAAAAAAATGTTAAAAATTATTTATAGAGAAAAAGAAATATGTCAGAAACAGAAAAAAGAGCAACAGATAAGGGATAAATGAAGGTAAAATAAAAACTTTTATTTTTCTTATTTTTTTGATATCTGCCTGAATCCAATATGTTTCTTATTCTTACCTGATTTAACAGATAATAATTTGTTCAAAATAATAATAATAACAATATGTCATTATGTGTTTCTACCTATATATGCACATATGCATATATACTTATGTATAAGTGAAATAAATAACAGCAATTATACAAGAAATGGAATGGAGAAATCAGGTTATTTTTGTTATTATAAGGTACCCATACCACCCATGAGTAGTATAGTTTTATTTAAAAGTTGACTTACAGTAGTTATAAATGTATTTTTGCAACTCTAGACAAACCACTTAAAAATGTGTAAAAATGTATGAATAATATGCTGAGAAAGGAAAGAAAATAAAATCATATAAAGTGCTCAGTGTAAACCACAAAAGGCCTAAAACATATTATAGAAAAATAAAAGGAAAGATCAAAGGTAAAGAAATAGAAACTTGTAACAAATGATGTAGACATTAATACAACTATACTAATTATAATTTGGAACATCAGTGTTCTAAATGCACCAATTAAAAGACAGAGATTGTCAGAGTTTGTAATAAAATTAGACTCAAGTATGTTATCTACTGCTTTAAGTATGAAAACAATGTTAACACTAATTGAAAGAAAGTGAAAGTAAGAAGTGACATCAGCAATATAGCAGAATAGAAGGTTCCACAGGAACAACAATTTTGACAAAGACTCACAGGTTAGAATATTTTGTGGAATCCCTGTAGTCTAGCTGAGGTTCCAGCACTCTAGTGGACAAATTCCCCAAGAGTAGATGCATTGAAGAGGATAAAAAAAGATGTTTCACTTTACTTGCATCACCCCTATCCAAAGGCAACACGATGTGATGCTGAGAGGTCCCCTGAGCCTATGATTTCTCCCACAGAGGGAAGAAAAATTAAAGTGAGCATCTAGTTTCTACAGTCTTGTAGGATGTGGCCCAGGAGGCCTACTTCTATCTCACTTCATGCAGCCCAGAACATGTAGGGGATTGACACTGCCAAATCATCAGGAGAAACTTGAAGCAGAGGGAAAGGGAGGCAGTACACACCAACCAGTACATATGCAGCTAGCTAGAGATTCTGATAACTAGTTCATTAACTCCACTAATATACTCAAACAAGAAGCCTGCAGAACAACTCACTTGAAGACATTCCAACAGCCTGATGCATGCTTTCAGCACCCCTTCACCCACTGATGGCACCGTTCATATCCCTGTAAGCAGCATAGTTCCCAGAGAAGGCACACAAGTTTGAGAAACAGATGCATATCTTAGAAGCTGACTCAACTTTGCTGATTTTAGAGAAGGCACCACAGCCTCAAACACTTTAGGTCACTGCCACAGGTAAACATATAATAGAGGCTTTCAGCACCAAGCCTGAATTTGTGGGATCAAGAAAAGGCATACAATTGCAAAACTGCTTGCCAAAGAGAGAACAAGAGAAGTGGATCAAGAAAATTTATGTAAAGTTCTGAAAGTTCCCCAAAATTTGTAGAAGGGCTCCCTAGTGAATGAGTTTCTATCCCAAAGCCAGTCAGTAAGACTGGAGAATGTGACTATTCATTCAGCTACAAGACAGCAATGCAAATCTTCAAGTAACATAAATTATCCAGAAAGTACGGATTGTCCATGAAACAACAACAAATAGAACAACAAAGTGTGAATAAAGCCTGCTGAACTTATGGAAAACTGTCACACACACACACACACACACACACACACACACACACACACACGTCTCAGAATGATCAGAGAAAAAAATAAAGAACAGAAATCTTAATAAATAATGACAAAACTTCCAAAATCCTGAAGGAAGAAAAAATATCCCAGAAAGAATATCCAGATCTATGAACATCAACAAAGTTAAAATAGTTTGAGCATGAAGAGGTCTTCACTGAGAAACAGTATAAACTGATTATCGAAAATAAAACACACAACTTGAATGCTGCAAGAGAAAAACAACTTGTCACATACGAAGGAATCTCCACAAGGTTATCAGTTTATTTGTCACTAGAAATCTTGCAGACAATGAGAGTGTAAAATTATATATACAAATTGCTGAAAGGTAACCTCTCCATTAAGAATATTATGCCTGGCAAAGCTACCCTTCAGAAATAAAAGAACAATAAAGTCAGAAGCTGAGGGAATTCAGAACCACTAGACCTACAATAAAAAAACTAAAGAGAGTTACTCAAGTTGAAAAAGGAGATGCTAATCAGCCACATGTAAACATATAAAGGTATAATATGCAGAATAATAAAACTGGACCCCTAAGTAGCACCACATACAAGAGTGAACACAAGATAAAATAAAGACTTAAACAGAAGACTTCAAACCATAAAAATCTTAGAAGAGGAACTAGAAAATATCCTTCTGGAAGTGAGAAGGATATTAACCTAAAGAGCTTAATTAACCTAAAGAGCTTTTGTACAGCAAAGAAACAGAGTGGACAGACAACCTATAGAATGGAAGAAAATATTTGCAAACTATATATCTAACAAAGGACTAATATTCAGAATAGGTAGGGAAAAAATCTCTATCAACAAATTGACAAAGACATGAGTATACCCTTCGCAAAAGACACATAAGAAGCCAACATATATATAAAAATGCTCAACATCACTAATATATGGAGAATGCAAATCGAAACCACAATGAGATACTATTTGACGTCAGAATGGCTACTATTAAAAACTCAAAAAATGGCAGATGCTGGTGAGGCTTGCAAAGAAGAGAGAAAACAAACTGTGTGAGAATGTAAACTAGTTCAGCCACTAGGGAGAGCAGTTAGGAGATTTCTCAAAGAACTCAAAATAGAATCATCATTGATCCACCAATCTCTTTACTGTGTATATGTGAAGAGGAAAAAAAAATCATTTTACCCAAATTATTCACATTAATTTATATGTTCATTGCAGTACTATTTACAATGGCAATAACATGGAATTAACCTAGATACCCACCAATAATGAATAGGATAAATAAAATATGGTTTGCAAACACCATGGAATACTATGCAGTCACAAAACCAAATGACATTATGTCTTTTGCAGTAACATGGATGTAACTGGAGGCCATTATTCTAAGCAAATAAATACAGAAATGAAAAATAACATATTGCACGTTCTTATTTGTAAGTGAGAGCTAAATCTTGGGTACACATGGTCATAAACATGGGGAAAATAGATACTGCAGACTCCAAAAGATGAAGGGAAGGAGGGGAAGAAGGGCAGAAAAACATGCTATTTATACTTACTATCTGGGTAACAGGATCAACAGATGCCTAAATCTCAGCATCAGATGCCTAAATCTAGCATCTCCCTAGCATACCCTTTTGCCAAACCTGCACATGTAACCCCTGGATATAAAGTAAAAATGAATTCAATTGTTTTAATTTTTAGCTCCCACAAATAAGTGAGAACATGTGAATTTTATCTTTCTGTGTTGGATTTATTTAACATAATATAATGACCTCCAGTTTCATCCAAGTTGCTGCAAAGGTCATGAACTCCAAGATCTCATTCATTTTTATGGTTGAATAGTACTCCATTGTGTATATATACCACATTTATTTATCCAACCATCTGTTGAAGGAAACTTAGGCTGCTTCCAAATCTTGACTATTGTGAGTAGTGCTGCCATAAACATGGGAGTGTGGCTATCTCTTCGATATACTGATTTCCTTTCTTTTGAGTCTATGCATAATGATATTGCTGGATCATATGGTAGCTCTTTTTATTTTTAATGTTTTAATGATTTGTTTATTTTTATTTATATATTTTATTTTAATTTTTGTGGGTACATTGTAGCTGTATATATTTAGTGGGTACATGAAAGATTTTGGTATAGGCACGCAGTGCATAATAATCACATCATGGAAAATGGAATATGTATACCCTCAAGTATTTATTCTTTGTTTAGTAATCAATCCAATTATGCTCTTTCAGTTATTTTAAAATATACCATTATTTTATTATTGACTATAGTCACCCTGTTGTGCTATCAAATACCAGGTCTTATTTATTCTATATATTTTTGGGTTCATTAATCCTCCACACATGAAGAGCACTCCATTGTGTATAAGTACCACATTTTCCTTACTAATTTATCTTTTGATGGACATTTAGGTTGTTTCCAAATCTTGGCTATTGTTAACAGTGCTGCAACAAACATGAAAGTGAAGATATGTCTTTGATATACCGATTTTTATTTTGGGAAAAAGAAAGTCCCCACCCAACAGTGGGACTGTGGAATCATATGTTAATTCTCTTTTTAGTTTTTTGAGGAACACCCAAATTGTTCTGCACAGTGGTTGTACTAATTTATGTTCTTATCAACAGTGTATATAAGGGTTCCATTTTCTCTATGTCTTGGTTACCTGAGACTGGGAAAGATAGTGGAGAGGCTGAGATAAAGAAGGAAGTATGATTAAATGGTAAAAAAACAGTTAAAGGTATAAAGGAGATCTAGTATTTTATAGCACAATGGGATGATGTGAGTTAACAATAATTTAACTGTACATTTCAAAATAACTAAATGTGTATAATTGAACTGTTTGTAACACAAAGAATAAATGCTTGAGTTAATGGAAATTTGCACTTACCCTGATGTGATTAATAGATATTTTATGCCTGTAGCAAAATATTCCCATATATATATATATATATATATATATATATATATATATATATATTCACTGTGTACCCATATGAGTTAAAATTTGAAAATTGAAATATAAAAGATAATAAAAATAAAAATTAAAAGTATTACTTGACAGAAAACATAGGAACACATAAAACTTGCTGGCAAAGGTAAGTATATAGCCAAATTTAGAATAATACTGTAATGGTGGGACATAAATCACTTTAAACTTTAGCATAAAAGTTGAAAGACAAAAGTATTAAAAAGAGCCAAAGTGGCTGGGTGTGGTGGCTCACTCCTGTAATCCTAGCACTTTGGGAGGCCAAGGTGGGTGGATCACCTGAGGTCAGGAGTTCAAGATCAGCCTGGCCATCATGGTGAAACCCCATCTTTATAAAGAAAAAAAAAAAAAAGAGCCAAAGATACAATAAGTTATTAATGGATAAACAATAGAGTGATAGACATTTACACTTCAATTATGAAATGTTGGGAATGGTGACAAAAGTATTGCTTTTTGTCAACAATCAAAATTAAGTTGCTATCAGGTTAAAAAAGAATGTCATAACCATAGATGCCTTATGCAAATCTCGTGTTAATTACAAACAAAACACCTATATTTGATTTATAAAAGAAAAAAGAAAGGAATCAAAGCATATCACTACAAATCAGAAATTAAAACAACAGATGAAGAAGGAAACAAAGCACTGCAAACTGGTCAGTAACAATGAACAAAACAGCATTAATAAGTCCTTATGTATCAACAATGACCTTAATTGTAAATTGTTTAAATTATCCAATTGAGACATGTAAAGTGGCCAAACTAATAAAAGAAAAATAAAAGCAAGATTCAACCATTTGTTGCCTACTAGAAACTCACTTTAGCTTGAAGGACACACATAGGCTAAAAGTGATGAGATAAAATACAATATTCCATGCAAATTGCAACCAAAAGAGAGCAGGAGGGACTATATTTCTAAAAGACAAAATAGACTTTTGTCAGAAGAAAGCAAGAATGTCATTATACAAAGAAAAAGGGGTCAAGTCATAAATAGAATATTATAATTGTAATTATAAATGTATTCAATGTTGGAGCAACTAAATACATAAAGTAAATATTAACAGAACTGAAGGAGGAAATACACAGCAATATGATTACTGTAGGGGACTTTAATACCCCACTTTCAATAATGGATAGATCACTCAAAAGTAAATCAATCAGAAAACATATAATTTTACAATTATAGAACAAATGGGTAGTATAGAACAAACGGATCTAACAGATATACACAGACCTTTCCATCCAACAGTAGCAGAATACAAATTCTTTCCAAGCATATATGGAACATTCTCCAGATTAGACCATATGTTAGGCCACAGTAGTAGGCAACACAACATATCTACAACCATCCAATCTTTGACAAACCTGACAAAAACAAGCAATGGGGAAAGGAGTCCCTGTTCAATAAATGGTGTTGGGAAAACTGGCTAGCCATGTGCAGAAAGCAGAAACTGGACCCTTTCCTGACACCTTACACTAAAATTAACTCCAGCTGGATTAAAGACTTAAACATAAGACCTAACATCATAAAAACCCTAGAAGAAAATCTAGGCAAAACCATTCAGGACATAGGCGTAGGCAAGGACTTCATGACCAAAACACCAAAAGCATTGGCAACAAAAGCCAAAATAGATAAATGGGACCTAATCAAACTCCACAGCTTCTGCATGGCAAAAGAAACAGTCATTAGAGTGAATCAGCAACGAACAGAATAGGAAAAAATTTTTGCAGTCTACCCATCTGACAAGGGGCTGATACCCAGAATTTACAAAGAACTAAAACAGATCTACAAGAAAAAAACAAACAAGGCCATTCAAAAGTGGGTGAAGGATATGAACAGACACTTTACAAAAGAAGACATACAGGAGGCCAACAAACATATGACAAAATGCTCATCATCACTGGTCATTAGAGAAATCCAAATCAAAACTACATCGAGATACCATCTCACACCAGTTAGAATGGTGATCATTAAAAAATCTGGAGACAACAGATGCTGGAGAGGATGTGGAGAAATAGGAACACTTTTACACTGTTTTGGGGAGTGTAAATTAGTTCAACCATTGTGGAAGACACTGTGGCAATTCCTCAATGACCTAGAAATAGAAACTCCATTTGACCCAGCAATCCCATTACTGGGCATATATCCAAAGGATTATAAATCATTCTAACTATAAGGACACATGCACACGAATGTTCATTGCGACACTGTTTACAATAGCAAAGACCAGGATCCAACCCAAATGTCCATCGATGATAGACTGGACAGGGAAAATGTGGCACATATACACCATGGAATATTATACAGCCATCAAAAACGATGAGTTTATGTCCTTTGTAGGGACATGGATGAATCTGGAAACCATCATTCTCTGCAAACTGACACAAGAGCAGAAAATCAAACACCACATGTTCTCACTCATAGGTGGGTGCTGAACAATGAGAACACATGGACACAGGGAGGGGAGCATCACATACCAGGGTCTGTTGGGGGGAAGTAAGGGATGGACAGCAGGGGGTGGGGAGTTGAGGAGAGATAATATGGGGAGAAATGCCAGATATACGTGAAGGGAAGGAAGGCAGAAAATCACATTGCCATGTGTATACCTATGCAACACTCTTGCATATTCTTCACATGTACCCCAAAACTTAAAATGCAATTTTAAAAAGTGCCACAAGAAAAAAAAAGAAAAGAAAATCATATCAAGTATAATTTCTAACCACAATGATATGAAATTAGAAATCAATAACAATAAGAAAACTGGGAAACTCACAAATACGTGTAAATTAAGCAACATACTAACAAACAACCAATGGGTTAAAGAAAAGTTTCAAGCATAATAAAATAATATCTTGATGAAGGAGGAGAATAGGGAAATTGAGACAGAAGAATTGGGAAAATGAGGCAGAATAGCAAAGGGAATTAAAACTTCGATAAAGGGCAGCATAAGGGAAAGCAGAGAGCAGAAGCAAGTTGAAGGGGCAGGGGAGCAAGAAGTAAGTTAAGAGACAGAAGTCAAGCAGCCAAAACAAAAAGTAAAATAGAGCAATGAACAAGGACCCCATTACTAATAGTATCAAGACCAAACCAGTAAGGGGCAGCTCTTCAGGGATAGTCATTAAAAAGTACATTAAAAAAGCACATTAAAAAGTATCCTTAACATAACCCTGTGTAATATCAGCTCATTAAAGCTCACATATATGGACTTCATATCACGTGTATATGTAAAATTATGGGATGGAGGCAATGTGCAAAAGTCAAACTAACTAAGCAACACATCTATCAGTCAAAATGGCAGACACTGGCTAGAGATTAGTCAGCTCTTGGGAAGAGAAGAAAAAGAAAACACGTAAAAGACCCAAAGTACATTAAACTCTTGCTGATCTAATCTCACAGGAACCAGTCCATTCTCCCCCTCCAAGAGTGTATTATTGTACTTAATACATTTTTGCTGCTTTTTTTTTTCTTTTTTCTTTTTTGCTATCTGTATGAGCCTCGTCCAGTTCTTTGTTCAGGACACCAAGAGCTTGAAACTGTGAGACACTCTTTGGTAACACTTGGACAAGTTAAAATGAAAATACAACATACCAAACTTATGGGATGGAGCAAAGGGAGTTATCAGCAGGAAGTTTTCAGTATTAAATGGCTACATTAAGAAAATAGCAGATCTGAAATTTTAAAAAGTCACTTTACGATGCCAGGAAATTGAAAAAGATAAGCAACTAGTACGCAAAGTAAGCACAAGGAAATAATAAAGAGGAAAGAAGCAAATTAAATAAAGACTAGAAACAAAAACAATAGAAAATATTCACAAAATTAAGACTAGTTTTTTTAAAAAGATAAAGAAGTTTAGCTACAGTAAAAAAGGGGTAAAAAGATATAAACAAATAAAATTACAAATAAAAGAGGAAGCCTTACTACTGATACCAGAGAAACATGAAGGATCATGAGACTACTATGAACAATTATATATCAAAAAATTGGATAACCTAGAAGTGGTTGCTTCCTAGACATAAAATCTAGTATAACTGAACCCCCCAAAAATGTAGGTAGACTGATAAGATGAACGGAGATTTAATCAGTTATCAAAAATCTCCTGGCGAAAAAGTTTAGAACTAGATGAGTTCACTGGGGAATTCTATCCAAACTTGAAAAATGTTGTGCAATTCTAAAACTCTTCTAAAACTTTGAGAGAAAGCAACCTTTTTAAAATCATTTTATGCGGCCAACTTTACCCTGATACCAAAACCAGACACTATAAGAAGAAAATTACAATCCTCTCTTCCTGATGTACATAGATATAAACATCCTCAACAAAATACTAGCTACCTATAGGTAGTTTTTCAATTCTCAGGCACCTCATTCACTCTCGCATCTAGTACTCCCCAGAGTCTATTGTTCCCATCTTTTTATCAATGTGTACTCAATGTTTAGCTCCTACTTTTAATGAGAACATGTAGAATTCAGTTTTCTTCTTCTCTGTTAATTTTCTTAAGATAATGACTACCAACTACATCTGTGTTTCTGTGAAGGACATGATTTCATTCTTTTTATGGCTGTGTAGTATTCCGTGGTGATACATACTACAGTCTCTTTTCATTTTATATTTTTTTGCAGATGGGCTAAGGTTTATTTATTTAACATTTAAAAATAATTCATTAGATGGCTGTCAAGATGGCCAAATAGGAACAGGTATGGTCTCGAGCTCCCAGTGAGATCAACATAGAAAGTGGCTGACTTTTGAATTTCCATCTGAGGTACCTGGAACACCTCACTGGAACTGGCTAGACAGTGAGTGCAGCCCACGGAGGGCAAGCAGAAGCAGGGTGGGGTGACGCCTCACCCAAAAAGCACAAGGAGTCAGGGAACTCCCTTCCCTAGCCAAGGAAAGCCATGAGAGACTGTGCCATGAGAAAGGGTGCATTCCAGCCCACATACTAGCTACCAATAGATAGTTTTTCAATCCTCAGGCACCTCATTCACTCTTTCATCTAGTAGTCTCCAGAGCCTATTGTTCCCATCTTTTTATCAATGTGTACTCAATGTTTAGCTCCTACTTTTAAGTGAGAACTTTTAGAATTCAGTTTTCTTCTCCTCTGTTAATTTGCTTAAGATATTGAGCAATTATCTTCACAGCCCCCAGACCAGGAGATTCCCTTCAGTGCCTACACCACCAGGCCCCTAGGTTTCAACCACAAAACTGGGTAGCTGTTTGGGCAGACACAGAGCTAGCTGCAGAAGTGTTTTCATACCCCAGTGGTGACTGGAATGCCAGCAAGACAGAACCATTCAATCCCCTGGAAAGGGGGCAGAAGCCAAAGAGTCAAGTGATCTAGCTTAGCAGATCCCACCCCTATGGAACCCAGCAGGCTAAGATCCAATGACTTGAAATTCTCACTGGACGCACAGCAGTCTGAAATCGACCTGGGACACTGGAACTTGGTGGGGGGAAAGTCATCTGCCATTGCTGAGGCTTGAGTAGACGGTGGTTTTCCCCTCACAATGTAAACAAAACCACTGGAAAGTTCAAACTGGGCGGAGCCCACTGCAGCTAGGCAAAGCTGCTGTAGCTGGATTGCCTGTCTAGATTCCTTCTCTTTGGGCAGGCATCTCTGTAAAAAAGGCAGCAGTCTGAGTCAGGGGCTTATAGGTGAAATTCCCATCTCTCTAGGACAGAGCAGGTAAGGAGAAAAGGTGGCTGTGGGTGCAGCTTCAGCAGATGGAAATGTGGCTGCCTGCTGGCTGAGGAGAGCAGCAGATTTTCCAGCAAAGCATTTGAGCTCTGCTAAGGGACAGACTGCCTCCTCAAGTGGGTCCCTGATACCCATGACTGGCAGGCATATCCCAGCAGGGGTCAAGAGACACCTCATGCAGGAGAGCTCTGGCTGGCATCTGTTGGGTGCCCTTCTAGCGTGAAGCTTCCAGAAGAAGAAACAGGCAACAATCTTGGCTGTTCTGCAGCCTCTGTTGATTTCCAGGCAAACAGGGTCTGGAACAGACTTCCAGCAAACTCTAGCAGACCTACAGCAGAGGGGCCTGACTGTTAGAAGGAAATTAACAAACAGAAAGTAATAGCATCAGCATCAAAAAAAAAAAAAAGAACATCCACAAAAATGTCACATCTGAAGATTATCAAATTCAAGGACCAAAGGTAGGTAAATCCACAAAGATGAGGGAAAACCAGCACACACACACACACACACACACACACACACACACACACACAACTGAAAATTCCAGAAACCAGAAAGCTTCTTCTCCTTCAAAGGATTACAACTTCTCACCAGCAATTGTTCCCTAAAAATACTGGATGGTGAATGAGTTTTATGAATTGACAGAAACAGGCTTCAGAAGGTGAGTAATAGCAAACTCCTCTGAGCTAAAGGAACATGTTCTAACCCAATGCAAGAAAGCTAGGAACCTTGAAAAAAATGTTGGAGGAATTGCTGACTGGAATAACCAGTTTAGCGAAGAACATAAATGACCTGATGGAGCTGAAAAACACAGCACAAGAACTTCATGAAGCATACACATTATCAATAGCTGAATCTATCAAGCAGATTGAAGATCAATTTTCTGAAATAAAGTGAGAAGACAACACTAGCGAAAAAATAATAAAATGAAATAAACAAAGCCTCCAAGAAATATGAGATTATATGAAAAGACCAAACCTACGTTTGATTGGTGTACCTGAAAGTGATGGGGAGAATGGAACAAAGCTGGAAAACATTCTTGAGGATATTATCCAGGAGGACTTGGCCAGCACTGAAATTCAGGAAATTCAGAGAACACCACTAAGATACTCCTTGAGAAGAGCAACCCCAAGGCACATAATCATCAGAATCACCAAGGTTGAAATGAAGAGAAAAATATTAAGGGCAGCCAGAGAGAAAGGTCAGGTAATCAAAAAGGGAAGTCCATCATACTAATAGTGCATCTCTCTGCAGAAACCCTGCAAACCAGAACAGAGTATGGGGCCAATATTCAACATTCTAAAAGGAAAGAATTTTCATTCAAGAATTTCATAACAAACGGAAATAAGCTTCATAAGTGAAGGAAAAATAAAATCCTTTAAAGACAAGCAAATGCTGAGAGATTTTGCAACCACTAGACCTGCCTTCCAGATTGCCTGAAGGAAGCACTAAACATGGAAAGGAAAAACTAGTACCAGCAACTGCAAAAACATACCAAATTGTAAAGGCCATTGACACTATGAAGAAACTACATCAACTAGCAGGTAAAATAGCCAGCTAGCATCATAAAGACAGGATCAAATTCACACATAAGAATATTAACCTTAGATGTAAAAGGGCTAAATGCCCCAATAAAAGACACAGACTGGCAAATCGGATAAAAAGTCAAGACCTGTTGGTGTGCTATATTCAGGAGACCCATCTCACTTCCAAAGACACACATATGCTTAAAGTAAAGGGATGGAGAAAGATTTACCAAGCAGATTGAAAGTAAAAAAAAAAAAAGAAGAAGAAGAAGAAAAAAAAATCAGTGGTTGCAAATTAGCCTCTGATAAAAAAGGCTTTAAACAAAGATCAAAAAAGACAAAGAAGGGCATTACATAATGGTAAAGGGTTCAATGTAAAAAGAAGAACTAACTATCTTAAGTATATATGCACCCAATACAGGAGCACTCAGATTCATAAAGCAAGTTCTTAGAGACCTACAAAGTGACTTAGACTCACATGCAATAATAGAGGGAGACAGATCAATGAGACAAAAAATTAACAAGATATTCAGAACTTGAACTCAGCTCTGGACCAAGTGGACCTAATAGACATCTAAAGAACTACACCCCAAATCAGCAAAATATACTTTCTTCTTAGCACTACATCACACTTATGCTAAAACTGATCACAAAATTCAAAGTAAAACAAACCTCAGCAAATATAAAAGAATGGAAATCATAACAGTCTCTCAGACCACAGTGCAAAGCAAATTACAACTCAGGATTAAGAAACTCATTTAATACCACACAACTACATGGAAACTAAACAACTGTTACTGAATTACTACTGGGTAAATAATAAAATTAAGGGAGAAATAAATAAGTTTTTTTTGAAACCAGTGGGAACAAAGACACAACATACCAGAATCTTTGGGACCAAATCCCTGAATAGACCAGTAACAAGTTCTGAAATTGAGGCAGTAATTAATAGGCTACCAACCAAAAAAAAAAAAAAAAAAAAAAAAAAAAGCCCAGGATGGAACAGAATCATAGCCAAATTCTACCAGAGAGGAGCTGGTACTATTCTTTCTGAAATTATTCTAAACAATAGAAAAAGAGGGAATCCTCCCTAACCCATTTTATGAGGCCAGCATCATCATGATACTAAAACCTGACAGAGACATAACAAAACAAAAAAATTTCAGGCCAATATCCCTGATGAACATTGATGCAAGAATCTGCAATAAAAGACCAGCAAACCAAATTCAGCAGCACATCAAAAAGCTTATCCACCATGATCAAGTCAACTTCATTCCTGGGATGCAAAGCTGGTTCAACATGCACAAATCAATAAATGTAATTCATCATATAAAAAGAACCAAATACAAAAAACATGATTATTTCAATAGAGGCAGAAAAGGCCTTCAATAAAATTCAGCACCCCTTCATGCTAAAAGCATTCAATTAACTAGGTGTTGATGGAACGTATTTAAAAATAATAAGAGCTATTTATGAAAAACCTACAGCCAAGATCATACTGAATCGGCAAAAACTGGAAGCATTCCCTTCGAAAACTGGCAGAAGACAAGGATGCCCTCTCTCACCACTCCTATTCAACATAGTATTGGAAGTTCTGGCCAGGGCAATTAGGCAAGATAAAAAAATAAAGGGTATTCAAATAGAAAGAGAGGAAGTCAAATTTTCTCTGTTTGAAGATGATTGTATATTTAGAAAACCCCATCATTTCTGCCCCAAATCTCCTTAAGCTGATAAGCAACTTGGGTGAAGTCTCAGGATAGAAAATCACATGCAAAATCAAAGAACTTCTGTATACAAATAATAGGCTAACAGAGAACCTCCCATTAACAATTGTAACAATTGCTACAAAGTGAATAAATACAACTTACAAGGGATGTGAAAGACCTTTTCAAGAAGTACTACAAACCAGTGGTCAATGAAATAATAGAGGACACAAACAGATGGAAAATCATTCCATGCTCATTGACAGGGGGAATCAATATCATGCAAATGGCTATACTACCCAAAGGAATTTATAGATTTAATGCTATCCCCTTTAAGCTACCATTGACCTTCTTCACAGAATTAGCAAAAACTACTTTAAATATCATAAGGAATCAAGAAAGAGCCCATATAGCTAAGACATTCCTAAACAAATAGATCAATGCTGGAGGTATCACTCTACCTGACTTCAAACTATATTGCAAGGCTATAGTAAACAAAACAGCATGGTAGTGGTAGCAAAACATATATATGTATAGATGAATGGAACAGAACGGGGCCTCAGAAATAGTACCATACATCTACAACCATCTGATCTTTCAAAAAACTGACAAAAACAAGCAATGGGGAAAGGATATCCTATTTAATAAATGGTATAGGGAAAACTGGCTAGCCATATGCAGAAAATTGAAATTGGACCCCTTACTTACAACTTACACAAAAATTAACTGAAAAGTGATTAAAGATGTAAACATAAGACCAAAAACCATAAAAACCCTCGAAGAAAACCTAGGCAATACCATTTAGGACATAGGCATGGACAAAGGCTTCATGACTAAAACATCAAAAACAATGGCAACAAATGCCAAAATTGACAAATGGAATCTACTTAAAGAACTTCTGCACAGCATGAGAAACTATCATCTGAGTGAACAGGCAACCTACAGAATGGGAGAAAATTTTTGCAATCTATCTGTCTGACAAAAAGCTAATATCAAGAATCTACAAAGAACTTAAATTTAAAAGAAAAAAATCAAACAACCCCATCAAAAATTGGGTGAAGGATATGGACAGACATGTCTCAAAGGAAGACATTTATGTAGCCAATAAACGAGAAAAAGCATATCATCACTGATAATTAGAGAAATGCAAATCAAAACCACAATGAGATACCATCTTATGCCAGTTAGAATGGTGATCATTAAAAAGTCAGAAATAACAGATGCTGGAAAGGATGTGGAGAAATAGGAGCACTTTTACACCATTGGTGTGAGTGTAAATTAGTTTAACCATTGTGGAAGACAGTGTGACGATTTCTCAAGCATCTAGAAATAGAAATTCCATTTGACCCAGAAATCCAATTACTGGGTATATACCCAACGAACTATAAATTGTTCTACTATAAAGACACATGCACAAGTATGTTCATTGCAGCTCTGTGTACAATAGCAAAGTCCTGTAACCAACCTAAATGCCCATTAATGATAGAATGGACAAAGAAAATGTGGTACATATACACCACGGAATACTATGCAGCCATAAAAAACAATGAGTTTATGTCCTTTGTAGGGACTTGGATGAATCTGGAAACCATCATTCTCAGTAAACTGACACAAGAACAGAAAACCAAACACTGCATGTTCTCACTCATAGGAGGGTGTTGAAAAACGAGAACACGTTGACTCTGGGAGAGGAGAATTACACACTGGGGGCAGTTGGGGGTGGTAGAGGAGGGTGGGAAGGGTGGGGAGGGATAACATGGGGAGAAATGCCAGATATAGTATAAACTTAAAGTAAAATTAAAAAAAAAATAAAGAAATAAAAACATCAGTAATAAATATAAAAAAAAAGAAAGAAAGGAAAAGAAAAACAGCATGGAGATTCCTTAAAGAGCTGAAAGCAGAACTACAATTTGATCCAGCAATCTCACTACTAGGTGATTACTCAAAGGAAAAGAAGTTACTATTTGAAAAAGAAATATGCACATGCATGTTTATAACAAAACAATTCACAACTGCAAATATGTGAAACCAACTTAAGTTCACATCAACCAATGAGTGGATAAAGAAAATATGATTATATATACACCATAGACTACTACTCAGTTATAAAAATAAACAAAATAATGTCTTTCCAGGTACTTAGATAGAGGTGGAGGTTGTTATTCTAAGCAATGTAAGTCAGGAATGAAAAACCAAATACTGTATGTGTCCACTTATAAGTGGGAGCTAAGTTTGAGGACACAAAGACATACAGAGAGATATAATCAACTCTGGAAACTCAGGTGGGGATGCTAGGAGGAAGGTGAGGAGTAAAAGACTACATATTGCATACATTGTACATTGCTTTCATGATTGGTACACCATAATTTCAGAATTCATCCCTAAAGAACTCATTCATACTTTGGGAGGCCGAGGCGGGCGGATCACCAGGTCAGGAGATCGAAACCATCCTGGCCAACATGATGAAACCCCATCTCTACTAAAAATACAAAAAAAAAAAAATAGCTGGGCATGGTGGTGCATGCCTGTAGTCCCAGCTACTGGGGAGGCTGAGGCAGGAGAATTGCTTGAACCCAGGAGCCAGAGATTGCAGTGAGCTGAGATTGCGCCACTGCACTACAGCCTGGGCAACAGTGCAAGACTCCATCTCAAAAAAAAAAAAAAAAAAAAAAAACCAAAAAACAAACAAACAAAAAACTATCAATTCATGTAACAAAAAACCACCTGTACCCCCAAAACCTATTGAAATAAAATAAATAAAAGCAATAAAAAGAATATAATTTTAAAAAGAGAAAAAAATAGAGGAATGAACAAACGCTTTAAGAAATATGAGATTATGTAGAGATCAAATCTACCTCTAACTGGTGTCCCTGAAAGAGATCAAGAGAATGGAACAAACTTGGAAAACTTATTTCAAGATAACATCCATGAAAATTTCCCCAATATTGCTAGAGAGGTCAACATTAAAATTCAGGAAATGCTGACAACTCCAGTAAGGTATTTCCTTTTTTTTTCCTTCAATATTTCCAGCTGATTCTAATATGGAAGATATTTCCTAAGAAAATCATTCCTGAGATGCGTAATCATCAGATTCTCCAAGGTCAAATGAAAGAAAAAATGTTAAAGGCAACTAGAAAAATATGTCAGGTCACTTACTAAGAGAACAGCATAAGGCAAGAAGTAGAACACCCTGCACAAACTCTAAAAGCCAGAGAGATTAGGGGCCAATATTTAACATTCCTAAAGAAATTCCAATGAACAATTTCAACCAAACTAAACTTCATAATTGAGGAAGACATAAGATATTTTCCAGACAAGTAAATGCTGATGAAATCTGTCACCACCAGACCTGCCTCATAAGAGCTCCTGTAAGAAGCATTAAACATTGAAAGGGAAGATCTTTACCAGCCATTTCAAAGACACACTTAAGTACACAAACCAGTGACACTATAAAGCAACCATTAAAATGTCTGCATAATAACCAGCTAACTTCATGATGATAGGAACAAATCTACACATATTTCATGAACTTTGAATATAAATGAGTGAAATTCTCCAATTAAAAGGCACAGGATTACAAGCTGGTTAAAGAACCAAGACCTACTGGTATGTTGTATTAGTCCATTTTCACACTGCTATAAATACCCAAGGCTGGTTAATTTATACCAAAATAAGCTTTAATTGACTCACAGTTCCACATGGCTGGGGAGGCCTTAGTAAACCTACAACCATGGCAGAAGGCAAAGAAGTCACCTTCTTTGCAAAGTGGCAAGAGGGAGAACAAGAGAAGAACAAAGAGCAAAAGGGGAAGATACCCTCAGAAAACCATCAGATATTGTGAGAATTTACTCACAATCATGAGAACAGCACGTGGGAAACCACCCCAGTGATCCAATCACCTCCAACCAGATCACTCCCTTGATGAGTGTAGATCATCCCCCCAAGATAGAACATATCTTAGGCCACAAAACAAGCCTTAATTATTCTTTTTTAATTTTAAATTATATGTAGTATGATTTTCACTCACAAGAAAACTAGAAATCAATAAGAGAAGGAATACCAGAAAATTCACAAGTATGTGGAAATTAACACACTAAAATACCAATTGATAAAATTAGAAATTACAATGAAAATTTTAAAACTGAGATAAATTAAAATGAAAACATAACCACTAAAATGTATAAGATGCAGTAAAAGTAGTGGTAAATGCAAAATGTAATGCAGTAATGGCTACATTCTAACACAAGAAAGATCTCAATTCTGTAACTTTACACCTTAAGAAACTAGGAAAAGAAGAGCAAATGTTCAAATGTATTGGAAGAGATAAACAACAAAAAGAGAGCAAAGATAAATAAACAATAGAGGAACATTGGAGACCTATTTGAAGGTGGCCAGCTAGATGCAGCCAGGAAGTGCCACTCTCAGAGACTGGGATTTCATCTAATGTACATCATTTGAACAGATCTCTAGAAAGAATATGCTCAGTGTGGATGGATAAAATATGCAGATGCTGAGGCTACATATGAAGAAACCTGGGAAGCCTGAATAGGGTTCCTGAATGCTAGGGCTCATTCCTGGCCCTGAGTGGCACCTAAGAAAGGGTTGAATGAAGAGACGGAGGGAATTCCCACTCTTGCCATGGACATCTAGGATCCTAGCTTCAGAGGACCACCCAGTATCCACAGACGTTTTGGCTGTCAGGGGGATCTCCTCAGAAATTAGACAGAGATGAATCTGCAGTAGGCACAGAGCCAGAGACCTTTGGGCATGGAACAGTTCTAGAAGAGCCCAGCAATAAGTGCCGACCCCCCAGGGATGCTTGTCTCCCTCTGAGAGGCTCTGGCTCAAGCTAACTGCCAGGAAGAAATAAGGGAATGCTTTTCCCTGGGACTGAGACACATGTGAGCTGCAGGCCTACCAGGACCTTCCAGCACTTCTGCCTGGCCACTACACAGGAGGGTGTACACAGTACAGCCTGTACTGCCCATTCTGGGTGCTTTGCTCCACCTGATTTTGTTCCAGCCATCTGGGAGTCCTTCAGATCCCCCAACACACCCAGAGCTCATACCTGAGGGTTGGGAGGAAGAAACTATGAGCAGGTCCTGGTTACCCAGGGCTGCAGCTGGTGGCTCAGGAGTGCCAAGACAGGAATCTGTGTCCAGCACTTGAGCAGAGTTGGTGCCCACACTCTCAATAAATGAGAGTGCTGATTTGCACAGGTTCATGGGCTGACCTGAGACTTTGGCATTCCTCCCTCCACGTTGCTGGTCTGGTCAGAGTGTACCCTATTTCTCTACTGAACCTCTCTGCAAGGGAGCCCCATGGCCCTGAAGACCTAACAACAGCAGCAACAACAAAATTGTGGGTACAGTGCCAGTGATCAGAGGTGGCTTCCCCAAGGCCTAAGAGCAGAACTGGTGAGGAGGTCACTTCTATTCACCTCACACCACAGAATACAACTGCAAATGCAGGGATACACAAATGAGCTATGTGGCTAAGAGCCTATCTACTGCCAACTGTTCACAAGCACCATTTACTGGATCACTGCCCAAACTACAACATTAAAAATGTTTATTAATTCTCCCTTCTGTAAAACCAAAAGGAAAAATTTGACCACAAAAAAAGACCCTATACGGAACTTTAATGGCCTGAAAACTTCCAGAAATGAAGCCACTGGCTATACTCTCATTTACACCAAAAATAAATTAAAGGAATGACAACATTCCCTGATGAGAAAAAACAGCACAAGACCACGGGCAATTAAAAAGCCAATATGTCCTCTTACCTCCAAACGAGCCCACACATTCTGTGGCAATGCTTCTTAACCAGTCTGAAATGTCCGTAACAACTGACATGAAATTCAAAATCTGTATGGCAAGGAAGCTCATCAAGATAGAGGAGAAAGTTGAAACTCAATCCAAATACATCAAGCAATAGAGTAAAATTATTCAAGAGCTGAAAGACAAGACAGCCATTCTAGGAAAGAACAAAACTGAACTCGAGCTGAAATTTTACAAGAATTTCACAGTAAACCTGGATTTATTAAGAGCAGAACAAACCAAGTTGAAGAATGAATCTCAGAGCTCAAAGACAAGTTATTTGAATCAACTCAGCCAAATAATTTTTTAAAAATTAAGAAAAATGAACAGAATTTCCAAAAACTACAGGCATATGTCCAAATCCACAACTTATCAACATTCCTGAGAGAGGAGAGAAAGTATAAGGAATTTGGGAAATATATTTGAGGATAAGGTCCATGAAACTTTATTATCTTACTAAAGAGGCTGATATATCCAAGAATTACAAAAAGCCCTATGCAGTATGACCCTTCCTATGGCAATGCAAAAAAAGAAATTTTAAAGAAAGCTGGAGAGCAGGGTAAGGTCACTTACAGAGGGAACCCAGTAAACCCAGGCTAGCAGTAAACTTCTTTGCAGAAATATTATGTTTGTAATATTACTCTTGTAGAAAAAAAATGAAGGCCTATTTTCAGTATTATTAAAAGGAAGAAATTCCAGGAAAGAATTTTATATCTCCACAAACTAAGCTTCATAGGTAAATGAGAAATAAACGTCCCCTCAGACAGCAAATGCTGAGGGAATACATTTCAACTGGATTATTCTTACAAGAGATCCTTCAGGGAGTGCTAAACATAGAATAACAGGAATGACACCTGCTGCCACAAAAGCACAGTTCTGCATATGTATTGCTCAAAGTACTGTGAAGCAACTATGCAATCAAATCTACATAACAGACAGCTAACCACATAATGAAATAATTAAAATTATGGTTATTAATACTGACCTTTAATATAAATGCACTAAACAACCCACTTGAAAGAGACAGAGTGGCATGCTGGTTGAAAATAGAAGACCCAACCCTCTGTTGTACTCAAGAGACACATTTTACAAGTAACAACACCCATGGGCTCAAAGTAAAAGGGTGAAGTAAGATCTACCATGCCAATGGAAAACAAAAAGAACAGGAGTCATTATTTTTATGTCAGATAAAATGATTTAAAATTAATAAAAATGAAAAAGGACAATGAGGGGCATTACATAACAGAAAAGGGTACAATCAAACAAGAAGCCTTAACTACCTTAAATATATACAACATCTAACATTGGAGCACTCAGATTCATAAAACAATTTCTTACGGGCTTACAAAATGCTTAGACAATTATACAATAATAATACTAGACTCCAACACCCCACTGATAACATTAGACAGATTACTGAGGTAGATAATTGATAAAGAAATTCTGGACTTAACCTTGACACTTGATCTAATAAAAATGTTACCAGTTGAAGGTATCTGACTTACTGATAGCAAATTAGTATAGGTCTACAGCAACCTCAGTTCTTGTCTCCTCAGAAGAAATAATTTGGCTGAAGAGCATAAGGAAGAAAAAGAAAACAAGACCAGTTTCAGAGCAGGAGTAGAAGTTTATTAAAAAGCTTTAGCACAAGAAAGCAAGAAACTGCACTTGGAAGAGATCAAAGTGGGCAACTTCAAGAAACAGTGCAGTGTTTATCCTTGATCATAGGACTTTATATGCTGGCCCCTTTCAAATGATTCTTCCCTTAGGGTGGGTTACCCACATGCACAATGCCCACCTTACACTTGGGATGTGGGCACGTGCAGTACACATGCCCATCTGAGGCTTTTCTTTGCTTTTCTGGTGGAGTGGTGGAGTTTCCCCAGAAGGTCATACTCCATCATTTCGTTTCTTAATGCACATGCTCAGGCTCACTCATTCAATGCATGAGATTATTAGAAGCCTCTCATTGCTTCTTCTTGGCACCTGCATTCAATTAACACTTTAATGTTAACAGGTATGGACCATTAGGAGATTGTCTCTCCCTGAGGCTTGCTGTCAATTATCATTTTTAGAGAGGAAATGGGATAATTTTTAAACTATCACCTGGTTACTCAACATTGCTGGTGGGTGAGGGGTAGGGGAACCCTTCTCCTGTCACTCTGGTGCCTGCCTATCTGTAATAAACATATACAGTACACTCCACCAAACAACCTTAGAATATGAATTTTTCTCATACGCTCATGGGACATATTCTAAAATCAACTACATGCTTGTTTATAAAACGGGTTTCAGTGTATTCAAGCACAATCTCAAACAGCAGTGCAATAAAAATGGAAATCAATATAGAAGAGATCTCTCAAAACTACAAGAATCCATGGAAATGAAACAACTTATTCTTGAATAAAACCTAGGTGAATAATGAAATTAAGGCAGAAATCAAAATATTCCTTAAAATTATTCAAAGTAGAGAAACAACTAACCAAAATCTATGGGATGCACTGAAAGCAATGGTAAGAGGAAATTTTGTAGCCCTAAATGCCTTCATCAATAAGATAAAAAGATCCCAACTTAACTATCTTTGAACCTAATGAAATTGGAAAAAACAAACCCAAAACATAAGCCAACAGAACAAAATAAAAACTAAAATTAGAGAAGAAATTACTTCACCATGTTGGCCAGGCTGGTCTCAAACTCCTGACCTCAAGCAATCCACCTGCCTTGGCCTTTCAAAGTGCTGGTATTATAGGTGTGAGCCAACACACTCAGCTCAATTTTTCTTTATAAGGAGATTGTCTTATAGGTTGCTGTAGACCTATACTAATTTGCTATTGGTAAGCATATCTCTATTAAAAATACCAAAAAAAAAAAAAAATAGCTGGGCATGTTGGCACATGCCTGTACTCCTAGCTACTCACGAGGCTGAGGCAGGAGAATTGCTTGATCCTGGGAGTCTGAGGTTGCAGTGAGCTGAGATCGTGCCATTGCACTACAGCCTGGGAGGCAGAGAGAGACTCCATCCCCACCCCCACCCCCAAAAAAATAATGGTAATAATCTTACTAAAATAATTCCAAAAAAAAGTAGGGAGGAGGATCACCTTCCTAACTCATTTTAGCAAGCAAGTATAAGGCTAATACCAACATGTGGCAGAGAAACAACAACAATAACAAAAACTTAAGGTCGATACCACTCATGAACATAAACACAAAAGTCTTCAACAGAATATTAGCAAACCAAATTCAACATACACAAATAAAGTGACTTACGACATAGAAAGAATTAAATTTAAAAAAACAGGTGGTCATCTCAATAGATGTAGAAAAGATTTTTGATAAAATTTGACATCCCTTCATGATAAAATCCCTCAACAGACTAAGCATTGAAGGAATATACCTCGAAATAGTAAGAGCCATTAAAGAGAAATCCACAGTCAACATCATACTGAATGGGCAAAAGCTCAAACCATTCCCCTAGAGAAATGGAACAAGACAAGAATGCCTAATCTCACCACTCATTTAACCTAGTACTGGAAGTCCTAGTCAGGACAATCAGGCAAGATAAATAAGCAAAATATATTCAAATAGAAATAGAAGCAGTCAAACTACCTTTCTTTATAGTTAATATAATTCAATACAAGGAAAATTCTAAAAACTCTACCAAGGGACCCCGAGAACGAATAAACAACTTTAGTGAAGTTTCAGGATAGAATATCAATGTACAAAAATCAGTAGCATTTTTATACACACACAAAAAAAAGTTCAGGCTCAGAGTTAAATCAGAAAGCCAATCCCATTTACAATAGCCACAAGGGAAATGTAATACCTAGGAATAAAACTAACCAAGTAGGTAAAAGACCTGTACATGTAGAATGACAAAACACTGCTAAAATAAACCATATAATGCAAATAAATGAAAAAACATTTGTTGCTTATAATTGGAAAAGTCAGTATTTTACAAATGACCATACTGCCCAAACCAATTTAAAGATTCAATAATATTCTTATTAATATACCAATATTATTCTTCACATAATTAGAAAAGGGTATTCTAAAATTTATATGTAACCAAAAAAGAGCATGAATAGACAAAATTGTTATAAGCTAAAGTACAAAACTGGAGGCATTGGACTATCTGATTTCAAATAATACTGTAGAGTCACAGTAAACAAAACAACTTGGTACTAGCAAAATAAAACAGACATATATACCAATGAAACTGAATAGAAAACTGAAAAATAAAGCCATAAACCTAACACCATCTGATCTTCAACAAAACCAACCAAAACAAGCAATGGGGAAAACTTCCTATTCAATAAATTGTGCTGGGATAACTGGATAGCCATATGTTGAATATTGAGCCTGAACTCTTACTTTTTCCCAGATACAAAAATTAACTGAAAATGGATTAAAGACTTAAATATAAGACTGAAAACTATAGAAATTCAAGAAGAAAACCTAGGAAATATTATTCTGAACATGAGACCTGGCAAAGATTTGATGATGAAAATGCCAAAAGTAATTATTTAAAAAAATGACATGTATGACCTACTTTAAAGAGCATCTGCACAGCAAAAGGAACTATCAACAGAATAAAAAGACAACATACAGAATGGGAGGAAATATTCACAAACTATGCATTTGACAAAAGCTTAATATCCAGAACCTATAGAGAACATAAATCAACAAGCTAAAAACAAATAACCCCACTAAAAATTGGGCAAAGTACACAAACAGATACTTCTCAAAAGGAGACATACATGGGGCCAACAAACATGTAACCAATGATCTTTATTTCTAATCATCAGAGAAATGTAAATTAAAAGTATAATGAGATGCCATCTTACATCAGTCACAATGGGTATTATTAAAAAGTCAAAAATAACAGATGCAGATGAGGATGTGGAGAAAATAGAGCACTATACACTGTTGGTGGAAAGCCGTTTAGAGATTTTTCAAAGAACTTAGAACTACCATTTGACCTAGTGATGTCATTACTGGGTGCACACCCAAAAAAATATGTCATTCTACCATAAGGACGCAGGTACACATATGTTAATCACAGTACGATTCACAATAGCAAAGACGTGGAATCAACCCAGATGTCCAACAGTGGACTGAATAAAGAAAATATGGTATGTTGGAATACTACACAGCCATAAAATAGAACAAAATCATGTCTTTTGAAGCAACATGGATGCAGTAGTAGATCATTATCTTAAGTAATTTTACACAGGAGAAATATCACGTGTTTATAAGTGGTAAGTGGGAGCTAAACATTGAGTACAGATAGACCAGACAGACACAAGGAAGGAAACAACCCAGGGTCTACTTAAAGGTGAAGTGTAGGAGGAGGGGCAGAATTGTAAAACTATTGCTTACTATGCTTATTAGCTTGGTAAAAAAATATTCTGTATGCTAAAGTTCTGTGACATGCAATTTACCCATATAACAAAACTGCACATGTATCCTGTGAACCTAAAACTAAAATTGGAAACAAAAATAAAATAAATTAAATTGGGAGCTGATTTGTTTGGCTCTTTGTCCCACCCAAATCTCACCTTGAATTGTAATAATCCCTACTTGTCATGGAAAGAACCTGGTGGAAAGTAATTGAATCATGGGGGAGGGTTTTTCTCATGTTGTTCTCATGCTAGTGATTAGAGAGACAGAATAATGACAGGGTCACTGCTCCTGATTTTAGAGGAATAGAAAAATGACAAGAGAATACTATGCATAATTTCATTCCAAAAAAATAAACAATGGAAATAACTATTTTCTAGAAACATGTACTCTATCAATAATGACTCATGAAGAAATAAGAAAATATCTGAATACACCTGAGAAAAGTAAAGCAATTGATCAAAACCTCTCAACAGAAACAACAACAAAAACTAAGGCACAAATGTTCACACCGGAAAATCAATCAAACATTTAAATAATTAAAACTAATATTTCTCGAAGAAATTTAAGAGGATGGAATACTTAGAGCCTCATTTTTTGAGGCCATTAATACCCTGAAAGCAAACCAGACAACATCACAAAGAAAAAATTACTACAGACCAGTATTCATTATGAATATTAAAACAAAAACACTTCAACAAAATATTAGCAAACTGAGGTTCTCTGTTAAAACATAGGGAAAATATTTTTGACAGGTTTGTAATCATGTATTGGATATGACAAAGGTAGCAAGAGAAACTAGATAAACTTGATTTCATCCAAATCAAAAACTTATTCCCATCAAAAGTCATTATTCTTTAGTTGTGAAAAGGCAATCTATAGAATGTGAGAAAATATTTGCAAATGATACGTTTTATAAGACATTACTATCCAAAATATTTAAAGAACTCCTGAAGCACAATAAAAAATAAATAAATAAAGCAACTAAATTCAAAAATTGATAAAAACTCTGAGTAGTCATTTTTAAAGAAGGTATACAAATGGCCCATAAGCACGTGGAAATATTTTTGCTATCAGTAGCCACAGCAGGACTGCAAACAAAAACAATAAAAGATCACTTAGAAAGGTGAAAATTAACTAGTGATGGCAATAATTTGGAGAAGTTGAAACACTTCAGATTTCTGCTAGGATGTAAAATATTATAGAAACTGTGTAAAATTATTAATTTCTGAAAGTGATAAACACATAAATACTATATAATGTTTAAATTACACACCTTAAGTGTATAACACTCAAAATAATGGGAAGCAAGAACTAAGACAGATATATACAGGGTAATGTTTGTATCAGTTTGTTTTACAATAGCCGAAAGGAGAAAACAACCTATATTTCTATGAAAAGATGAACTGATAAAACATTCATGGTATATACACACAATGGTGTACATATACAATAGATATATACATACAATGGAATATTATTCAGCCTTGAAAAGAATGACATTCTGAAATATGGTTCAACATAGATTAACCTTGGAAACATTATGCTTAGTCAAATAAGCCAGAGACAAAATGACAAATATTACATAATTTTACATATATAATGCACCTATAATAAGTAAATTTATATAGCCAGAAAGTAGATTAGCAGTTAGTATAGGATATGACAAGGGAGAATGGAAAGTCATTATTTAATGGTTACACAACCTTTGATTAAGATGGAGAAAAATTTCTGAAAATGCATAGTAGCCCACAAGTGAAGACAACACAAATTTTCTTGAGTTGATTATTGAAAAAAAACAAAATGTGGTATATATATAAAAATATATCACCCTGATTTTCAGTTGAACCCTTTGAGTATGCCATTTACATTTTCTTTAGACGTTGATTGTTAGAGTAGGTTAAGAGTTTTGCACAATAGTCTCTTATAATTTAAACAATTGTTTTTATTTCTGATTAAATCACATTTCTTACCCCTATAACTTATCAAGGTTGTATCTATTATTTTTTAATATTAGTATCATTAATTACTTACTCAATTCCTTTGATATATATAGGCTTATTCAGATTATGTATTTTTTTGGTGTGAGACATGGCAGATTGTGTCTTTCAAGGACTTGGTCCGTTTCTTGAAGATTATCAACTCTGTATTCATAGAGCTGTTTAAAATATTCCTTCTGAAAATAAATTGTTTCATTTCTTTCTCCTTCCTTCTTTCCTTCCTTTCTTTTGTTTCTTTCTTTCTCCTTCCCTCCCTCATTCCCTCCTTCCTTCCTTCCTTCCTTCCTTTCTTCTTTCTTTCTCTTTCTTTCTGACACAGTCTCACTTCACCACCCAGACAGGAGTGCAGCGGTACAATCTTGGCTCACTGTAACCTCTTCTTCCCAGGTGCAAGGGATTCTTGTGCCTCAGCCACCCACGTAGCTGGGTTTACTGGTGCATGCCACCACACCTGGCTAATTTTTCTTGTGTTTTTAGTAAAGACAAGGTTTCACCATGTGAGCTAGGCTGGTCTTGAACTCCGGACCTCAAGGGATCCTCCCACCTCAGTCTCCTAATGTACTGTGATTACGGGTGTGAGCTGCCACCCCTTTAGAATATATATTGTTCTACCAAAAAGACACATGCACTCATATATTCATTGCAGCACTATTCACAATAGCAAAAACATAACCTAGAAGCCCATCAATAGCGGACTGTGTGAAGAAACTGTAGTAAGGGGACACCTGGGGAGAACCAGGAAGAGACATTTATTTCAAGGCAGTCCTGAGATAGGATCATGAAGGAAGAGGTGAAGGAAATTCCTGTAAGCATGACATTGAGTTGTTGCCCTTTGATGCCCAAAGAGATTAGCGAGGGCTGCCAGATGTGCCTTTTCTTTGTGCCCAGAGAGTCTCAGGTGGTGGTTTGTACTGATAAATTCTTCATCTATGATTTTGTGTTTGATACCTGTAATGAACAGGAAAACGTCTTCAATACAACAGTAGCATCACTCATATAAGGTGTATTTAAAAGATACAATGCAATGGTCCTGGCCTATGGGCAGACTTGCTCTGGAAAAAAAAGAAAAAAGAAAAAAGAAAAAAAACCCTATTCAACGGGAGGTGCATACACTGCAGAGCAAGAGAATGAACTAACAGTCGGGGTTATTCTTAGGGTAATACAATTGCTCTTCAAAGAAATTGGTAGAGTGAATTTACTCTGAAAGTGTCTTACTTAGATATTTACAGTGAAAAATTTTGAATATTCGATGCCCATCTCATGAGAAAGCTCAAAGAAATATATGGGAAGTTCCTAAGGAAGACGTAAAGATTGTGGGACTCACTGAGAAGACAGTTTTAGTTGCCTTGGATACTATTTCCTATTTGGAGCAGGGCAACAACTCTAGGAATATGGCCTCCACAGCTGTGAACTCTCAGTCATCCCAATCTCATGCCATCTTTACGATCTCCGTAGAGCAAGAAAGAAAAGTGACAAAAATAGCAACTTTCACTCTAAACTGCATCTTGTAGACCTCACAGGATCAGAAAGAGAGAAGAAAATCAAGGCTGAAGGGGATCGTCTAAAAAAGGGTAATAATATTAACTGAGGCCTCCTATACTTGGAAAATGTAATCAGTGCTCTTGTAGATGATAAAAAAGGTGACTTTGTGTCCTACAGAGATTCCAAATCACAGATAAACACAAGGAGATTCAGAGCCATGGAATGGAAAGCATTGCAGCTTGAGTGAAGAAATGGCTTGGAAAAAAAAATTGAGGTTATGGTCAGTATTAAGGAAGCCAAATGCCACCTGAATGGCCTCCTTGAAGATGGAAAGACCCTGGCTCAGGATGTGGCTCAACCCAAAGAATAAAAGGAATCTGGGGAGCATCCACCTCCTAAACTCTGGATTCATACATTCTCCTTTACTGAAGTGTGTGGTCAATTTCGGAGTCAGAAGATTATATTACAAAGCATATTGAAAGCCTAGAGACTGAAATGGAACTCAGGAATGCTCAGACTGCTGACCTACAGCAGAAGCTGCTGAATGCAGAAAGCGAAGACTAGCCAGAACAACACTGGGAGAATATTGCCACCATTCTGGAAGCAAAATGTGCCCTAAAATATTTTATTAAAGAGCTGTTCTCCTCCAAAATACAGATCAGCAAACTTGAAAGCAGCCTGAAACAGAGAAAAGCCAGCTATGCTGACATGCAGAAGATGCTGTTTAAGGAACAAAATCATTTTGCTGAGACAGAGACAGAGTTACAAGCTGAGCTGGTCAAAATAACACAAAGAGAAGGTACTGTACCTTCTTGGCCAGCTGCACCAAAGCCAAATGGCAGAGAAGCAGTTTGAGGAATCTGTCAGTGAAAAGTAACAGCAGCTTCTGAGGACACTGAAGTGTCAGGATGAAGAACTTGAGAAGATGTGAGAACTGTGTGAGCAAAATCAGCAGCTTCTCAAAGAGAATAAAATCATCAAGCAGGAACTGACCCTCCCCCAGGTAGCCAGCCGACAGAAACATTTTCCTAAGGATACCCTTCTATCTTCAGACTCTTCTTTTGAATATGTTCCACCTAAGCCAAAACCTTCTCATGTTAAAGTTCCTGGAGCAAAGCATGGACATCAGGGATCTAAAATATTGTTTAGAGCATTCTGTGAATGAGCATGAGGATGGTGATAGTGATGGCGATGGTGATAGGGGGATGATGAGGAATGGAAGACAACAAAATAGTTAAGGTGTCCAGGAAGAACATCCAAGGGTGTTCATGCAAGGACTGGTGTGGGAACAAGCAGTGTCGGTGCAGGAAACAAAATTCAGACTGTGGTGTGGACTGTAGCTGTGACCCCACAAAGTGTTGGAACCAACAGCAAGGCAAGAATATCTTGGGCACTGTTGAATGGACTTAGGATTCTGAAGGGTCCTTCAAACTGGAGGATCCTACCAAGGTGACCCCAGAATTGAGCTTCTTTAACACCATCTGTGCCACTCCCAATAGCAAGATCCTGAAAGAGATGTGTGACGTGGAGCAGATGCTGTCAAGGAAGACTGCTCCAGTTTCCACACTCCCTCTTGACCTCCCAGAGTTGAAACATGTAGCAACAGAATATCAAGAAAATAAGGCTCTAGGAAAGAAAAAGAAATAAGCTCTGGCCAGGAACACCAGCTTCTTCTTTGGCTGCTTCCCTATTGAACAAGAGGCCCACTGAAGTTGAAGGCGTCATCTCCATCCCCCGCTCTGGCTTGGGAAATGCGTTCAGGTTACAGCCAGAAGGGGTTTTTTAAATGACTTTCCTGGATTTCACGTTTCTTACTGTTGAAAAAAAAAAAAAAAAAAAAAAAAAAAAAAAAAAAGATCATTACTGACAAGAAGGTAACCTTTATTGGATGTTGGCCCTCAGCCTCCAGGTCCAGACTACTACTGTCTGTTCTCCAGAAAGGTGTTACGTCACCTAATGAAGAGAGAACCAACTGACATTCCTAATGACTCATCAGGAACCAGTCATCAAGTTGTTTCTTATTTGTAAGCAGTTCAGGTTATCTCCTGAGGGGATGTGGCCAAGGCTTTCTTATCTTTTGGTTGTCTCTGCTTAACTGCTTAACAGAGGAGCCTGGCCTAAAACGGAGGCCTGGCTCAGAACTTTCACTCCAACTTGGTAATGGGGTTGTAGTCTTTCCTTTCCTGACCTTCTCTAAATTTATGTGCTTCAATAGTACTATCAACTGTCTACCATGTTTTTGAAGTAAACCAGTTGTTATTATTATTCTTTATTATACTTTAAGTTCCGGGATACATGTGCAGAATGTGGAGGTTTGTTACATAGGTATATAGGTGCCATGGAAGTTTGTTGCCCTCATCAATCAGTCATCTACGTTAAGTATTTCTCCTAATGCTATACTTTCCCTAGTCCCCAACCCCTGACAGGCCCTGGTATGTAATGTTTCCCTCCCTTTGCCCATGTGTCCTCATTGTTCAACTCCCACTTATGAGTGAGAACATGTCATCTTTGGTTTTCTGTTCCTATGTTAGTTTGCTGAGAATGATGGTTTCCAGCTTCATCCATGTCCCTGCAAAGGACATGAACTCATCTTTTTTATGGCTGCATAGTATTCCATGGTGTATATGGGCCACATTTTCTTTATCCAGTTAATCACTGATGGGCATTTGGGTTGGTTCCAAGTCTTTTCTATTGTGAACAGTGCTGCAATAAACATATTTGTGTATGTGTCCTTATAGTAGAATGATTTACACTCCTTTGCGTACACACTCAGTAATGGGATTGCTGGGTCAAATGGTATTTCTGGTTCTAGATCCTTGAGGAATCGCCACACTGTCTTCCACAATGAATGAACTAATTTACACTCACACCAACAGTGTAAAAGTGATCCTATTTGTCCATATCCTCTCCAGTATCTGACTTTTTTTTTTTAATTGCATTTTAGGTTTTGGGGTACATGTGAAGAATATGCAAGATTGTTGCATAGGTACACACATGGCAGTGTGGCTTTCTGCCTTCCGTCCCCTCACCTGTATCTGTCCTTTCTCCCCATGCTATCTCTTCCTACCTCCCCACCCCCCCGTCCCTCCCCCATTTCCCCCCAACGGACCCCAGTGTGTAGTGCTCCCCTCCCTTTGTCCATGTGTTCTCATTGTTCAACACCTGCCTATGAGTGAGAACATTCGGTGTTTGATTTTCTGGTCTTGTGTCAGTTTGCTGAGAATGATAGTTTCCAGGTTCATCCATGTCCCTACAAAGGACGTGAACTCATCGTTTTTGATGGCTGCGTAATATTCCATGGTGTATATGTACCACATTTTCCCTATCCAGTATCTGACTTTTTAATGATTGCCATTCTAACTGGCATGAGATGGTATCTCATTGTGGTTTTGATTTGCATTTCTCTAATTATCAGTGATGATATGCTTTTTCTCATGTTTATTGGCTGCATAAATGTCTTCCTTTGAGACGTGTCTGTCCATATCCTTCACCCAATTTTTGATGGGGTTGTTTGATTTTTTCTTGTAAATTTGTTTAAGTTCTTTGTAAATTCTTGATACTAGCTTTTTGTCAGATAGATAGCAAAAATTTTCTCCCATTTTTTTAGGTTGCCTGTTCACTCGGATGATAGTTTCTCATGCTGTGCAGAAGCTCTTTAGTTTAACTAGATTCCATTTGTCAATTTTGGCATTTGTTGCCATTGTTTTTGATGTTTTAGTCATGAAATCTTTGTCCATGCCTATGTCCTAAATGGTATTGCCTAATGGTGTATATGTACCACATTTTCTTTGTCCAATCTATCATTGATGGGCATTTAGGTTAGTTCCAGGACTTTGCTATTGTACACAGGGCTGCAATGAACATATGTGTGCATGTGTCCTTATAGTAGAAAGATTTATAGTTCTTTGAGTATATACCCAGTAATGAGATTTCTGGTTCAAATGGAATTTCTATTTCTAGATCCTTGAGAAATCGCCACACAGTCTTCCACAATGGTTGAACTAATTTACATTCCCACCAACAGTGTAAAAGTGCTCCTATTCTCCACATCCTCTCCAGCATCTGTTATTTCTTTATATTTCTTTATATACATAAAGATTCAGAAGTGTCCTTAAGGATCCAGAACTAGAAATACCATTTGACCCAGCAATCCCATTACTGTGTATCTACCCAAAGGATTATAAATTATGCTATTATAAAGACACATGCACATATATATTCATTGCAGTGCTGTTCTCAATAGCAAAAACTTGCAACCAACCCAAATTCCCATCAATGATAGACTGGATAAAGAAAATGTACCACATATACAGCATGGAATACTATGCAGCCATAAAAAAGGGATGAGTACATGTCCTTTGCAGGGACATGGATGAATCTGGAAACCTTCATTCTCAGCAAACTGACACAAGAACAGAAAACCAAACACCACATGTTCTCACTCATAAGTGGGTGTTGAACAATGAGAACACAGGGACACAAGGAGAGGAACATCACACACTGGGGCCTGTTGGGTGTTAGGGGGCTGGGGGAAGGATAGCAAGGGGTAGGAAGATAGGGGAGGCTTAGCATTAGGAGAAATACCTAATGTAGATGATGGGGTGATGGATGCAGCAAACCACCATGGCACATGTATACCTAAGTAACAAACCTGCACATTCTGCACATGTACCCCAAAACTTAAAGTATAATTTAAAAAATAGTATTTAAATAATTGTCTTGTAATAATTGTTGTAATGGGAAAATGTTATCTTTGAATATATAATTCTGATATAATTTAAAAACAATTTCACACCAAATAATTTATTATAACTGCTAATAAGTAAAAAAAAAAATGTTCAATATAATATGCATGTTAGGTTTTCTGTTCTAAATGCATGTTAGGTTTTCTGTGTGGGAAATGGCCTTAGAGAGCTGGGTCAGAGATTGAAAAGTCATAGCTGGTTCTAAAAATATAAACGTAAATAAGGCTTTTTTTCCATTGGCAAAATAGTGGTAACGTTTAAAGAAACATAGCTTTTGATATTTGGAACTAATGGAATTAGAATATGATTACTTTGGGCCGGGTGCGGTGGCTCAAGCCTGTAATCCCAGCACTTTGGGAGGCCGAGGCGGGTGGATCACGAGGTCAAGAGATCGAGACCATCCTGGTCAACATGGTGAAACCCTGTCTCTACTAAAAATACAAAAAGTCAGCTGGGCATGGTGGCGCATGCCTGTAATCCCAGCTACTCAGGAGGCTGAGGCAGGAGAATTGCCTGAACCCAGGAGGCGGAGGTTGCGGTGAGTCGAGATCATGCCATTGCACTCTAGCCTGGGTAACAAGAGTGAAACTGTCTTAAAAAAAAAAAAAAAGAATATGATTACTTTGGTCTATTGCTAATTATCCTTCCATAATTATTGGTCAGTGTTCAAAGTAATTAGCACTTCCATCAGATAGCAATTACGGTCAAGAAGAAAAGAGTAACTTTATATGACACAGAAATTCCTATCTGTAAATAAAAAATAAGTCAACCATCTGGGTATTTCTAAATAAAGATTTTTAATATTTATCCTTTTCATTGAGTTGATTTTTCATTTCATAGAATGAATCTGTTCTGTCTGTTCCACGTGTTAAAAATTATACTCATGAGATACTTCCTATTCCCGCAGATTCCTGATCTTACTTCTATATTTCTGGTCTCTTTCACTATCAAAGTTCAAACTACCATTCACTATTCTCAATTCCAACTCAAAAATAATCCTCATATCCTCTTAACTAAAGTTACCTGAATCTTAGAACTCCTCATTTCTTACCTTGACTCTTTCAAGAAACTTACAACTGATCGTTCTGCCTATGATATTCATTTTTTCCAAATTGTCTTTCACTCTTCCAGTAGACATATTTGCAAGCCCATATTTGATCATCAAATATTATTTTGTATGTTATCCTATTTCATTTACGTAATATATTGATGTCACTGATTTTTACTCATCTTTCTAACTAGACTCCCAGCTATTTAAAGGTACCAAGATCACAAATTATTTGCAATTGTGTCTCTAGTGCCTGGCTCTTAGTAGGCTCTAAATTGTTTTCCTATGAATGAATGAACAGGAAATATATTTCCTACCACCAAGACTTTGCATGAAGTATTCCCACTCCTGCAAAGCTTTCTCCCTCTTACTGTGCTTCTTCCTCCCTATTTCACTATAACAAAGCTTCTTCTCACTTCAGGGCATTTGACACTCTCTTCCCTTCTGTGATGGTCTTACCCTCAATCGCCATCTCTTTAGTTTACCTAGATCTTTAAAATTCTTCAAATATTATTTTAAATGTCATTTATTCAGATAGGACTTCCCTGACTACCCAGTCCACAAACCCCTGCTTCACCAAAATAGTCTTTCTTACAATAACTTGTTTTAATTTAAAGATAAATTACTACAATTTTTAATTTAATTATTTATTTTTAATTTTTATAATTAAAAAATTACAGTATTACCACGGTATACTGTAAGATCCATAAGAGCATGAGTCATAGATTGTTAACTACTGTATCATCACTCAGAACACTACCTGACTCATAGTAAGCACTCAAAAAATGTTTTCAATAATAAATATATGCATGATAGAACAGACGAATAAAAGCAGTTCTAGCCTCTTGACCAATGGTTTATAGGTCTCAACTTAATCTACTAAAACGGTTAAATATACCTTAGGCCTTTTTTTGTCTACAGAAATATCACACCCCTACAAATTAGTAAGCTGGTACTTTTCTAGCTTCTTGCTTTCTGATAAGTTTCTCTTTTTTTTTGTTACAGTTGTGAACCCTGGAAAACAAGATGGAGGGTGGCCTGCATTTGCCTGAAGTAATGAAAGATGCTAAAGAGAACATAAATGAAATGATGTAGATTATCTAAGGAAAAGGAATAGGGCATCAACTTAGATGACTGGGAAGTAGAATGTCTCGAAAAGCATGTCACAGAGCAGGAAGGAGATAGGTGCACGGCACTTATGTAGTCCTACTCCACTGGTAAGCTAAATGGAAGAACTATTCTAGAGAAAGCAATGGACATCTCTAAAATAGTTCACCTGCTCTTTATGCCTAAACACGTGAATGTCAATCACAGAACCACTTGCTTCTTCACAGTCATCAGTGATCAATTTAAAATAAAATCTGTTCATATTTATCTCTTTTCAAATGAAAATAAATATTTTACCTGCTTTCATAGCTTCCAATGTGCATAAAAGTGTAGAGTATCTGAGAACTTTTCTACTATTTTAACAGCAAGGGCAAGATTGTAGCTGGGATTCATACCAAAGGTCAATTTGACACAAACAAGGCCAATGCATAGCACGAAATTACTGAGTTTCATGCTGCATTTCATTGTAAATTATTATTTTGACAATAATTTTTCATTTTCTGCTTGGCACTCTCTGTTTAAAGGTATCCTAGAAATTCAAATTAATTTTGCCAAACTTTTGGTGAATGATTCTATTGGCTCCAGTGCAAAATCCAACCAGGAGGTGGCTCTTTTAGCAAATAAAAACAGCATTCAGGAAAGAAACACTATTCTTTCATGGTGACTTTAAGATTTGCTTTTATGAACATAATTTATACAAATCAAATATGCAGGCAAAAGTGCCAGTTTTATTGTGCATTTGAAAACCAGACAGCAAAGAATGCTTGGACACAGAAATCCTATCTATCTGATAAAAGAGGCCAGGGGCTAGTTACTTTGGTTAGTTGAGTGTTTTTTTTAACTAAGAAGTTTTATTTCCCAGTCAACTAGCTTTCACTCCTAAAAGATCCAACAGCAAGAGAACTTGGTACTTCAGGGATAATGGTGGATGAACCTAGTCTTGTGAGAAACACTGAAATAGGTCAGATGCTTCTGTATACCTAATGCTTAAGCCCTAAATGGTGGAACAAACCACAATACAAGCATGGTAACAGTAAGAAGAAAGAAAAGACAGTGACTTCTCTAAAATGAGACTAGTTTTTCAAGAATTACAGTTTGTAAAGTTACCTTCATTACATGGTAATACAATGCAATTCTTAAGAGTATAATTTTAGATATAGGAATCGAGAAGAGAGAAACTGTCATGTGAAATTAAAATTTTAAAAAGTTCTTCTTTAGTGGATAAGATTTGTGATGGGCCTGATGTAATGGGGGTGAGAATTACTTGGACAAGTTGCAAGTAGAGAGGATGACATTTTGTTAGAAAATCTGCTTGTGCAACATTTTGAGAAATCGGAAGAAAACCAGCATGAGCTGGTAATAAAGATGAGAGATAAAACATTAGAAATTTTCAGAGACCATCTATCACTGAACAGAAAATCATAGACTAATTTTAAAGTACAGACTACTGTCTGTGAGCCACACACATTCATTTCTGCCTGTACCCTTGAGAAGTGTTCCCAGAGCCACTCACACCTGATGCTGATGTGCATTATGTGACAAAAGCAAAAGAAATTTTCTCATTTTGGAATTCAGCAGAACAGTTGTGGATGCTGTCATGAACTCAAGACATATCTTTCAAGTGAGTGAGCTTGCCATCAGAAAGACAGTAGTTGCTGTTTGAGAGGAAAAAAAAAAAAGGTCACTTGTTCTCCAGCCCCTTTCTCCTGCCCTGTATTTTTCACCTTCTCCTTTTCCCAGCCCAAGTAAAAACACTGTTTACAATGGCAAAGACTTCGAGCCAACCCAAATGCCCATTGATGATAGACTGGAAGAGGAAAATGTGGCACATATACACCATGGAATGTTATGCAGCCATAAAAAAGGATGAGTTCAATGGATGAACCCAGAAACCATCATTCTCAGCAAACTGACACAAGAGCAGAAAATCAAACACCGCCTGTTCTCACTCATAGGTGGGTGTTGCACAATGAGAACACATGGACACAGGGAGGGGAGCATCACACACTAGGGTCTGTGGAGGGAACTAGGGGAGAGACAGCAGAGGGTGGGGAATCGGGTAGGGATAACATGGGGAGAAATGCCAGATATATGTGATGGGGAGGAAGGCAGCAAACCACATTGCCATGTATGTACCTATGCAACAATCTTGCATGTTCTTCACATGTACCCCAGAACCTAAAACACAATTATATATATATATATGTGTGTGTGTGTGTGTGTGTGTGTGTGTGTGTGTAAAAACAAAGAACACTAAATTTATTTTTATACATATTGACGTGGTAGATCTCTAGGTGAAAAAAGCAAATGTTTCGCTGGTCTAAAAAAATGAAACGCAGAGTATAAGCTGTGAAGGGCAACCTGTTTAGCTTCTCTGCTATAAGGCACACAGTTAACGGCATGGATTTTGAATTTTTATATAGTAGTTATTTATTTTAAAATCATTTAGGTGTTTTAGCAGAAAGCTTCTCCTTTTTTTTATTTTCATAACGTTTTCTTACACAGGCTTGTTCCCTGTTTCAGTGAGACTTTTATCACATTTCAACTTTCAAAGTTACCTTTTCTTTTTTGGAATAATTCTCAAATTTCAAAATGAAAACCTTAAAGAAAATATAAAGTATTCGGCATGGATCTGTAACCGAATTTCTTTCATAAGACCCGTGTTTTCCACCAGTCAGATATGAATTTTTGCATAATGCTTCATGACTTAATTATGACAGATAAGGCAACGAGAAAGCCTGAAACCAAAAGGCAGTTCAGAAACAATAACCATGACTTACCCCGTTGGGTGAGGGGTCAGAAGAGGGCGCCACAGACTTTGGAGCATTTCTGTCAAGCTGGTGCTAACCCTTTAAGTAGGAAGGCAGTCAGAATGATGAAACCACATTTTTATTGTTTTAAAATAATTATTGACTGTTTCTGTGTAGGCAGTTACAGGAAACGTTTCCTCATAAGATGGAAATAATCATGCTTGAAACTTATTTTACTATTTTTAAAGTTTGTACCTCTAACTAGCAATCTCAATGCAGTTAGTGTTTAAAGATGGGAGGTTCTAATCTTTTTTCTGTGCCTAGCTAATAGAGAAATACAAAATAAAAATTCTCAAACTTAATCATTTTTGTTATTTTAACCTAGAATATCTGAGATTAATGGTGTCTTACAGATTGTATTTAACTCTCTTATTTGACAGCATGAGAAACTGAGCCCCTGAGGAGCTTCACATTGGATGTTGATAGAGTTGAAATAAGATTCCAGGATTTTTGGTCTTCTGTGATGCTTTTTCTAAAAAGCAACTAGCAAATACAGTAATAATTTATGTCAATGATGGCAATATATAGAGGAATTTTCCTCATTAGTCAGTGATTCTTAATCAAACATTTATGGATGAAATGGTATGTACATAGAATTGTTTTAAAATACTTCAGTAAAAAGTGGGAGGAAGGACAAATAAATACTGCAAGATTTGAAACATGTTCATAATAATTGAAAGGGGGTTATGGTTCATTATACCATTCTCTTTATTTTTGAGTATGTTCAAATATTTCTATAATAAAAAACATTTTTCTATTTATTTTTTTCTTTTTTGGAGGTCTTGCTTTGTCACCCAGGCTGGAGTGCAGTGCTGCTATGTCAGCTCACTTACTGCAAACTCCATCTTCTGAGCTAAAGCAATCCTCCCACCTTACCCTTCTGAGTAGCTGGGAAAAGAGGTAAGTGCCACCATGCCCAGCTAGTTTAATCTCTCTCTCTCTCTCTCTCTCTCTCTCTCTCTCTCTCTCTCTCTCTCCCTCTCTCTCTCTCTCTCTCTCTCTGTGTGTGTGTGTGTGTGTGTGTGTGTGTGTGTGTGTGTGTAAAGATGAGTTCTCACTATATTGCCCAGACTGGTCTTGAACTCCGAGGTCCAAGTGATCCTCACATCTAGGACTCCTGGAATGCTAGGATGACAGATGTAGGTCACAGCTTCCGGCATAAAGGGCATTTTCTACAAGTAATGTGTGTTAGGGGAAAGAATATATAACAGGAAATTAAACCATTATGTATAGATCACATATAATCTATGGATTTTAAATATTCATGATTATGACCATAATAAATATTTTTAAAATAAAAGATATCTTAATACCAATAAAAGTTTTATAAATAGGCAATGCTAAAGAGTGTGCTTTTGCACAAAACTGTACACAGGCATGTGCTAACATGAGGGCTTTTGTTTTCGGGAGAAATATAATTAAGTTCACACTTGTGGAAACTATAACTTTATTATTTGCACCTGTATTGTACCTGTAGATTCCTTCAATTTTATCCAGAAATATACCATATCTGGGATGGATGTGTATGTTTATAAATACAGGGAGCAGATGGGATACTTCTCAATATAGTTTGATTATGTAGCAACTGATTTAGGAGTGTGTTTCTAAAACAATTTGAACATCATCTGTGCGTAAAAAAATTTCGAGATGAACCAATCACCAAGAAACAATTCCTTTATTGTCATACACACATCTCGATATGCAGACATAGAATGCGAATAGGTCATCAGAAAGAACCAGGGCAGCATCAGTTAAATGGATTCAGGAAGGGAATTTGAGACCCTGGCTACAGAAAAAAATATGCTGGATTTTCCTGGAAAAAGAGGATATCTTTTAAAAAATTGCAAACAAGGGCCATATGAGTCTTCTGGTTTTATAACACAGATGACAACTAATAATTTTTGTAGCTAAAAGCTAACTTAACATACAGACACAGTCCCTCCTCTTAATTAACAAATTAATAAGCAAAAAACTCTGAAAGCTTAAATTTTAGGGGTTGGAGAGGATTATACTGTCCAAATCATTTTTTTCCAACTGTTTCTCTATGATCTTTGTGCTTCAGAAGACTAGATAGGAGAGTGATCAAGAACTGCTTTTACTTCATGAAATGCAATGAATGTCTCACTTTCCAAGATTAAATAGGTAATTTGGCTTAAATCTACTAACACTCCAATACACTAGCATTGTTTTTATATTACTAAAGAAAGCTAGGTTTTGGTACTTTACCCTGAATTTTTGTTTCAATTTTCAAATTGAATTCATATTTATGTTTCTTGTTATGTAAGGAGCAATTTACCAAGAAAGGCATCAGCTCTGTGGTACACTAACCATTTGCAAACAATACTTCTTCCTATAAAGGTTTGGTCCCTCTTTTTGAAGGAAATTTTTGGACAAACAATGTTTTGAGAAAGAAATTCAAATATGGGGGAGAAAAGATCATAGGGAGCAGGGGGCTTTCAGAAACCTAGCTTGTGCATGTGATTTAAACATTTTGAAAAGTATTAATACAAATGAAGCAAAGTCCATAAAAGATAGAACAATATCAGATTTGAGTTACAGTTGAGTTACCCACTTGGGAGTCAGTCTTAGATTGGAGCTGGTATGAGGGAGAAGGGCCAAAACATGAAATCTTGGCTATGCAAAAGTTGAAATAAGATTGATGGATTTAGAAATTGAGTTTTAGTTGGAATAAATGCTTACCTTAATTTCATTTATGGACCACTGCAATTTTGGTTTAAAAGGAACTATAATCACTTTAAAATTATTCTGTAGTTTTGAGAGTACAATAAGTACAAGTGGGAAGGAGGTGTCGTGTGGGAAATGAAAGAGGGGAAAACCGATGTCCAGGAAGAATATGATACTTAGAAATAGAATTATATTGGCAGTCAGGAGACCTATATTTTAACCATAGTACTGATATTAACTTTGTAAGTTACTGTAAGAAATTTCCTTTTCTCACTGGGCCTTTGTTCCCTCATGTAATCATTTAAAATGATTATACTAAATGGTATAACCCTTTATAATTCTGCAATTCAAGTTAAAGTTATTTGGAGTCATCTATTGCACATTTGCTAGGTTTTGACTAATGTTCATTTGTAACTGATAGCAACTAATAAAACTGACCCATTAATTTGTGCACCATACTACTATATAGCTCACGGAGACAAGTCGTGCATTAGTGGCTTTTAGATTAAAAAACAGCAGGTGGGGAGGACTACTGCTTGAGGCTTAGTAGATTGGCATATAATTTTAGTTGGAGTCTTCTACCATTCTAATCATGTTCATGCTAAATGAAAGTTATACTTGGTCATGAAGCATTATGCTGAGCACAACTCAGTGCCTACAGCTGGAGATAAAAGTGGAGGAAGTATACGTGATTGGGCTGACTGTTCACTAAATCCAGAAAAAACATAACCTGGAAATGGCTGATTTGGAGTAATCTCCGGCATTAGTTTTTTTTCTTCTATATTCTAAACTTTTCCTAAGTTACTACAGTTTCCAGTTAAACCTGATGTTCCTGTTCTACTTGGCTGTTACGCTGTCTTTTTCATGAATCCCTGAGACTTATGCAACTGTTAAGAATGTGATCAGTTGTTAGATATCTCTTCTGCCTATAGAGATTATTGGCTTTGCACATCTGAATTCATCTGTATCTAGACTCTTTTCCTCATCCAACTCTGTTCATGTCTTGTCCTATATTTTGGTTCCTCTCTTTAACTCATTATTACAACTTATATCAACACCTCCCATAACTGGCAGTGCAGGTTCAAATATGCCAGTAAATTTAGCAAGGAAAAATTATATGCCAATCTACTAAGCCTCAAGCAGTAGTCCTCCCCACCTGCTTTTTTAAAATTTAAAAGCCACTAATGCACGACTTGTCTCCGTGAGCTATATAGTAGTACGGTGCACAAATAATTGCAGTTTTCGCCATTAAAATAACAGCAAAAATCACAAATACTTTTGCAACAACCTAATAAAAAAGAGATTGTCTTTCTAACATAGTGAAACATTCTTGTGACCCCATCAATCTCATTTTTGCCAGGTCTTGCTGTGTGATTCCTGAAAAAAAACTACTTTTTCTGAGAAATAGAAGTTCTTTTCTATATATCTAGGGACATAGAGCAAATTTAGAACTGACTCCATCTGCCACAATTTGTAAATGAGACTATTTAGGAGGTTTTTGGACAAATACTTTATTTTAATAATTAACATTACTATTTACGATGTAATCAATGTTCTTTTTTTGCAGTTACTATTATTTCTTGATGTCAGTTGTTATTTTTTCAAGTACATAGTAATATAACATATCTTTTTAAAGAAGTTAAATAATTTTAAATAAAATTTAAATTGCCTGAGCTGAAAAATATATGCATGTATGGAAAAACCATGTAGGAGGTGCAAAAATTATTAGAATTTGAGAAATACAGGACGAGATAACCTCAAAGTTGCCATAACCCCTTAGATTTTGTGATTTCATCAATTGTGACTTAATGAAGAATGAAATTATAAAGTTATTTTATCTCCACGCCCTTCTCCTCCATCCTCCATTCAGTGCTGTGTGTTTTAGTACTGGGTATCTGCTGAGTCATTACTTATTCCAAAAGCAACAGCTCTGCATAGGTCATTTTCAACAAGTGTTATTCTCCTTCCACATGAAAGAGTGTCTTATCACAAAATTACATTGCTCTTCTTGGAAATTACTGTAACAAATCTATAAATGTGTACACATTTTAAAATGGTGTCAGAACTTTAAGATAGACAAACCAGACATTCTCATTTCACTATAAATGCTCATCTAAATGCCATCTTCAGCTGATGAGTAGAGTGAGCCTCAAATGATAGCCTAAAATTTGGGGCTGTGTGATTGTTTTGCAAGCTGGGGCATAGATTCTCTACTGTTGTGGGATGTGTGAGCAATGAATGGTAAGGGACCATTCGAGCATTTGAAGTTTAAAATAAAACTAAAAGAACACGGTAATGTCTCCAAGAAAAGATCTGTTATGGCCACCACGCAGAGGCAATTCCAAATATCCCTCAGAGAAAGCAGAACCAAGCATGGTGGCTCATGCCTGTAATCCTAGCACTTTGGGAGGCCGAGAAGTGTGGATCACCTGAGGTCAGTAGTTCAAGGCCAGCCTGGCCCAAACCCCTTCTCTACTAAAAATACAAAAATTAGCTTGGCATGGTGGTACACATGTGTAATCCCAGCTACTTGGGAGGCTAAGGCAAGAGAATTGCTTTAACTTGTGATGCAGAGGTTGCAGTGAAAGGTCCTTAGGATGTATGACACCAACCTACCTTTTGCTTCATTAGGGCGAATGGAATTCTTCAATACTTTCCCCAGGAATCTATGATTTGTCAACCCGTATCAACATTTATTAAGGTTGTGTTTTTGCTATCTCTTTGGACAATAGAAATTAATGAGGGTCTCTTACATGTGAATAGCATCTTTTTTTTTTTTTTTTTTTTTTTTTTTTTGACAGAGTCTCACTCTGTCACCCAGGCTGGAGTGCAGTGGTACAATCTCGGCTCACTGCTAACTCCCACTCCCATGTGCAATCTTGGTTCACTGCTAACTCTGCCTCCCATGTTAATGTGACTCTTCCAATTCAGCCTCCTGAGTAGCTAGGACTATAGGCACATGCCACCATGCCCAGCTATTTTTTTTTTTTTTTGTATTTTTAGTAGAAATGGGGTTTCTCCATGTTGGCCAGGATGGTATTAAATTCCTGATCTCGAGTGATTTCCCTGCCTCGGCCTCTCAAAGTGCTGGGATTACAGGTGTGAGCCACTGCACCTGGCCCTAGCACCTATAATTGTATTTACTTCTTAAGTCTCACACAACCTAGGAAGGTAGGCAGAGTAGGTACTATTATCTTTATTTAGGAAAAGACAAAATTGAGAACTCACCACAGAGGTACTTCTGTTTTTCATATTTTACATCAGAAGCAGAGAAGGCGGCATAACTCTAGAGCCAAGACATTTTGGCATCTTATGGGATCCTAGGTTCTATCTGGACTAGTTTGTCACTGGAAGTAGCAGTAGAAAGGGTTTTAGAGAATAAAACAAAAGGTATAGATAAGAATCCTGAGCACTTCTTTCAGTGTTCAGCTATATCTTGAAAAGTATGCACAGTCTCATTCTCCCAACCTAACCCGATAACTGAATACCTCTGGAAGAAACTTCTCTGCTGCCCTGGTATAAACTGGTAGAGGGAATGCATCTGAGGTTTATATATGCAAACCTTTTGACCTACCAAGTTTGAGAATATGACTAAATAGATCATTGCACATTTTTTTGTTTTAAGATGATGAATTCTCAGATTTTCACTTTCAATAACATTTAACATGGTAATAAATTCCTTATAAACATTGATAAAGCCAGAAGAACTAAAAACACCATATGCTCAGCTATCTTTTTATCTCTGATCAAAACAGATTATAGCATATCAATGGGAACCAAAGGAGATTTAGGAATCATCAGTATAGAGATAGCGGTATAGAGATAGTAGTTGCAATCATAAAAGTAAATGTACCTAGTGTGAATAGGCAGCATGAAAAGAACAATAATTGCCTGGGAAGTGGTATGAGGAAGAACAATATTTAAGCACTGAGCAGAGGGAGAGTTGACCCAGAAAGAAAGAACAAAAGAAAATAGACAAAAGGTAGCAAGATCAGGATGGCTACTTAATAAAACTAAGGAAGCAAAACTCCAAAAAGTGGTGATGAACAGTGTAAACCACTTTAAAAATGTCAAGAATGATGATAATTTGAAGAAACATTACATTATATATTAATTGAGAAGTCGTTAGTGACTTTCAAGTGAGTATTTTCATTAGAAAATGTGGAAACCAGGTTTTAAGAGATAGAATAAGATATGAATGTAGTAGGTAAAAGTTATTTATAGATGTTTGGGTGTGAAAAAAATAACAAAATTATGATAATTTAAGTGAAAAAGAATTTCACTATGTTTAATAATTTATAAATATTTTTTACCTTAGAAATCAAAACAGATGATAGTTTGATGAGGCAACATGGTAAATGTAGTTTACATCTGTCTGTTATTAAGTGAATAAACAAAAGCGCCTAAGTGTGTGCTTTTTGCATTTAGTTAGGGGAAAAGAGACATGAGCATTGGCACCTTAGGGTGGCATATGATTATATATAACAATATTCTTCCTTTCATTTCCCACTAAAACTGAGTAGTGCCACCCACACTGTTCTTTTACTCTGTGAACAACTTTTCACAGTTCTGATGGTACCATTTTTAAAAACCTTCTGAATGTTCTAGCTATTTCTGTCACCTCTTGAAGATTTCTTATTTGCCTCTGTTTACAAGTTTTAATCAAAACAGAAGGTTAAGTGAAATAAATGGATCAGTGCTGATGTGACTAATCAATAGTCTAGAAATAAAAATAGTCATTTCCAATTTGACCCTAGTATCTTAAATTTCATTACAAATCCATGACTTTGCATGTGTATACATATAGAGTGTATCTCTCTCTCTCTCTCTCTCTCTCTCTCTTTTTTTTTTTTTTTTTTTTTTTTTTTTTTTTTTTTTTTTTTTTTGCATAGCAGCTTGTCTTTGCAGTGTTCAGTGATGAGGATCTCAAAATAGCCACCAGTTCATATGAGGACCTGAAGTCCAACTACCACTGTTTCTCCCCATCTCACACCTTCTCTTTCCTCCTCCTTGTATTTCCCTGATTTCTGTGGGAGGGGCTTAATTCCTAAGTTGAATCACAGTCTTTCAATGTCTTCCAGTTCCAATTTCTCTTTAAGTGTGACTGAAATCTGAATTCATGCAATCGCCAAGCTGGTGTGAAACATGTCCATGGACTGGGCACATGATCAGGTAATATTTCATAGACAGTAATGAGTAACATCCAAGAATGTGAAGCATGCATGAGAAGCCTAAATTCAACTTAGCTTGAGTTTTTTTAAGTGGAGCCTCAGGGATTTCATATTTTTTTCTCATCCGAAAAGTATATATGTTTCAAATCACTAGTAATCCCCAAATGCAACTTATTGGCACCTGTTTGTTGAAATTCATTTCTTATTCAAAGAACTCTATACGTTCATTTAATCATCAAACTCCCCATCAGATGTAAGCCTCTTATCCTTCATTTTAATATTTCCAGTAATTCTGCTTCATGTGTAGACAGTTGGTGATTTATTTTAAGTGGTAATATTGAGGATAAAATAACTTTTGTGTTATTGCTAAGATAATCATAATCTTATTACGTTGTTATGCCATTCAAAATCTCATGCTGCCACATCAGAAAATGTGATTACTATTTTCCATAGGAAATATTCTAAACACTTTATATGGGAAATTTAAATTGCTCAATAAGTACCCTTGTATCCACTTTCACAGTTTACTTATCCTGAAGACAAAACTCCTTGCTGACTGTCAATCTCTTATATCTGCTCAACAAGAATCATAGGTCAGCTACTAGGCCCTTAACACCTATATACAAGCCCAAGACTGCAACCAGAAGAAATAATAAAAGAACTCTGCCTTAGAATCAGAGATATTTCTTTGTCCCCTACACTGAAGCAATGGACAAATTTTATTGACTTAGATGTGCCTATTATCAAGTTTTTGTTTAACTGATACTTAGGTCATATGATCTTTCAAAATTATTCCTGGTTTCATGTCCCTTAGCCACCATCTAAATCCTATCAATAGATAAAGCAAGGAAAGCCTCAGTAGTTTGTGAAAATTTCTCCTTACAATTAAATAAAACGACATAAGCAAGAAATGATAAATAATAAAATTGGCTTTTAGACAAGGCCAATTTATTCTAACTACTTTGTGTATTTCACCTGAAATTAAGATGAGTGAGAGGACTACCATAGTTTCAGACAGTTTCATTTTTTTTTTGTTTCATTTGTTTTGCTATTGTATTTGTATAGGTGAGTATTCACAGGAAAACACTGCTGTGCATAGTTCACACATTTCCAATATCCCAAAGTCTACTAAGTGAGAATGACAACATTAAACTTCTCTGAAAGAAGAATGTGGGGAAAGTTGACAGCATTTTGCTTATCAAAGATTTTACTTACAAATGGAAATATATGTCCATTTGTGGAGATTCAACTAGCTGGGGGAAGATTCCTTGAGCACAACAGAATAAGGAACAAACTGGCTACATAAAGAGTGCTTTAATCTGTCTACACCAAATGGTAATCCACCAACTAGATTATCTGTGAATACAAATATTACAATTAATATCCAATTCCAGCAATTAGAACAGAAGGTCATGGATGTCAAGTTCTCTCCATGAGCAGGAAATAATAACCAAGGGAAAATGAATCTTGAATACTTGGATGAAATAATATTTTCAAAAATTATTTAAAGCATACTTTTCCTCTGTTTAAGAAAATTCAATCTAAAGCAAGATCTAGACCATGCATTGTTTTAACAAAGGCTAAGCAAGAGGAGGAGTCTCTGCTGAGTTAATTACAAAAGGTTCATTCTCTCATCAAATTACTTTTAAGGCCACCCCACCAAAAACATTCCGACCATCTAAATTCCCACCCACACACTCACTAACATAGAACAGCATCTCACAAAAATATCTAAACACTTAGAAGAAGAAAAGAGTGGGAGTGGGTCAGCATCCACTTTTTTTTCTACTGGACTCAGAGACTTTCTTTCCATCTGCTAATTACAGTGGTTAAGAACACAAACTTTAGTACCAGACTGAGATCAAAATATTTCTCGACTCTCTTAGCAGTGTGACTTTTGGCAAGTCATTCAACATCTCCCTGCCTCAGTTTCCTCATCTGTAAAATGTCATAATAATAGAAGCTAATGTATAGAATTGTGATGATTACATAAATTGAAATAAGTGTTTGCTATCATTGTAAGGCATGTAACTCCTCATCATGTACTCTTTGTGACTGGGTTTCATCTAAGCCAAGCTTATTTGTCTGGTTGGTTACATTGAACTTCAAAGCAATCCCTAATATAAGGAACATTTGTGTACATGCTATGTTCAAGTAGGATATGTAGACGTTACCATGTTTTGTGTAGTGGGTATGCAAATCCCTCATATAGGATTGTGTGTGTGTGTGTGTGTGTGTGTGTGTGTGTGTGTGTGTGTGTATGTTTTCATACTTTTTTGGCATGGCTATATCTGAAATTCCTAGGCCAATTGACAAGTGCATTATTCTTTTTCACAAGGGTAAATTTTTAAGATGATTATTTTTCTATTTTTTTTTTTTCGTGTGGAAACTTCTACTACATTGTTAGTTTCCTAGATTCTCAGCAGGCAAGTGACTTTAAATCTAATTTAATTCAATTATATTCTTTAACTGTTGTTGGTTCAAGATCAAAACTAAAGCACAGCTTTGTGGGCTGTGAATTTCATTAACTTCAGTTCTAGGTTTCTTTCAATGCCCACACAGACTCCCACACTCTATCGTCTTCCCCTGTGAACCCCCAGGGACCTACAGCTCTGCTTCAGAAAGAAAAAAAAGGGCTTGTGCTTTCATTTTACACTTGTGAAACAGCCAACTACAAGCCACTATTGCCCCAAACTCACTCCCAAAAGCCAAGGATGAAAAAAAAAAAATCACTCCTCCTTTTTTGTCTGCTTTTGCCTTGTTTCATATGGATCGAACTGTTTTTGTTTGACTTTGAAACTCCTAATGTTGCAGTACTGTTTGTTGACCTGCTCCCACCCCTCTGTTCTGTTGCACACAGACAGGAAGGTAGATAAGCAATGCCTGTTAGACACATGGTAAAACAGTTCACAGCTGCTGAAGCCAAAGCCTGCATTCTTGTTTAAATGTGGTTAAGCTGGGAAACTGAAGTGTGGGTGTCTATGGAAACAGTCGCTCAAGAGATTACAAGATGAGACATAGAGAAACCAAGTTGTAAAGGGGATGTGCTAATTCCAGCCTCCTCCTCCACTCTGTGCTTATCAAGTGGCAATACAGACCAGCAGGGCCACCTTCAAATTTTCCTTCAAACATACTTAGCTTCTGTGTTACTGCTTTTCCCTTGGTGGAATAGTTTAGTTCTGAGTGCTCAGGGCTATAAGAAGATTTTTACTGACTGTAGGCTCCGGAAACCTACCTCTCTCCAGAAAGACACAATCCCTTTGGCCATCATCCTTTATAAGCATTGACTCCAAACTTATTTGGTGGTGCAAGGAGCCTCTACATTGTAGAATGGAAAAAGCATTAGTGTTACAGTTTAGAATTTCTTCTCAAGTCCTAATTTAGCCAATCATTAGGAGTAGCTAAGGGAGTTAAACAGATCATGGGAGTCAGACTGCCTGGGATCTTAATCCCAGGTCTGCAAATTAATGGTTATATAACCTTAGGCAAATTACTTAACCTATATTTTACCTTAATTTTTTGATCTGTGAAATAGTTACAGTAATAGGTCCTATACCTCACAGGGCCATGTGAGAATTTAATGAAATAATACATATACCTGGTCCAAAATAAGATGGTGACATTTTAATAAGTAAGTATTATATTCTTTCTAGACCACCACCATCATCATCATCATCATCTCTATGTTACTATGTAGGGAAAATCAAATAACCTTTCTTCTCCTTGGCGGACTTAGTTATATATTGATGATCATGACCTATGGATGTTCTGAAAATTTCAAAATTCACTACTTTCTAGCAAATACAGTAATCTCTGAAATGTCATATGAATTAAAGAGTGATAATAATTGTTCATTCATTATTATTAAGTATAGAAGCTAACAAGTGACTATATGCCTTTTATTTTCTGGAGTGAAATCAAATCTAAAAGTGAGAACACAAGCACCTATTTCCCAGTTGTTTTGAGGAAACTAATCCTAGTTATTTCCTTCGTTGGCATTTCTTCAATGATTCTTGCAAATTTACTCGCTAGATTCCAGAGATAGTGATGTATTCAGAGAATCAGTTCAGATCTGCTGGAGTTTATAGGACTTGGCTAAAAGATCTTTTGATCTTGGCTTGAAATATCAGAGACAATTCTAAGATGGGTTTTCTCCAGGTGCTTTGATTAGTTAAGCATCTGCATTATCTATGAAATCTCAAAAGAAGTTAGAAACTTTGTAGACTCCTCTTGATTGTCCTATTAATTCAATTTCATATTTTCTCTGTAGGCATTCCTTCACCAGAATAGTCAAAAGACCCTGAAATTAAACTCTAAGATCACAGCTTTTTACATTCTATGGATGGGATTTAAAGACTCTCAGCTTTTCTTTTTCTTTTTTTGTAATATACTTATATACTTTTGTCTAAGTCAGAATGAGTCGAATGTTTGTGGAGCTATGATTTAATGTTTGACTCAAGTGAATTTCTGGTTGTTCAAAACTCCTAAAAGAGATCACCTACCATCTTAATGATTATTTATGGAATCTTACATAAGGCTTTGCTGCCAAGATCTAGGGAGAGGCATAACTTGCCATCATTTCTTCTTATTCAACCTCTTGCAGCTAAGAGCAAAGGGGACCAGTAGCTATGCTGTACCACTTTCAGAAAGCTCTGGGCCCATGGGATTTTTTTAAGTTTTAATTATATTTTTTTAATTTTTATTTTTTGTGACTACATTGTAGATGTATATATTTATGGAGTACATAAGCTACTTTGATACAGAAATACAATATGCAATAACCACATCAGAGTAATAGCATCACCTCAAGCTTTTATTCTTTCTTTGGGTTATACACACCCTAATTGTACTCTTTTAATTTTTTAAAATGCACAATAATTATTGTTGACTGTAGTCATGCTGTATTACCTATATTAACCTATATACTATATATGCTATCCAATACTAGATTGCACTCATTCTATCTAACTATACTTTTGTACTCATTAACCATCCCCTCTTCTCTACCCTCACCACCCTTCCAAGCCTCTGGTAACCACCTTTCTACTGTCTATCTTCATGAGTTTAATTGTTTTTATTTTTAGCTCCCACAACCAAGTGAGAACACGCAGTTTTTCTTTCTGTGCTTGGCTTGTTTTATTTAATATAATGTCCTCCAGTTCCAAGTAGTTGTAAATTACAAAATCATTATTTTTGTGGCTAACTGATACTCCATTGTGTATCTGTACCAAATTTTCTTTATCTGTTCATTTTTTTATGACATTGAGGTTACTTCCAAATCTTGGCTATTGTGAATAATGCTGTAATAAACATGGAAGTGTAGACATCTTTTTGATATACTGATTTCCTTTCTTTGAGGTATGAATTAGCATTGGGATTTTTGAATCATATGGTAGTTCTGTTTTTAGATTCTTTTACTTTTTAATTTTTGTGGCTGCATAGCAGATATATATATATACACACACACACACACACACACACACACATATATGGGGTACATATACATATATATTTATGAAGTATATTTATTGTGGAGTGTATATGAGTGTATATGCGTGTATACACACTCCATAATATATATATGGAGTGTATATGTCTGTATACATATACACACATACATATACATGCATAGACATATGTATATATTATGGAGTGTATATGTGTGTATACGTATATATTCTTCATAGTCAGTGTACTAATTTACATTCCCACCACCGGTGTTCAAGTATTCCCTGTTCTCCACGTTCTCACCAGCATATGTTATTTCCTGTGCTTTGGATAAAAGCCATTTTAACTGGGGTGAGATGATATTTCACTGTAGCTGTCATTTACATTTCTCTGATGATCAGTGATGTTAAGCACCTGGTCATGTATTTGTTTGCCATTTGTATGTCTTTTGAGAAATATCTATTCAAATCTTTAGACCAATTTTTAATTGGATTATTAGTCTTTTTCCTATAGAGTTGTTTGAGCCCGTCATATGTTTTGGTTATTAATCTCTTGCCAGATGTATAGTTTACAAATATTTTCTACTGTTCTGCGGGTTGTCTCCTCACTTTGTTGATTGTTTCCTTTTCCAGGCAGAAACATTTTAATTGATATGATGGCATTTGTTCATTGTTTCTTCTGTTGCTTGTACATATGGGTATTACTCAAGAAACGTTTGCCCAATTTAATATCCTGCAGAGTTTCCTCAATGTTTTTAGTAGTTTCACAGTTTGAGGTCTTATATTTAAGTCTTTAACCAATTTTGATTTGATTTTTGCATAAGGTGAAAGATAGGGTTTTTAATTCATTCTTCTGCATATGAGTATCAGTTTTACCAGGACAATTTATTGGAGACTGTCCTTTCCCAATGTATAACATGTTCTTGGAACCCTTGTTGAAAATGAGTTCACTGTAGGTGTATACATTTGTTTCTAGGTTCTCTATTTTGTGTCATCATTTTGTTTCTGTTCTTATTATAGTACAATGCTGGTTTAGTTACTGTAGCTCTAGAGTATAATTTTGAGTCAAGTAATGTGATTCTTTCAGTTTTGTTCTTTTTGCCCGGGATAGTTTTGGTTATTCTGAATATTTTGTGATTCCATATAAATTTGGGGATTATTTTCTCTATTTCTGTGAAGAATATCATTGATATTTTCAAGGAAATTTTATTGAATAAGTAGATTGCTTTGGGTAGTATGCACAGTTAAACAATACTGATTTATTTTTCAGATTTTCAAAATAGCCTTTATTTTTAAAAAGTTAATATGTTCATTATAAGAAACTAAAAAACACAAGAAGCAAAGAACAAAGTTATTCACATTCACCAGCAGTTTACAATTTGCCATGTCTTTCTAGGTCCTGTGGATATATAGATACAACATTCAATTTTATGGGATTGAGGTTCTAGAGCATGTGCCATGCTTTTTCCAACATCATGAATATTTACCAATTCAAAATTCCAGACCAGGTATGGCGGCTCATACTTGTAATCCCAGTACTTTGGGAGGCCAAGGCAGGCGGATTACTTGAGGTCAGGAGTTCGAGACCAGCCTGTCCAACATGATGAATCTCCATCTCTACTAAAAATGCAAAAATCAGCCAGGCATGGTGGTGCATGCCTGTAATCCCAGCTACTCAGGAGGCTGAGGTAGGAGAATAGCTTGAACGCAGGAGGTGGAGGTTACAGTGAGCCAAGATTGCACCACTGCACTTCAACCTGAATGACAGAGTGAGACTCTGTCTTAAAAAATAAAAACAAAAACAAAATCAAACAAAAAACTTCCAAAGTTATATGAGAATTTTGATAACCAAGAATACGCTACATCACATCAGTATGCTAGAAAAAAAGATATTATCCTGCCTTTCCTGAAACACAAATTTTATATAAGGTAAAAATGGCAACAACTACTTAAGAAGTAATTGTTATTATTTTGAATGGTCTCATCTTTTAGTCTTCCTACTGAAGATATAAGTAGTTTGCACACCACAATTACAGTAGTATAATATTCAGCATTTTGCTGTATATTTACTATTACTAGTGAATTTTGTACCATCAGATTATTTATTCTTGTTCATTAACTTTCCTTTTTTTCAGACTAAAGAACCCCCTTTAGCATTTCTGCATTTCTTTTTTTTTTTTTTTTTTTTTTGAGACGGAGTTTCGCTCTTGTTACCCAGGCTGGAGTGCAATGGCACAATCTTGGCTCACCGCAACCTCTGCCTCCTGGGTTCAAGTAATTCTCCTGCCTCAGCCTCCTGAGTAGCTGGGATTACAGGCACGTGCCACCATGCCCAGCTATTTTTTTTGTATTTTTAGTAGAGATGGGGTTTCACCATGTTGACCAGGATGGTCTCCATCTCTTGACCTCGTGATCCACCCGCCTCGGCCTCCCAAAGTGCTGGGATTACAGACTTGAGCCACCGCACCCGACCTTTTTAGCATTTCTTGTAAGACAGGCCTGGTGCTTATAAAATCCCTAAGATTTTGTTTATCTGGAAAAGTCTTTCTCTTTTATGTTTGATGGATATTTTTGCTGGATACGATATTCTGGGAAAAAAGTGTTTTCCCTTCAGCATTTTTTATATGTCATAGCACTCTCCAGGCCTGTAAGAGTTCCACTGATAAATTTGCTGCCAAATGTATTGGAGTGTCTTTAAATGTTACTTGTTCTTCTTTCTTGCTGTTTTTAGAATCCTTTCCTTATACTTGACCTTTGGAAGTTTGATTATTAATTGTGTCCAGTTAGTCTTATTTGGGTTAAATCAGCTTGGTGTTCTGTAACTTGCTTGTACTTTAATACTGATATCTTTCTTTAGGCTTGTAATGTTCTCTTTTATTATCTTTTTGAATGAACTTTCTACCCAGATCTCTCTCCCCACTTTATGACCAATAACTCTTAGATTTTCCATTTGAAGCTAACTTCTAGATCTTATATGCATGCTTCTCTCTTTTTTATTTTATTTTCCTTTGTCTCCTCTATATTTTTTGAATAGCCTGTCTTTGAGTTTCTGAATTATTTCTTCTGCTTGATTAGTTATTCTGTTCAGAGTCCCTGATGCATTTTCAGTTGTTTGTCAACTAAATATTTTAGCTCAAGAATTCCTGCTTGATCTTTAAAATTATTGCAATTCTTTTTGTTATCTGACAGGATTCTGAATTTCTTCGCTGTGTTATGTGAACTATTATTGAACATCTTCAAAACTATTTTAAATTCTCTATTGGAAAAATCATAAATCTCTGTCACTCCAGAATTGGTCAAGGTGCCTTATTTAGTTTTTTTTTTTTTGATGAGTTCATGTTTTTCTGTGTAATCTTGATGCTTGTAGATGTTTGTCAATGTCTAGGTATTGAAGAGTTAGGTATTTAATGTAATCTTCACAGTCTTGACTTGTTTATACCCATTCTTTTTGAGAAGGTTTTTTAAATATTCAAAAGGAATTGACTGTTGTCATCTAAGTATTTGGTTACTGAAGCCGTATGTGCATTGGGGGCACTTCAATCCCAGTAATGCTGTGACTTTTGTAGACTCAAAGACCTACCACCCAGGTGGTCTTGGGTAAGACCTTGGAGAATTTTATGAATTGCAAGGCATTGTCTCTTATTCTATTCCCTTACTTTTTCCCAAACAAGTGGAGTCTCTCTCTCTCTCCATTCTGAGCCACCTGTAAAGGGTGTGGGGGTTGTCAGGTGACACAATAGTGCTGAGTCACACCTAAAGCTAACACAGGACAGGGTCTCACCCGCAGCCTGTGGCAAGTATTGCCTGGCTATCATTAATGTTTATTCAAGCCTGGAAGCTCTTTGGTCAGCAGGTGGTGAATTCTGCCAAAAACAGGTCTTTCACAATCTGGACAACATAGTATCATTATTATTTTAACCAACAAAATGTATTTACTCAACATGTAATGAAATAATATTTATTCATTTATCCATGCAACAATTTTTTCACCTATCCATTTATCAGTCCATCCATTCATTTAAATGTAGCCTACCAGCCAGCCAGTATTTATCCAAACATTGTTGAATTTAACCTTAAATAAAAGTTATTGCATGAGTTTATCCATCAATGTTGTTGACCACAGACATGTTTTATAGGTTGTGATAATTTCAATCACCCAGATGCTTGCATATATTTAAATATTAACAGTTATCTAGGGCAGAGCAAGAGGGCTGTATAGAAGCCTATACCATTCATCCCCCACAAACAGGAAAACCAAATTTTAACAACTAACTACATACAAAAAAAAAAAAAAAAAGCATCACAAAAACTAAAAACCAGGCGAGCACATAGAGTAGTTGGGTTTTACTTCATATCCCTGAAAGAGGCACTGAAGAGAGTAGGCAGTCAATCTTGAATTGCCAATGCCACCTTCTAACCAAGCTCTGGCAGTTGCCACATGGCAAAAAAGAATCTGCCCTTGTGGGAAGGAAAGTGCAGCAACTAGGGTACTTTATGTTCAACTCAGTGCTACCCTGTCACTGCACAGAGAAAACTTGTGCTGGGCTCAGCTGGCACCCACACACATGAAGTACACTTTGACTAACCCTAGCCTGAAGAGAATCACCCATCTCAGTGGTCAGAAGCTGAGTTTCTTGGCAGGTCTTTTCACCACAGGACAAAGTGCTCTGAAATCTTAAGTAAACTTGAAAGGTAATCTAGGACACAAGGATAGGAATTATTCAGCAACTAATAGCTCTGGGCTGGGCTTAGAGCCAGTGGACTAGGGTGACCTACAGAGACAGCAGATGGGGGTGGCTAAGGCAGTGCTTGAGCTACACATTCCTGACCGTATACAATGTTTCTGGCAGCAACAAAACTAATTCCTTCTTTCTGCTTGAGAAAAGGACAGGGAAGAGTAAGAAGAAGGATAAAGAGGACTTTGTCTTGGATCCTGGACACCAGCTCAGCAACAATAGGATAGGGCAGTGGGCAGAGTTGTGAGGTGTCCCTTCCAGGACCTAGCTCCTGGATAACATTTCTAGACACACCCTTGGCCAGAAGAGTGGAACCCACAATCTTAATGGGAAGGGCCAAGTTTTGGCAGGATTCATCAACTGCTGATTAAACAACTCTTGGGTCATGAATAACCAACAACAATACACAGATAGTATATGGACCCACATGGGGCCAGATAGCACTCTGTGGGCCTTGGGACATGTTTGCTTCAGGTGTGATCCAGCACATTCCCAGATGTGGTAAATGCAGTGAAAGACTCCTTCTGTTTGAGAATAGCAGAGATAAAAGTAACGGAGACTTTGTCATCTACCTTAGGTTCCTGTTCAGCCATAGAAGGTAAAGAATTAACTGGGATCTTAGAATTCCTGAGTCCAGGCCTAGACTCTTTGACAGGATATCTGGACCTCCCCTGGCCCACTGAGAAGCACACTGCCCTTAAGGATGAGTCCCAGGCCAGGCAACATTCGTTATAAGCACATTGAAAAGCTCTTGGGCCACATCACTGGTGGCCTGGGAGAAACCCTCATTGGCTGGTGGTGGTAGTAGCCATAGAGAGATAGAGACTCCTTTCCCTGTGGAAATGAGTAGGTAGAGTGGGGAGAACTTTGTCTTGGGTTTGAGGGACAGCTCAGCCACAGTAGAATGGCACAACAGGTAAACTTCTAATGTTCTTGACTCCAATCTTTAGCTCCCAGACACCATCTCTGGACCCACTCAGTGCCTGGGGGAACTCACTGTTCTAAAGAGAGAGACACAAACGTGGGCGGCTTTGCGACCTTCTAACTGTAGAGCCCTGCAATCTTGAATGAATGTACGTACTAGACAGGTAGTGGTTACAGTGAGCCTTAGGCAAGACCCAGTGAAGTGTTGGCTTTAGCTCTGAACCAGCAGAGTCCCAGTGTTGCTGGGCACATGGATGCTTTTATCCCTCTACCCCCATTTTCATGCAGCTCAAGCACAGAGAGACTCCATTATTTGGAAGAAAGTAAAGAAAATGTACAAGAGTCTTGTCCTGGCAATCCAGAAAATTCTTCTGGATCTTATCCAAAACCACCAAGGTTGCATGGCTATGATTCTTGATATGATTTGGTTGTGTCCCCACCCAAATCTCATCTTGAATTGTAGTTCCCATAATCTTCATATGTCGTGTGAGGGGCCAGGTGGAAATAATTGAATTATGGGGGCAATTTTCCACATGCTGTTCTTCTGTTATTAAGTTACTTCTCATGAGATCTGATGGTTTTATAAGAGGCTTCCCACTTTCCTGGGCACTTATTCCCTCCCCTGCCATCCTATGAAGAGGTGCCTTCCACCATGATTATAAATCTTCTGAGGCTTCCTCAGCCATATATAACTGTGAGTCAATTAAAATTCTTTCTTTATAAATTACCCAGTCTTGAGTATGTCCTTACAGAAGTGTAAGAAGCGACTAATACAGTAACTTGTTACCACACAGAGTGGGGTACTGCTATAAGGATACAAATAATGCAGAAGCAATTTTGAAACTGGGTAACAAACAGAAGTTGTAAGAGTTTAGAGGACTCAGAAGAAGACAGAAAGATGAGGGGAAGTTTGAAACTTCCTAGAGATTTGTTAAATGGCTTTGACTAAAATGCTGATAGTGAGATAAAAAATGAAGTCTAGGTGGTCTCAAATGGAGATGAGGAAACTATTGGGAACAGAAACAAAAGTGACTCTTGTTATACTTTAGCAAAGATACTGGCAGCATTTTTCCCCTTCACCACCTCTTTCCTAGAGATCCGTGGAACTTTGAACTTGAGAGAGATGATTTAGGGTATCTGGCAAAAGAAGTTTTAAAAGAGCAAAGCATTCAACAGAAAGTAAAACATAAAAGTTTAGAAAATTTGCAGACTGATGATGTGATAGAAAATCAAAACCCATTTTCTGATGAGAAATACAAGCCTGCTGCAGAAATTTGCATAAATAACAAGGAACTGAATGTTAATAACCAAGACAATGGGAAAAAGATCTCTAGGAAATTTCAGAGACCTTCACATAAGCCCCTCCAATGATAGGCCCAGAAACCTAGAAGAAAGAATGGTTTCATGGACCAGGTCCAGGACTACACCACTATCTGCAGCCTTGGGACATGGTGCCCTGCATCCCAGCTGCTTCATTTCCAGCTATAGCTAAAAGTGGCCAAGGTACAGCTCAGGCTGTTGCTTCAGAATGTGCAAGCCCCAATGTTTGGCTGCTACATGATATTGGGAGTGTTGATGCACAGAATACAAAAATTGGGGTTTGGGAACCTCTACCTGGATTTCAGTGGATGTATGGAAATGCCTGGATGTCCAGAAGAGGTCTGCTGCAGGGGTGTATCCCTCATAGAAAACTTCTTATAGGGCAGTATAGAAGGGAAATTTGAAGTTGGAGCCCCCACACAGTCTCCACTTTGGCATTGCCCAGTGGAACTGTGAGAAGAAGGCCTCCATCCTCCAGACCCCAGAATTTTACAGTCTACCAAAAGCTTGCACTATGCACCTGGAAAAACAACAGACACCCAGTGCCAGCTGTGAAGGCAGCTGGGACTATAGATTGTACCCTGCAAAGTTGCAGGGACAAAGCTTCCCAAGGCCGTAAGAGCCCAATACCTACATTGGCATGAAATCGATGTGAGACATGGAGTCAGATAAATTCACTTTTAAAATTTTAATGTTAAATAACTGCTCTATTGGATTTCAGACATGCATAGGGCCTGTAGCCCCTTTATTTTGGCCAATTTCTTCAATTTGGAATGGCTGTACTTACCCAAAGCCTGTAACCCCATTTCATCTAGGAAGTAACTAACTTGCTTGTGATTTTACAGTCCCATAAGCAGAAAGGACTTGTTTTCTCTCAGATGACACTTTGTACTTGGACTTTTTAGTTCATGTCAAAATGAGTTAAGATTTCAGGGGACTTTTGGAAGGGCATTATTGTGTTTTTAATTGTGAGGACATGAGATTTAGGAAGAACTAAGGATAGAATAATATAGTTTGACAGAGTTCCCAATCAAATCTCATTTTGAATTGTAGTTTTCATAATTCCTGCATGTCATGGGAGGGACCAGATGGAAATAATTAAATCATGGGGATGGTTTCTTCCATCCTGTTCTCATGATAGTGAGTTAGTTCTCATGAGATCTGATGGTTTTATAAGGGGCTTCCCCCTTCACAGGGCATTCATTTTCTCCCCTTTTGTCCAGTGAAGAGGTGCCTTCTGCAATAATTGCAAGTTTTCTGAGGCTTTACAGCACATGAGAAACTGTGAATCTATTAAAGTATTTCCTTTATAGATTTACCCAGTCTCAGGTATTTCTACATAGCAGCATGAGACTGGAATAATTTAAGTCTGCAAGAGCCACAGCACTATTGGGCTCGGGACCCTTGTATCTTCAAATATCTGAGAAGCCTTCCCAGGAAGGACAGTAACAAAAATTTTCATACTGCAAAAAATACAAAAAAGATCAATATTCCAATATAAGAGTGTTATAGAATACCAGGAAGATTTAACCAAAGGAGACTACCTCAAGACACTTAACAATCAAACTTCCAAACATCAGTGATAAGGAAAAGAGTCCAAAGAGAGTGAGAGAAAAGAAAAAAAATATTACACAATGGAACACCAATATATTTGGTAGCAAACTTTTCACTGAAGACCTTAGATTCCTAGAGAGACTGACATGTCATATTTAAAGTGTGGAAAGAAAACAAAATTGCCCTAAAATAGTATACCTTGTGAAGAAGACCTTCAAGTAGGAAGGAGAAATAAAGATGTTCCTAGCAAAACAAAAGCTTAGGCCTTTTGTCAACACCAGACCTACTGTACAAGAAATGTTAAAGGGAATTCTTTAATCAGAAAGGATGTAACTAAGCAATAAAAAATCATCTGAAGGTGCACAACTCACCAGTAATAGCACATGGAAAAATACAGAATATTATAAAATTGTAATTATAATGTGCAAACTACTCTAAAGTAGAAAAACCAAACAATTAATCATTCAAAATAATTATATGACACAGCTTTTCATTAAAAAAAACTACTCAGGAATGCTGGGAAAATGGCCGCCTAAGAACAGCGCAGGACTTCAGCTCCCAGTGAAAGTGCAGAGGGTGAGTGGACGCCGCATTTCCAGACGAACTCTTATTGCCCACAGACCAGGAGATACCCAGGAAGAGGGGTCCCAGCCCGTGCGGCTGTTTTGGCCCCCGTGGGGCTGATTCCGCCCGCGCGGCTGCTGTGACCATGCCCTGTTGCTGCGGTTCTCCCTACAAAAGCCACTGGTCTGGGAGCCCTCTTAGCTGGCGAGCAGAACGCTGAGACGGCAGAGTGGCCCATTCCTCTGAAATAGTGAGCCAGGCCAGGAGATTCCTAGGCAAAAAATCCGCCAGAAGCCGGCGCCACAGTTCGAGCCAACTCCGTGAGTCGCAGCACTGGAGATCCCGGCGCCTTTTCAACAAGCGACCGGAACGCGGGGTCGTTCAACTTAAAAGAAAAGACTCTGAGTCAGGGAGCCAGGTGATCAGGCTCGGTTGGTCCCACCCCTCCACCCCCAACAACAATGAAAACAAAAACAGTAATTGGAAACCCTCTGGGTTGAGCCCTTCAAACCAAGCACAGCTGAACCGGGATGGTCCGGCTCCGTGGGGGAGGAGCTTCCGCCATTACTGAGACTTTCCACCCCTACGGAGGCAGGCTGCCATTGCCGAGGCAAACCGCCCTTGCCGAGGCAAACTGCCAAAACAGAGAGAGTCCGCCATAACAGAGGCGGGGCCACCATTGCTGAGACAGTTCTAACTACGCCCATATAAAAAGGACTACAGGGAAGAGCTCAGGGCAGCTGGACGGAGCCCACAGCAGCTCAGCAAAGCCCCTGGGGGCAGGCAGTGGCTAGGCCTGCTGCTAGCTGGGCGGGTCAGACCTGAAAGAAAAATCAAAAAAGGCAGTAGTGCAGCGGAAACTCATAAAGCTCCAACTCCCTGGGACAGAGACAGACAACAGGTGGATAAACCCACAAAAATGGAAAGAAACCAGCGCAAAAAGGATGAAAACTCCCGAAACCAGAACACCTCTCCTCCTAAAAGGGATCACAACTCCTCACCAGCAAGGGAACCAGACTGGATGGAGAAGGAGGATGATGAAATGACAGAATCAGACTTCAGAAGGTGGGTAGTAAGAAACTACAGTGAGCTAAAAGAACATGTTCTAACCGAACGCAAAGGACATAGGTACCTTGAAAAAAGATTGGACGAACTGCTGACGAGAATGGACAGCATAGAGAGGAGTATAAGTGAATTGATGGAGCTAAAAAACGCAACACGAGAACTTCGTGAAGCATGCACAAGCTTCAACAGCCGAATTGACCAAGCAGAAGAAAGGATATCAGAGGTCGAAGATCAACTCAATGAAATAAAAAGAGAAGGCAAGAACAGAGAAAAAAGCGCAAAAAGGAATGAACAAAATCTTCAAGAAATGTGGGACTATGTGAAAAGACCTAATCTACGTCTGATAAGTGTACCTGAATGTGATGAAGAGAATGAATCCAAGCTGGAAAATACTCTTCAGGATATTATCCAGGAAAACTTCCCTAACCTAGCAAGGCAGACCAATATTCAAATCCAGGAAATACAGAGAACACCACAAAGATATTCCTCAAGAAGAGCAACCCCAAGGCACATAATCTTCAGATTCACCAGGGTTGAAATGAAGGAGAAAATGCTAAGGGCAGCCAGAGAGAAAGGTCGGGTTACCCACAAAGGGAAGCCCATTAGACTCACAGCAGATCTCTCAGCAGAAACCCTACAAGCCAGAAGAGATTGGGGGCCAATATTCAACATCCTTAAAGAAAAGAACTTTCAACCCAGAATTTCCTATCCAGCCAAACTAAGCTTCATAAGTGAAGGAAAAATAAAATCCTTTGTGAACAAGCAAGCACTCAGAGATTTCATCACCACCAAACCTGCCCTGCAAGAACTCCTGAAAGAGGCTGTACACATATAAAGGAACAACCAGTACCAGCCACTTCAAAAACACACCAAATGGTAAAAGAGCATCAACACAATCAAGAATCTGCATCAACTAACCAACAAAACAGCCAGGTAGCATCAAAATGACAGTATCAAATTCACACATAACAATACTATCCCTAAATGTCAATGGACTAAATGCCAATCAAAAGACACAGACTGGCAAATTGGATAAAAAGCCAAAACCCATCAGTGTGCTGTATCCAGGAAACCCATCTTACATGCAAGGATACACAAAGGCTCAAAATAAAGGGATGGAGGAAGATTTATCAAGCAAATGGAGAGCAAAAAAAAGGCAGGAGTTGCAATTCTCATCTCTGATAAAATAGACTTTAAAGCAACAAAGATCAAAAGAGACAAAGAAGGACATTACATAATGGTAAAGGGATCACTGCAACAAGAAAAGCTAATGATCCTAAATATATACACACCCAATACAGGAGCACCCAGATACATAAGGCAAGTTCTTAATGACTTACAAAGAGACTTAGACTCCCACACAATAGTAGTGGGAGACTTTAACACCCCATTGTCAATATTAGACAGATCAACCAGACAGAAAATCAACAAGGATATCCAGGACCTGAATACAGACCTGGAACAAGCAAACCTAATAGACATTTACAGAACTCTCCACCCCAAATCCACAGAATATACATTCTTCTCAGCACCACATCACACCTACTCTAAAATTGACCACATAATTGGCAATAAATCACTCCTCAGCAAATGCAAAAGAACAGAAATCATAACAAACAGTCTCTCAGACCACAGTGCAATCGAATTAGAACTCAGAATGCAGAAACTAACTCAGAACTGCACAGCTTCATGGAAACTGAATAACTTGCCCTTGAATGTTGACTGGATAAGCAATGAAATGAAGGTAGAAATAAAGATGTTCTTCAAAACCAATGAGAACGAAGACACAACATACCAGAATCTCTGGGATACATTTAAAGCAGTCTCTAGAGGAAAATATATAGCAATGAGTGCCCACATGAGAAGAAAGGAGAGATCTAAAATTGACACCCTATCATCAAAATTGAAAGAGCTAGAGGAGCAAGATCAAAAAAACTCAAAACCTAGCAGAAGACAGGAAATAACTAAGATCAGAGCAGAACTGAAGGAAATAGAGACACAAAAAACTCTTCAAAAAATCAATAAATCCAGGAGCTGGTTTTTTGAAAAGATCAACAAAATAGACAGACCACTAGCCAGATTAATAAAAAAGAAAAGAGAGAATAACCAAATTGATGCAATAAAAAACGATAAAGGGGATATCACCACAGATTCCACAGAAATCCAAACCATCATCAGAGATTATTACAAACAACTCTATGCACATAAACTAGTAAACCTGGAAGAAATGGATAAATTCCTGGACACCTGCATCCTCCCAAGCCTAAACCTGGAAGAAGCCGAAACCCTGAATAGACCAATAACATGGTCTGAAGTCGAGGCAGCAATAAAGAGCCTACCACCCAAAAAAAGCCCAGGTCCAGATGGGTTCACAGCTGAATTCTACCAGACATACAAAGAGGAGCTGCTACCATTCCTTCTGAAACTATTCCAGACAATCCAAAAAGAGGGAATCCTTCCCAAATCATTTTATGAGACAACCATCATCCTGATACCAAAACCCGGCAGAGACTGAACAAGAAAAGAAAATTTCAGGCCAATATCCATGATGAACATAGATGCAAAAATCTTCAATAAAATACTGGCAAACCGATTGCAACAGCATATCAAAAAGCTCATCCACCATGATCAAGTAGGATTCATCCCGGGGATGCAAGCCTGGTTCAACATACGCAAGTCCATAAACGTAATTCACCACATAAACAGAACCAAAGACAAAAACCACATGATTATCTCGATTGATGCAGAGAAGGCTTTTGACAAAATTCAACAACCCTTTATGCTAAAAACCCTCAATAAACTAGGTATTGACGGAACGTATCTCAAAACAATAAAAGCTATTTACGACAAACCAAGAGCCAATATCATACTGAATGGGCAAAACTGGAAGCATTCCCTTTGAAATCTGGCACTAGACAAGGATGCCCTCTCTCACCACTCCTATTCAATATAGTACTGGAAGTTCTAGCCAGAGCAATCAGGCAAGAAAAAGAAATAAAGGGTATCCAAATTGGAAAGGAGGAAATCAAATTGTCTCTATAAGACCCCATCATCTCAGCCCCAAATCTCCTGAAACTGATAAACAACTTCAGCAAAGTCTCAGGATACAAAATCAACGTGCAAAAATCACAAGCATTCCTATACACCAGTAATAGACTTCAAGAGAGCCAAATCAAGAACGAACTGCCATTCACAATTGCTACAAAGAGAATAAAGTACCTAGGAATAGAACTAACAAGGAATGTAAAGGACCTCTTCAAGGAGAACTACAAGCCATTGCTCAACGAAATAAGAGAGGATACAAACAGATGGAGAAACATTCCATGTTCATGGTTAGGAAGAATCAACATCGTGAAAATGGCCATACTGCCCAAAGTAATTTACAGATTCAACGCTATTCCCATCAAGCTACCAATGACCTTCTTCACAGAACTGGAAAAAAACACCTTAAACTTCATATGGAACCAAAAGAGAGCCCGCATAGCCAAGTCAATTCTAAGCAAAAAGAACAAAGCAGGAGGCATCACACTACCGGACTTCAAACTATACTACAAGGCTACAGTAATCAAAACAGCATGGTACTGGTACCAAAACAGAGATATAGACCAATGGAACAGAACAGAAGCCTCAGAGGAAATACAACATACCCACAACCATCTGATCTTCGACAAACCTGACAAAAACAAGCAATGGGGAAAGGACTCCCTGTTTAATAAATGGTGTTGGGAAAACTGACTAGCCATGTGCAGAAAGCAGAAACAGGACCCCTTCCTGACACCTTACACCAAAATTAACTCCAGATGGATTAAAGACTTAAATATCAGACCTAATACCATAAAAACCTTAGAAGAAAATCTAGGCAAAACCATTCAGGACATAGGTGTAGGCAAGGACTTCATGACCAAAACGCCAAAAGCAAGGGCATCAAAAGCCAAAATAGACAAATTGGACCTAATCAAACTCCACAGCTTCTGCACGCCAAAAGAAACAGTCAGTAGAGTGAATCGGCAACCAACAGAATGGGAAAAAATTTTTGCAGCCTACCCATCTGACAAGGGGCTGATATCCAGAATTTACAAAGAACTAAAGCAGATCTACAAGAGAAAAACAAACAAGCCCATTCAAAAATGGGCGAAGGATATGAACAGATACTTTACAAAAGAAGACATACAGGAGGCCAACAAACATATGAAAAAATGCTCATCATCACTGGTCATCAGAGAAATGCAAATCAAAACCACATGGAGATACCATCTCACACCAGTTAGAATGGCGATCATTAAAAAATCTGGAAACCACAGATGCTGGAGAGGATGTGGAGAAAAAGGAACACTTTTACACTGTTGGTGGGAATGTAAATTAATTCAACCATTGTGGAAGACAGTGTGGCGATTCCTCAAGGACCTAAAAATAGAAATCTCATTTGACCCAGCAATCCCATTACTGGGTATATATCCAAAGGATTATAAATCATTCTACTACAAGGACACGTGCACACGAATGTTCATTGCAGCACTGTTTACAATAGCAAAAACCTGGAACCAACCCAAATGCCCAACGATGATAGACTGGATAGGGAAAATGTGGTACATATACACCATGGAATATTACGCAGCCATCAAAAACGATGAGTTCACGTCCTTTGTAGGGACATGGATGAACCTGGAAACCATCATTCTCAGCAAACTGACACAAGAGCAGAAAATCAAACACCATATATTCTCACTCATAGGCGGGTGTTGAACAATGAGAACATATGGACACAGGGAGGGGAGCACTACACACTGGGGTCCGTTGGGGGGAAGTGGGGGAGGGGCGGGGTGGTGGGGAGGTGGGAAGAGATAGCATGGGGAGAAATGACAGATACAGGTGAGGGTATGGAAGGCAGCAAACCACACTGCTATGTGTGTACCTAGGCAACAATCTTGCATGTTCATCACATGTACCCCAAAACCTAAAATGCAATAAAAAAAAACTAATCAATGAACTAATCAAAATAATAATTACATAACAATGTCATATAAGTAGAAACAACAAAAGTTAAAAAGCAGGAAGACAAAGTGTAGAATTTTATTAGTTTTCTTTTTGTTTTTGTTTTTTGTTTTTTTTTTTGCAAACAGTACTTATCAGCTCAATATAATGTGTTAGAACATACTATTTACAAATCTCACAGTATACAACAGATATGCAAAAAATTAAAATTAAAAATATTAAATTCTAATATCAGATAAAATCACCTTTAATTAAAGGAAGACAGGAAGAAAGAGAAAAGGAAAGACCACAAAACCACCAGAAAACAAATAACAAAATGGCAGGAGTAAGTCCTTATTTATCAATAATAACATTTAATAGACATCCATGAAAGTCTCCAGTCAAAAGACAAAGAGTAATTGAAAGCAAGACTCGATCATGTGTTGCTTACAAAAAATACACTTCATCTATGGAAATACACATAGACTGAACATGAAGAAATGGAAAAATATTTTTCATGAAACTGGAAACAAAAAAGAATAGGAGTAGCTATACTTACATTAGACAAAATGGGTTTTAAGATAAAAACTGTAAAAAAGACAAATAAGGTCACTAGTTTTTAAAAAAGTCATTTCATTAAGAATATATAACAATTTTAAATATGTATGCACCAAACACTGGACCACCTAGATACATTTAGCAGGTATTATTAGAGCAAATGAGAGTGATAGACCCCAATAAAATAATTACTGGAGATTTCAACACCACACTTTCATCATTGTAAAGATCTTCCCAACAGAAAATCAACTAATAAACATCAGACTTAATTTGCACTATAGAACAAATGGACCTTATTGATATTTACAGAATATTTCATTCAAGGGATCTAGAATGCACATTCATTTAATCAACAAATGAGTAACTATGAAGAATAGACCATATATTAGGTCCTGAAACAATTCTTAAAACATGTAAAATTATTAAAATAATATCAAGGAGCTTCTGTGACCACCATAGAATGATACAATTAATAACAAAAGAAATTTTGAAAACTATACAAATGCGTGGAAATTTTTAAAAAGTGCTCCTGAATACCAGTGGGCCAATGAAAAAATTAAGAAGAATATTGAAAAATTGGTTGAAACTAATAATAATAGAAACACAACACACCAAAATCTATAGGACATGGCAAAGGCAGTACTAATAGGTAAATTTATAGCTTTAACTGTCTGCACCTCCGCCCCTCAAAAAACAGAATAATGTAAAACAAAATTTAATGGTGCATTTTAATAAACTAGAAATCAAGGAAAAATCAAACCCAACATTAGAAGAAAAATATAATAAATATCAGAGAGAGATAAATGAAATTAAAATGAAGAAAACAATACAAAAGCTCAAAGACATAAAACTTTTTTAAAAAAGTAAATAAAATTGACCAAACTTTAGACTAAGTATGAAATTGAGAAGAACCAAATAATGAAATCAGAGGTGAAAAAGGATATATTACAAATGAAACTATAGAATTTCAAAAAATCATTAGTGACTAGTATGAGCAAATGTATGCCAATAAATTGGAAAAATCTAGAGAAAGAAATGTTAAAGGGAATTCTTTAATCAGAAAGGATGTAACTAAGCAATACAAAATCCAAAAAAATCCAAAAAATCCATTTGTCCAAAAAAAAAAATGGACAAATGAGATCACATAAATTTAAAAAGCTTCTGCACAACAAAGGAAATAATGATCAAAAAAATGACATAACCCACAGAATGGAAGCATCTTTGCAAACTACCAATCTGAGAAGGGATTAATAACTGAAATATGTAAGGAGCTCAATCAACTTTGTAAGAAACCATCTAATGATCCATTTACAAAATGGATCGCAACCTACCGAGACTGAGCCATAAAGAAATCAGAAACATAAGCAGACCAATAACAAATAACAAAATTGAAACAATAATAAAAAGCCTCCCAGTTAAAAAAAAAGTCTAGGGATTCAATATTTTCCTGTTGAATTTTACTAAACAAGTAAGAAAAACAAACAAAAGAACAAACAAAAGTCCTGCATCTGTTATTGACTGTTTTTTGGATATAAGCAACTTTAACTTGGATGACATGATATCTTGTTGTAGTTTTAATATGCATTCCCCTGACTTTCATTGATGTTGAGCACATTTTCATATACCTTATTGCCATTTGTATGTCTTGTTTTTGGAAACGTCTATTCAGATATCTTGCCCATTTTGTAAGTGGATCATTAGATGGTTTCTTATAAAGTTGATTGAGCTCCTTACATATTTCAGTTATTAATCCCTTCTCTAATCGGTAGTTTGCAAAGATGCTTCCATTCTTTGGGCTATGTCATTTTTTTGATAATTGTTTCCTTTGTTGTGCAGAAGCTTTTTAAATTTATGTGATCTCATTTGTCCATTTTCGTTGTTGTTGTTGTTGTTGTTGTTGTTGCCTGTGCCTGTGGAGTTTTGTACAAGAGAATTTTGCCCAGACCAATGTCCTGGAGAGTTTCCTTAATGTATTTGTGTAGTGGTTTCACAGTTAGAAGTCTTAAATGTAATTCTTTAATCCATTTTGATTTGGCTTGCATATAGCAAAAGATGGAGATCTACTTTCATTTTTCTGCATTTGGATTTCTAGTTTTCTCAGCACCATTTCTTGAAGAGAATATCTTTTCCCAAGTGTATCCTCTTGATTTCTAAGTCAAAAATGAGTTATTTTGTAGGTGTGTGAATTTGTTTCTGGGTTCTCCAATCCATTTCACTGAACCCTGTGTTTGGTTTTATGCCAGTAACATGTTATATAACACCTCTACACAAATACACTACGAAATCTAGAAGAAATAGACAAATTCCTGAACACATACACCTTCCCAAGACTAAAAATGAAAGAAGTCAAATCCATGAACAGACTATTAAAAAGATCTGAAATTGAGGCAGTAATTAATAGCCTACCAAACAAAACATGTCAAGGATCAAAAGGATTCATAGCCAAATTCTACCAGAAGTACAAAAAGAAGATGGTACCATTCCTTCTGTAACAATTCCAAACAATAGAAAAAGAAGAAATACTTCCTAACTCATTTTATGAGGCCAGCATTATCATGATAACAAAACCTGACAGAGACACAACAAAAAAAGAGAATTTCAGGCCAATATCCCTGATGAACATTGATGCAAAAATCCTCAAACCCAATCCAGCAGCACATCAAAAAGTTCATCCACCATGATCAAGTTGGCTTTATCTCTGGGATGCAAGCCTGGTTCAATATGAGTAAATCAATAAACTGTAACATTGCATAAACAGAACCAATGACAAACACCACATGATTATCACAATACATTCAGAAAAGGCCTTCAACAAAATTCAACAGCCCTTCATGCTAAAAACTCTCAGTAAACTAGGTATTAATGGAATGCATCTCAAAATAATAAGAGCTGTTTATGACAAACCTACAGCCAATATCATACTGAATAGGTAAAGACTAGGAACATTCCCTTTGAAAACCCACACATAACAATGATGCCATCTCTCACCACTCCTATTCATCATAGTATTTGAAGTTCTGGTCAGGGCATTCAGGCAAGAGAAAAAAATAAAGGATATTCAGTTAGGAAAAGAGGAAGTTAAATTGTCTCTGTTTGCAGATGACATGATTGTATGTTTAGAAAACCCCATTGTCTCAGTCCAAAATCCCCTTAAGCTGATAAGCAACTTCAACAAAGTCTCAGGATACGAAATCAATGTGTAAAAATCACAAGCATTCCTATACACCAATAACAGATAAACAGAAAGCCGAATAATGAATGAACTCCCATTGACAATGGCTACAAAGAGAATAAAATGCCTAGGAATGCAATTTACAATGGATGTGAAGGACCTCTTAAGGAGAATGACAAAACACTGCTCAAAGAAATAAGAGAGGACACGAAAAAAGAAAAAAACACCCCATGCTTATGGATAGGAAGAAGTAATATCATGAAAAATCGCCATAGTGCCCAAAGTAATTTATAGATTCAATGCTATCCCCATCAAGCTGCCACTGATTTTCTTCACAGAATTGGAAAAAAACTACTTTAAATTTTATATGGAACCAAAAAAGGGTCTGCATAGCCAAGACAATCCTAAGCAAAAAGAACAAAGCTGGAGGGATCATGCTACCTGACTTCAAACTATACTATAGGGCTACAGTAACCAAAATAGCATAGTACTGGTATGAAAACAGATAGATAGACCAATGGAATGGAACAGAGGGTCCAGAAATAACACCACACATTTACAACCATCTGGTCTTTTAAAAACCTGACAAAAACAAGCAATAGAGAAAAGATTTCCTATTTAATAAATAGTTTTGGAAAAATTGGCTAACCATATGCAGAAAGCTGAAAATGGATCTCTTCCTTACACCTCATACAAAAATTAACTCAAGATTGATTGAAGACATAAACACAAGAACTAAAACTATAAAAACCCTAGATAAAAATCTAGGCAATGCCATTGAGGACATAGGCCTGAGAAAATAATTCATAACTAAAACACCAAAGCAATGGCTACAAAAGCCAAAATAGACAAATGGGATCTAATTAAACTAAAGAACTTCTGCAAAGCAAAAGAAACTATCATCAGATTGAATAGGCAATGTACAAAATCTGAGAAAATTTTTGCAATCTATTCATCTGACAAAGGGCTAATATCCAGAATCTACAAAGAACTTAAATTTACAAAAAAAAAAAAAAATCAAAAAGTGGGAAAAGAATATAAACAGACACTTCTCAAAAGAAGACATGCATGCAGTCAACAAACATATGAAAAAAAGCACATCATTGCTGGTCATTAGAGAAATGCAAATCAAAACCACAAGCCAGTTAGAATGGCAATCATTAAAATGTCAGGAAATAACAGATGTTGGAGAGGATGTAGAGAAAAATGGATACTTTTACACTGTTGGTGGGAATGTAAATTAGTTCGGCCATTGTGGAAGACAGTGTGGCAATTTCTCAGGGATCTAGAACTAAAAATATCATTTGACCCAGCAATCCCATTATTGGGTATATACCCAAAGGATTATAAATCATTCTACTATAAAGACACATGCACGTATATGTTTGTTGCGGAACTGTTCACAACAGCAAACTTGGAACCAACCCAAATGCCCATCACTGATAGACTGAATAAAGAAAATGTGGCACATATACACCATAGAATATTATGCAGCCATAAAAAATATGAGTTTATGTCCTTTGCAGGGACATGGATGAAGGTGGAAACCATCATTCCCAGCAAATGAACACAGGAAAAGAAAACCAAAGACCACATGTTCTCACTCATAAGTGGGAGTTGAACAATGAGAACACATGGACACAGGGATGAGAACATCACATACCAGGCCCTCACAGGTGGTGGGGGGTTAGGGGAGTGATAGCATTAGGAGAAATACCTAATTTAAATAACAGGTTGATGGATGCAGCAAACCATCATGGCACATGTATACTTATGTAACAAACATGCACATTCTGCATATGTACCCCAGAACTTAAAGTATATATATATATATATATATATATATATATATATACTTGGATACCATATATATATATATATATATGATATCTGCACTACTAAGTAACCAAGATTTGTAATCAACCTGAGTGTCCATCGGCAGATGAATGGACAAAGAAAATGTGGTACACATATGCAATAGAGTACTATTCAGCTATAATAAGAAATGAAATTCTGCCATTTGCAACAGCATGGATAGAATACGAGTTTTTTATTTTAAGTGAAATAAGTGAGACAGGAAGACAAACTTTACATATTGTCACTTATTTAAGCAAAAAACTAAAACAAATTCATGGGGATAGAGAGTAGAAGGACAGTTAACAGAGGTTGTGAAGGGTAGTGGCAGTGTGGGGATAAAGTTGTGTGGGTTAATGTACAAAGAATATTTAGAAAGAATAAATAAGACCTAGTATTTCCTAGCACAACTGGATGACTCTAGTTAAAAAATAACTTAACTGTAAACTGTTTAAGAGGGTGAAATTGGATTGCTTTTGAAACAAGGAATTAATGCTTCAGGTGATGCATTTACCTGTATATCTCATTTACTCTGATGTGATTAATATGCATTGCATACCTGGATCAAAATATTTCATGTAACCTGTAAATACACATAGCTACAGCAAACTGACACAAGAGCAGAAAATCAAACACCGCATGTTCTCACTCATAGGCGGGTGTTGAACAATGAGAACACATGGACACAGGGAGGGGAGCACTACACACTGGGGTCCGTTGGGGGAAATGGGGGAGGGACGGGGGGGTGGGGAGGTGGGAAGAGATAGCATGGGGAGAAATGACAGATACAGGCGAGGGGACGGAAGGCAGAAAACCACACTGCCATGTGTGTACCTATGCAACAATCTTGCATGTTTTTCACATATACCCCAAACCTAAAATGCAATAAAAAAATATACATAGCTACTGTGGACCTGCAAAAATTAAAAATAAAAGAGAAAAAGAAACAATAAATATATACATATATAAGAAAAAAAGATAAAATTATCTCTAGGTGCAAATGACAGGATCCTATATGTAGGAAAAAAAAACAAAACAAAACAAAAAAAAACCTCAGAAATAATAAAATAGTAAAGTTATAGAATACAAAATTAACATACAAAAGTCAGCAGCACTTTTATACACAAATAACGAACTAACTGAAAAAGAAATTTAAAAAAATCTCATTTATAGTATCATCATAAAACTATCTAGAAATAAATTTAACCAAAATAATATTTCCAGTTTTTGATTGTTATGGATAATGTTAAATTGAACATTTATGTACAGGTTTTTATTTAGGTATGTACTTTTACTTCTCTTTGGCAAATATATAGGAGTAAAATCCCTGGGTCATTGGTAACTCTATGTTAAATTTTGTTTCTATATTTTCTATTTTAATTATTCTTGCTCTAATCTTTATTATTATTTGATTTTTTCTTTTTAATATATAAAGTATTACAGCTATGATGTCCTCCCTCCCTTCCTTCCTTCTCTCTTTGCTTTCCTTTCTCCCTCCCTCCCTCCCTCCCTCCTTCCTTCCTTCCTTCCCTCCTTCCCTCCTTCTCTTCTTCCTTCCCATCTTCTTTCCCACCGTCCTTCCTGTCTTTCCTTCTTTTTTTTCTTTCAGACAGCATCTTGCTCTGTCACCCAGGCTGGAGTGCAGTTGCACAATCTCAGCTCGCTACAGACTGGACATCCCAGGCTCAAACAATCTTCACACCTCAGCCTCCCAAGTAGCTGGCACACAGTACGAAGCCTTGATTTTATATATATATATATATATATATATATATATATATATATATATATATATATATATATATGTGAGGTTTCTCTGTGTTACCAAGGCTGGTCTTGAACTCCTGAGTTCAAGTGATCCTCCTGCTTCCGCCTTCCAAAGTGCTGGGATTACAGGCATAAGCCAGTGCTCTCAGCACTGCTATAATTTTTATAGCACTATTTTATCTGCATTCTGTAAGTTTTACATTTTGAGGTTTTTTTTAAGTATTTTCAATTTTTCCTTGTGATTTCTTTATTTTACTCATTGATTATTTAGTTATAGATTGTTTAATTTCCACATATCTCTGATTTGTCTAATCTTTCCTGTTACTAATTTCTGTTTTAATTCCATTGTGGTTATGGAATATGATTCGTGTGATTTCAAAACTTTTTATTTTATTAAAACATTTTATGGATGAAGCAAACATGTAGTTACTTCTGGAGAAAGTTTCAAGACTCTTGAGATGAAGATATATTTGCTTATTGTTGGGTACAGACTTCTATAGATGTTGATAGTGGTTTATAGAACTGTTTGTCTTCTAGTTCCTAGCTGATATATTGTCTACTTCTCTTCATTATAAAATATGAGATATTGGAATCTCCAACTATTATTTTTAAATTGTCTATTTCTTCCTTCAATTCTCTCAGTTGTTTTATGTATAATTGCATTCTGTTTTTTCAAGTATATATGTGTCTATAATTGTTATATCTTCTTAAGAGATTGCCTCTCTTATAATTTCAAAATGACCTTCATTTTTTCTAGTAAGAATTTTTGTCTTAAAGTCTACTTTGCCTGATACAACTATAGCTAGCCCAGCTTTGTTTTTGTTATGGTTTGCATAATATCATTTTGCATATAATTTTTCATCCTTTTGGTCTTTTGGCTTTCCTGGTTTCTGATGATAAATTATCTAGCAGTATTACTGAAGAATCCTTGTATATGATGAGTCATTTATCTCTTGCTGCTTTCAAGGTTATCTCCTTGACTTTGGCTTTTGTTAAGTTTATTATGATTTCTCCCAGTGGTGGTCCCTTTGAATTTATATGACTTGGAGCTTATTGAGCTTCTTAAATATGTTGTGGCATGCCTTCAACACTCAGGAAGGCAGTTTACACCTTTGCTTTAGCCTTTACTTTCTGCTTTGCATGGTTTAAGCATACATACAACCCTGAGCATGTGCATAGGCCTGCATATGTATATGAACATCTAATTTCTGACAAATACGTCTAAATTATTCAAAGCACTCTTTAGACATCTTTATTTCACAGATTTTTCTTTTATATTTTTTGTTCAGCTTGCCGATTGCCCCAACTGTTATCTCTACCTCAGGTAGCTGAAATATTAAACAATTGCCACTGATTGTTTTCAACAGAAGACACCAGAAAAGCCTGTGTCTACTCTGTGAGCTCTGAATCAAGTTAAATAAAGACATTGCTTGTGAATGGATCATTTTTATTTATTTCTGCTAAAATCGATAAAATGACAGAGCCACAATTTTTATTTGGATAATCTATATAAAATCAGAGATGGTCAGAGTTATAGGGACCTTAAAATTATTCATTTCACTGCCCTCATGTTACAGATTATAAAATAGGTCCAGGGAAGAAAAAGAACTTTCACAAGACCATCCTTTAAAATGGTAACAAAAATACCGGGTGGCCTTTTTGCCTCTAAGATGGAAAATACCGTGGTTCCCAGTGTTTAATTTTCATAATAAAAATCTACTCTGTCCAAAATCTTTCTACCAGTGTAGTATATGTGCTTGGTGTAAAATGAAACTTTTAACTACCCACAGTATCTGGGACTCAGTTGGAGGTCCAGCTCTTATGCCTTTTTACTTCAATTTTTAGATGGCAATATAACATAGCTCACAGGTCATGTCTATGCTCTGACAAGTGGCTTCAAGCCCCAGGTGAACATACACAGGGTTTGCATGTTTTTCTAGCTCAAATGATTGTGAAACAATTGATTATGAGGCATGAAAAAGACAGCCAAATAGCCACATTTAGGATTACATGGTTTACTAAGGGCATAAAAAGCAACAGATACTGTTGAGTGAGATAGGAATATGAACACTGGGGAGTGATAACCTAAAAGTCCTGGCATTCTAAGAGTCTCCTGGCCTGTGGGAAAATCTGAAAGAATCCAGACTTAACATCAGGACTCACCCCCTCTAACTCCTTTATGTCCTTCCCATCATTAAAAAAAAAAAAAAAAAAGTGGCCTCAGGCGTCCCCGAACTACGGCCCGCGGGCTGCATGCAGCCCCCTGAGGTCATTTATCCAGCCTCCCCCGCCACCGCACTTCAGGAAGGGGCACCTCTTTCATTGGTGGTCAGTGAGAGGAGCACAGTATGTGGCGGCCCTCCAACGGTCTGAGGGACAGTGAACTGGCCCCCTGTGTAAAAAGTTTGGGGACGCCTGCTCTAAGGGATGGAGAAAAATGTGTTTCTCTTTTGGGTGACTGACATTTGCAAAGAGACCACTGGGCCGGGACAAGAGGTAATTCAATGAAATGGCTCCCCAAAGCAAATTTTAGGCATTAGTGAGTGAGATGTTTGGAGAAAGGAAGATTTCTTTTCTTCTTCTTCTTTTTTTTTTTTTAAATTGTACTTTAGATTCTGGAGTACATGTGCAGATCATGCAAGCTTGTTGCATAGGTACATTCATGGCAAGGTGGTTTGTTGCCACCATCCCCCCATCATCTATACCTGACATTTCTCCTCACATGATTCCTCCCCCACCCTCCCTACCACTATCCCTCCCATAGCTACCCCCAATAGACCCCAGTGTGTGATGCTCCCCTCTTTGTGTCCAAGTGGTCTCATTGTTAAACACCTGTCTATGAGTGAGAACATGCGGTGTTTGAGTTTCTGTTCTTGTTTCAGTTTACTGAGAATTATGGTTTCCAGGTTCATCCATGTCCCTATGAAGGACACAAACTCATTGATTTTTATGACTGCATAGTATTCCATGGTGTATACATGCCACATTTTCTTTGTCTAGTCTATCATTGATGGGCATTTGGGTTGGTTCCAAGTCTTTGCTATTGTAAACAGTGCAAAAATGACATACATGTGCATGTGTCTTTATAATAGAAAGATTTAGAGTCCTTTAGGTATATACCCAGTAATGGGATTGCTGGGTCAAATGGAATTTCTATTTTTGGGTCCTTGAGGAATCACACACTGTCTTTCACAATGGTTGAACTAATTTGCACTCCCATCACCAGTGGAAAAGTGATCCTATTTCTCCACATCCTCTCCAGCATCTGTTGTCTCCAGATTTTTTAATGATTGCCATTCTAACTGGCATGAGATAGTATCTCAATGTGGTTTTTATTTGCATTTCTCTAATGACCAGTGATGATGAGCATTTTTTTCATATATTTGTTGGCTTCATATATGTCTTCTTTTGAAAAGTGTCTGTTCATATCCTTTGCCCACTTTTGGATGGGTTTGCTTGTTTTTCCTTGTAAATTTGTTTTAGTTCTTTGTAGATTCTGGATATTATCCCTTTGTCAGATGAGTGATTGCCAAAATTTTTTCCCATTCTCTTGGTTGCCAGTTCACTATAATAATTGTTTCTTTTGCTGTACAGAATCTCTGAAGTTTAATTAGATCCAATTTGTCTATTTTGGCTTTTGTTGCCATTGCTTTTGGTGTTTTAGTCATGAAGTCCCTGCCTATGCCTGTGTCCTGAATGGTTTTGCCTAGGTTTTCTTCTAGGGTTTTTATGGTGTTAGGTTTTATGTTTAAGTCCTTAATCCATCTGGAGTTAATTTTAGTGCAAGGTGTCAGGAAGGAGTCCAGTATCTGCTTTCTGCACACTGCTAGCCAATTTTCCCAACACCATTTATTAAACAAGGGATCCTTTCCCCATTGCTTGTTTTTGTCAGGTTTGTCAAAGATCAGATGACTGTAGATGTACGGTGTTGCTCCAGAGGCCTTTGTTCTGTTCCATTGGTCTATGTCTCTGTTTTGGTACCAGAACCATGCTGTTTTGATTATTCTTGCCTTGAAGTATAGCTTGAAGTCCAGCAGTGTGATGCTTCCAGCTTTGTTCTTTTTGCTTAGGATTGTCTTGGCTATGTGAGCTCTTTTTTGGTTTCATAAGAAGTTTAAAGTGGTTTTTCCCAGTTCTGTGAAGAAGGTCATTGGTAGTTTGACGGGGATAGAGTTAAATCTATAAATTATTTTGGGCATTATGGCCATTTTCACAATTCTTCCTAACCATGAGCATGGAATGTTTTTCCATCTGTTTGTGTCTTCTATTATTTTTTTGAGCAGTGGTTTGTAGTTCTCCTTAAAGAGGTCCTTTACCTCCTTTGTTATTTGTATTCCTAGGTATTTTATTCTTCTTGTAGCAATTGTAAATGGGAGTTCACTCTTGATTTGGCTCTCTGTTTGTCTGTTATTGATGTATAGGAATGCTTGTGATTTATGTACATTGATTTTGTATCCTGAGACTTTTGCTAAAGTTGCTTATCAGCTTAAGGGGAGTTTGGTCTGAGGCAATGGAGTCTCCTAAATATACAATCATGTCATCTCCACATAGAGACAATTTGACTTCCTCGTTTCCTAATTGAATACACTTTATTTATTTTTCTTGCCTGATTGCTCTGGCTAGAACTTCCAATGCTATATTGAATAAGAGTTGCAAAAGAAGGCATCCTTGTCTAGTGCCAGATTTCAAAGGGAATGCTTGCAGTTTTTGCCCCTTCAGTATGATATTGGCTGTGGATTTGTCATAAATAGCTTTTATTATTTTGTGATAGGTTCCACTGATACCTAGTTTATTGAGAGTTTTTAGCACAAAGGGCTGTTGAATTTTGTCAAAGGCCTTCTCATCATCTATTGAGATAATCATGTGTTTTTTTCTTTGGTTCTATTATGTAGTGTATTATGTTTATGAACTTGTGTATGTTTGAGGAGAGACAAAAGAAAGCTTTGTTTAATGTAAACTCCAAAGTCAGTGTGTTCTAGGAAGGAGAGATAAAGTCATGCTTACAAACGTATGTCTTCTTTTCCCCTTACCATTTCACTGCCCACTCCTTCTGCCATCTCTACAGCTGCTGAGGTAATATCAGAGAATAAATCCCTCTTGTCTGGGGATTATAATAATGCAAGCACAGTGTAGGTTGATAAAAATGTTTACCATCAACACCAGCACATGGGAAAAGGGTTTGCCAGGTGATTTGTGCTAAATCAAAGTTTTTTTTTCTTTTAGTTTTCTGTAGAATGAAACAAAACAAAACATATTTAAATGCCCTTTTTATTATAATACTTTCAGATTTTTGTGATCAGTTTCTCATTCATATATACTCAGAAAGTGCATAGAAAAAATAATTTAATTCTTCTATTATTAAATATTTAATAATCTATGAAAAAGGTGCTATTTAAAGAAACACAAAGATATGTTTGTAATAGTGATATAATTATTCTTGCCTTTCATTTAACTAATTGCCAAGAAAATGATCAGCTATTATAATTAACTATTCAATTTGAAATCTATAGAGGTACATGGTGGGCATATATTTCTGTTTAAATAGTTGCTTGACTCATTATACCCTGGTAACTTGATATTTCTGTGATAATCCTATGAGTTGTAAATATTTTATCTTTCAAAGCAGGTGTAGTTGAAGTGTTTATAGCTTTTTTAAAATTTGACAGAAATATTAGAATTCTTACACTGTGGAGAAACAAAAAAGTGAACATATATTTTTCAATGTAAATATAAAGAGAGAATTGAGCCATTCAGAAATGACCTATGTAATACTGGTTAGTGACTAAAATCTATTATCTTACTATCTGTCCTGTTAGAAATTCCATAATGTAAATTTCATGAAGACAAGATTCTGATTTGAGTGTCTTGTTTACCTCTGTAGCCTCACTATCTAGAGCACTATTAGACTGAGAATAGGCATGCCCTCAATAAATATTTATTGAAGAAGTATTGAAGAAATAGGCATTTAGAATGTAGAGAAGATTTTTAAACAAGAATATGATCAGGTGTCTGGCAAGATGGCCAAATAGGAGGAGCTCCGGTCTGAAGCTCCCAGAGAGATCAAAGCAGAAGGCAGGTGATTTCTGCATTTTCAACTGAGGTACCAGATTCATCTCATTAGGACTGGTTAGACAGTGGGTGCAGCATAAGATAAAACCTTTGAGAAAAGGTTAAAGGAATTGTTAACTGGAATAACCAGTTTAGAGAAAAATATAAATGACCTGTTGAAGCTGAAAAACACAGCACAAGAACTTCATAAAGCATACACAAATATCAATAGCTAAATTGATCAAATGAAATAAAGGATATCATAGATTGAAGATCAAGTTAATAAAATAAACTGTGAAGACAAAATTAAAAAGAAAAGAATAAAAAGGAACAAACAAAGCCTCCAATAAATGTGGGTCTATGTGAAAAGACCAAAGCTACATTTGATTGGTATACCTGAAAGTGATGGGGAGAATGGAACCAAGTTGGAAAACACTATTCAGGATATTATCCAGAAGAACTTCTCCAACCTAGCAAGACAGGCCAACATTCAAATTCAGGAAATACAGAGAACACCAAAAAGATACACCTTGAGAAGAGAAACTCAAAGAAACATGATCTTCAGATTCATCAAGTTTGAAAAGAAGAAAAAAATGTTAAGGGCAGCCAGAGAGAAAGGTCAGGTTACTAACAAGGGAAGCCCATCAGAATAACAGTGGATCTCTCTGCAAAAAGCCTAAATAAGTATTGAACAATTAGAACACACAGACACAGGGATGAGAACATCACACACCAGGGCCTGGGGGTACAGGGCTAGGGGAGGAATAGCAGGGGGTGGGGGTATTGGAGAGGGATAGCATTAGGAGAAACACCTAATGTAGATGATGGGACAATGGATACAGCAAACCACCACCATGGCATGTGTATACCTATGTAACTAAACTGCATGATCTGCAAAGGTACCCCAGAACTTAAAGTTATATATATATATATATATATATATATATATATATATATATATATATATAATAAAAAATAAATCCTGAAGCCTGCTTTCTACATTCACCAAAAAAAAAACTTGTACATAATTTCTAATTTGTCAAATACAGGTTAAAAAAAAAAAAGCCTGGGGACAATGTTCAACATGCTTAAAGAAAAAAAAATTCAACCCAGAATTTTATAAGAATTTTATATCAAGCCAAAGTAAGCTTCATAAGCAAAAGAGAAATAAAATCTGTTACAGACAAGCAAATACTGAAAGATTTTGTCACCACTAGGCCTGCTTTGCAAGAGCTCCTGAAGGAAGTGTTAAATATGGAAAGGAAAACCCAGGACCAGCCACTGTAAAAGCATAGCAATTATAAAGGCCATCAACACTATGAAGAAATTACATCAACTAATGGACAAAATAGCCACCTTGCATCATAATGACAGGATCAAATTCACACATAGCAATATTAATCTTAAATGTATTTTGGCTAAATGCCTCAATTAAAAGACACAGACTGACAAATTGGATAAAGAATCAAGATCCATTGGTGTGCTGTATTTAGGAGACCCATCTCACATGCAAAGACACACATATGCTCAAAATAAAGAGATGGAGGAAGATTTACCAAGCAAATTGAAAGCAAAAGAAAAAAAAAGAAAGAAAGAAAGAAAAGAAAAACACACACACAAAAAAACAGAGGCTGGAATCCTAAGTCTCTGATAAACTCTTTAAACCAAAAAAGATAAAAAAGACAGATAAGGAAATTACATAAGGATAACAAGATCAATGCAACGGGAAGAGCTAATTCTTCTAAATATATATGCACCCAATACAGGAGCACCCAGATTCACAAAGCAAGTTCTTAGAGACCTACAAAAGGACATAAATTCCCACACAATAATAGTAAGAAACTTTAACACCCAACTGTCAACATTAGACAGATTAGCAAGGGAGAAAATTAACAAGGACATTCAGGACTTGAACTCAGCTCTCAACCAAGCTGATCTAATAGACATCCACAGAATTCTCCACACAAAATCAACAGAATATATATTATTCTCAGCACCACATCACACTTATTTTAAAATTAACCACATAATTGTAAGTAAAACACTCCTCAGCAAATGCAAAAGAATGGAAATCATAACAAATGGTCTCTCAGACCAGAGCACAATGAAATTAGAACTCAGGATTAAGCAACTCACTCAGAACCTCACAACTGCATGGAAACTGAACAACCTGCTTTTGAATGACTACTGGGTAAATACCAAAATTAATGCAGAAATAAATAAGTTCTTTATATCCAATGAGAACAAAGACACAACATACCAAAATCTCTGGGACACATTTAAAGCAGTGTTTAGAGGAAAATTTACAGTAATAAATGCCCACAGGAGAAAGTGTGAAAGATGAAAATCAGCACCCTAACATCACAATTAAAAGAACTAGAGAAGCAAGAGCAAACAAATTCAAAAGCTAGCAGAAGAAAAGAAATAAATAAGGTCAGAGCAGAACTGAAAGAGATAGAGACACACACACAAAAAAACCTTCAAGAAATCCATGAATCCAGGAGGTGGTGTTTTGAAAAGATTAACAAAATAGATAGACCACTAGCCAGACTAATAAAAAGGAAAAGAGATAATAATAAAATAAACATAATAAAAAAAAGATGAAGGGGATATCACCACTGATCCCACAGAAATACAAAGTACCATCAGAGAATAATATGAACAACTCTATGCTAATGAACTAGAAAATCTAGAAGAAATTGATAAATTCCCGGACACATATACCCTCTCAAGATTAAACCAAAAAGAACTAGAATCCACGAATAGACCAATAACAACTTCTGAACTTGAGGCAGTAAACTAATAGCCTAACAACCAAAAATTTAAGAAAAACCACATGATCATTTCAATAGATGCGGAATAAACCTTCGATAAAATTCAACACCTTGTATGCTAAAAACTCTCAATAAACTAGGTATTGATGGAACGTATCTCAAAATAATAAGAGCATACAGATGACTCTTTGTAGCCTCAGAGAATTTTCATAAAGGGTAGAGGAATAGTTTTATACTAGGAAACATATATTTCAAAGTTCTTTAATAGGAAGATAGCCCAAATCAGGAGCCACCCAAAATTGTGATCATATATTTCTATTAGTTAAAAACATTAGAACACTTTACATGCTTCCTTACTGCCAGAAATGGACCAAGTTTGTACCAACACATGTAGGCGACTGGCCAGAATTAACTTGGAAGACTCAAAATAATACTCTCCATGTATAAATGTGTTTAATAGTGATGCTGTGCACTTCATGGGGGAAAATGGAGAAGGACAACTACAAACAACTCTCAACCTCTATCATCACTAATAACTTAGTCCTAGTCCTTAACCAGTAAATGCTCTTCAGCAGAACAAAACACCTGCAGTTACCAGACCCACAATGTCAGATGTTAGTGCTCACTAAGTATTCAATACGTTTTTTCTATATTTCTCAACCTGCCTTGTTGTTATATTGGGCTATGTGACTAGTTCTGGCCAATTTATTCTGAATGGGATTGAAGGCTTTTAATGCTGGGCTGACGTAGTTAAGAACCAATGTGCCTACTTAATCTTCTTCCTCCTCCTTCCATGGTAACTTTGGAGGTCACATGTTCCAGATGGTACAGCTATATAATGGCTCATGAGGCTGGGCCCCTGATTCTGTAGGGAGAATTTTGCCACTTACCACCAATGTCAACCTGTATTAACCACTTAATGTGATAATAAATATTACAATGTTAGCATATTCACCATACTTAGAGGGCAGTTTACATTCATCTGTTGTTATTTAACGTTGCCCCTGTAAAAAGTCCTTCTGCTTAAAAGACCTCTGTCTTAGCCTATCACATGTATGTAACATTAGAGACTCTCCTTAGGTATTTAATTTAGGCATTGTGTTATGTAGTTCATAATGCATTAATTGTATTCACTTATCTCATTAACCCATAAGCTACTAACATGTATCTGTGAAAAGGACCCTGAGGAAAGCAGAGCTAGAAAAAACAAGTTACTTTTTTTATTGTTATACTTTAAGTTCTAGGGTACATGTGCAGATCTTGCAGGATTGTAACATAGGTATACACATGCCATTGTGGTTTATTGCCTCCATTCCCCCATCACCTACATTAGGTATTTCTCCCAATGTTATCACTCCCCAATCTCCCCATCCCCTGCAATCCCTGGACTGGCATCCCACCCCCAACAGACCCCAGTGTGTGATGTTTCCCTCCCTGTGTCCATGTGTTCTCATTGTTCAACACCCACCTGTGAGTGAGAACATGTTGCGTTTGGTTTTCTGTTCTTGTGTCAGTTTGCTGAGAATGATGGTTTCCAGATTCATTTATGTCCCTGCAAAGGACGTTAACTCCTCCTTTTTTATGGCTGCACAGTATTCCATGGTGTATATGTGCTACATTTTCTTTATTCAGTCTATTATTGATGGGCATTTGGGTTGGATTCAGGGCTTTGCTATTGTGAACAGTGCTAAAATAAACATACGTGTGCATGTGTCTTTATAATAGAATGATTTATTATCCTTTGAGTACATATCCAGTAATGGGATTGCTGGGTCAAATGGCATATCTATTTCTAGATCCTTGAGGAATCACCACACTGTCTTTCACAATGGCTGAACTAATTTACATTTCTACCAACAGTGTAAAAGCGTTCCTATTTCTCCACATCCTCTCCAGCGTCAATTGTCTCCAGTTTTTTTAATGATTGCCATTCTGACTGGCATAAGATGGTATCTCAATGTGGTTTGATTTGCATTTCTCTAATGACCAGTGATGATAAGCACTTTTTCATATGTTTATTGGCCGCATAAATGTCCTCTTTTGAAAAGTGTCTGTTCATATTGTTCACCCACTTTTCGATAGAATTGTTTGTTTTTTTCCTGTACATTTGTTTAAGTTCTTCGTAGATTCTGTATATTAACCCTTTGTCAGATGGGTAACTGGCAAAATTTTTTTTCCAATTCTGTTTGTTGCCAGTACACTGTAATGATTGTTTCTTTTACTGTGCAGAAGCTCCTAAGCTTAATTAGATCTTATTTGTCTATTTTGGTTTTTGTTATCATTGCTTTTGGTGTTTGAGTTGTGATGTCCTTGCCTATGTCCATGGACCGAATGATATTGCCTAGGTTTTCTTCTGGGGTTTTAATGGTGTTAGGGCTTATGTTTCATTCTTTAATCCATCTGGAGTTAATTTTAGTGTAAGATGTCAGGAAGGGATCCAGTTTCTGCTTTCTTCACATGGCTAGCCAGTTTTCCCAACATTTATTAAACAGGAAATCTTTTCCCTGTTGTTTGTTTTTGTCAGGTTTGTCAAAGATAAGATGGTTGTAGACGTGTGACGTTACTTCCAAGGCCTCTGTTCTGTTCCATTGGTCTGTATCTCTGTTTTGATACCAGTTCCATGCTGTTTTGATTACTATAGCCTTGTAGCATAGTTTGAAGTCAGGTAGCATGATGCTTCCATCTTTGCCCTTTTTGCTGTTGATTGTCTTGGCTATGTGGGCTCTCTTTTGGTTCAAATGAGGTTTACAGTGTTTTTTTTTTCCAGTTCTGTGAAGAAGATCGATGGTAGCTTGATGGAGATAGCATTTAATCTATAAATTACATTAGGCAGTATGACCATTTTTACAATATTGATTCTTCCTATCCAGGAGCGTGGAATGTTTTTCCATTTGTGTCCTCTCATTTTCTTGAGCAGTGGTTTGTAGTTCTTTTTGAAGAGGTCCTTTACCTCCTTTGTTACTTGTATTCCTAGGTATTTTATTCTCTTTGTGGCAATTGTGAATGGGAGTTTGCTCGTGATTTGGCTCTGTTTGTCTGTTATTGGTGTATAAGAATGCTTGTGATTTTTGCACATTGATTTTGTATCCTAAGATTGCTGAAGTTGCTTATCATCTTAAGGAGATTTTGTGCTGAAGTGATGGGGTCCTCTAAATACACAACCATTTCTTCTGCAAATAGAGACAATTTGACTTCCTCTTTTCCTAGTTGAATACCATTTATGCTTTTTTCTTGCTTGATTGCTCTGGCTAAAACCTCCAATACTATGTTGAATTGGAATGGTGAGAGTGGGCACCCTTGTCCAGTGGCAGATTTCAAAGGGAATGATTTCAGTTTTTGTCCATTCAGTATGATATTGGCTGTGAGGTTTTTGTAAATAGCTTTTATTATTTTGAGATAGGTTCCATCGATACCTAGTTTATTGAGAGCTTTTAGCATAAAGAGCTGTTGAATTTTGTTGAAGGCCTTTTCTGCATCTATTGAGATAATCATGTGGGTTTTTTTTTTTTTTGGTTCAGTTTATGTGATGGATTACATTTATAAATTTTCATTGTTGAACCAGCCTTGCATCCCTGGGATGACACTTACTTGATCATGATGGGTAAGTTTTTTGATGTGCTGTTGCATTTAGTTTGCCACTATTTTACTGAATATTTTTGCATTGATGTTCATCATGGACATTGGCCTGAAATTTTCTTTTTTTGGTGGTGTCTCTGCCAGGTTTTGGTATCAGGATAATGTTGGTCTCATAACATGAGTTAGGGAGATTTGCCTCTTTTTGTATTGTATGGAAAAGTTTCATAAGAATTGGTACCAGCTCCTCTTTTTATATCTGGTAGAATTTGGCTGTGAACCAGTCAGGACCAGAACGTTTTTTGGTTGGTAGGCTATTAATTGCTGCCTCTTCTTCAGATCTTGTTATTGGTCTATTCAGGGATTCAACTTCTTCCTGGTTTAGTCTTCAGAGGGTGTAATTGCTCAGGAATTTATCCATTTCTTCTAGATTTACTGGTTTATGTGCATAGAATTGTTTGTAGTAACCTCTGATGGTGGTTTGTATTTCTGTGGAATTGGTGGTGATATCCCCTTTATCATTTTTTATTGCATCTGTTTGGCTCCTCTCTTTTGTCTTTTTTATTAGTCTGGCAAGTGATCTATCTATTTTGTTGACCTTTACAAAAAATAATTTATTGATTTTGTGAAGAGTTTTGTTATGTCTCTATCTCTTTCAGTTCTGCTCTAATCTTAGCTATTTCTTGTCTTCGGTTATCTTTTGAATTTGTTTGATCTTGCTCCTCTAGTTTTTTTAATTGTGATAATAGGGTATCACTTTTAGATCTTTCCTCACTTCTCATGTGGACATTTAGCACTATAAATTTCCATCTAGACACTGCTTTAAATGTGTCCCAGAGATTCTGGTACGTTATGTCTTAATTCTCATTGGTTTCAAAGAATATCTTTATTTCTGCCTTTATTTCACTATCCAGTAGTCATGCAGGAGCAGGTTGTTCAGTTTCCATTAAGTTATGCAGTTCTGAGTTAGTTTCTTAATCCTGAGTTCTAATTTGATTGCACTGTGGTCTGAGTGACTGTTTGTTATGATTTACATTCTTTTGCTTTTGCTGAGGAGTGATTTACTTCCAATTATGTGGTCAATTTTAGAGTAAGTGTGATGCGGTGCTGAGAAGAATGTATATTCTGTGGATTGGGAATGGAGAGTTCTGTGGATGTCTATTAGATCCACTTGGTCCAGATCTGTGTTCAAATCCTGGATATCCTTGTTAATTTTCTGTCTTATTGATCTGTCTAATATTCATAGTAGAGTGTTAAAGTCTCCTACAATTATTTTGTGGGAGTTGAAGTCTCTTCATAAGTCTTTGTGAACTTGTTTTATGTATCTGGGTGCTCCTGTATTGGGTACATATATATTTAGAATAGTTAGTGCTTCTTGCTGTATTGATCCTTTTACCATTATGTAATGCCCTTCTTTGTCTTTTTTGATCTTTGTTGGTTTCAAGTCCGTTTTATCAGAAAGTAGAATTGCAACCCCTGCTTTTTTTTTTTTTTTTTTTTTTTTTGCTCTCCGTTTGCTTGGTAAGTCTTCTTATATCCCTTTATATTGAGTCTGTGTGTGTCTTTGCACATGAGATGGGTCTCCAGAATATAGCACACCAATGGGTCTTTATGTTTTATCCAATTTGCCATTCTGTGTCTTTTGATTGGGTTGTTTAGTCCATTTTTATTTAAGGTTAATGTTGTTATGTGTGAATTTGATCCTGCCATTTTGATACCAGCTGGTTGTTTTGCCTGTTAGTTGATGCAGTTTCTTCATAGTGTCTACAATCTTTACCATTTGGTATGTTTTTGCAGTGGCTGGTACTGGTTGTCCCTTTTAATGTTTAGTGCTTCCTTCAGGAGCTCTTGCAAGGCAGGCCTGGTGGTGACGAAATCTCTCAGCAATTGCTTTTCAGTAAAGTATTTTATTTCTCCTTCACTTATGAAGCTTAGTTTGCCTGGATATGAAATTCTGGGTTGAAAGTTTTTTTCTTTAAGGATGTTCAATATTTACCCACACTCTTTTCTGGCTTGTAGAGTTTCTGCTGAGAGACCCGCTGTGAGTCTGATGGGCTTCCCTTGATGGATACCCAACATTTCTCTCTGACTGTCCTTAGCATTTTTTTTTTTTTTTCATTTCAATCTTGGTGAATCTGATGATTATTTGCCTTGGGGTTGCTCTTCTTTAGGAATATCTTTGTGGTGTTCTCTGTATTTCCTAAACTTGAATGTTGGCCTGACTTGCTAGGTTGGGGAAGTTCTCCTAGATAATATCCTGAAGAGTGTTTTCCAGATTGGATTCATTCTCCCCATTACATTCAAGTATACCAATCAAACTTAGATTAGGTCTTTTCATGTAATACCATATTATTTGGCAGCTTTATTTATTTATTTATTTTTACTTTTTTCCTCTATTTTTGCCTTCTCATTTTATTTCATTGAGTTGATCTTCAATCTCTGATATTATTTCTTCTGCTTGATCGATTCAGCTATCGAAACTTGTGTATGCTTTGTGAAGTTCTCGTGCTGTGTTTTTCAGCTCCATCAAGTCATTTATGTTCTTCTCTAAGCTTATTATTCTTGTTAGCATTTCATCTATTCAGAGTTCTTAGTTTCTTTGCATTGGGTTTGAACATGTTCCATTAGCTCAGAGAGGTTTTTTATTACCCACCTTCTGAAGCCTGCTTTGTCAATTTATCAAACTCATTCTCCATCCAGTTTTGTTTTCTTGATGGTGAGGAGTTGTGATTCCTTGGAGGAGGAGAGGCTTTCTGGTTTTTGCTGATTGCATTGTTTTTGTGCTGGTTTCTTCCCACCTTCACGGATTTGTCTACCTTTTGTCTTTGAAGTTGGTGACTTTTGGATGGGGCCTCTGAGTAGATGTTCTTTCTGTTGATGTTGAAGGTATTTCTTTCTGTTTTTTAGTTTTCCTTCTAACAGTCAGGCCCATCTGCTTCAGGAGTGTTAGAGGTCCACTCCAGACCCTGCTTACCTGGAAATCACTTGTGGGGACTGCAGAACAGCAAGGATTGCTGCCTGGTTTTTCCTCTGGTAGCTTTGTCCCAGAAGGGTACCCACCAGATGTCAGCCAGAGCTCTCCTGTGTGAGGTCTGTTTTGAGATATATGGGGATCAGTGAGCCACTTGAGGAGGGAGTCTGTCCCTTATCAGAGCTCAAGTGCTGAGTGCTGCAATGGGAGCTCTGCTGCTCCCTTCAGAGCTGCTGGGAAGGTACATTTAAATCTGCTGCAGTGGAACTCACAACCACCCCTTTTCCCAGGTGCTCTGCCCCTGGAAGGTTGGGTTTTATTTATAAGTCCCTGACATGATGCTGCTTTTTTTCAGAGATACCCTGACCAGTAAGGAGGGAGTCTGGTTACACTCTACCTATAGAAGCACTGCTGAGCTGCTGCAGACTCAATTCAGCTGCTGTGTAAAATTCCTTGCACTTTTGTTTATACAAGTAAGGTTAGAACTGCCTCAGCAATGGTGGATGTCCTTCCCCAAACTGAGTTAGACTGTCCCGGATCGAGCTCAAACTGTTGTGCTTACTGCTAAACTCTCAAGCCAGAGGGTTTCAGTTTGCTGGTCTTTGTGTGGATGGGACCTGCTGAGCCAGATCACTTGGCTCTCTACCTTCAGCTCCCCTTATTTCAGGAGAGTGGGAGGCTCTGTCTCACAGGCATTCCAAGTGCCATCCAAATGACCACCCAGATTTGTGCTGAAAACCCACAGTGCCAGCTGAAATGGCTCTTCAGTTCTGTGCTAGAAACCCACGGCACTTGTGGGCCTGGCAGAAATCTCATGGTCTGTGGGCTGCAAAGACCATGGGAGAAGTGCAGGATCTAAACCAGAGTGTCGGAGTGGCTAGAAAAGTTTCTGATGGCCTCTGTTGGGTAGGATGAGGGTCCTCTGGCCAGTTACACTTCCCAGGTGAGGCAGCACCCCATCCTGCCTTTGTTTGCCCTCCTTGAACTACATCCACTGTTCAACCAGTCCCATTGAGATAAACCTGGTATTCAGTTGCAAATGTGAAGATCACTCACCTTCTGTGTTTCTCTCACTGGAAACTGCACTCTGGAGGTGTTACTATTAGGCCTTCTTGGCAGACCCTTGAATAAGCAAGTTTCGTTGGAAGATTATGTGAATAGAAATCCTAAACATGGTGTAAGACAGACCTGTAGTGGGTAAGGGTAGGACATTAGGAGGATGTGGATGCTCTGTGGGCAGTATGAGGAGGAATAGTTACTGAAAATAAGGGCAAGAGTTGGGCTGGACAGTGTTCATTGGCAGGGGTCCTCATTTCCCTTTTTCAAATTGCTTTTCCCTTGACACTGGCTTACTTTCTTTTTAATTTTATAGGTGATTGCAAGAGCTCCAAGGAAAAGGCTTGGTCTGGGTAGGGCTTGGTTTCTCCTTTACATGTCCTAAAAATCATGAATTTCATGACAGAGAAGAGATCACCTTCTCTGGCTATCACAGGGCTATCAAAGTGTAAGTACAATAATATAGGACCTAATCCACTGTCAGGAAAGAAATGGTAAATATGTGAACTAAAATGTGGACATGTAGGTTTCATTTCTCATTTTAACATGAGTAAAAATTTTCAAAAGCTACATAAAACAGGCTTTGTAGGAATAATCAGAAAGTCTGACATCTATAAATTATCTGTGGAGTAGCCAATGATGATAGTGGTGAAGTGTGTTTTCTCTATAATAAAGAAATTCTAGCAGGAAACCTGGGATGCCAAAGAAGAGATGAAGTAATTTGAATCTAAAGCTGTAGATACCAGTGACTCTTCAAAGAGTTTGCTGGCCCCGATTAGCCAAGCCAATAAATGCACATGATTTTGTTTTGTGTGTTTGCAGCAATGGGTTTCTATTTTTTGCAGTTTTTTTTTTTTTTTTTAATAGATCTTGTGAGTCAACTACTTTTAGTGGTGACAGGTATCCACAGGGTTAAGTCTCTAGCTAGGCATAAACACTTTTCACAATCTGCCTCCAGCTGACCACACTTTCCTTATCTGCATTCACTTCTCTCTGGATCTAAAACTTAAGCCACACAAGATACTCATGGTTCCTTTAATATAGGTTTTGGATATCTTCTATTAATTACTCTAGCTCTAATCTCTACTCTTCTCTGACCTATTTCATGCTTCCAACAGATTGAGCAAGAGATAAGAGGGAGAATGAACAGTAAGTTTAGGACATATATTTTCCCAGATCTCTTTTCATTAGTTAGCTGTTGCTATGTAACAAACTACTCCAAAATTCAGCTTAAAATACAGTTATTTTTTATGGATCATATAATTCCACGTAAATGTGATTTAGCTTATCTGGGCTGACTAACTGAGTGACTTTGTTTCTGACTGAAAATTTATGAATCATTAACAGAGGAGGTTCAGGTCCACGTTTGTCTCCTTTTCTTGGATCAGCAAACCAGACTTGTCGGGGCATGTTTTTCCCATTCTAATATCAGAAATACAAGAGAGCATGTTCAATCATGAAAGTGTTTTTATAAATTTCTTTTTATTTTTCTTTATTTTTAATTTTTGTGGGTATATAGTAGGTACATGTATTTATGGGGTACATGAGACATTTTGATACAGGCATTCAATGTGAAATAAGCATATCATGGAGAATAGGTTGTCCATCATTCCAAGCATTTATGCTTTGTATTGCAAAAAAAATCCAATTACACTCTTAGTTATTTTAAAATGTATCATTAAGTTATTACTGACCACAGTCATATTGTTGTGCTTTCAAATAGTAGGTCTTATTCATTCTTTCCAAATATTCTCTTTGTATCTGTTAACCACCCCCAACCTCCCTTCTAGTCTCATGTTACCCTTCCCAACCACAAATAACCATCTTTCTAAACCCCATGTCCATGGATTTAATTGCTTTAATTTTTAGATATCACAAACAAGTGAGAACACACGATGCTTGTCTTTCTGTACTTGGCTTATTTCACTTAACATAATAATCTCCAGTTCCATCCATGTTATTGCAAACGGCAAGATCTTTTTTTATGGATGAATAGTACTCTGTTGTGTATATGCTGCATCACATTTTCTTTATCCATTAATCTGCTGATGGACATTTATATTGCTTCCAAACCTTAGTGATTGTGAATGGTGTTGCAACAAACATGGGAGTGCAGACATTTATTTCATATATTGATTTCAATTTTGCAGCAGTGAGATTGTTGGGTAGTATTGTAACTCTATTCTTACTTTCTTGAGAAACTTCTAAACGTTGTTGATAATAGTTGTAACTAATTTGCATTCCCAGCAAAAACATAGGGGAGTTCCCTTTTCTCTACATTCTCGCCAGCCTTTTTTACAGTTTTCTTTTGAATATAAGCCATTTGACCTGGGGTGTGACATCTCATTGTAGTTTTGATTTACATTTCTCTGATGATCAATGCTGTTGAGCACCTTTTTATATGCTTGTTTGCCATTCGTACTTCTTCTTTTGAGAAACACCTATTCAAAGCTTTTGCCCATTTTTTAATAAGATTATTAGATTTTTTTCCTATAGAGTTGTTTGAGCTCCTCATATATTCTGGTTAGTAATCCCATGTCAGATGCATAGTTGTTGAATACTTTCTCGAATTCTGTGAATTGTCTCTTCACTTTGTTGTTTATTTTGCTGTGCAGAGGCTTTTTAACTTGACATAATCATATTTGTTCATTTTTGCTCTGGTTGCCAGTGTTTTGGGGTATTTTTGCTCAGACCAATGTCTAGGAAATTTTGCCCAATGCTTTTTTGCAGTAGTTTTATAGTTTGAGGACTTAGATTTAAGTCTTCAATACATTTCCACTTGATTTATTACATGGAGAGAAATAGAGGTCTAGTTTCATTCTTCTACATATGGATATTTAGTTTTTCTAGCAATATTTATTAAAGAGACTGTCTATTCCTCAGCATATGTTCTTGGCACCTGGGTTGAAAATGAGTTCACTGTAAGTGTGTGGATTTTTCAGTTCTCTCTTCTATTTTATGGATAAATGTGTCTATTTTATGCCAGTACCATGCTGTTTTGTTTACTGTAATTCTGTAGTATAATTTCAAATCAGGTAATGTGATTTCTCCAGCTTTCTTCTTTTTACTTAGGATAGCTCTGGCCTTTCTGGGACTTTTGTGGTTCCACATTAATTGTAGGATTCTTTTTTCTATTTCTGTGAAGAATGTCATGGTATTTTTATAGGGATTGCATTAAACCTGTTGATTGATTTTGGTAGTATGGACATTTTAGCAATATTGATTCTTTCAATACATGAACATAAAATATGCTTTCACTTTTTGGTGTCCTCTTTAATTTCTTTCATCAGTATTTGGTAGTTTTCATTATGGAGACTTTCCATTTCTTTGGTTAAATTAGTTTCAATTTATTTATTTTTTCTTGCTATTATTAATAGATTTACTTTTTAAAATTCAGATTGTGGACTGTTGGCATACAGAAATGCTACTGATTGTTGTATTTTAATTTTGTAACCTGCAACTTCACTAAATTTGTTTATCCTTTCTTATAGTTTTTTTGACTAAGTCTTTAGGTTTTCCCAAATGTAAAATTATACCATCTACAAACAAGGATAATTTGTTTTCTTCCATTCCAATTTGGATGCCCTTTATTTCTTTCTCTGGTCTGATTACTGCTACAAGGAATTCCAGAAGTATGTTACATAAAAGTGGTGAAAGTGAGTAACCTTGTCATATTCAAAATCTTAGAAGAAATGCTTTCACTTTTTCCCCATTTGGTAAGATACTGGCTGTTAGTCAGTTGTATTTGGTTTTTATTATGCTGAGGTATGTTCATTCTATACCAAGTTTTTAAATACTTTTAATTATGAAAATATGTTGAATGTATTAAAAGATTTTACAGCATCAATTGAAAAGATCATATGATTTTTATTCTTCATTTTGTTGATATGATGCACCACATTGATTGATTAGTGAATATTTAACTATCCTTGCATCCCAGGAATAGATGCCACTTGGTCATGATGACTGATCTTTCTAATGTATTGTAGAATTAGGTTTGTCTGTATTTTTTTGAAGACTTTTTTGCATCAATATTTATCAGAGATATTGACCTGGAGTTTTATTTATTTATTTTTTTTAATGTACCTTTCTGTGATTTGGGAATCAGGATAATACTGGCCTCGTAGAATGCATTTTGGAGTATTCTTCTCTATTTTTCAGAAAAGTATAAGATTAAAATTAGTTGTTTAAATGTGTAGTAGAATTCAGCAGTGAAGTCAACAGATTCCTCTCTTTACTGAGAAACATTTTATTATGGCTTCAATATCACTATTTGCTATTGATATGTTCAGGTTTTGAAATTCTCATTAGTTCAATCTGGATAGGTTGTATATGTCTAGGAATTTGTCCAAATCTTCTAGATTTTCCAAAGTATTGGCATACTGTTGCTTATAGTAGCCAGTAATGATTCTTTGCATTTCTGCAGTATCAGACATAATAACGTTTTTTTCAACTCTGATTCTCTCTTCTTAGTCTGACTAAAGGTTGTTTTTAGAAAAACAACCTTTTGTTTTACTGATGTTTTGTGTTGTTTTCTTCATTTTGTTTTTTATTTCTGCTCTGATCTCTCTGATTTTCATCTTTTTTTTTCTTATACTAATTTTGGGTTTTGTTTACTCTTGCATTTCTAGTTATTTAAGATGCATCATTACATTGTTTGAAGTGTTTCTTCCTTTTTGATATAGGCAATTATAACTATAATTTTCCATCTTAGTTCTACTTTGATGTTTCCTATAGGTTTGGATATGTTGTATTTCCATTATTATTTGTCTCAATAAACTTTTTAATTTTCTTCTTAATTTCTTCATTGCCCCACATTGGGAATTCAGGAGTATATTGTTTAATATTCATTTATTTATATAGTTTCAAAAATTCTCCTGTTATTGACTTCTAGTTTTATTCCATTGTGGTCAGAGAAGATGCTTGATATCATTGCAATATTTTTGAAGGTTTTAAGACTTCTTTTTGTGACCTAACATACATTCCATTTTTAAGAATGAATCATGTGCTAAGAAAAATAATGTGCATACTACAACCATTGGATAAGATAGTCTGTGGCCCATAATGTAGATTATGTCTGGTTTTGTTGATTTTTGTCTGGATGGTCTGTCCAATGCTGAAAGTGGAATATTGAGGTTTTCAGCTATTATTGTATTGAGGTTTCTCTCTCTTAATCTCTAATAATGTTTGTTTTACATATATGAGTGCTCCAGTGTTGGGTACATATGCATTTTAAGTTGTTATATCCTTTTCCTGAATTGACCCCTTTATAGTGTTGTAGTGTCCTTCTTTGTCTCTTCTTAGAGTTATTGTCATGAAATCTATTTTGTCTCATATAAATATAGCTACTTCTATTTTTTTTTGTTTCCATTGGTATGGAATATATTTTTCCATACTTTTATTTTCAGTCTATGTGTGTCTTTATAGATGAACTGTGTTTCTTATAGGCAATAAGTGTATAAATGGGTCTTGATTTTTCATTCATTCAGCCATCTTATGTCTTTTGATTGGAGAGTTTAGTCTATTCATATTTATTGTTATTATTGATAAGTAAGGACTTACTTCTGCCATTGTGTTAATTTTTTTTTCTGGTTGTTTTGTGTTCTGCTACTCCTTTCTTTTCTTCCTATCTTCCTTTAGTGAAGGTAAATTTCTTTAGTAATATAATTTAATACTTTGCTTCTTATTTTTTCTGTGTGTGTGTATCCATTATCTGTTTCTTTGTTTTGAGTTACCATGAGGCTACTCAGGAGTCTTCAAGCTTCTTTATCACATCTGTTAATACTCCATTGATCAAAATAAGTCACATGTCTGAGCCCAAAGTAAAGAGGCAGGAAAACATTGTTTAACTTTAGTGCAAGCACTTGAAAAATTAAAAGTAAAGAATATAAACACATGGTGAGATGAAGCATTGGAGCTGAGAACACACTTACTTCACTCTCCCTGAAATTGTTCTTGGACTCTTGCCTCTCTAGTTCTCTTAATTGTGACAATAGGGTGTCGATTTAGATCTTTCCTACTTTCTCCTGTGGGCATTTAGTGCTATAAATTTCCTTCTACACACTGCATTAGCTATGTCCCAGAGATTCTGGTATGTTATGTCTTTGTTCTCATTGGTTCCAAAGAACTTATTTATTTCTGCCTTAATTTTGTTAGTTATCCAGTAGTCATTCAGAAGCAGGTTGTTCAGTTTTGATGTAATTGTATGGTTTTGAGTGAGTTTCTTAATCTTGAGTTCTAATTTGATTGCACTGTGGTCTGAGAGACTGTTTGCTATGATTTCCATTCTTTTGCATTTGCTGAGAAGTCTTTTACTTCCAATTATGTGGTCAATTTTAGAATAAGTATGATGTAACACTGAGAAGAATGTATATTCTGTTGATTTGGGTTGAAGAGTTCTGATGTCTATTAGGTTTACTTGGTTGGAGCTGAGTTCAAGTTCCAAATATCCTTGTTAATTTTCTGTCTCATGAATCTGTCTAATATTGACAATGGGGTGTTAAAGTATCCCATTATTATTGTGTGTGAGTCTAAGACTCTTTGTAGGTCTCTAAGAACTTGCTTTATGAATCTGGGTGTTCCTGTATTGAGTTCATATTTATTTAGGATAGTTAGGCCTTCTTGTTGCATTGAACCCTTTACCAGAATGTTTTTTTTTGTCTTCCATTTTCTTGGTAAATATTCATCCATCCCTTTATTTTGAGCCTCTGTGTGTCTTTGCACATGAGATGGGTTTTCTGAATATAGTACATCAATGGGTTTTGACTCTTTATCCAATTTCCCAGAGAATTTTTTTAATATGTTTGTTGGCCACATATATTCCTTCTTCTGAGAATTATCTGCTCATATTATTCACCCTTTTTTTGACAGCATTGTTTGTTTATTTCTTGTGAATTTTTAAATTTCCTTGTAGATTCTGGATATCCGACCTTTGTCAGATGGGCAGATTGCAAAAATTTTCTCTTATTCTGTAGGTTGCTTGTTCACTCTGATTCTATTTTCTTTTGCTGTGCAGAAGCTCTTTAGTTTAATTAAATCTCATTCGTCAATTGTAGGTTGTCTTGCATTTTCATCTTTGCCCATGCCTATGTTTTGAATGGCATTTTCTAGGTTTTCTTCTAGGGATTTTGTGGTTGGGGTTTTACATTTAAGTCTTTAAACCATCTGAGTTAATTTTTTATAAGGTGTAAGGAAGGAATCCAGTCTATTTTTCTGAGTATGGCTATAATCTCACTCCAGTCAGAATGGTGATTATTAAAACGTCAGGAAACAGGGCTTGGTGCACTGGATCCCAGTACTTTCAGTGGTTAACGTGGGTGAATTATTTGAAGTCAGGTATTTGAGACCAGCATGGTGAAACCCTGTCTTTACTAAAAATGCAAAAAATTAGCCAGGACTGGTGGTGCATGACTATAGTCCCAGCTACTTGAGAGGCTGAGGCAGGAGAATTGCTTGAACCCAGCAGGTGGAGGGTGCATTGAGCCGAGATTGCACCACTGCACTTGAGCCAGGGAAACAGAGTGAGACTCCTTTATTTAATAAAGATAAAGGTCAGGAAACAATAGGTGCTGGTGAGGCTGTGGATAAATAGAAAAGGTTTTACACTGTTGTTGGGAATATAAATTACTTCAACCATTGTGGAAGACAGTGTGCTAATTCCTCAAGGATCTATAACCAGAACTACCATTTGACCTAGCAATCTCATTACCTGGTATGTACCCAAAGTAATATAAATCATTCTGATACAAAGACACATGCACATGTGTGTTTATTGCAGCACTATTTACAATAGCAAAGACATGGAACAAACCAAATGCCCATCAATGATTGAATAGATAAAGAAAATGGTTTACATATACACCATCAAATACTATGCATCCATAAAAAATAATGAGATTATAGCTTTTGCAGAGACATGGATGAAGCTGGAAGCCATCATCCTCAGCAAACTAATACAGGAACAGAAAACCAAACAATGCATGTTCTCACTCATAAGTGGGAGTTTAACGATAAGAACAAATGGACAAAGGGAGGAAAACAACATACATGGAGGCCTGTTGCAGGCTGGAGGGCAAGGGGAGGGAGAGCATTAAGACAAATACTTAATGCATGTGGGGCTTAAAACCTAGATGGTGGGTTGACAGGAGCAGCAAGCCAACATGGCACATGTATACCTATGTAACAATCTTGTACATTCTGCACATGCATCCTGGAACTTAAAGTAAAATAATAAAGAAATAAATACATATTTTAAAATAAATAAATAAATAAAATCATGGAAAAAAGCATCCCACAGAAAGTATAAAGTGAGCTGCTGTAGCTATATCAATATTAGTAAAAATAGACTAAGTCACAAACAGTTACAAGAGAGAAAGAAGAACACTGTATATTAATAAAAGATCAATTTACCAACAAATATAATAATTATAAACAAATATTCACCAAACATAAGAATTCTGAAATACACAAATCAAACTTTGACAAAATTGAGGGGGAAAATAACAAGCTATACAATAATAGCTGAAGGCTTGAATGTCACACTTTCAATAATGGATATAACATCCAGTCAGAAGATCAATAAGGAAATAAACAATTTTAATAACATTATAAACTAACCATAGCTAACAGATATATACAGAACACTTCACCGCACAATGGCAGAATACACATTTTTCTGAAGTGAACATTTTTTCTGAAATGAACATAGAACATTCTCCCAGTTTAGAACATACATTAGGCCACAATACAAGGCTTAATAATTTAACAAAATTACAATACATCAAATATTTTTACTAATTACTATAGAATTGTTGTAGAAATCAGTAACAGAATATGAAGGCTAGAAAATTCAAAGTTATGTGATAATTAGAGGACATACTCTGAAACAACCAATCAAAGAATAAATAACATAGAAAATTATAATATATTTTGAGACAAATGAAAACAGAAACACAATATATCAAAACTTATGAGATTCAGAAAAAGCAGTGTTAAGAACTTTAAATCCATACAGTATAAAAGAAGAAAATTATCAACCAACAATCTTACTGTAGACATTAAGGAAGTAGAAGTAGAAGAATAAACCAAATCTAAACCTAGCAGAGAGAATGAAATAATAAAGATCAGAGCAGAGTTAAATGAAAGAGAATAGAAAAACAATAGAGAAAGTTTGTGAAACAAAGCTGGTTGTTCAAAAAGTTCAACACAATGAATAAGGCTTTAGGTATATTGACTAACAACAAAAATAGAGAAAATACAAAAAAGTCAGAAATTAAAATGGTGATATTGCAACCAATTTTACAGAAATAAAATGGACTGTAAGAGATTAGTATGAACAATTATAAATCGACAAGTTGGAAAACCTAGGTAAAAATTCCAAATGTGTAAAAGCACACAACCCACCAAGAATAAATTATGAAGAAATAGGTAATCTAAACAGGCCTATAACTATTAGAGAGATTGAATCCATAATCAAACACCTCACAACAAAAGAAATTCCTGGACCATATAGATTTACTGATAAATTTTACCAAACATTTAAAGAAGAATTTACACAAATTTTTATGAAACCCTTCCAAAAAGTAGAAAAGGAGGGAATATCCCCTAACTCATTATATGAGGACAGCATTAACTTGATACCAAGGCCAGACAAAGTAACCATAAAACTGAAAACTACCTAAAAATAATCTTTGTGAGTATAGATGTAAAATTATGTAATGAAATACTAGCAATATATACTCAGCAACATATCAAGAAGATTATACGCCACAAAGTAATAGGATTTATTGTGGTATGGCAAGAGCAGTTCAACACACAATAGTCAATCTTTTTTACCAAAATGATCTACATATTCAATTAAATCCCTCTAAAAATCCCAATGGCATTTTCTGCAGAAATGGAAAAATCTGTGGTAAAATTTGTATGCAATCTGGAGAGATCCAAACAGCCACAACAATCTGGATAAAGAAGAACAAATCTGGAAATCTCACACTTTCTGATTTGGAAAAAAAAATTACAAAACTACAGTACTCAAAACAGTGTGGTACTGGGATAAAGACAGACAAACAGACAAATAGGCTGTATTAGAAAGCTTAGGGATAAACTCTCATGTATAGAATCAAATAATTTTAGAAAAAGGTGGAAAGAACACTCAGTGGGGAAAGAACAGCTCTTCAACAAATGGCTTTAGGAAAACTGGGTATGTACACACAAAAGAGTGAATTTGGATCCTGATCTTATATAATATTAATATGTAAGAATTAATCCTAATTGATTAAAGGCCAAAACATGAAACACAAAATAGAACTCTAAGAAGAAAACTTAATAGAGAAGCTTTATGACATTAGATCTGGCAATGATTACTTGCCATGACATGGAAACTACAGGCAACAAAAACAAAGATGGTCAAATGAGACTGCATCAAAACTAAAAACTTCTCTGCACTGAAGGACACATTTAACAAAGTGAAAAGGCAAGCTATAGAATAATAAAATATTTTAAAATCATGTCTGATAAGGGGTTAGTAATCAGAATATATCAAGAATTTCCATAATTTGACAGCAACACAAAACTTTATTTAAAAATGGGCATAAGACTTTAATAGCTGATATACAAATGGCCAAAAAGCATACAAAAAGATGCTCAACATTACTAATCAACAGATAATGCAAATCAAAACCACAGCGAGATAACACTTTACATCCCTTAGAATTGCTACTATCAACAAAACAGAAATAGCAAGTGTTGGTGTGGATGCAAACAAATTGCACCCCTTTTGCACTGTTGGTGAGATTATAAAATAGTGCAATTGCTATGAAAAGCAGCATGGAAATTTCTCAAAAACAGTTCATAAAAAATTACCCTAATATTCAATAATCTCCTTTTTCAGTATATATCCATTTTAAGTACATATTGCATGTATAAGAAAGAGGTTATTTTCACAGCCATATTTATTCACAATACTTAAAAGGTAGAAGCTGCCCAAATGTCCATTGATGGATGAATGGATAAACAAAATTTGGTATAACCATACAATCCAGGCTTTTAATGAAAGAAAATCCTGTTACATGCTATGATATAGATGAATTTTGAGAAATTATGCTAAGAAAAATAAGCCAATTACAAAAAAATAATGTCTAAATCCATGTATATTAGGTATCTAAAGTAATCAAATTCACGAAAACAGAAAGTTGATGGTGGTTACCAAGGACTGGGGGAAGGGAGAAGTAGAGTTGTTGTTCAACTGATACAGTGTTTTAGTTTGGAAAATGAAAATATTCTGGAGATGTGTTACTCAGCAACATGAATATACTTAACACTCCTGAATTTTACATTTAAAATTATAAATTTTATGTTTTTACCCATAATTAAATTTGTATAAATATAAATTGTTTTTAATTACATACCACATTAACAGAATAAAGGAAAAAATCATATGATAATCACAAATGATGCAAAAATATATATTTGGCAAAAATAACCACACTGTTATTATGAAAACACTCAACTAATTAGTATTGAAAAGAGACTATCTGAAAATAATAACAGTGCTATGTAAAAATATCACAACTAACAACATGCTCAGTGTTGAAAGATTGAAAATCTTTGTTCTAAAATCAGGAATAAGCATGCATGCTTTCACTACTTCTATTTAACATAGTACTAAAAAGCCTAGCCAGAGCAATTAGGCAAATAAATAAAAAAATAGCATGAAATGTGTAATGAAAGAAGTAAAATATCATTGCTTACAGATAGCATCATTTTATACATGGAAACCCTAAGTATTCCACAAAACCCCAAAACCGTTTGAACTAATAAATTGAACCATAGTGGCAAAATCAACACACAAAAATTAGTTTTGCTTCTGTGCATTGGTAATAAAACATCCAAAAAGCCAATTAAGACCAATTTTTTTTATAGTAGCATTGAAAATAAACATTATTTAGTAATAAATCTAATCAAGGAGGCAAAAGGCTGGTACACTGAAAAAAACACTGGTGCAAGAAGTAAAAAATACACAAAATAAATGTGTAGATATTTGACATTAGTTGACTGAAAGACTTAACATTGTTGTCTGTAATACCAGCAAAGCAATCTACTGATTCAATTTGATCCCCATTAAAATTATGTATTTTGTAGAATAAAAAAAATCAAATAAATGAAACAAAGACCTTAATGTAAGAGCTAAAACTATAAAGCTATTAGAAGAAAACATGAGGTAAAGAGTCACAGCATTGGACTTGGCATTGATTTCTTGGATATGACACCAAAAGTACAGGCAACAAAATAAAAATATGCATAGAGTTTATTTTATTAAAATTTTAAAATTTGTGCATCTAAAGACACTATCAACAAAGTGAAAAGGCAACCCATAGAATGGGAGAAAAATATTTGTATTACATATATCTATTAAAACATTAATTTCCACAATATATTAAGAACTTCTACAATTCTACAGCAACAACAAAAAAACAATTAAAAATGAGGGAGGGCCTTGACTAAACACTTCTCCAAAGAAGATATACAAAGCCTATAAGAACATTGAAAGATGGTGTCAACATCAGTAATCATTAGGGACATGTCAGTCAAAACCACAGTGAGATGTCCCTTTAAAACCATTATGATGGGGACTATGAAAAAAAAATTGGAAAATAACAACAGTTGTAAAGGTTGTGGAGAATTTGGCACCCTTGGGCATTGCTGGTGAAAATGTTAATGGTACAGCCATTTTTTAAAAACTGTAGTGTGTTTCCTCAGAAAATTAAAAATGAAATTATCATATTAAATCCATTCCTGAGTATGTACTCAAAATAATTGAAAACAGTGACTCAAACAAACATTTATTTATCAATGTTCACAGCAGCATTATTCTCAACGGCCAAAAAATGGAAATACCCCAAATGTCCACTGACAGATGAAGAAATAAACAAATTATGGCATATACATGGAATGAAATATTATTCAGCCTTAGAAAGGAGTGAAATTCTGATACATGCTATCATATAGATGAACTTTGGAAATATTGTGCTAAGCTAAACACAAGAGGAAAAATATTGTGTGATTCCACTTACATGCGGTACATAAATGGACAAAGTCATAGAAGCAGAAAATAGAATTATGATTACCAGTGGCTGAAGTAAGGAGGGTATGGAGAATTACTGTTGAATGCATCAAGTTTCAGTTTGGAATGACGAAAAAGTTCTGGACCTGTACAGTGGTAGTTGTTGCACGACAATATTAATGTACGTCATACCATTGAATTGTACACTTCAATATAGTTAAAACAGTAAGATGCATGTTATACATATTTTATCACAATAAAAAAATTATTTTTTACTTTTATTATTATTATTTGTGTTGGCTCACGCCTGTAATCCTAGCACTGTTGAAGGCCAAGGTGGGTGGATTACCTGAGGTCAGGAGTTCAAGATCAGCCTGAACAATATGGTGAAACCCCCTCTCTGCTAAAACTACAAAAATTAGCCAGGCATGGTGGCAGGTGCCTGTAACAGCAGCTACTTGGGTGGCTGAGACAGGAGAATGGCTTGAACCTGGGAGGCGGAGGTTGCAGTGAGCCAGGATAATGCCACTGCACTCCAACCTGGGCACCAGAGTGAGACTCAATCTCAGTGAATAAATAAATAAATAAATAAATAAATAAATAAATAAATAAATAAATACCGTGACTAGAAATGAATAAAAGTAATAGCAATTTTAGAATAAAATTTATTTTTACCTTAAAATATAAATGCATATATAAATATAAATGTAGTCTTCTCTTGTTATCCATGGAGAACCAGTTCCAGGACTTCTCCACAATGTCAAAAATCAAGGATACTTAAGTGCCCTATATAAAATGGCATAGTATTTCATATAAACTATGCACATATTTCTATATATTTTAAATCATCTCTATACACTTGCAGGATCTATTATAATGCAAATACTACGTAAAATAGTTAACTGTATTTTTGTCTTAATTTTTATTGTTATATGATTATTTTTTTATTGCTTTTTTCCTCAAATATGTTCAACCTATGGTTGGTTGAAACCAAGGATGCAGAAACCACAGATACAGAAGGTTGAATGTATAGTTAAATTTGACTATGTGCGATTTAGATGGTAAGCTCCCAGTACCTAACTAGTACTTGCCATTAACTGATGCTCAAAAAATATTTGTTTATGGATGAATGAAAAATACATGAAATAGTGACAGAAAAACCAGATTAACATGTGCTGAGAAGTAAAGGCGATGTAAAGAAACAGAGACAGCCTTATTAAGCAAACACTGTAGTTATTATCTTCACATTCTGTTGCCTAACACAAAGGATGTTACATGGTACTTACTTAATATTTAACTATTTGAGTAATTAACTAGTAAGAAGAGTGGACATAAATAACTTTTTCTATCTTAGTTAACATCGAACATAATGTAGTTTATCATAAATATGAAGTCTATTGCTTTGTTTTATATTTAAGTGTCACTTAACAACAGTGATATATTCTGAGAAATGCATCCTTTGGAAATGTCATCTTTGTGAGAACACTGTAGACTGTACTTACACAAACCTAGATGATATAGCATACTACACTTCTAGGTTATATGGTATAACTTATTGCTCCTAGTCTATAAATCTGTACAACAGGTGACTGACAATATTGAATATTGTAGGCAATTGTAACACCACAGTAACTATTTGTGTATCTAAACATATTTAAACTTAGAAAGATGAAGTAAGAATATTATAATCTTATGGTACCACTATTGCCTATGTGGTAAGTCATTGATCAAAACTTTGTTATATCACACATGACTGCATTTTCATAGCCAGAAAAAGAGAAAAAAGTGTAACTCTTCAAATGATATACATTAAGTCTATTATATTACTAGAAATTCTTTTTTAAATATTTATATTTCTCTAGCAGTTTTAATGATCCTCACTTTGCCTCTCATCTCCCAAACACACATTTCTGTCCCCATCTTTTTCACACACCCATTTTAGAGGAATCTGCTTAGTCATTCTCAGAGGTTTCTCTAGCTGAAAATCTAAAATACAGCCAGTGACACAGGTTGTGATGAGGTTAACCAGCAGACAAGAAAACTGAAAAGGGCTTATGCCTTAGTCTCATCCTATTCTGACTATATTACTTTCCCACACCTCTCTTTAGGTTTGAACTACCTCATCATACTGCCAAGTAAAATTCAAATTATCCTTTCAGAGCTATTACATGCAAACTACTGATTTGGGGTAAACTATCTTATTAAATGATTTGTTAGCAAATGATCACCGTGTTCAACTCAGAGGCTGAACTGGGCCCTGGCAGAGGTAGTGGTGAGAAATTCTCTGTCCCCACCAGGTCAGGTTCAGGCCTCGAACCCTGTAATATGGTAGGTAATACGAGAAAAACTGAAGTATTTTGCAATCACTAAGAAATAAGGCATTAGAATTATAGTTGGTAAAGAAAAAACTAGACTGTTATTTAATTTCTACCCTAAGTCTAGCATTGACTGGATTTTTTAATTATGATTTTTACATGCTTCTGGCTAGGCCCCATAGGAATAATAACCAGGCTGGATGGATTGGTAAGGAAAAAATTAATTTCTTTCCTGGGCAATACCTTTGAGAAAGCCAATTATCTCTTTCTGTTTGGGTTTCTGTATAATATTGGTAGATAAATCATGATGATTTTCCTAGGCTGATTCCCCAGATCACAATTTTGCCTCAGGCTTGAGCTTTAATGAAACCATGCTTAGATAGTTTTGAAATACAAACACATGTGACAGCTTAAAACCAAGACAAATGACTAATTTTCATTGAGGGAATAATATGATTTTAAGGTATACAAAAGTCAAGTATACTCCTCTTTTGAAAGACTAGCATTTTCATCTGAGCTGTGCCTATTGCAAAAAAAAAAAAAAGAAATCAAATTTTGTTTCTTAGACAGCACTGAATCAACTGGTAGAATTTAAACTACTAGTTACTGGTTAAACTACCAGTTTCATCATATTTGTTTTATCCGTTGACTTCAGTAATCTACTGGCAATGACATGATCAAATAAGTTAACTCTTTTAATTTTTGCTTTCTGTGTTAGAAAGATTATTTACCTAAGAAAGAATACAGAAGTTGATTTGTAACAACCTCTCTGCTGGTTTTAACAGACACGTGAATGGGGATGTTCTTGCTATTCCTAAGTCCTATTTAATTGAGAGTCAAATATATAGTGATATTGAGATTTCCTTGCTGTGACAGCAATTCTCTAACACCAACTGTATGCCCTATAATTCAACTGAATTCTTACACTACCCAGAGTTAATACAGACCCCACAGGGGCAAGTCTTTCACAAGACCACTACCATCTCAGATGCCAGCTGCAAGTTTCAGATGTGCCAAAGCCAATTACACTCCTCCTTGGTTACAAATCTGGGGCTTTCTGTAACCTCCTTGGGTTACATAATTCACTAAAATTACTCAGAGCTCTTGAAAGTGCTATGCTTGCCATTACCATTTTATTACAAATGATAAAATGAACAGCCAGATGTAGAGCTATATAGGCAAGGTCTGGAAGGAGCTTAGTCTAGGAACTGCTGTGTCAGTGGAGACATAGTGTGCCAACCTCCTGGTATATTAATATGTTCACCAACCAGGAAGACCCTCTAGCCTTGATGTCCACCATTTTATCTGGGTTTTATTATGTAGGCATGAGTGATTAAATGATTGGACATGTGATTGAACTCAATCTCCAGCCTATCTCCCCCGCTGTCAGAATGTTGGACTAACTCTCTAATCATGTGGTTAGACTTTCTGGTGATAGCCCCTAACTGGAAGCTATCTAGCTGCCCTCTTTTTCTTGAGCTACCTCTTTAGCATAACAAATACACTGCTATCATTCAAGAAATTCAAGGAGTTTTTTAACTTATATGCAGAGAACTCTGAGCAAAGACAAGACATATTCTTTATTATACCACATAAACACAAGGAGGCACATATAACACAAAAAAAGTTTAACATATTTCTTCTTAGATATGCTTTTGATGGCAACTGAACATTTTGTAAGACCTTAGGTTAGCATCATGAATCTGAACTGTTATTGTATACTATAAACCATAAACTACCAATTGACATAACATTTCATGCAAAGAATGTTGGATAACAGATTTCAACTTTTTTAGATTTATTATCTATGTATGCATTCAACATACATTTTTTGTATGTTTACTATGTTGCAAGTAGTGAGCTAGGCATTACAGACACAAAATGAACAAATCTAATACTCAAGTGCGGCAGACATACAATAAACACATTTTAAAAATAATTACAAATTAGGAGTCATGAGGGAAAAGTTCAAGCTAACATACTAGGAATAAACTCATGTCTCTAGGGGTGGGGAGCCCTTTAGCTAGGGTGGTCAACTTTGAGTAAGAAGGACTTTTAAAGCCAAAGGAAGAGACAAGATAGCTATTGGAAGAACATTCTAGGCAGAGGGAACAGTTACTGCAAAGCACTTTTGAAGTGATTTTAATTCCTTTGAGTAATTAAGTTTGGGGGAAATGCTATGCTATATATCTGAGTTGACTCACAGGTGAGAGGTTAAAAAGAGAGTGTTGCTTCCTCTCTGGGAACAGAGCAAAGAAAGCGTGGGTGGGACACTGACCAATGAGGTTATTCCACATATCCTCCTCTTTGATGTCCCATCTTGCTGCTGTTAAACCTTGTTCATACACTGCCAGAGCACCACTATCAACATTTTCTAGCAGGTACTGCTTTTTTTTTTTTTTTTTTTTTTTTTTGCTGTAAGTATAGGTGACATTGGATGGTTTGGATAACCCCAATGGGGAAGAAAAGGTGTGGCTTTATTAGAGAAAAGAGGTGGTTTGAAAAAATGGAATGGACATACAAAGATCTACTGAAGTTTGTAGTTTAGATGGCATTTTTAAGGCAGATTACATTGCTGGTGCTTTTGATATACCTAGAATGATAGGGACGCACTGTGTCCCCATATTTATTTTTCATTTCTTCCATAATAAAGTAATATCTAATAGCATATGGCCACCTGAATAATGACTATAATTTCTAGCCTCCCTTGCAGCTTGGCAGGGCCACATAGCCGATTTTTAGCCAGTGGCTTACAAGCAGAAATAATATTCACAATTTCTGGTCATCCACTTAAAGGGAAGAGGCATCCCTCCTCTTCCTCATTTATCAATCATACTAGCTACAGTGTAAATGTGATGAGATATGATTAAAAGAAAACCTTACACAAATTACATTTATCAGAGTTTGTTTGAGCAAAGAGCAATCTGTGAATTGAGCAGCACCCAGAAACAGAAGAGGTTTAGGGAGCTTTGCTTTAGCAGTGTGAGTAGTAAGCTTTTATAGGTTGAATGTGGAAGCCGAGTAAATAAATCACTTTGATTGGCTATAGATAGGAATTTGCTTTATTTGGGTCGAAAGTCCCTAGTTAAAGGGTTTTGGCAGTTTCTGATTAAGTTTCGTTTTGTTGTTACATTAGGCTTCACTTGGCTTACGTAGGAGCCCAAGGCACTAGAGCCATTTCTACATAAGGACCTCCCATTTATTTATTTATTTATTTACTTTAATTTTTAAAAATATTTGTAGGTGGCCAGGTGCAGTGGCTCACGCTGTAATCCCAGCACTTTGGGAGGCCAAGGCAGGCAGATCATTAGATCAAGAGATCAAGACCATCCTGGATTGGCCGGGCTTGGTGGCTCAAGCCTGTCATCCCAGCACTTTGGGAGGCCGAGGAGGGTGGATCACGAGGTCAAGAGATCGAGACCATCCTGGTCAACATGGTGAAACCCCGTCTACTAAAAATACAAAACATTAGCTGGGCATAGTGGCGCGTGCCTGTAATCCCAGCTACTCAGGAGGCTGAGGCAGGAGAATTACCTGAACCCAGGAGGTGGAGGTTGCGGTGAGCCGAGACCGTGCCATTGCACTCCAGCCTGGGTAACAAGAGCGAAACTCCGTCTCAAGGAAAAAAAAAAAAAAAAAAGACCATCCTGGCCAACAGAGTGAAACCTCGTCTCTACTAAAAATACAAAAATTAGCTGTGCATGGTGCTGCACACCTGTAGTCACAGCTACTCTAGAAGCTAAGGGAGGAGAATCACTTGAACCCGGGAGGCAGAGGTTGCGGTGAGCTGAGATCGTGCCACTGTACTCCAGCCTGGTGACAGAGCAAGACTCTGTCTCAAAAATATATATCAAATGACAAACAGTCATGTGAAAAGGTCCTCAACATTATTAAACGTTTAGAGAAATCAAATCAAAATATGATGAGGTATTATCTCACCCTAGTTAAAATGACTTGTTTTTCTAAAAGACTGGCAATAACAAATGCTAGCAAGGATATGGAGAAAAGGGAGCCCTCATACACTGCATGTGGGAATATTTGTCGGTACATAGTAGGTGTATATTTTTATGTGATACATGTGATGTTTTGTTACAGGCATGGTATGTGAAATAAGCACATCATGGAGAATGGGGTTTCCATCTCCATGAGCATTTATCCTTTGAGTTACAAACAATCCAATCATACTACTCAAGTTAATTTAAAATGTACAATTAAGTTATTGTTGACTAAAATCAACCTGTTGTACTATGAAATAGTACGTCTTATTCATTCTATTTTTGTACCCATTAATCATCCCCACCTTTCCAAAACTACCCCCATTACACTTCCCTGCCTCTAGTAACCATCCTTCTACTCTCAATGTTGATGTGCTCAATTGTTTTGATTTTTAGATCCCACAAGTGAGCTCATACAATGTTTGACTTTCTGTACCTGGCTTATTTCACTTACTATAATGAACTGCAGTTGCATCCATGTTGTTGCAAATGACAGAATCACATTATTTTTTATGCTGAATATTACTCTATTGCGTTTATGTAACACATTTTCATTATCCATCCACCTGTTGATGGACACTTAGGTGGTTTCCAAATCTTAGGTATTATAAACAGTGCTGCAACAAACGTAGGAGTGCAGATATCGATTTGACAAATTGATTTCTTTTCTTTTGTGTATAAACCTAGCAGTGGGATTGCTGGATTTTATGGTAGCTCAATTTTTACTTTTTTGAGGAACCTCCGAACTCTTCTTCATAGTGGTTGTACTAATTTGTATTCCCACCAACAGTGTACAGGGTTCCACATCCATTTCTCCACATTCTTGCTAGCATTTGTTATTGTCAGCCTTTTAGAAAAAAAGTCATTTTAACTGGGGTGAGATAATATCTCAACATAGTTTTGATTTGCATTTCTCTGAACGTTCAATAATGTTGAGGAACTTTTCATATGACTGTTTGCAAATTGTATGTCTCCTTTTGAGAAATGTCTATTCAAAATTTTTGCCCATTTTTGAATCAGATTATTAGATATTTTCCTGTAAAGTTGTTTGAGCTTCTTATATATTATGGTTATTAATCTCTTGTCAGATGTGTAGTTTACAAATATTTTCTTTCTTTGAATTTTCTGTTCACTTTGATGATTGTATCCTTTGCTGTGCAGAAGTTTTTTAACTTGATGTGATCCCCCAATTAATTTTTTAAACAATATCTTGCAACATTGAGATTAGAGGAACACCCAAGAAATGTTGGTGTTACAGTATAGAAGTCTAGGTCCAAACATCTTGCAAAGAAAAGCCACCATGCTGGCTAATACTTTTCCATGAAAGAGAAATGCATTTGTATGTAGTATAAGCTATGCTTCTGTTAATCACAGTTGAACCCATAGCTTAATTAATCTATTCTTATCAGAAGAAATTGAAAGGCAGAAAATGTGGAATTCTTGAGGAAACTTTACAGAAGTCTACTTGCCTAGCTATGAGTAGTATTCACAGGGTTCACATAACTATGACATAAGCTTCAGAAACATTTAGGGTGCATATTTACATAGATGCATTCTAATACTACTCTATGAGTATTGTTTAGTGGACCATGTTGTCTACAATGTAGAAATGTAGTCTGTTAGCATTGGTATTTTTATATTCAGTGGAGCTGAGTGTACTGGACTCCTTCTCATGGGAGCCATAATTTGGACCAATGAACCCCATGAACTGAATTCAGCATTAGTCTTCCTTACATTTCTGAAACAGAAGAAACACCTACCTAAAGAAAACAGACTCAGGTTAATAAATGTTATTATCTGAGTTGAAACTTGTTCAGATTAATCAAAGGGAAATTCTTCTGCTTTTTGGAATTTAGTGTTCGATGTCATTACTGAAAACATCTATAATCAGTTTTATTCCTCAGCACCTTTTGATCATACATTAATTAGTTCATTTAAATGATACTGTGACTTACTACAGTATTCATAGATTAAATCGTATAATGGAAATGCTCTTTAATATAATCTGGAGTAGGGGATTGGATGTAGACATACAAGCAAAAAAACTGGGCCATGTGTTGATATTGGTTGAAGTTAAATAATGGGCATTCATTATACTCATTGCTCTGCTTTTGGGTATATTTTAGGTTTTTCATGGTAAAAAAGTTTACCAAGTTACTTTTTTCATGGTATCATCTCCTTATATGCATTTTAGTAAAAAAAGTTAAGCTTGTTTAATGGCAGAGGGCAGTAATGTGATTTCAGAACATTTTTAAACTGTTATTATGTGATTTACATTATGCAAAGATGGTGTGGGTAATTTTTAGTGTGACTACTTCCTCTATGCTTCCATGTCAGTGCCGTAACTTGAACCATCATTTCTTCAAACTCTTTTTGTTTATTTTCGTCCTCTTATTGGAGTAGCATTTTGAAAGATAGTGAATGCTACCAGTCTTCTTACAAGTTGTAGACACTCAGCATTGTTTAGAAAAGTATGAAAAATCTCACCACTATGGGCCAGAATCAAACTTAAAGAGCTTCTGCAATAAAAGTAGATGCTGGGTTCAGAAGGGCAGGCCTAATGACAGCCTTCCCTGTGGGGCAATTGTTCTATTATTCTTTGAAGAGCTACAAGAAGGTGATGGAAGGCTTTGGATAAGGCTATAACTATAGCTCAATCAGAAGATATGCATTGCAGTAAGAAGCAGAATGAATATAATTATTCAACAAACAATAGAAAAAAATATAGTATTGGCATATTTCTATTACTTGAATTATTTGGCTGAATTAGTGGTTAAGGCTGAAGAAGTTCTGAAGAAGAGGAAATGGCCTGTGAAGTTTAGTAAAATTGCAATTCGCTCTCCCCCTCCCCATACCACATCCTTTAATAACTGATAAATAAGCAAGTGAAAATAGCCACATTTGCTTGAGAGTTTATCTCTTACTCACTCCTCTCCTACCTCCACCATTCCATCAAAATATGTTGGTAAAGACGGTGAAGTTATTTCTGGATGGTCCTCAGGGGAGAACAGAAGAGGTCTCTATGAGATTTGAGGGTATCTGAAGCATGGGGCATGTCGTATTTATATCCCATTATTTTATTCTGGTTTACCAAAGCATCAAAAATTCTTCCTTTGGAAACCCTTCACCACTTCCTAGGAAAATATTTTTGCAGCAGCCAAAACGTGTAATTCCTAAAAATTTGGTTATGATAGAAGGTATTTGGGGTCTTGAACATACTAGGGATATGGGTGAGATGAGGAGGGAGTTACTGAAATAGAAGAAAGAGAGCCAGGCTGAAGGAAGAGTCAGAGACAATTTTTGTGACTTCACACTTTTTTGTTTTTGTTATTTAAGTAGATCCATTCTGAGAATAGTGGAGAGGGACAGTAGAGGATGAGTTCCCCGACCCCGACAATCTAGAGAAAAAATCAGACTGTCACATCTTAACAACCCTTAAGACTAAGAAAACATTCTCTCTGTCCCATCATTACAAATATAGAGCTTTAAGTAGTTCCAATAAACTTGGTCCATAGTGAGGATTGGGAATAATTTTTAGCAGAATGTAAATAGTAAAATGTCTATAGACGAAGTGGGTGGCAAGAGTGGGGTAAAGTTGGGGGTGTGGCTTATCTTTCCTTTTGAGAATAGAGTGCACCTAAGAGAGAAAAATGGAGAATAGAGTCTTAGAGGACTTCTATTCATGCATGTGAGGACACTAACAAAAATGCTCAAGTCTACCAGTGTGTTGAAAGAAGTGACTAAGTACACATTAGCTTCTGAAGGCAGAAAATTTCTATGTAATTACAAAGACAATCTTTATTATTAAAATGAATATTATAAGTTATAGCCATAAATAAATTCCAAGTGCAACATTTTCACAGTATCTTGGGAGTAAAACCAAAAGGTGACATAAAATGTAAGTTGCGCAAGAGTTCCACAGATGCACCCTCTCAGACCAAGGCAGCTTGGTCTGTTGCTCCTGGGGCAGATGGCTTCTCTTTGTGGAATTAGCAGTTAATAGAATTGGCTGGTTAACTGAGTGACAATGAAAACATATAAACTATTTGAACATAATAATAATAACAACAATAATAATGATAACATTATCACATAGAAATCACTACAACTTCAAAATTTTTCTTATTGGAATAATTATGCATGGATTTTGGAATCAAAATTCAACAACTTTATATATAGGAAATGTGGCATTATTTATCTTGAAGTATATATTAGTATGGTTGAGGGTGTTTACTTTTTGCACCACAATTTCATGGAATCCAGAGAGTGATAAATGAGAAGTCTAGAGAAAAGATTCTCCATAGAATAGAGAAGCTCAGAGAGGAGGCTGCTGTCTGGATAGTAGCTGCAGCAGTACTCCTAAATTAGGAAGCTACTAGTTTAGACTTCTGCTGAGAATCGGGCCCAAAGTAGGAAAGGAGAGGGGCAAAATGAAAAGAAGACAAGCAGACATCTGAGAAACTAATAGCCATGTTCATGGATACATTTCTTAATTTCTTAAAAGTTAGCATTTCCATTACGGTGAGCAAAGCAGGTGTTCGCTTACTATATGCAATATGAAAGGCAGTGTTGTAGGACCCACTTTCTTCAAAATATCTTTCCCTCCAGTCTGTCTGCTTCAATATGTATTAGCCCTACATTGAAAGTCACCACTTTGGTTTAATGCCTAGTCTTAAGGCCTGGAATTCAGATATTCCTGGGTAAATTAATAATTAACCTAGCATTAGCTATTAGCACCATGGCGTGAATGAATTGATCAGGTTGCTGTCTGGGAGAGCAAGGGAATAAAGCAGAAGACAAAACGTATCCATGGGGTAGGGGTGAATAAAGTAAATCAGAGCACTGAATGCAAACTTAGATGGGCAGGCCTGGGGCAAAAGCGTGTCCTTATCTAAGCAGCATCAGAACACTTAATACTTGTCCTTTTTTGGAATGATGTAAATGGGCTGCCTAACAAATGGGACCTACCCTCAACCATTCTTTTAAGAAGGTCAATCGTCTCCTGAAAAGATTTCCCTTCCTCTTTAAAAAAAAAAAAAAAAAAAAGGTAGTCAAAGTGAAATCAATATGTTAGTAAAATCAAATCATCTTCCTAAGTGACCTTAAGAAGTGTAATTCATGCTAATCTAGAAAATAGTAAGCACACATAGTATAGATAAGACTCTCACATTACAAGTACCCACAATTATTTCAAAAGTCCACAAAATTATTACTTGCAATTCCATTACCACATTAAATTATAGTCAAACAAAAGACACTTTAAAGCAAAGAGACAAGACACAGTTATAGTAACCCTTTTTAAAATACAATTTAACACTTATTGAAAACATATTTAACACATCAAAACATATACCTTACAATGAATAATTAGGAGACACATAGATAGACTATTGCTAGCAGCACAAAGTCAGTTTTCTAATAGGGCATTATCTTAATAACAACGTATGTGTAAAATCAACACCTGTCTAAAGAAAACTTTAGAAAACTTTCCAGCAGTCTTACATGTTAGAATTCATGTTTATGTCACCAGTGTTCCCCCTAATGTATTAGTATCATAACTGTATGCCTAAAACAACCCCTTTTCTCTAAATATGATAAAGTCTTTGATTGGGTTCCACATTCCCTCTGTGAGACATAGAAGGTATATTTATTATATAGCACACAAATTTTAAGTAGAACTTTCTTAAAGTTAGAGCTTTTTGCTAAAACATGTTTCAAAGTATTCTAATACAACCTAAGGTTTAATTATGACTAATATCCTGGGTCTGTTTCCCACACAGTAGTACCAAACAGGAAGCAGGCAAATCATTGGCCATTGGTTGCCCAAGGTTGACAAAATTAATCTTCTATACATTTTTCATACGGTAAAATAATTGCCTTTCCCAGCTGCTAAGGGATAGGATTTGGAGGCTTTAGAATGGTATGGCTGGGGCAAAGCTAGACCAAAGGAATCAACGTGGATTTTAAGGTCCATATGACTGACTGTAATATGTATGCAATGATGAGTCACAGAGACTTACTCTGGCTTGTGTAGATCACTTGGCAGTCTAAGCTAAGTGTCCTTACCTTAGAGTAAGAGATACAATGTGATGAGAATTTTAAAAGGATTACTCAACTTCGCTTCATCTTTTCACTCTGGCCTAAGTTTAGTGATTTATTAGTGCACTACTTCTTGCATAGGCTCAGAAAGTGCAGGAACCTGTCAACATTAGCTGAATGTCACTCTAGAAGCATGATAAAAACTTCCTCTGCTAGGCGGGTCCATACATCTACAGAAGTGTTCTTTAGAAAAATTATAAAGGAGCTAGAACAGTGATTGTCACCTTTCTGCTTTCTCCAAGGCCTAGAGGCCATTTGAGTCACCTTGAATGGACTTTGACAAACTATCTGCCCTAGGTAGATGCAACATGGCATCTTTTACAGTCACAGAAGGTTATGGTATGTAAATATGTGTATTGTTCTTTGTTTAAATATAACAGAAGCTTGAGTTTGAATTTTCATTCTATGAACAGGTGTGACAAATGATATTTCATGTTGACACAAAAATTAAGAAAATAGCTATTTTAGTCTTCAAACTTTGAAGTGTAATCACACTTGAGAGAGAAAAATATTATGTTTATAACGTTTTCTTTAAACAGGGTAATATATCATCTGTCCTACTAAAATATAACCAACATATTAAAATGGTATGTATACTGTGATTATTAATATAAAAAACACCTACATTTCCTCTGCATATAAAGACTCAGTATCTGTTGAAACAAAACTAAATGCTTATGGTAGCTCCAAGCTAATAATTTTTTGTGTGTCTGAGGTTTACAGGTAGAACTACTGACTATAATTGAAAGCATACGTGTATAGGATGTCACAGAAATTTGGTATTTTAAGATTTACAGACTTGATGAAAAATTACTACATGGACATGTCAACATCAATAATGGTGGATCATAATGTTCCAAATAGGTCCTTCTTTGAAGACGTGAATTCCCCATAGCAGTAAGATAGAGCAGAACTGAAAAGCTATGTTTTTTTTCATGTGTGAGTTCTTCCCTGTGGCTTGGGTATTGCAGATATGTTCTGATGTACTTGCATTTCAGGTCACATTCAGTTTGTTTTTTCTTTCTCTTTTTTTTAGCATAATTCAGTTGTCACAGTAGAAGTTGTATGGTTACTCACAAAGGATTTTGCATGGAGTTGGATACTGTCATGCAAATCTTGTCTTGAAAGCCGTCTTCGGAACTCATTAGTGGAAAAGTAGTATATGACTGGGTCAAGACAGGAATTCAGACTAGCAAGACACAATGCCACAGAATGAAATATTAGAATCACCCTTCTGGCTAGGCAGCTTTTAATTTCATTGGACTTCACCAGGAAATCTAAAGGAAAACTAAAATGATAAGGTGCAAAGCAAATTAAGAATACCCCTGCACAGGTTAGAATCATCTTCAAGGCTTTCTGTTTCTCTCCAAGATCTTGGGCCATGGGATATTTATCTTGCAGTGATAAAACCGTCTTCCAGGTACAATATAGGACAATCAGAAGCGGAGTTATAAATCCAATCAGCTCGCCAATGGTCATCATAGCAATGGACTGGGCTAGGTTAACATTTCTGGTAGGAAGATCCACAAAGCATTTGGTCCTATTGCCAGGGGTATCATCACTGGTTCTGAGGAGGGGGAAGAGTATACAAGCAAGGCAGATGATCAGCCAGCCAGCAATGCTGATGTACAGGTCATATTTCTGTTTGCAGTCATGGAAGCGAAATGGATACATGAGAAACCAAAATCGTCTCACACTGATGCAGACCAAGAAGTAGATGCTTGCATACATATTGACATACTTCAGGTAGAAACAGAACATGCAGAGACCAGGCCCAAATGGCCAGTCATGATTCAAGTAGTAAAAGATCCTCAGTGGCAAGGAAAGAACTTGTAGTAAGTCAGCAATGGCTAAGTTTATCATAAATATCACAGCTCGTTTGGTTTCTTTCATATAACCATAGAATACCCACAAGGCCAATATATTCCCTATAAGACCTGGCACAAGAATGACAGTGTATGTCACTGCATAAATAAAGTACCGAAAATCTGTATTATCTCCATCTGGCCCGGTACACGTGTAATTAGCAGGCATGATTCTCTCTAGAGAAACTATCTTTGCCTAATGGTGGTTCAAAATCTAAATTCACAATCAACTGCTGCTCCTTCTAAAAGATTAATTGCTAGAGGGTTGTAGATTCCAAGTATAAAATAACCTTCCTCCTTTTACCACATCTGTCTGAGTCTCTACATATGATTTGGGGATTTTTCAAAGAACTGTCTGCATATTTGCTTTGGATTTGTCTATAGTAACTATATGGAAGTCTAGTGTACAAGCACAGATGACAAGCTGCTACAATTTCCCCTCTTGTTTATTATAAGGTTTCCTGAGACATCATGAGAACTGATTCTCTCCCATTTGTATCAAGAATACGTCATATAGCAGTTCCTCAAATTCCAATATGTTGATAGCCTTCTCTTTACTGGTGTCTGGCAGGCTGTTTTTCTTTTTTTGGCTCACATAGAAGAAATGTTTGCTTTAGTGCACAATGAGCCTGCCACTCTTCAGGGATGACAGGTCAGCTTTCTGGAACTTTTTCAGCTATATGTCAAAAGCTAAAAGGTAGGAAACAAAACCAGACCTGCAAGCAAAAGAAAATAAGTCAATTATTTCCTGGTCCAGCTTTGAAAAAGAAAAGAAACCCATGTGCAGAAAAATATTTTAGTTTGAATGAAAAATTTTTACATAAGGGAAGGGTATATGCTGCAATTTCTACAAAACACTTTAAAATCACAGAAAAACATAGTTTGAAAGAACATGAGAAATAATCTAGCCTCTTGTTACTCAAAATCCATGAAGGAACGACACTTGGGAGCTTGTGACAAATTCCAAATCTCAGGCATCACCCTGGACCTGATGCATCAAGATCTACGTTTTAAAAATGAACTCAGATGATTCTTCTGCATATTAACATTTGAGAAGCTCTGATTTGGACTACTGTTTTACTAACTTTACTGACTATCAGAATCATCTGGGGAAGGTTAAAGAATAAAATAAAAGCTTCTGGGTGTTTCCTCCAGAGATTTTGATTCATTACTCATAGGGTACAGTATGCAATTTGTATCTTTTCAAAGCTCTCCATTTGGTTTTGATATAGCGAGCCCAGCATTTGTCCTTGAACCATTATTTGAGGGCCACTGATTTGATCCAAATCATTCCTATGTATCTAAAAATAAGTCACAACCAGAGTCTCTTTAAATAATCCCATTTACACGAGTCATTTAGTCACCTCTTAATTATCTGAGAAAACAGACTGTAGCAACAGAGCAGAGAATCAAAATCCATAGAAAGTTGACTCAGCTGGGTCTATGACCCTTGTTCTGAGGTAAATAAATTTTAGCTTAGGGACCTGGATAGTTGCCTCAAGACTGCTGAAATCTAGGAGGAAGACTTAACTAACTTTAAAGATACGTGTGGGAAGAACAAAAATGAAATGAGAATTACGAAACATCCTGCTTTGAATGATCAATCCATGTGGTTTGCAGTGTGGTTCATCGAGCCCCTGAACAAATTATTGTTATTTTACCTCAATTTCATGGTAAAAAAAAAAAACAGAATGTTTTATTCAAAGATATGATGTTCACTTTACTTGAAAGCCTTGATGAGTGATACGCACTATGCCTTTGGATTGAAGAAATTAATACTTGAGATTTCTCAGATAATGAAGATGTAGAAAGTTGCTGTTATAAAACACAGTGAAGCACAACTGTAAACAATACCACTTTTCTTTGAGATTGTCCTTTCACAAGAAAGAATCCATATTTTAACAGGGAATAAAACAGATTGCCATTTTAAATGAGACACTTATTAGTAGGACATGCCAGGCTCCTTAGGCAGATTTTTTTTTTTTTTTTTTGCTTCAGTACACTATGCTTCCTCAATTATGTTTACATTCTGGTACAAGGAAAAAGAAAGAGAGAAGGGAATTGATTGCCTGAATTCAGCATGCTATTTTTTTAGCCATATATAAGTGAAAAACTATTTCATATGAAGTACTTATGGGAAATTATTATTTTTTATTTATGAATATGTATATGTTCATTGAATTCTGAAGCTTTACTGAGTTTTACTTATGTTTCAAGAGTATTTTCCAGCAATATTAGGTCTCTGGTTGCTTGTCCAGGTGAAGTCTGGTCCAAATGAATATTAGAAATATTTTTTGTGTCATTTTGCTGAGACCTACTATACGCAAACTGCTTTTATCTATGAAGATGTTAGTTGATAGCACCTTAAAACTCCCTCACCAAAATGTGCATCTGGGTTTTAATTAAATAAAATGAATGATTGAAGATACTAGATTATCAAGTTACTTAATTCCTTTTTTTTGGTGTTGTTCTTAAGAAACAGAGTCTTGCTCTGTCTCTTAGGCTGCAGTGCAGTAACATGATCCTAACTCACTGCAGCCTTGAACTCTTGGGCTCAAGTAATACTCTCACTTCAGCCTCCCAAGTAGCTGAGATGACAGGCACACACTACTGTGTAAGCAAATTAAAAAAAAAAATTATAGAGATGGGAGTCTTGTTTTGTTGCCCAAAATGCTCTCCAACTCCTGGCTTTGAAAGATCCTTCTGCATCAGCATCCCAAAGTTTTGGGATTGTGCCCAGCTTAAATTGCCTATTTCAAATGATGGTCTTTGAGACATACTAGAAACCATACCATCACAGGTAATAAGCTACCACTTGCTAAAATTTCAACTTTATATTAGTATTTCAGTTAGGTGCACACATTATCAAGCCCAGAAAAAGCAGAGCTCGTGCTGCAAGTGACTGCAAATGATGTCAAACTGAATAGCTGTGTGCATATATATCAGAGGCAATTGTACCATTATGACACATGTGTAATCAACAGTTCTGGATAGAAGAGACTAGAATAATTTCTTCCTGATTCTGATCAGCACACAAGCAAATCTCAGGGCTTTATTTTTATTTTTGAAAATTTTCAAAGTAATAAATTGCTTTGAAAAGTATTTACCTGGTTAGTTCTCCTAGGAAATTCACCGGTTTTGCCCTACTGAGTATTCTATCACTTTTAAAAAATAATAATTTTAAAAAGAGGTGATCCTGGATGTCACTTTCAACAAGGCTCCAAATTTATCTTAGCTTCAACATCTTCTGGGAGTGTCCTCATATATCAATTTCATAAAGAGAGGAAACACATATGTGCAGACAGACAATGCAGTTATTGTGAACATTGCCTGCCAGGAAGTTATTTTACTTAGCTAAGTCTAAACTTCTCTACTGAGATCTGAAAGCCATTTCCTCTTCATCAGACTGTGTTCTGTCTCTGCTCTGAGAAGTACTCTTTTAATTACTTGGAGACAGCAAGAAAGTTGTCACTCAGCCTCACATCACCAGTCACATTCCCTTTTCTCAGATATCTTAATTTGTGATCATTTCGTATTCCAGAGAATAGGGCAGACAAATTGTTATTGAAGACCCCACAGGCGATTCAACCTGTACTGCAATTAATAAGACTTTTAGCTACTATTTGCTTCTCTGCCCCTACCATCCATTTGAAAAAAAAAAAAAAAAAAAGAGAGAGTCCTTATTCTTACACTGTGTTTACCTTTTAGGATCTATTTGTATTCTTCTCCTTTTACTTAGTCTGAGTTTCTCAAAATTTGGCACCTAGGCTAACTGGAGTGCTTATTAAAAATGCATATTCCCAGATGGACAAGTGAATCTTATTTGTTAAAGACTGGAGCCAAAGGATCGACATTTTAATAAGCTTCACAGATAACCAAATCCGAGAGCCTTAAAATATGAGAATCTTTATTGAGCGATAAACTAAAGGGCAATACCAAAACCACTTCAGTCATTTTGTTAAGCTGCATAACCAAACTGAATTAATTTAAGTCTGCTTAAATTGTTCTATCCCATCTTTACCTGTTGAAATCCTGCCTGTCCTCCAAGGCCCTATCTTAAAATGCTGCTTTCTTCATGAGGCTTTTTGATTTCTCGCCTAGTTGTGATACCTACCTGTGAACTCCCAAAGCACTTTATTTGTATCAGAAATATGTCTCTTTCTTTTTCATTCCACAAATTTATGAGCAACTTGCCAGGAAAGACAGTGTTTTGATGACCATTATAATCTTTCATCTCCAAAGTACAGAGTTACTTTGCATGTAGAAGAAACTCAATTAGATGCAGTTAAGTTTAGATCTAAGTTTAGATTTAAATCAGAGACTAATGTAATGAGAGTATCCCTTTAGGCCAGGCACGGTGGCTCACGCCTGTAATCCCAGCACTTTGAGAGGCAAAGATGGGCAGGTCACGAGGTCAGGAGATGGAGCCCATCCTGGCCAACATGGAGAAACCCCGTCTCTACTAAAAATAAAAAATTAGCGAGGTATGGTGGCGAGTGCCTGTAATCCCCACTACTCGGGAGGCTGAGGCAGGAGAATCGCTTGAACCCGGGGTCAGAGGTTGTAGTGAGCTGAGATCACGCCACTGCACTCCAGCCTGGTGACAGAGCAAGACTCTGTCTCAAAAGAAAAAAAAAAAAAAAAGATCCCTTTAAGTCTATAAATACTATTATCTTTTGCAATTTGTATACAGCTCCATTTTGTTGACTACTTTTTAACTTGTAATTCATAGTAATTCTTAAACTTTGTTTATCTATACATGGTTAAAAGACTAGTGAAAATACTAAACCACTTTTAATGGATACTATACGACACTGAGCAGACAGTTTAGGATTACATGTAGTCAAAGTTCTGGGTGTGTGTACTCCAACTCTTAAAAGACAAGTCACAATTTTACAAAGTTCCATTTTACACATTAAATTTCAAATATTTCCACTTAGTAGAAGTGATGAGAAGATCACAAGTTAGTATGTTACAGTGAGAAAGCTGTATGTTTCCTGTTCTCGGTGCTGACAGGGCTGTGGGGATTTTCCTCTGCTTTTCTAAATGTTCACCTTGTGCCTTGGAGAAAACATGAACATTTGGACAAGAAACAAGGCTTTTTAAAGGAAAGTTATGGGCTTCCAAGCTTACATAAAATAAACTGAAGTCCAAGATAATTGGATCCTTCTGGCCCTTCTCACTTTTCTGCAGTCCTTCTCTGGGCGGTGTTCTCCTTGAGAGTGTGCCCTATCCACTACTCCACACGATTAATAGCCTGTGAAACAGGAGGAGTAAACCAACCTTATGGGGTCTGGTAGAAAGAAAGACCAAGTGTGGAACGGAAAATAAAACCAGTTTTCAAAGCCTCGCTCCAGGTTATGCCAGAATTTTTGGTATAGGTGGCTGCCCTATATGGTGTGATTTTTAAGGGACCAAAAAGCCTTGTTTTAAGAAGAAGGAAGGAAAATATTCTTTCCCACTTGGCTTGGGCCCAATTTCCTTTTTCTTGAGGTTAAGACTTTTGTCCTGTAGAGTTTAGGCTGCAAATGCCAGACTCCCACCTTTAAAGATGGGGCCCAAGAACTTAAACCTGGCAAGCTTTCCCTGGAAATGTCAGTACTTTACACAAACTCGGAATTTCTGGAGCATGTATAATAGATCCCAGAGTTTTGCATCCTTGGCCTTTAAGCTCAGTTATTATGTCAGATTTTCCTTTTTCCTAATTTTTTTTTTTTTATCTTAGTGCTTAGTTTTATTACTCTACAGTTACTTGTGCTTTGCTTATATTTGGGAGCCATTTTCTTCACAATACATTGTCCAAAATGTATAGCATTTTTATTTTAAAGAACAACAAAAATGCAGAAGCATCTAAGCAGACATTAGGGTTTTCAGTAACTTTAGAAATAATCTTAATAAAAAATGATTTAAAATTTAAAAATGTAAATATTAAAATACAAGGGACAAAAATGAATTTTTTGCCTCTCAGTAGTTACCCTCAAAAATGCACATGGAACTTTCGGTAATTACACAAAAAATGCCCATAAAACATTTTATGTCTCAATAACTACACAATTAATTTACTATATGGGTATCTCCTTCTTATATTTTAAATGACAGACACTAGATTCTGTCCTTAGATTAAGTTTTGAGGGAGGTATGGGTGAGAGGTGCAAAACATTAACCACTATTATTCCAGATGATTGAACACAAGTCTCCCCTAGGGGCACAGTTGTATCTTTTGCTAGACTTTCATTAATTTTCTGGGTCTTGGTAGACTGTTTCCTCTCTTACTCCTACTAAACAGGATTCTGGTTCACTATTTCTCAATTTTCTACCATTTTTCCTATGCTTTTAGAGTGGATATCATCAATTAGACAAGACTTTGGAAGAGTATGCTTTATCCTTCTATTCAGAAAATAAGTCTCAGTACTCACTTAACAGTGACAACATGCAAAGAACCAGTATGATGGTCCTATATTTCTCCTTACAGTGGCATAACCCTCCTGATTAGTAGAAGCAAACCAAGCATTTTGGCAACTTGTGGCTCTCAGAAACATCCTTCTGGTTAGTGACACTGAAGTGTCATTAAAAATAAAGATGGCTGGACTCTTTAAATAATCTTCCACCAGTGATGACAAGTCTGTGTCTGGCACAAGCCACCTGGCTTTGGTGGAAGAAGAGGATAACACATAATTTCTAGCATCTCCTTCATGATCTTTTTATTTTTTATTTTTTGTAAGCGTCTACATTTGAGAACAGAGCTATAATTGTAAAATGTTAGAGTAGTAGGTGGTAACCTGGAACTATCTCCTAAGGAAGGTAAAGGGGTGTGGTTGGGGGATTCCTAGATTAACCTTAAAGACTTGTGGCAAATCTATTGTACCCATGATCTGAGTATCCAGGTAATGACATTTGGAGCTCACTCTACTCCAAGTCTATAATAAGGATATCCCAAGTATGAAATATCAAACATCAAATAAAAATGTAGGTCCTCATCAGAACTGTTGTTACATTTTTCTCAGATGGCATCATATATATTGATTGAAAGGAAGTGGTGAAAATTAAGTGGGACCATTTCATACGGCTCCCTCTCTTCTTCTCACAATAATCTTTTAGGTATTATATTCACAAAGACCCACACATTTTGCTCTCTGCTCTCTGGTATGACATGTATAAATTGTGCTAAAGGATAGCAGACTTCATCCAAGTTTTGCCTGAGATCATATAAGGCCTGAAATCATATGAAAGCTTAATGCATGGATAATATTTGAATGGAATGTTACATATTTGTGTTCACTGCATAATATTCTGTTACTAAATAATTTTCCAGTAATTTACATTATTTGCAATATTTGGTTCATTTTTGGTGACTCCTTATAGGGTAAAAAGTAATACAATCTCATATTGGGATCTAATGAAGGAAAACTGGCAGGTCAATGTTGTCTGCTTTTGTTTTTTGACTTTAAAAACAGAAATATATTATCCCTTCTTTTCTTGTAGTCTATAGTTTGAGGTACAAGTATCTAAGAAACTGGGAAAAATTCCTTCTTCTCAATCTTTTCCAGATGTTCTTGCAGAAAGACTATGGGCTTCTGTTCTGGGTTAACTCACAGGACACAGTGTTGTCTCCTACCTAAAATTAATAAAGTAAATATCCGGCTGACAAAAGTAAACTTTCTGTACCTTTTCAGCATAATATCAGTAATACTCAGCAGTATTTCAGAAGGCAAAAACAAATTCGTGTTTTATCTGTGTTTTTAAAATTTTGACATGAACAATCACCCTACTTTCTTTTGAATATCTTAAATAGCAAGACTTTGTTATTTTAGATTGACATATTTCTTCAGTTGCCTTTATCAGATACAGGCTGAAGAATCTCATTAAGTTGTGTAAAATTGTTCAAGTGTCCACACTGCAATGGCCTACAAAGCCTAACATTCTAAGCCTTGTTCTGCCTTCCAGCCTGATTTATTATTATACCCTTTCAAATGCCCTAGGCTTCCACCATGCCAGACTGTTCTAGCGTATAGCATGTTACCTTGATGTCCCTATCTTTGACTTAAACTTGAACATCCTTATTTTCCAGGCTCCCAGCCTCACTTTCTCACCTTGATGAGTGGGAAATTTCCTAATAGGAGAATTTTTATTATCTAATTTCCTCCCATAAGTCTTCCTTGAATCATTCACATTGGAACTGGCCATACTTCCTTTAAATTCCCATAGCATGTTGCATGCACCTGTACCATAGTCTGATATGGTTCAACCCATCTGATGATAGATAGTTGTCTACACAAATACTAGATTGTAATCTCTTTGAGGGAAGGGACACTGTCCTATTAATTTATGCATTCCTCACAATGGTTAGATTAGACCTTTACTAAATGTCCATTAGTAGATCTTTAAGAAACACTTGTAAACAGGTACTATATCTGTACTTGTATGTTTACAGAACCATTATTTTAAATTGTCCAATTCTATATAATCTTTGCAGTATAGCATTTAAAGACCATTCAAGTTATAAAATCTAAAGGCATATTTAGTAATTTTTAGCTAATGTTTTACTTATTGTCATTGGCTACAGAAAAACATTTGAAAATTCCGAAGCTGCTTTTTAAAAAACGTTTGTTTTAACTGGTAATTACATTCAGATTTTTTTTTTTTTCCTTTACACACTGTCTCTCTTCTCCCCTCAAGCCTATCTGCCAGAAAATTTGTTCTTCCTTACTGGTCACTTGCCAATGGATAAAAATAAGTGCTTTGAACACTGTTCCACTTAACTGATTAGGATTTCCTACATGGTTTCTCCCAAATAATCACAATGTGCTCACTTATGTGTTTGCGAAATAAACTGAAGTAACTTAAGTAAAAGACAAAATAAACCACCTCCTTTGCAGGAACAATGACCTCCCTAGCTTCATGTGCATTTAACCTTTAAAAAAATCATCCAACTAGAAAATTACCATCCTTATCTGCAATCCATGAGCTAAAGTACACAACTCAAAACACAGTCACTGCCTCATTTAAAAAAATAGGAACACTTTTACAGTGTTGGTAGGGGTGTAAACTAGTTCAACCATTATGGAAGACACTGTAATGCTTCCTCAAGGACCTAGAAATAGAAATTTCATTTGACCCAGCAATCTCATTACTGGGTATATACCCAAGGGATTATAAATCATTCTATTATGAAGATACATGCACACATATGTTCATAGTGGCACTGTTTACAATAGCAAAGACCTGGAACCAACCTAAATGCCCACTGATGATAAACTGGACAAGGAAAATATGGCACATATACACCATGGAATACTATGCAGCCATAAAAAATGATGAGTTTGTGTTCTTTGTAGGGACATAGATGAATCTGGAAACCATCATTCTCAGCAAACTGACACAAGAACAGAAAATCAAACACCACATGTTCTCACTCATAGGCGGGTGTTGAACAATGAGAACACATGGACACAGAGAGGGGAGCATCACACATTGAGGTCTGTTGGGAGGGGCCAAGGGAGGGACAGCGAGGGAATCAGTAGGTCCGGGAGGGATAACATAGGGAGAAAGGCTAGATGTAGGTGACAGGGGAATGAAGGCAGCAAACCACATTGCCATGTGTGTACCTATAGAACCAACCTGCATGATCTGCACATGTACCCCAGAACCTAAAGTACAATAAGAAAAAAATCTCAACTCCTGTGGAGATACATTTATGCAGCCACATTGTATTACAATCAAAGAAAGTAAAAACAAAAGCAAGTCAGGTTAAAAAAAGGATCACCTCCTCTCCACACACATGCACCAAAATGAAGTAGAGCACACTTCTTTGTGGCAATGTGGTGCTATTTTTACTTTCCCTACTGTAGCCTCCTGCCTTCATATGGCAGGAAATGACAAGCCCCTGCTCACCATAGGTAAGAGACTTGACAAGTACCTAAAAATATGCTGAACAGGCACAGGCCGCCAAAACCTGCTGTTGAGAAAAGATAATTTTTTATTAAATTTGCCTGCTGGTTTGCTCACTTTTATTTTTTCCACAGGCTAATTGCTTAACCCCTACATCATTATTCACTCAGAGAGTAAGTCTAGACTCCTAAACATCAGTGGCCCTACGGAATTAATTAGGGCTAGAGTGAGGCTATATGTAAGTTAAGCATTAGCTTGCTATTTATTTCTAACTTCCTTCCCTTAAATGTATGGTGTGAAAATCTAAACAGAAAGTATTTCTAAGCCACAATTGATGACTATAAATAAAATAATTTTTAATAATATTATTTATAATATTTGGTTGGTTTTGATGATTTTATTTCATTAGAGTGAAAACTAAGCAACTAGCCACTTCTTGAGATAGATTTAAATCAAGTTCAATGTATTTTTTGCCTGTTTCCTTTGTAAAATTTAAACAAGTGTTAGGGTAATGATGTTTACCTCTAAGCCATGGCTAACAGCTTGAGTTCAGATGCCCCTTCACTGTATCTACCAACATGAGTATATATCAGGTGCAAAGAGATTAGAACATAACTCTGATAGTTTGGAAAGCCAGTTGTTTGTGTCAGTGACTGTGTCAGTGACAGTTTAATTAAAAATATGCAAAGTCTGGTTATTTTTATTTTAAGATGACCATCAGGTGGTTATGTAATTTCATCATTTGTTCTGTGATAGGCCTCTAGTCTACTTAACTATCTATTTGTTCTGTGATAGGCCTCTAGTCTACTTAACTATCTATTTACCTGTCATTTAGACAAGCTTTTCCAGATGGTAGCAAGGAAGGTTAAAACAAATAGCTAGCAATCTTAGGTGGAAATTTATCTAAAACTGAGACACTTCTATTTACCTGCCCTTCCTAATATTGGGAAAATCACTGATGCCACAAATAGTGCCATGTTTCAACACTGAAGTATTATTTAATTCCTCCCTTCTCTCTCCTTGGCCTTCTATTTAGGCTTCTACTGAGTTTGTCTGACCTTCTCTATAATATTATTCTGATTTAACTTGTGTTTTGCCTATTTTCTTGTTCTATTTACCTGAATTATTTAACTCTCAAAACCTCTGTAGGTACACTGTCATCATATTCTATATATCACACCAAGGTATACGTCTTCATGAAATCTCTTTTGCCTGAAAGGATGAGTAGTAATCTTCATTTGGAGCCTCTAAATCTGAGAAAAGTTACCCAAGAAACACATCCTACACACCACGTGCACATAGTATTTTCTATACTTCATCAGTGAGTTGAACCCTTCAAGACATGAGATTCCCCATAGTGATAGTTTCTTTTTAAAATAATAAATTTATCAAAAAGCAAAAATCCAAATGAATTTGTCTCTCCTAAGTTGTCACTTTGAAGGGCTACATGCATATTTCAATTTTTGGAATTCTTTTTTAGAATTACATTCAGAACATGCATCATGTTCTTTAGAATAATTTTACTAGTAACAAATCTTTGTTTTTTTATGGGTACGTAAATTATTGGAAACAATCAAAAGCCATTCATAGCCAGTCTGAACAGTGAAGTTAAAGATTAACTAGAAAAATGTCATTTTTACTCACAAGCATGGTATGGTCACACTGTTTAAAGACTCATTTTTCTTGATCAGCTCAAACCAATTCCAATGACAGTTTCAAATTGTATGAGAATATGTGGTGAAACACAGCGTCATTAAGATAAGCATATAGCCTTGTGAGTTCACCTTCAAAATGATGATATTTATTTGAAAATATAAGTTGTAATCTTTACTTAAATTAGTCATAGACAGAGTGAGAAGTCTTGAATTCTTGTTCTGCCTCTGCAATTGAATGCCTGTGTGACCCTGAGAGAATTGCTTAATTTCTCCGGGTCCCCATTTCTTCTCTAAAATAAGCATGTTAAGCCACATAACTTTTAAAGGGAATTTTAGATTTTGTCGTTTTACTTCTGGGGTTTAAATGGTCTTTGTTCTCCACGCCATATACATTTATTCATATGTATGGATATATAATATTACATAATATCCAAATATTTGATAAATAATAAGGCATCATTTATAGTAAGCAAGAAGAGCAGGGACTCTGGAGCCATTCTTACTGGATTCAAACACTGTCTCTGCCATTTCTTGGCTGTGAGGCTTTGGGCAAGTTATTTAAACATTTCTGTGCCTCAGTTGCCTCATCTGTTAAGTGAAATGATAATAGTACCTACCTCTATGAATATTTAAAAAGCTAATATGTATAAAGATCTACAGTATGTACTATATAAATATATAAAATAAAATAAACAAATTCTTAACATTTTATGCAGTGGAGATAACTGTATGCATACACAAATGTTGTGGACAAAGACTGAATGCTAACGTATCTAGGAAAAAAATAATGCAATAAAATTTCATGGATATCTTGATGCATCTATGAATAAAAGTTTTGCTATTTTGGTATTTTTTGTTTCTTGGTAGTAGTAGTGGTTGGGTCTCTCTTTTACTCTCTCTCTGTCACTAGAAATCATACCTTGATTATGGATTTTCATGTCTATTAATAAATTAAATGCACTTGAATTTCCCCCCCAGTGAATTTGAATCTTGCATCATAACAGGATTGCAAAGATGAGCCAGCAATTTCGCCTGTTAATATCTCCAACAGAGATATAATACTTCATTTTAGACAATAGATGATTACTTTTTTCTCTTTTTAATCGTTTTAATTTTTCGTGGGCATATAGTAGGCATACAAATTTGTGGGACGCATGAGATATTTTGTTACAGGCATGCAATGTGAAATAAGCACATCATGGAGAATGGAGTTTACATCCCATAGAGCATTTATCCTTCAAGTTACAAACAATCCAGTTGCAGTTTTTACATTATTTTATAATGTACAATTAAGTTATTGACCATAATAACTCTGTTGTGCTATAAAATAGTAGGCCTTATTCATTCTTTTAAAGTGTTTTTGCTTTTGTATTCATTAACTATTGACAATAGAACTATGCCACTGTCTGTGTAGGCTACCCTACTTAACATGAATCACTAAAATATGAATGTCACAAACAATATACCTCAGACGGGTGCCTAATTCTTTATCCCTGTCTCACTGAGATTTCAACTGTACTCATCCTGATCACATCAGGGGGAAAGGCTCAAGTGGTCTTGAACAGAGGTTCATTTACCTTTTACGAGAAAGTCTCACTAGAAAGAAAGAATGGGGTGGCCTAAAACTTATAATAAAAAAAGAAAAAATATGGGGTGGCTTTAATTTGGCTTCCGGATAACCATAAACCCATATATTAGTTTGTTGCAAAAGTAATTGTGGGTTTTGCCATTACTTATATTAATTACAAAAACCACTATTATTTTTGCATCAAACTGATATTAAATACTTGGGTTAAAAATGAAGGGGATATGTGCACTACAGGAGTTGTATTAGTTGTTAGAACTCTGACCTCCTGGTCAGAAGCACAACATAATGCTACAATGGTTGGGGCGTTTTTCCCCCAGTGTTTAAGTGAACTGTGTATTTTGTTCATGATTTTTCAAACTAGGCTTAAGCACTAGACATGTTCCCTAACAATGATTAGATATCAAGATTTGTGCTTGGGCAACACATTTCTTCTAAGAAAAGGCATCCAGAAAAAGAACCAAAAAGCAAACAGAATAAACATTCTCTGCTCTGAAATCTGCATCTTTTAAATCGGCCCCTAACCTGATTCTTACCAATAAATGAATAGAAATTTGCCAAAAATTCAAGTGATTCACCTACACCTACTGTAATGTTTTCTTTGCCACAAACAGCATCTCCTTTCTCAGCATATACATGTATTACCCTATTGTATGCATGTAGTCAGTGTGTGCTGGGTGAGATTATATTGTATAAAAGTTTAACATTGAAAGCATTTATTTAATCTGTACATAAACTTACTTTCAAAATGGAAATAAAGGTTGAGTACCCTAGTTTCCCACATCCCCTTTTGAAGCCTAAAATGTAGGTCAAACAGCCCATAAAAATCAGAGCCAGGGCTAGAGTTAGATGAGTGAAGCGCTTTCCTTGGACAAAATTTAAGGAGTTGAAAAACAGCTCAGTAATGAAGAGAAATAATATTTCAATGCAGTATTTTTTTTTTTTTTTTTTGAGACGGAGTTTTGCTCTTGTTACCCAGGCTGGAGTGCAATGGCGCGATCTCGGCTCACCGCAACCTCCGCCTCCTGGGTTCAGGCAATTCTCCTGCCTCAGCCTCCTGAGTAGCTGGGATTATAGGCACGCACCACCATGCCCAGCTAATTTTTTGTATTTTTAGTAGAGACGGGGTTTCACCATGTTGACCAGGTTGGTCTCGATCTCTCGACCTCGTGATCCACCCGCCTCGGCCTCCCAAAGTGCTGGGATTACAGGCTTGAGCCACCGCGCCCGGCCGTATTTTTTAAACTGAAATGAAATATTCACAGTAAACAAAATGTCAAGATAGTAAATAAAGACAAGATCAGCATGACTGATTTTTTTCTTTGTCTCAGGCAAAAAGGACTCAGCAGAGCACTATTGAAAACAATGTTACATTTTATCAAATACTTCAGAAAGTGCAGCTTTTCATGTTCTGTAATATTGTGTATCTTGATTGCTAGAATCAGGCTATTGCTTGGTAATTTATCAAGCAGACCAGCAAATGTGCAACAAGTGGCTAGCAAAGGCTCTCATTATCTGTCCAGGACCCACAGGATTAAACAGTATTGATTTTAGGAAAGAGGCCCAAATAGAAGTCAAGACCATATTTGACTACCTGCTGTTTTCTTCAGTGCTGTGGAAACTTCTTAATCAGAGCAATAGGGTCTCCAGAGGAAGCAGTGGAGAATCTGGCTTGATTAATTCATTCATGCCTTAAAAAACATAGAAAAGTAATCCCATTACTGGGTATATATCCAAAGGATTATAAATCATTCTACTATAAGGACACGTGCACACGAATGTTCACTGCAGCACTGTTTACAATAGCAAAGACCTGGAACCAACCCAAATGCCCAACGATGATAGACTGGATAGGGAAAATGTGGTACATATACACCATGGAATATTACGCAGCCATAAAAAAAAATGAGTTCACGTCCTTTGTAGGGACATGGATGAACCTGGAAACCATCATTCTCAGCAAACTGACACAAGAGCAGAAAATCAAACACCGCATATTCTCACTCACAGGTGGGTGTTGAACAATGAGAACACATGGACACAGGGAGGGGAGCACTACACACTGGGGTCCGTCGGGGGGAAATGGGGGAGGGATGGGGGGTGGGGAGGTGGGAAGAGATAGCATGGGGAGAAATGACAGATACAGGTGAGGGGACGGAAGGCAGCAAACCACACTGCCATGTGTGTACCTATGCAGCAATCTTGCATGTTCTTCACATGTACCCCAAAACCTAAAATGCAATAAAACAAACAAACAAACAAAAAACATAGAAAAGCAGTGGTCAGGTGCAGCATGGAGAAGATGCTTAGAGAGGGCTGGAAAATTTCAAGAAGTGGATACTGAGATCCCAAAACCAATTACCACAGGATAAGGAGAGTATAGACAGTTACACTTAGCCATTAGTGGTAGCAAAGTAGAGTGAGTGAGAATCCGAATCCCTTTACCATCTGACAACTCTTTTTGACATGGCACCTTTTGGAAAGAGTGAGAGAAGATAGGAATGTCGGTGGAAAGGTTTATGTGTCGTTCTCTGGTCACAAGGAGCCCTTAACTATGATTAACTATGGTAGAAAAATCCCACAGCCTCTAGTTAAACTCACAATACAGTTGAAGGGTAAAAACCGTCTTTTTTCAGTTAGTATCTTTTCTAAATAGTTGTCATGATCACAACTGTTTCATTGATTATTAAATACATACAGAGGGAGGGCAAGAAATGAAATACAAAGAATACATTTTTTACTTGGCAGAATGAATTAAAGGAACATGGAGGGGGACAGCCTTAGGTGGGTAACATGGTAGGATTGCCTGAGATGTCAGATCATAAGTGTTTGCAAAGGATTCCACAAAGGGAAGGAGAAGGCAGGAAACTTAGAGGGAAGGCAACCAATGCAATATCTTCCACCTACACAAATTTGCTTCAAGCTAATCCTCTTAACACAATGTTTTTTATCTAGAATGATAGCTTTTGGGGGGATCATTTGAAAGAGACTTGTGTTCTAATGCCAGCTTCAGTTGAGTAATCTTGAACTACTTGTTTTGCTTCTCTCTCTCTTTTTATTTCTTCCTCATGTAAAATGAATAAAATAATAATGCCTACTCCTAGGGAACATGGTTAAGATTACATGAGATATCATAAGTAAAAACCAATAAGACAGGGATTGGCTCATAACAAGTGCTCAGTAAATACTATTTATCTTTTTCTTGTTTCCTCTAGCATAGGCATCCCCAAACTTTTTACACAAGGGGCCAGTTCACTGTCCCTCAGACCGTTGGAGGGCCGCCGCATACTGTGCTCCTCTCAGTGACCACCAATGAAAGAGGTGCCCCTTCCTGAAGTGCGGCGGGGGGCTGGATAAATGGCCTCAGGGGGCCGGTACTAGACACATTAAAACTCCGTAATAAATCCTTTCAAAAATACCTGATGAGGAAAAAATAATGACCAGGATTAAATGCACAGTAATATTCTTTTAAAATTATTTTTGTCTTTGAGAGAGGCTAACACAGTGGGAGAAACAGACCAAGTAGAAGAGTAACCAAAAGGCATGTCCAGAAGCCCAAGAATTCAAAGCAGTTTGTCATGGGGGCTAGGAGAGAAAACCTAGGCAGTAAGTTACAAAGTGACAGTTATATTTCTTGCTGGCATGTTGTTTGTGAAGACAGAACCAGAACAGCCCAAGTACCACTTTAGTGTGTCAGATATGTGAAGACAAACTAGAGTAATAGTCTGCAGGGACAGAGTTTAGTGACTGAGCAGAGTTATAGATTAATCATAAACACTAGCCAAATTTAGGTGACTAGAAGCAGATTCTATTGAAATAGTGAATATTTTTAGGCACTTTTAAATTTTTAATCATTTAATTTATCACTCTTTATGGACAGAAGTTAGTTAAGATATCAAAGAATGGATTTTGGCTTAAAGAGTCACTTCAGCTTTTTTTTCCAGAATAGACATATACTTTAAAACTATTCTGCTTTACTTGCAAGCTTTTTCAACTCCCAAGACAGGTCATTTAGGCTGAGAGAAACACAGTGTATGGAAAAAACAGCACTAATCAGAGATATATGACACTGACTTTCTAGTCTTAGCCTTATCACTAACTAATGGTGTGACCTTGGGAATGTCCCTTCTATCACTTAACCTTGGTATTTCATCTGTGGAATGAGGAAGTGACTAGATTATCTCTAAGGTTACTTTTAGCACTGACAAGTCTAGTAGAAAGTTTAATTAGGCAGATAGGCCCAATTCTTGATAAATATTGGAGGAGATATGAAGAAACCCTGTGTTCTTCCTCCCCAGCATATTATCCTTCAGGCCTGACTGAATCCTCATACCACAACTTTAATTGCCTGGGCCCCATAACCAAACCAAGACCCATAGTCTTAAGCAGACTTTTCTAGTTAGCACAGATTTGTTCCTCTCACAAACTACTCCCAATCAAAATATCCCGTATAGCCATGTTTCTACTTTCATGCTTAAAACTATTGACATGTGATAAGTGGATTTAAGCTAATGCATTAATGAGCGAGAACTAGAAGATAGTATCCAGGACCTTCACAGGGAGTGTGCAGGATTTTCCTAGCAGCCTTTCTTAGATAAAAACATGTGGACTATTGCAGATCTAGACCAGGAGCACAGTAGCATGAAAGACGAGTAGGGGAGAGGTTATAGTCAGCCTGAATCCCTCATGTCATACACTGGAGCCCTCTCAACAGCCAATGTATGGAGTAACTCAACAAGTTCAATCAGCAGATACTTACTGAGCACCTTGGTTAGCATGCCATATACATTGATAAGTTCAATGGTGATGTAGATAATGATTAATGAGCCTTATAATAATTTACCATTTTCTGGAAGACCTGATTCAGCATTTTCAATAAAAATTAGACTTTATTAATCTTGATTAAACCTTTGCTAATTTTGTATTAATCTCTTTTGAATGTTTTGCTTTTTACAAACAAGGTAACTGAGGCCCAAAGACAGTAAATAAGACTCATCCTGAGTCATATAACAAGTTAATGGCACAATCAGAACTAGAACCTAAGTATTAGTTTAAACGGCTTTTCTTCATTTCTTCACATTACACTTCCTCCCTTCTATACATTGTATATTATGTGTGTAGCTATTTCTCTTTCCATCATGTGGTCAGACCATCTAAATGTAAGATTTATGTTGTTAAGAACTGTCAATTTTTTACATCAAACACCAGTGTGCAAATCACCAGAAACAAGTTGTCCCTTTTTTTTTTTAACAGTGGTGTAGAAACCCATACTCTTAACTATATGCAGAAAAAGCCACAACCTATTCCTGTCTGTTCCCCATATCTCTCTCCAACTCTACTTTACCCCAGACAGAAACACAGATATTCTTTTTACATTGTTCATTCATTTCTGCTGGCATCCAAGACTGGAAGAAAGTGACTAAAATGAGAGAAATGTTATTTTTCCTCTTTGGCCCATTTCCTGCTTCTCCAGTTTGCTGAACTATTAAACTAGGACAAAAGAATGAAGTGATGAGACATGCAATACCTTGGTGTAAATCACATCATCATGCTAGATATCACAGAAGATTAAAAGAAATGAGACATGGCCCCTTCCCTGGAAAACCTGGTAGAAGTGAAACAAGAGAAAAAAAAAAAGAGAGAGATGTGTAAAATCTATTATTAAATTGGGCAGGTCAAATCCTAAGCTCTATAGAAGGCTGCTATATATTTAGGATAGAAACCTACAACAGATCTTAAAGTGTTTGGACTACACCATACGGCATTTCTAAAAACAGTGATTCACTGATCCATAAAAGTTATGCCCCTCTTTCTCATTTATTCAGCTGCAAGCCTTAGAACTATTTTGCTCCTCATAAGCACTTCAAGCTGCAAGCTTAACCAAGCATAATGCTGACATACGCCAAGGGAAATTTGTCAGGTGAAAAGCACATGCAACTCAGTGTTCCCAGTGTGATTTCAATCCAGTAGCACAAGGTATTTTGCCAATTGTACAGAGGAGCTCTGGCAAAGAAATACAAAGTACCTGTTCAATATCTGCATGGTAATCCATACCCCTATGAGAGAAGTATCCTCAACTATACCATTTTCAGAGATAGAGATACTGAAAAATGAAAGAGCTTAGTATCTTGTTCAGGTTTATATGTCTAGTCAGCCCCAAAGTAGCATGACTTCAAGCTTGTGAGATTGGTGCCTGCTGAAAGCATAATTTAGAACAGAGTTTAGGAATTGATGTCCCAAGATTCTTCCTCTATTTCCTCTTGGATAGGGAGCACAGACAGAGGAGGTGAGTCTGTACAGAGCAGGAGAATGTGGTGGGAAAATAATTACATGTAGCATTATCAGCAGACAGACTGGCCTAAGACTTTGTTATTGTGTTTTTGTTCTTTTAACTCAAGATTTGATAACTGACTGGCTCAGATGGTTACCACACTGAGCTCCTAAACTTAAGTATGTGATTAGATTCCAGTTAATTCTCTCTGTAATGTAGCCATAGAGTATTCTCTGAACCAAGAACGGACATGCTATAACTCCAAGTCCTTGATCATAAGGAAAAAGCTTACTCGCAAATACAAAAATTGCTCTATCCTCTTTTCTGATGGTCGATGTGTAAACTTGATTTTGCGCATGAAGGATCCCATGTTTCCCCCAAATTCTAATGCCTTATAGCCAATATAGAGTGCACTAGGAAGCCAGCAAAAAAGTTAACACATAAATTAATCTATGCTCCAGACCTGTTTAGGAGAGCCTCTGTGTACAACTTTCTGAGCCCTTTCCTTTTGTTGATTTTAACTTACATCTAAAACCACACGTTTTCTTCTAATCTCTAACAGAGCCTTATATCTGTGCTCTTAAACCTTAGCATGGCATAGATTAGATTATGTATAAGAAAGCAAAAGTTAGAATATGATTTTCTTTTTGCGTTATGTCAGCTTAAGTGTAGATGGACGGTGACTCTGTTCAAGGCAAAAAGTTCCTTGAAGTAACATACCTTCTTCCTGAATCTCTTTCGTATAATCAGATTTAATATGTGCTACCTTATTCTCCTCAAGCAAATAAGCTGTAAGAGGACAGAGGCTTTGGAGGCCAACAAACATATGAAAAAATGCTCATCATCACTGATCATTAGAGAAATGCAAATCAAAACTACATTGAGATACCATCTCACACCAGTTAGAATGGCGATCATTAAAAAATCTGGAGACAACAGATGCTGGAGAGGATGTGGAGAAATAGGAAAACTTTTACACTGTTGGTGAGAGTGTAAATTAGTTCAACCATTGGGGAAGACAGTGTGGCGATTCCTCAATGACCTAAAAATAGAAATCCCATTGGACCCAGCAATCCCATTACTGGGTATATATCCAAAGGATTATAAATCATTCTACTATAAGGACACATGCACACGAATGTTCATTGCAGCACTGTTTACAATAGCAAAGACCTGGAACCAACCCAAATGCCCAACGATGATAGACTGGATAGGGAAAATGTGGTATATGTGCACCATGGAATATTATGCAGCCATCAAAAAAGATGACTTTGTGTCCTTTGTAGGGACATGGATGAACCTGGAAACCATCATTCTCAGCAAACTGACACCAGAGCAGAAAATCAAACACCACATGTTCTCACTCATAGGCGGGTGTTGAACAATGAGAACACATGGACACAGGGAGGGGAGCACTACACACTGGGGTCCGTTGTGGGGAAATGGGGGAGGGATGGGAGGGTGGGGAGGTGGGAAGAGATAGCATGGGGAGAAATGACAGATACAGGTGAGGGGACGGAAGGCAGCAAACCACACTGCCATGTGTGTACCTATGCAACAATCTTGCATGTTCTTCACATGTACCCCAAAACCTAAAATGCAATAAAAAAAGAAGTTCAGAAAAGCATGAAACAGAAAAAAATATAATACAATTTGAAAAATACGTGACTTAACTCTTTTACAAATGTAAAAGTTGAAACTGAAGAAAGTTAATCAAGGTCATATGGCTGGTGAATGGTAGAATAAATAAAATTCTTAAAAACAAAAAACAAAAAACAAAACAAAACAAAAAAGAAAACTAAAAATAAAAGAGCCAGTGTAGAGAAGCTGGAAAACTTGCTAAATCTTAGATTCTGAGTAGGTGCTTAGATGTTTTATAGCTTTTTCTAGAGTTAATATTACAAATATACTTGATTTAGAATGGAATATAAGCTCCACAGGGAGATAATTAACATATCAAGATGGTCTGAATCTGATGTTGACCCTTAGTTCATGGTACGACTTTGGACCTGCTTTGCAACTCATGTATGCAGCTGTGAGAAGGCTCTGAGAACTAAAAGTAAGTCCAAAATCCAAAATCATATTAGAAAACTATTATTTTTCCTTTGACAAAGAAACTAGACTGAACTCCCAGTGATGTGGGAATAGAACAAAGCCAAAGGCTCAGTATTACCCAGGAAGAAAATAAAATCAGTATGCTTATGAGTGAGACTGCACAATCCAAACCTAATTTTCATTCTAAAATAAATTATTACAACCTAAAAATCATTTGTCACCCAAGAAAAGGTTATATGAAATTAAATCTTTATTTTGAAAACAAATTTTTACATATGAAGCCAAATCAATTCTCTTTTCAACTAATGTGCTGAAATTTTGCAGAAAAATGTAAAGACCTGATCACCACTTCTTAGAAGTATTTCATTATTTTACTCAATATGACAAGTGGGTTAATGCATGCAAATGTTAAATAGGTTAAATTTAAAATTTTCAAAGCAATATCATACAGTCTTTAGAGGGGAATATATTAGGGCGATTTACTATCAATTTTCATTTCTATTGTGTGTCCAAAATTTTTCCAATGAGTATTCAGGTGCATCACTAAATGAAAATTATGGGTGGAAGACTGCATCTGGATGTATTGTATTCAAGTAGCCCACATGCAGAGGTTCCATAGCATTTAAGGAGGGGCCAGCATGATTAACCATCATGCCCATATTCTTCAGATATTGATTTAGCCTGTTGCTTTACTCTGGTCATTCATATTTGGCCCAAGTCCCAGTCAAGGAATAACTTATAACCTGGGGTGATCAACTTTAATATTTTTTCTCTATTGGACTATGTCACAGAGATTTTCAAATGTAATTACTCCCAGAGGTCAGCTAGTTTTAAATTTTCTGAGTAATTTTTCCCCTGGAAGAGACACAAACAGACACAAAGATAATATTTCATAATGTAAAATTCTTAAAACTGTAATGTAGAACTAAAGCAGTCATTAACAAATAATTATACATCAAATATAATCCAGGTTACAGTCTCTATTCTGAAAAGCAGCCCTTTTCTCTCCGCAAATTGCAAAATGTACTCAGAATGTTTGCTTAACCAAATTTCATGCCAATAAAACTGAGAGAGGTTTAATCTATTCTCCATGGTCAAAAGAGCCTTTCAGCAAGATGTCAGAGCCAAACTGGGTATCCCTAAATCCAGTATACGATCACTTACTCAGAATAACTTGGGCCCCAAATCTGCCTTCCCTAAATAATCCAAATGGATTATTTAGACCAGCCACTTTACAGTCTAGTCTGTTTTATTCATAGTCTGCTTCAGCTAGGTAGAATTTTCTTTTTAACCCAAATAAGCTTTTAGAAATCATAGCTTTTCGGAGAGAAAGGCATTACCATACCAGATTCCTTGAAATGCACTGTGACTTTTTTGGATACAAAACTCTTTTCTACGGTCAGTATTTCTTCCTCAGAGGTTCTAATGCTAGGCCAAATTACTGAACTTTCCTTTGTTAAATTGAGTTAGTTTTAGGAAGTATTGCAACATTAGTACTACCTAGTTTTAACCCTAACTTTTTTAGAAGAGACAGCAATCAACAGGTACATTTATAAGTAGAAGGTAAAAAAAAATAAAGGGAAAAAAAGGTAAAAATAAAAACAGATCCCAATCAAAACTGGACCAAAGAATACAGAAGCAGAACGCTATTGCCATAAGGATGTGGGGGAACAAGTTATAGAAATATGTCTTTAGAAAATTAAATGAGTAAGTCTTTCTGTATCAAAATTACTAGGGGCCAGGAAACTATAGATTAAAATAAAATGTATTTTAAAAAATAGACTCTGTAGGGTTTTTCTTCTCATAAAATACTTTGCTGATAGTATTTAATTGTGAAAACATATCTGAGAAATAATAAATCAATCTATATTCTACATGTTATTCATTTTTCAGCACACCATTTGGTCTGACACTTCAAATGGAGTAGATACCAAAAGTAACACACTTTTAGTTTTAAATAAGTAACTTATAAGTCAACAGTATTACCTAAAAAAGATTAAATACTTTGAACAGTAAATTATTTCATCACTGTTATCCTATGCTTATATTGTAGGAATCATTTTATCATACAGAAATATGTCATTGGGGTCAAGTTCAGGGTCTCATGCCTGTAGTCCCAGCACTTTGAGGGGCCAAGTTCAGAAGATTGCATAAGGCCAGGAGTTCCAGATGAGCCTGGGCAACATGGAGAAACCCTGTCTCCACAAAAAAGTACAAAAATTAGCCTTGTGTGGTGGTATGTGGCTACAGTCCCAGTCCCTTGGGAGGCTGAGGTAGGAGAGTCATCTGAGCCCGAAGAGATCAAGTCTGCAGTAAGCTATACTCGTGCCACTGCATTTCAGTCTAGGTAACAGGGTGAGACCCTGTCTCAAAAAAATGTCATCAATGTATAAGAAATATCTGGTAACATATGATTAGCTTATAAGAAATACTTGAATCTGATTTGCCAAGTAAAGCTGAGAAAACATTTAGCTAAATAATAATAACAATGTTAAAGCCTTTCATGTGTTTCTAAGAATGTAGAGAAGACCTTATTTTTTTCCCTAAGTAGTGTGACATTTTGCAAAAGCTTTTTGAAGAAGCAAATATATGTCAGGAAGTAGGAAAGGAGTTGATGGGTTTGTTAACTTGGTGACAGATATTTGCAGTTATTTTAGGTTTCCAGTGACATAAAATTATGCTATCCAAGATGCAACTGAATCTGAATTGGCAGCCCTGCCTCCCACAGTGGGCACAAGTCATGCTTCTGCATGACCCACATAACTGATCCTGGTAATGGTTCAAATTGTAGTTTCCTCACTAGATAACTAAATTTAGTGAACTTCTTGACACATAACCAAGTTTCCAGAGTCTATACAGACTTGATTTGGGCTAATATCTTGCATATCTGATTATTTGTTAGGAACTCTGTCTGCATCTTGTACCCTAGCTGCTGCTAATGCAATTGTTGCTGCAAAGAAAAGTGATGCCTCTGGAGCATACTCTTTGTTTACCTTCCAAAGACTATACCAGAAGAACCCACTTTAATTTTCAAGTATCAGATAGCACTTAGTTATATGACAAACAGTAATAGTCAATCCACTAATTACTGTATCATTTTCAGGATTCACATACTACCACTTACTGTACGTATTTATCTTCCTCACACTCTAACCTTAGTTGATAACCGCATATGCCTGTTCATGTCAGACAGAAACCCTAAAATCTTGACTCCTTTCTCAAATCTGGAATCTTCTAGACATCAGGACCTTCTAAATACTCTCTCTTGTCTAATTAATTGGCCATAATGTTGCTCTGATATTCAATACAGCACATAAACATCCAATATATGTCCTGGTCTGTGTTAATCTTGTATTACAGCATGTAGTATCAATTTGTATTTTGGGTTTTTTTTTTTTTTTTTTTTTTTTTTTTTTTTTTTTTTTTTTTTTTTTTTTTATGAGCACAGTAGGAAAAACTTTTTCCTATTCTTGGAAGGAAACAGTGGTAAAGCCCAGAAACTCAAGGCCTATTACAATATTAGGGCCCTTAGGAGAAGCCTGAAGTGTGCCCTGGTATTGATTCTTGAATGCTCTCAACATGAAATCTTTTAATGTTTCTCAATGAATAACGCATGTCTTTTAAACCACAAACCTTGATAGTCAGCAAGGAGAAATGAACAGAGCATTGGACGAGGTATGAAAAAGCCTGGATTCTACCTTTGTCTCTGTCACACACAGAGGTACTTGACCCAGTCACTTCACCTCTTTGAGTCTCAATTTTTCCAACTGCACAATGTATGCTACGAATCTACTTTATTTCCCAAAGTATAAAAATCTCAGATGTTTGCCATTGCTCTGAAGTCACAAGAGTTGAATCTGTTTCTGATAATTTCTTATTCTCAGACTTGGGATCTAGAGACTGATTCTTGAGACCTATAGCATAGAAAGAAGACTTTAGGGGGATCAATGTCATGGGCAGTGGAAGGGGGACCTTCTGTACCACCCTTTTATCAGGATTGGGTAGATATAAGGAAAAAGAGTTTACTTCCCTTTCTGGTTCTGTGTAGCTGTTTGGTGCCAAAAGTGTCTATGAGTGGAATGCAGAAGGTATGCTTTTTTGTCCTCTTCATTTCAGTTACCTAGCACAAAGGGGAATCATGAAGTGCATTCATTCCTCAGGCTCTTCAGGTGAAATTCAGTGAGATATTAGGAGCAATTTATTACCCACTATGAGTTTATTAATCTTTACATTATTCAGCATCATAATAAACTGGCCCCAACAAAATAGATACACTAGGTGGTTCCTGTCACATAAAAATATTATTACAAATATATAGCAAAGCAGAGCAGTACATGTATTCACAAGTGCAAAGCACATGATCTGTAACTAAAAGTATATCCTCCTTGGATACAAACTTCTTGGCATATCCAAATGTTTGCCAGTGTGACTAGTATAATCTTGCCCTGGGTGGAAGAACTTTAATCCTCTCTGTAAGTTCAATGTTTTTTTGTTTTTATACCTGGTATGTACAGAAGCTAAAAGAAAAATAAAATACTCCTTGCTGAATGACCCAAAGCTCTCTAAAGCATATAGTTCTCCTTATTGAATAAAATTATAACTTTTTCTTTTATGGAAAATTTAGAGCAGTATAAAATAAAGTCCATATACATTACTGTTGACAGTAGAGGAAGGAGCAGGAAAGTTATTTGAGATTTAATATTGGATCATGTTGTACCACATCCCTCCTCATTTCCACCTCTCTCTCAAGCAGGAATTCATGACTTTGTTTCTTTTAGTCTCTGAATGCAGTTCCTAGCAGTTACACATGATTGATAGTGTCATTATATGGTTTAAAGCCAAAAGGCATCATCCTAAACATTTTCTCTTGGAGCACAGAAAAGAAACAACAGGCAAACAAGGAAATAATTGCACTTACATTTTGTCCAGATAAATCAATTTTGAGTATCAAGAAATGCAAATTAAATTCAAAATCAATTTAACCATTGTTGATTTTTTTAATGTGCCGATTACTTACTATCGTAGATAGAGCTTATCTATGAAAAACAGACCAACTTCGCCTGTTATGTTTCTTATTATCCCTTTCTCTCATTATAAACAAGTTTTCTTAAATGTGTTTGAAAACATAATGTTTTTATCTATCATTAATTACAACAATTAACTTTTACAGTGAAAATAAGTTACTTAAATAAGCTTATAGGAACATGCATATATGTTAGCTAAGGTTCTGAAATATTATTGCTCTCATTTTTTAAATAGTAGCTCATTTTGAAAAGGACACAAAGTTAACCAGTTTAATTATGCAGAAGATAAAAATAGCACTCCCAAATAGTAATAGCAACAAGTAGATAAAAATTATCCTGCATCTTCATGTAAGCAACTCTACTTAATACAAAACAGGTTAAATTGCAAATGTGCACAGGAATGTTTTATTCAATATCAATTGAGCTAATCACATCACTAAAAATCCCTCCATGTCAAACTTATATTTTCCCAAGTTTAAAGTTGCCTCCCTCCTCCGGGAGCCCACCACACAATTATTTTTGTTTGTGTAAATACCAAAAAAAAATAACATTTAAGGATGGTTCAAGTTCATTATATCCATAAATGCCCTTAGACTTGACAAGTTGTACAGATCTTGCATGAAGAGTCCAGTTCTAGATATTAAGGGAAAAACGCAGATGAGAGCTAATGATGCATAAATAATTAGAACTTACCATTTCAGTTTCTTTCTGTTTTCTTCAGAGATCTCCAAAGAATTCATGTGACGACCACTTCAACAAGGATGCTGCTGATCTGTGCATCAATTTAGGCTCCCTGTTCTGAAAATGACCAATCCAATTCTCCTTCACTAGCAAAAGAACAAAAAAAGAAGGAGGAAGAAAAGGAGAAAGAAAAAGAAGAGAGGAAAGGAAAGGAAAAGAGAGGAAAGGAGAGGAAAGGAAAGGGAGGAAAGAAAGGAAATGAAAGAAAACAAAGGTAAGGAAATTAAAGGAAAGGAAGGGAGGCAGGAGAGATGGAGGGAAGGAAGAGAATAAATAAAAGTAAAAATAATACAAAATAAAAGAAAGTCAAAAGGAAAATTATGAAAGTAAGTGAAAAAAAAATTATCAGGAATATCTAACCACTATCATGTTGAAAAACATAGTAGTAAGATGTCAGAGTGAATTATGCAAGCCACTCTCTATTTACACTGAACCTTTCCGTTATCCAGGGGGCAGCCAGCGTGCTCTTTTGCTTTCATTCTCTCCACCCCCCGCCCACCCCTGTTAATGATGCAGGGCTACACTACAGGCTGTACGTAGAGCCTGCAAAGCTTCACACTTAGGAAAATAAATTCTCCTTTCTATTTCTAGGGCCACAGTGCATTGCCTTCTGTGGTTGCATTTAGCTTTAAGTTCATGATAACACAAAGCCTATTTGTCTATGGAGTCCTTCGCTGAAGCTGGGATCCCTAGAGTTGCTTCCATAGATAGTGGACCACTACAACCTTAGGGTGATCCTTTCTTATAGCCTCTCACTTGTGTTCAGTTACCAAAGTGAACATTCTCAAGAATGTTCCCTAGAAAGCTCCCAGTAGGAGAGGCCAAGGTGAGCATGATCTTTGCCTAGGGCATTATTGAATACAGAAACCTCTAAAATTCTGACATTGAATTAAATACCTCACTCCTTAAGAGGAATTTGGAGCTATAATCCACTTTCCACTTCCGGTCTACCCATTTCCCATTGCCCTCAGGGTCCCTGTTACCAAGAAGTGCAGGTAAAGCCCCCGTTTCCTCTCAAGTGGTTAGGCAGGATTCGATGAAAAGAAGTTGGTTTTCTGTAGCCCAGACCCCACTGCCACAGGCTCTTGAAGATTGTGTTCCAAGGAGCCCCAGAGTTATAGACCCTTGAGACCAGTGCCACACTGTATTAGGCACCTGATGTCCCCCTCCCCCACTCTCCCAAAGATAGATGAACAGGAAGCAGCTGGAGGTAATACCCATGACTTGGGTAATACTTCTAGATCAAAGTAAAGGGACTTTTCACATAGGCCATGGAAGAAAAAAATATGTTATTGCAGGTTCAGCCTCGTGCCAAGACATACCTGTGTGGCATGTTACCGGGAATACCTGAGGGCTCTTCACCTCAAAATATCACCTCCACTATGCCTGAAACACAAGTCCTGCAGGGGCAAGAATTTCTTTCTTCCTGAAGTCCTGATTTAAAAATTCTCATTCTCCTAGAAATATACTTATTTGAAAACCTTGGTGTGAATGAGTTTAGAACTGTAAAAGTAGGAGTACATGTTGAGAATAGAATATAAAGGAAAATTCAAAAGATCCAAGGATAGGAAAACTGAACTGCTAAAAGCAAAATAACAATTTTGTCATAAGCTAGCTTTAGTGAGAATCGCCTTGAGCAACTGGAGAAAAATATAAGAGAAAAAAAGGTTTTGGTGTTTCCGTTTTGTTTTGTTTTTATTTTGTTTTTAGAGACAAATTCTTGCTCTGTCACCCAGGCTGGAGTGCAATGGTCCAATCTTGTCTCACTGCAACCTCTGCCTCCTGGGTTCAAGCAATTCTTACGCCTCAGCCATCTTAGTAGCTTAGGGTTACAGGCATATACCATCCCATCTGGCTAATTTTTGTATTTTTAGTAGAGATGGTTTTTTACCATGTTGACTAGGCTGGTGTTGATCTCCTGACCTCAAGTGATCCACCACCTTAGCCTCCCAAAGTCCTGGGCTTACAAGCATGAGCCACTGAGCACAACCAAAGAGTAAACTAATTTAAATGTGTTTTAGACCAGACATATTGACAACAGACAGAAATATATTGCACTGGCATTTTCTTTTGATTCTGTGTTTTGGGGTCTGGCAGATGATATGGATAATATTATGCTTGTTTGTTTAGAGAAATATTTTTTCTACTTGCCTGAGTGTGTCTGGAGTTTATCTTGATGCTCTCTTTCCTCACACAGTCTTAGCTTCATTCAGCAAACATATATTGAATAACTCATAAGGGTAGAGCAGTGGATCAAATTTAACTGAGGAGGTAAGAATAAAGGGCAGAGTGGCAGAGGCCTGATGGCAAAGGAAAGGATGCCGTGTCCCAGCAACTCTTTAAAATCCAATTAAGCGGATAAGACATATATATACTGCAATAATATATATAATGCAAATATATATAATGCAATTGCCCCAAATATAAGGCAACATGAATGTAGTAAGGACCCAAGAATGTCATATCTAGTACTGTAAGATTTCAGAGAAGGCAAGGATCTCGGAGAGCTAGAGTAATGGATACAATACCATTATAGAAGTCAGGCAAGTTTTCCAGGAGGCAAAGGGTTTGGGCTGGGCCTATTAAGAACCAGAAGATTTTAGTAAGTAAAGAATAGAAATATTATTTGGATTTCTGAAAACCCAGAGCTCTTGCCACTTTTTACTGACTCACCTCTTGATATCCTCACTTTTCACCTGCTTGCTTCCACCAAATAAGCTTTGGATGTAGGCATGTCTTTCTTCTTTTGTATAACTAACATCTTTTGAATTTTCTGCCTCAGATAGAATTCTTAGGAGCCAGACTTCATGTGTTTTGAAATTAAACACCCAGTGGTGAAATTCCCTGAGTGATACTGCTCTTATCTTTTCTATTTAGGTAAAGAAACTTGAGGCTGGCTAGAACCAAAGAAAACAATCCTATAGGAACTTCTGAAATTTCACTCCGAATTGGTCCAAGAATAGCATATCAGAGCTGAAGGGGATATGAGTGATGGTATAGTCAAAGCTCTCATGTTAAAGATGAGGAAAGGAAGAAAGAAGGAACCTGGTTCAAGTCTCACAGTTAATTAATGATAAAGTTTGGATCTGAAACATGGTTTTTTGACTCTTAAGACAATATTTTTACCAAAATAATTTCCATCTGGCCAATGTCTCATGGCACCTATGAAATAGGTGATTTATTTGTAGTTAAATCATCTGTAGCAAGGGTTTCTCTTGTTTAGTTACAGAGGCAAGGTCAAATATCAAATGGACTCAAAACTACACTTCATGGCTCTGCCTATATATACATACATACATATATATATATGATCTAGAAAAAGAAAAAAGAAAAAGTTCAAGCCTTCTTAAATTAAGAATAGAGACCAAGATCATGCTTTTATTCTTTCCCTATAGAGCAACTCTGAAATATAAAATATATTAAAGTGGAAGCAAAGTAAAAGTTTCAGCTCTTAATATAGATTTGAGGAGATAATTTCCTTTATAATGAATGTTTCATTATTATTTAATGTTTACCTTGTGATTCTAAAATCTCAAGTTGGCTTCTTTGTCATATTGTAAATAAAAGATTACATGGAACAGTATAGATTATGATTAATGTAGTTTTTCTAAATGTATTCATACCATCAGGCCTATGGTTTTAAATACAAGGGATCCTCCCATTCCAATGATTTTTAATATTTTTAATGGTTATGATTTAATCGTGACTAAAATTTGTTTAGCATTCTATAATATGTAAAGTGCTTTATGTCTGGCAATGCACTTGCACAGAATTAACTCTTCAACATCAGTAAAATATAAAGTACTAAAATTAAAAGATTAAAAGACATTTTAAAAATCAGTTATTCAAATTATTTTGGGGTGGGAGTTATGAGTTAGAGTACTAATCATATTAATTCCTTGTTTAAGTAAAACATTTTTTGTGGACGACAAAGGTATATTATGGCCAGACAGTTGGCAATGTGCCAGACATTGTGTTTTATATGAATGTGTTTTACAATCATTATTTTATTTATTCATCAAAACAACTCTGTATTTTAGTTATAATGTTGATCTCATTTTATAGTCGAAGAAACAGGCTCAGAGATGTTAAGTAACTTTCCCCAAGTTACACTGCTTTGATGGTCAATAAAATGCTCATTATGGATTTGATGTTTTGAAATTAAGGTGTTTTCAAACCAAAGAATGTTACTGCCGATTCTCAGGTTATAATGGTACTTTTAGTAAAGTATAATACTGCAACTGAATTTTATTAATCATTATTTTTTTAATTAGAAAATAAAAGAAGAACTTATTAATATAAATTCAGGGAATGCACAGCACTAATGGAAAAATCCCCAGTCTTGGGGTGATGGTGTTATGGCAGCATTAGGGAGATCCTGTATTTCTCAGTACCACAATTTCAAGCAGTTATAGGGTAGACCACTATACTAGACTAGGAGTTACTAAACTCCTTCCTACCTTGCCAGAGTTTTCAGTTCTATCTGCTCCCAGTATGTTTTGTTTGTCCTCGGAGGATAGTCTCTGAACTGACTATGGAAAATAGTGGGAAATAGAATTCATTTTGCAGAAATATACTGACTCTAGGAACAAAGTGAAGGGGAATGGGTGGAAAGTTGTTTCTATACAAGATAAATGCTCCAGTGTCAAATGCAAAATACCACTTTACTCAAGATCATGGTTCTTCGCAAAACCAATGTAGTAAATTTTAACTTGCTAATTAAATTTCTATTCTTTAGGCATAAGATAAAGGAAGAAATAAATGGTTCAAAACGTAGTGCCCAAAATAAAAATTAATGATGTGACCGTATGTTAGGGCAAGTTTGCAGCCTGAAAGGAACCTAATTTGTTATTGGAAAAATGTCCAGAATACAGTATACAAAAATTATAGTTTAGATGTGAATGAACACTGGATTTTCCAATAGAACATAGTACTCAGGGGAATTGAGCAAAGGAGTGTTGTTTGGATTTACATACTAAGACAAGAATCCAAACCAGGAGTGGTTTTATTTTTGTTGATTTTTTTAAGTCCTTACAATTAGCAACAAGCAGAACTTGGTGATAGGAGATTCAGCTAGGGCCCACAAAAGTCACTTTATACAGCCACATTCATGTATGCACATGTGGCCAAAGCCCTATAGACAAAGAAACACTCTTATGAATAGACAGAGTGGAAGGTCACCTATCACACACAATAAAATACTCAATGAAAGTATTATAATACAAAAAAACCCACTCACATACCTGCCACTGGTTTGAAAAACTAATATTTCAAGTGTATTCTTATTGACTATTCCCCTTCTGTGCCCTTTTTGCAGAAGCAAACTCTATTGGGAAGGGTAAATGTGTAGCCTCAAATTCCTCATTAGGGTTTTACTTTATTAGGAATTAGTGTAAACTTATCAGATAAATCTACTCTCAGTAGAGACCCTGGCAATTTCAGTACAATTAACAAGAAAGGAATACTAAAGAGAAATGAGAAGAGTATGGGGATGTATTTACCACACAACTTTGCCTTAAGCCAAACCTGCTGACCACATTAGAGACTTGTGGAATATTGGAAGTAAAAGTATTCTTAGACATATTAATGGGCATAGGTTTTCTCTGGTGAGTCATGCATAGAATTCAGACGGTCCTTGAATCCCTGAAAGCATTTATGAAATCGGTTTGCACTCTTATGTGCATTTTTCTTAAGAGAAAGTTCATAATTTTAATCAGATTCTTAAAGGAGTCTGGGACCAAAAACATGCTAAGAATCACTGGACTAAAGAACATTGCTATGTCAGACTCTCTGCTATCAGAAAGTACAACCTGGCAGGAAGGGCCCAGCATAAGAGTTTTCAGATAGTAATCCCCCAAATGGTTACAAACCACTGATCTGTCCAACTTCCTCATTTTATAGGTGATGAAATTGAAGCCCAGAGAGTTACAAACCTTGCCCAAATATGGTATAATCAGAGTTAGTTCAGTGTTAATTATTTTGAGAGATGATCTCTCATATGTACATTTTTCTGTTTTCCTTGATATTTCTTCTCAATCACTGTAGGTGCTAAAGTGAATACTACTTGTTTTGGATACAGGCTTATCCTCGTACTTTCAGATCTGAGTAAAGGCAGGAGAGGAAGGGCGATAAAAAAAGGAAAGAAAATATTGACTACATGGTTTGCATCCATGATATTTAATGTAATTTTAAAGCATAGGTTTTTTTTAAGCTTAAAAAAAATCAAATTGTACAAAAATGTTTGAGTGTGTGTGTGTGCATGTAAGTGTGAGAGAGAGATTTTGTGTTATGTATTTTATTTAAAAAGATTCTATTGCTATCATAACCTTCTTAATATTCCATGACCTCAAAAAAGTCAAATTATTGACCTTATTTTAAGATAACTAAGGCCCAGAGAGAAGAGACCTGTTTGTGTTTCTATAGCTTGGAAGTGGAAAAGCCAAGACTAGAACCCAATCTCTCAAATTTGCTTTGATGCTATTTATGTTGTCCCAAATAGTCTCTTTCTTCATGAGCATATCTCCCTAAATAACATACATTTTGGTCTTTCTTCTGATCAGATGTCCTTAAGACTACAAACACCATAGACAAAATACAGTAAGGAGTTTTTAAATACTGAAGGAATATTTCAAAAGGGCTTATTTTAAAAGCCTTTTCTAAATTAGCTGGATGTGGTGGTGCGCTCCTGTAATCCCAGCTACTCAAGAGGCTGAGACTAGAGAATTTCTTGAACCTGAGAGGCAGAGGTCGCAGTGAGCTGAGAATGCACCATTGAACTCCAGCCTGGGTGACTGAATGAGACTCCACCTCAAAAAATAATAATGGCAGATCAAAGATGACCAAATAGGAACAGCCCTAAAGTGCAGTCCCCAGCAGGAACAGTGCAGAGGATGAGTGATCACTGCATTTCCAAATGAGTTTTTACTGCTCACAGACCAGGAGATTTTCTGGCAGAAAAGCGCCATGAGTTTCCAGCATGGCTGTTTCAGCCAGCACCGTGGATTTACACAGAAAAACCCACACAAATCTGGGCAGCCATTTCAGCTGGCACTTGGAATGCCTGGGAAACAGAGCCACCCATTCAACTGAAACAGAGGGGGCTGAAACAGGGAGCCAGGTGATCTGGTAAGGCAGGTCCCAACCATCAATCTGAAATGCTCTGGACTGAGAGTTTTGCAGCAAGTGCAGCTGGACCCAGGACAGTCAAGCTTGGTGGTGGAAAGGGTGTCTGCCATTACCAAGGCAGTCCACCACTACTGAGGCAGTCTGTCAGTACCAAGGAAGTCCGGAAATGGCAACCTGAGGGAGCTGAAAACCACAGCACTGGAACTTCCCAAAGCATATATAAGTTTCAATAGCCAAATCAACCAAGTAGAAGAAAGAATATCAGAGATTGAAGATCAACTTAGTGAAATAAAATGAGAAGGCAAGATTAGAGAAAAAAAAGAGTGAAAAAAATTTAACAAAGCCTCCAAGAAATATGGGATTATGTGAAAAGACCTAATCTACGTTTGACAGGTGTAACCTGAATGTGATGGAAAGAATGAATTCAAGCCGGAAAACACTCTTCAGGATATTATCCATGAGAACTACCCCAACCTAGCAAGGCAGGCCAACATACAAGTCCAGGAAATACATAGAAGATATACACAAGATACTCCTCAAGAAGAGCAATCCCAAAGCACATAATGGTCAGATTCACCAGGGTTGAAATGAGGAAAAAATGCTAAGGGCAGCCAGAGAGAAAGGTCAAATTACCCCCAAAGAGAAGCCCATCAGAATCACAGTGAATCTCTCCTCAGAAACCCTACAAGGCAGAAAAGAGTGGGGGACAATATTCAACATCCTTAAAGAAAAGAACTTTCAACCTAAAATTTTGTATCCAACCAAACTAAGCTTTATAAGCAAAGGAGAAATAAAATCCTTTATGGACAAGCAAATGCTGAGAGATTTCGTCACCACCAGGACTGCCTTACAAGAGTTCCTCAAAGAAGCTCTGAACATGGAAAGGAACAACCAGTACCAGCCACTTCAAAAACATACCAAATGGTAAAAACCATCAACATAATGAAGAAACTGCATCAACTAATGGGTAAAACAACCAGCTACCATTAAAATGGCAGGATCAAATTCAAACATAATAATATTAACCTTAAAAATAAATGAGCTAAAAGACACAATCAAAAGACACAGCCTGGCAAATTGGTTAAAAAGTCATGACCCATCAGTGTGCTATATTCAGGAAACCCATGTCACATACAAGGACACACATAGGCTCAAAATAAAGGGAGAGAGGAAGATTTACAAGCATATGGAGAGCAAAAAAAAGCAGGAGTTGCAATCCTAGTCTCTGACAAAATGTACTTTAAACCAACAAAGATCAAAAGAGACAAAGAAGGGCATTACATAATGGTAAAAGGATCAATGCAACAAGAATAGCTAATGATCCTAAATATATATGCACCCAATACAGGAGCACCCAGGTACATAAAGCAAGTTCTTAACAACCTACAAAGAGACAGACTCCCAAACAATAATAGTGGGAGACTTTAACACTCCACTGTCAATATTAGACAGATCAATGAGACAGAAAATTAACAAGAATATCCAGGAAGTGAACTTATATCTGGACCAAGCATATCTAATAGACATCTACAAAACTCTTTACCCCAAATCCACAGAATATTTATTATTCTCAGCACCACATCACACCTACTCTAAAATTGGCCACATAATTGGAAGTAAATCACTCCTCAGCAAATGCAAAAGAATGGAAATCATAACAAACACTCTCTCAGACCACAGTACAATCAAATTAGAACTCAGGATTAAGAAACTAACTCAGAATTGCATAACTTTGTGGAAACTGAACAACTGGCTCCTGAATGTCAACTGGATAGACATTGAAATGAAGGCAGAAATAAAGATGTTCTTCAAAACCAACGAGAATGAAGACACAATGTACCAGAATCTCTGGGACACATTTAAAGCAGTGTCTAGAGGGAAATTTATAGCAATAAATGCCCACATGAGAAGTGAGGAAAGATCTAAAATTGACACCCTATCACCAAAATTGAAAGAGCTAGAGGAGCAAGATAAAAACAACTCAAAAGCTAGTAGAAGACAAGAAATAACTAAGATCAGAGCAGAAATGAAGGACATAGAGACACAAAAAACACTTCAAAAAATCAATAAATCCAGGAGCTGGTTTTTTGAAAAGATCAACAAAATAGACCACTAGCCAGATTAATAAACAAGAATATAGACAAGAATGAAATAGATGCAATAAAAAACTATGAAGGGAATATCACCACTGATTCCACAGAAATACAAACTACCATGAGAGATTACTACAAACAATGCCATGCATATAAACCAGTAAACCTGGAAGAAATGGATAAATTCCTGGACACTTGCACCCTCCCAAGCCTAAACCAGGAAGAAGTTGAAACTTGAACAGACCAATAACAAGGGCTGAAGTTGAGGCAGAAATTAACAGTCTACCAACAAATAAAGCCCAGGTGCATATGGGTTCAAAGCAGAATTCTACCAGACATACAAAGAGGAGCTGGTACCACTCCTTCTGAAACTATTCAAAACAATACAAAAAGAGAGAATTCTTTTTTTTTTTTTTTTTTTTTTCCAAAGCTCTGCAGTGTTTTATTTTATTTTATTTTTTTATTTTTTTTTATTTTTATTTTTTTCTTTTTTTTTATTGCATTTTAGGTTTTGGGGTACATGTGATGAACATGCAAGATTGTTGCATAGGTACACACATGGCAGTGTGGTTTGCTTCCTTCCGTCCCCTCACCTGTATCTGTCATTTCTCCCCATGCTATCTCTTCCCACCTCCCCACCCCCCGCCCCTCCCCCATTTCCCCCCAACGGATCCCAGTGTGTAGTGCTCCCCTCCCTGTGTCCATGTGTTCTCATTGTTCAACACCCACCTGTGAGTGAGAATATACGGTGTTTGATTTTCTGCTCTTGTGTCAGTTTGCTGAGAATAATGGTTTCCAGGTTCATCCATGTCCCTACAAAGGACGTGAACTCATCGTTTTTGATGGCTGCATAATATTCCATGGTGTATATGTACCACATTTTCCCTATCCAGTCTATCATCGTTGGGCATTTGGGTTGGTTCCAGGTCTTTGCTATTGTAAACAGTGCTGCAATGAACATTCATGTGCATGTGTCCTTGTAGTAGAATGATTTATAATCCTTTGGATATATACCCAGTAATGGTATTGCTGGGTCAAATGGGATTTCTATTTTTAGGTCCTTGAGGAATCGCCACACTGTCTTCCACAATGGTTGAATTAATTTACATTCCCACCAACAGTGTAAAAGTGTTCCTATTTCTCCACATCCTCTCCAGCATCTGTTGTTTCCCGATTTTTTAATGATCGCCATTCTAACTGGTGTGAGATGGTATCTCAATGTGGTTTTGATTTGCATTTCTCTGATGACCAGTGATGATGAGCATTTTTTCATATGTTTGTTGGCCTCCCGTATGTCTTCTTTTGTAAAGTATCTGTTCATATCCTTTGCCCATTTTTGAATGGGCTTGTTTGTTTTTTTCTTGTAGATCTGCTTTAGTTCTTTGTAAATTCTGGATATCAGCCCCTTGTCAGATGGGTAGACTGCAAAAAGAGAGAATTCTTTCCAAATCATTTTATGAGACCAAAATCATCCTGATACCAAAACCTGGCAGAGATTCAGTGAAAAAGGAAAACTTTAGGCCAATATCCATGATGAACATAGATAAAAAAAAATCTTCAATAAAATACGGGTAAACTGATTGCAGCACATCAAAAAGTTTATCCATCACGATCAAGTAGGCTTCATCCTGGGGATGCAAGGCTGGTTCAACATACGCAAGTCTATAAATGTAATTCACCACATAAACAGAACCAAATACAAAAACCACATGATTATCTCAATAAATAAAGAGAAGGCCTTTACAAAATTCAACAGCCCTTTATTTCAAAACCTTTCAATAAACTAGGTATGGATGGAACATTATCTCAAAATTATAAAAGCTATTTATGGCAAATCCACAGCCAATATCATACTGAATGGGCAAAAACTGGAAGCATTCCCTTTGAAATCTAGCACTAGACAAGGATGCCCTCTCTCACCACTCCTATTCTATATAGTATTGAAAGTTCTAGCCAGAGCAATCAAGCAAGAAAAAGAAATAAAGTGTATTCAATTAGGAAAGGAGGAAGTCAAATTGTCTATTTGCAGATGACATGATTGTATATTTAGAAGACCCCATCATCTCAGCCCCAAATCTCCTAAAACTGATAAGCAACTTCAGCAAAGTGTCAGGATACAAAATCAATATGGAGAAATCACAATCATTCCTATATACCAATAGCAGATTAACAGAGAGCCAAATCAAGAATGAACTGCCATTCACAATTGCTGCAAAGAGAATAAAATATCTAGGAATACAACTAACAAAGGATGTAGAGGACCTCTTCAAGGAGAACTATTAACCACTGCTCAATGAAATAAAAGAGGGCACAGACAGATGGAGAAACATTCCATGCTCATGCTTAGGAAGAATCAATATCCTGAAAATGGTCATACTGCCCAAAGCAATTTATAGATTCAATGCTATCCCCATCAAGCTACCAATGACCCTCTTCACAGAACTGATAAAAAACCACCTTAAACTTCATATGGAACCAAAAGAGAGCCCACAGAAATAAGACAATCCTAAGCAAAAACAGCAAAGCTGGAGGCATCATGCTACCTGACTCCAAACTATATTACAAGGCTACAGTAATCAAAACAGCATGGTACTGGTACCAAAACAGAGATATAGAACAATGGAACAGAACAGAGGCCTTGGAGGCAATGCCACACATCTACAACCATCTGATCTTTGACAAACCTGTCAAAAACAAGCAATGGAAAAAGGATTCCCTGTTTAATAACTGGTGTTGGGAAAACTGGCTAGCCATGTGCAGAAAGCTGAAACTGGACCCCTTCCTGCCACCTTACACTAAAATTAACTCCAGATGGATTAAAGATTTAAACATAAGACCTAACAACATAAAAACCCTAGAAGAAAACCTAGGCAAAGCCATTCAGGTCATAGGCATAGGCAAGGACTTCATGACTAAAACACCAAAAGCATTGGCAACATAAGCGAAAATAGATCTAGACTTCATGACTAAAACACCAAAAGCATTGGCAACATAAGCCAAAATAGATCTAACATAAGCCAAAATGGTATCTAATTAAACTCCAGAGCTTCTGTACAGCAAAAGAAACAATCACTAGAGTCAACAGGCAACCAACAGAATGTGAAACAATTTTTGCAATCCTGTCTGACAAAGGGTTAGTATCCAGAATCTACAAAGAACTGAAACAGATTTACAAGAAAAAAACAAATAAACCCACTTAAATGTGAGCAAAGGATATGAACAGACATTTTTCAAGAGAAGACATATATGAAGCCAACAAATATACGAAAAAATGTTCATCATCGCTGGTCATTAGAAAAATGCAAATCAAAACCACATTGAGATACCACCTCGCACCAGTTAGAATGGTGATCATTAAAAAATCTGGGGACAACAGATGCTGGAGAGGATGTGGAGAAATAGGAATATTTTTACACTGTTGGTAGGAGTGTAAATTAGTTCAACCATGTGGAAGACAGTGTGGCGATTCCTCAAGGATCTAGATATAGAAATCCCATTACTGGGTATATACCCAAAAGAGTATAAATCTTTCTATTATAAAGATACATGCACACATATGTTCATTGCAGCACTATTCACAATAGCAAAGACCTGGAACCAACCCAAATACCCATCAATGATAGACTGGACAAGGAAAATGTGGCCCATATACACCATGGAACACTATGCAGCCATAAAAAACAGTGAGTTTGTGTCCTTTGTCAGGACATGGATGAATCTGGAAACCATCATTCTCAGCGGACTGACACAATGCCAACCAAATGTTCTCATTCATAAATGGGTGTTGAATAGTGACAACACATGGAGACAGGGAGGGTAGCATCACACTGGATTCTGTTGAGGGGCTGGGGAGGGACAGTGAGGGTGAGGAGGTTGGGGAGGAATAACAAGAGAAGAAATGCCAGATCTAAGTGATGGGGGTATGGAAGCAGCAAACCACATTGCCATGGATGTAACTTCGCAACAATCCTGCATGATCTGCACATGTACCCCAGAACCTAAAGTACAATTTAAAAAAAGTTCTGGCAAAAAAATAAAAATAAAAATAAAATAGCAATAATAATAAAATAAATAATGAAAAATAAATAAAATAAAATAAAAAGCCCTTTCTGTAGTTAGTGATTGGTGTCTCTAGCCCTTTCTGTGCAAGGAAGTCTTCTGAGCTCTAAATCATTCAGCTGATGTAGTTTTAAATGACTCTAACCACTATGGCTGGGGTAAGTTTTAAGCTACATAAGTTAGGCTTTTAGTTATAGACACTCTAAAATGAACTGTACTTAATTTAGACAGAAAATGATTAATTAAAGATTATTAGATAAGTCACTAAATCTCGAGGAAAGACAAAGACCCAAGCTTAAATGCCACACAGACAGGCACAACTGAGCCATGGTCAATGCCTAGTCATACTGTGAGAGTATTCTAGCAACAACGCTAGTGTGGTCAACATCCACCACTCAATACTTATGACATTAGGGAATGGATTTGACAGTTTTTCCAGATTCTCTAAAGGAAGGAAATGCCTCAGTCATAATTCTTATCAGAATATTAAGTCTTCCCATAATGGTTCCAGCCTCATATTAACTTTCTTCCACCTCCATATGTCATTAATATTTCTTCACTTGACCAAACCTGGGTCACTTGCTTGTATGTCAGATGCATATATATACATTTGTATGTATATAATGTAGATTTTAGTTTTCCAGGCTTAATAGTACAGGAAGCCAACTTAGGTTTTGAAATGAGTGGGTGTTGAAATGAGTGTTGGGGACCCAATATAGAATGTTTTCATTGAGAGCTAAGATTAGTCAACTCTATTTTAGATTGCAGCATGTAACAGGAGCTGGGATTAGTGGGAGAATAAGAAAATCATTCAAGAAAGAAATTAAAATCAAAATTGACTTGTTGAGACCCCTAGGGAACTCCTAAAGCATCTAATTTCATAATGAACTGGTCTGATAGAAAACTTTTTGGAATTCTAGCTTAAGCTAAATAGGATTAATAAAATAAATATCCAAAAAGGTAAAATAACTTAAAGCCATTTCAGCAGTCCTGAAATTAGAATATCTGTTGTTTTATTAATTGTCTGTACTTCTGCATGTGCCCATAAAGAATTTGACAAATGTGGTGGCTCACATCTGTAATTCCAGCACTTTGGGATGCCGAGGTGGGTGGATCATGAGGTCAAGAGATCGAGACCATCCTGGCCAACATGGTGAAACCCCATCCCTACGAAAAATACAAAAATTAGCTGGAGGTGGTGGTGCATGCCTGTAGTCTCAGCTACTCAGGAGGCTGAGGCAGAAGAATCACTTGAACCCGGGAGTCAGAGGACACTGCACTCCAGCCTGGTGACAGAGTGAGACTGCATCTTAAAGAAAAAAAAAAAGACAAAAAACAAAAATTGACTATGTCAGGAATGTAAAAGATGGAAGAGGCAAAACCCCACCAACTCAAGGATGCCTGGTCCTGTTTCAAAAGCACAGTGAGGAAAAAATAAATTAACAGAGGCAATAGAATGGGGATAGGCAATTGGGGGCTAGATATGAAGGGAATACACAAAGTCTGAAAGTTGAGAAAAAATGAAGAAGAAAAGATAAATTTATGGTGGAGATTGTGAACAGACCCATTTTAGACAGCGTGAAGAATAAGAGATTCATAGGCAACATTCTCTGTATGTGTGCAGAATTCTAAAAAGAGACAGATATTCTTGGATGACCAAGGAGGTAGAGCTGACTGTAGGCTACAGTGTATTGGTTTTTCTGCCTTGTACCCTAGCTCTGACTTAATGGGGCAGAGGTCAGTAGATTTTGAAGATGCTTTTTTGGGGGGACATATGAAGGTGATGTCTTTTATAGGTATGGTCTCCATGTATTACTTTAAAATACAATAGAAAAATCAAGAATGATCAGGAAGGAACTTGGGTTGAATAATTGGGCTAAGTTGGTTCTATTGCTCCCTTCTAATCTCAGGGTCTTACTGAAGCTCCTTTTTGTTGGGGAAAAGCAAACTAATATGAAACTATCTATCAGAGTAAAATAACCATACCCCAAATAGCTATTTATATTTCAAGTTTTATGTGCCACATTACCAGTCTCCATCTTTGAAATCTGGAATGCACTTACATGTTTCAAGCACATTTTCCCAGTGTTTTTGCTTTGGAAATTATACTCAGCAAGAGATGATATCTTTGATGTTTACCTGCCTTCTAATTTTTATTAGATCAAAGCTACTTGAAACCATTTATCAACATTTATTAGCAATTACCATTTTACCTCTGCTTGCCATCACCTATAAAGCAAAGGTCATGTCTAGAGATCTAGATAGAGCACCACTTCCATTTTTTTCTGTTAGCCCAACAAGATGCTAGTCACACAGTAGTAACTAAGATGCTCCCCTTACCCTATGAAGGAAATAGCTCATGGTTTTCCATCCCAAAAGGCCATGCTTTCTGTCAAGTTATTAATCAGCTATTCAACAGAGGAGCTCCATCTGCCTCTTTCTGGAGCTTCCTCATATATTCATCTCATTACTGTTCTTTTTGTTTTGTTTTCCATGTGTCTTCTGTGAGAGAAAAAAATAGTAGACAATCTAATTCACAGGGATTATTATTACATTGACCTAGTCATCCTTTGCCCCGCCCCAGATTTCAGTCAGGACTCTTTCATATGCAAGTTAGTGAAATCCCATTCAAAATGTGTTTATTAAAAAAAAAATGTGTTGGCTCATCTACCTAAGAATTCCAGGATTTGACGCATTGCTGGATTCAGTTGCTCAAACAATAAAAGCAGAAGTATATTTTTTGTCATATCTTGTCTCTTATTTCCTCTGTCAAATAACCCTACAAGAGAGATAGAGCAGATTACTATAATCTCTTTATACATGAAGAAAATGAAGCACAAAGCATTGAAATATTTAGAGGATTGTTCAAGGTTACATAGCTAAGTAAGATATGTATTAGATATCACAGCTTTTTGGACCGACATTTTATTCCAGTTGTTGCTGGAGCAACCAACTGCATGCAGATATAAGCTGACAACACTACGCCTCAATTATACCATGTGTCTCACATTTTGCCTCTGTATTTCTCTGTGCTACATGAAAGGTCTACCAGCGAAGTTGAAACTGTGATGGAGCTTTGGTAAGTTGTATCATTGCAGATCCAGTAGGATGTTAACAAGGGCTGCCTACAATAAAATGGATTTTAAATAGGAAAAATGTCTTGCTTGACTCTCATATATAAAAAAAGTGAAATATAAAAAAAGTGAACTATCATTTAAAGAACATAAGAGATGTGGATAAGCAGTATCACATGTAGAAAAGATTGAGGATTTAGAGTTGACGGTTTGCTCGAGCTCAGTGAAAAATGATCAATAGCCACCAAAACCCACAAAAAAATAAATATTACCTTAGTGTGTATCGATGAAAGTAAACTGTCTAGAACAATGAAGGTAATAGTATATTCTACTGAGAGATTGTCAGACCACTCCTAAAATAGCTTATGAAGTTCAGGTAGCTACACTTTAGGAGAAAATAAAATAAGAAGGCATCAAAAGTGGTTAAAAAAAGTTTTTACAAGATAAAACAGTTGAAAAAACTGAGAATGTTTAGTGCGTAGAAGAGAAGAATATGGGAGTTTTGAAAGGAGCATATCATAATTACCATTAAATAATTCAGTGTCTGTTAGACAAAATAATAACAATATCTTATTGAGTAAGTACTATGAACCAGCTATGAAACCATGTCCCTTGATGTGGGCAGATTTATTATCACAATCCTAAAGGGAAGAATTAGAAATGTGGATACAAACTCCCAAAAAACATATACTCACTGAATGTAAGTGAGACTATTCAAATTACTATTTTTGTCAAAAGCTATTAATAGCAAGAACAGTATAGGCAAGCAAATAATTTTCCTTCTCCTGAACATATGTTAACAGAAGTTAGGGTATTCATGATTGAGATTGCTATGGACTGAATTGTGTGTCCCTCCCCTAAATTCATTATGTTGAAATACCCACAATGTGACTGTGTTTGGAGGTGGGGCCTTAGAGGATGTGATAAAAGTTAAATGAGATCATAAGAGTGGGGTCCTAATGTGAGACAGCTGGTGACCTTATAATAAAAGGAAGAAGCACCAGAGCTTGCTTGCCTGCTCTCTGTCATTGCTTTCTCTGTCTCTCTCCCCCGCCTCTCTCTCTCTCTCTCTCTCTCTCTCTCTCTCTCTCTCTCTCTCTCTCTCTCTCGTAATGACATGGTAAGAAGATAGCCATCTGCAAGCCAGGAAGAAAATCCTCACCAGAAAATGAACCCTGCTGGGACCTTGATATTGGACTTTCCAGACTCCAGAACTTTGAGAGAATAAATTCCTGCTGTTTAAGCCACCCAGCCTATGGTATTTTCTTATGGCAGCCTGAGCAGACTAAAATAGAAATATTGTGGTAGATATTTAAGTAAGAAAGAAAATATAGGCTACACCAAATTCTCAAAATGTTTGAAAAACTCAGGGAGATTCAGAAAGGCGCAACTCCAGACCATCAACTCAATGGATTTCACATTAAAATGTGTTACACATATTTTTTTAAGTAAAATTTCATTTGAATAAATAATTTGAATAATTTTTAAATAATTGACAAAAAATAGTTGAATTTGTTAATCTTTTTTATTCTTTGCAAATCTGAAATCATATGATCATATAGCACAATGGTTAAAATTAAGGTCTTTAGAGTTCTATTTGGATTCTAAACTTGGTTCTACTACTCATTAGCTCTTTGTTCTTAGACAAGCAATTAAACACCTCAGTGCCTTATTGTCCTCATTTGTAAAAGGTGGATAATATAGAACCTACTTTAAGGGGATGTCATGAATTATAAACAAGTTAATGTAAACAAAGCACTTAGCAAACTTTTAATACATGTTAGCAATTATTAATATTATTATGTCAAAAACCAGCATATTAGTGTGTAGGAAGTTACAAATTCACTCTGACTGTGATTACACAGTTTTCTCATTCTTCAGGTATCCATCACTAATATAATCTTTTTGCTACCATATACAGGGATCTCATCACCTTCCTTCTAATAAGGACAAGACATGTATTCCAGTAGCACATGACTGTGAAGGAACTAACATAAGCTAGTTATTCTAATGCTGGATGTATCATTATTGGAAAAATGTAAGAAAATCTACTTTGCTTCACTCTCTTTCTATATTTGTGTATATTCAACAGTGTGATATGTCTTAGAAAGGACTAAAGAATTACCTTGTCCAAACCATTGTCCTAGCCCTGCCTATTATTCTTTCCTGTCCCATGAATTGGAATTAGGTGAAGAACTGGTAAAGTATGATATGCAGACCAAATCTTTCTTTTATATATCATAAGCAATCTGTTTAGAATATACAATTCAATTATATTTATAATATTTACAGAGTGATGCAACTATCACGATAATGAAATTTTGGACAATGCACAGAATGCTAAAAATAAACCATAAGTAATCACTCCCTATTTCCCTTACCTCCCCACTCCAGGACAACAACTAATCTATTCCTGCCTTTATAGATTTTTTTTCCATTCTGAGCATTTCATATAAATACTATGTGTTGCCTTTCTGTGACTGAATTATTTCACTTTTGTAATGTTTTCAAGGTTCATTCACATTGTATCATATACCTGGACTTTGATATTCTTGTTGCCTAATAACATTCCATTGTGTGGATAAACCATATTTTGTTAAACCATTTGTCAGTGTATGGACATTTGGATTATTTCTTCTTCTGAATTATTATGAATAAAGCTGCTGTGTTAGGCCATTTTTGCATTGCTGTAAATACCAGCGCCCGGGTTATTTATAAAGAAAAGAAATTTCTTAGGATCATGGTTCCTCAGACATTACAAGAAGCATGGTGCCAGCATCTGCTTCTGGTGAGGGCCTCCGGAAGTTTATAATTATGGCAAAAGGTGAAGGGGAAGCAGGTTTCTCACATGGAAATAATAAGAGCTAGGCAGTGGGAGGTGCCACAAACATTTAAACAAGCAAATCCCAAGTGAACTCAATTATGACCTAGAAGATGGTGCTAAGCCATTCATGAAGGATACACCCCCATTATCCAAACACCTCACACTAGGCCCCACCTCCAACACTGGGAATTACATTTCAACATGAGATTTGGAGGGGACAAATATCCAAACCATATAATTCCACCTCTGGCCTGCCAGATCTTATGTCCTTCTCACATGGCAAAATATAACAATCCTTTACCAACAGTGCCCCAAAGTTGTAACATGTTCTGATGTCAAGTATAAAGATCTAAGTCTCATCTGAGAATCATCCACTTACACCTATGAGCCTGTAAAATCAAGACTTTTTTTTTTTTTCACTTTCAAGACATAATGGTGATACTGCCATTGGATAAACATTTCCTTATGAAAACGGAAAAATCAGCCTAAAGAAAGGGGCAATGATTCTTTGTAGATTCTAGATATTAGCCCTTTGTCAGATGGGTAGCTTGCAAAAATATTTTCCCAGTCTGTTGGTTGCTGGTTCACTCTAATGATTGTTTATTTTGCTGTGCAGAAGCTCTTAAGTTCAATTAGATTTCATTTGTCTATTTTGGCTTTTGTTGCCATTGCTTTTGGTGTTTTGGTCATGAAGTCCTTGCCTATGCCTATGTCCTGAATTGCTTTGCCTAGATTTTCTTCTAGGGTTTTTATGTTGTTAGGTCTTACGTTTAAATCTTTAATCCATCTGGAGTTAATTTTGTGTAAGGTGTCAGGAAGGGGTCCAGTTTCAGCTTTCTGCACATGGCTAGCCAGTTTTCCCAACACCATTTATTAAACAGGGACTCCTTTCTCCACTGCTTGTTTTTGACAGGTTTGTCAAAGATCAGATGGTTGTAGATGTGTGGCATTGCCTCCAAGGCCTCTGTTCTGTTCCATTGGTCTATATCACAAACATAAGAAAAAAATGCTCGTCGGTACTGGTCATTAGAGATCTGCAAATCAAAACCACATTGAGATACCACCTCATGCCAGTTAGAATGGCAATCATTAAAAAATCTAGAAATAACAGCTGCTGGAGAGGATGTGGAGAAATAGGAACTCTTTTACACTGTTGGTGGGAGTGTAAATTAGTTCAACTATTGTGGAAAACAGTGTGGCAATTCCTCAAGGATCTAGAAATAGAAATAGCATTTGACTCAGCAATCCCATTACTGGGTATATACCCAAAGGATTATAAATTATTCTATTATAAAGACACATGAACACGTATGTTCATTGCATCACTGTTCACAATGGCAAATACCTGGAACCAACCCAAAAGTCCACCAATGATTGACTGGATAAAGAAAATGTGGCACATATACACCATAGAAAAGGATGACTTCATGTCCTTTACAGGGAAATGGATGAATCTGGAAACCATCATTCTCGGCAAATTGATGCAAGAACGGAAAACCAAACACCGTATGTTCTCACTCGTAGGGTGGTGGTGGTGTTGAACAATGAGAATACATGAACAAAGGGAGGGGAACATCAAACAATGGAGTGTGTTGGGGGATAAGGAACTAGGAAAGAGATAGTAGGGAGTGGGTGGATTGCGGAGGGATAATATTGGGAGAATATCTAATGTAGGGGATGGGGGGATGGAGGCAGCAAACCACTGTGGCAAGTGTACACCTATGTAACAATCTTGCAGGATCTGCACATGTACCCCAGAAATAAAACTATTATATATATAATATAATATAATAATATATAAAAAATACTATTGTAAAAGAGATGGTGCTAAATGGTGCTAACTGGCCATTGCAAGTAAAATTTAGGGATTAAGTATATTGTTAAATTAGTCAATATGGTACATTTTGACTGAAATAAATAATTAGTTTATATAACAAAAAAAAGAAAGGAGCAATAGATCCAATGCAAGTCCTAAACCCAGCAAGACAGTCATGAAATCCTAAAGCTCCGGCATAATCCTTGACTCCATGTCTCACATGTAGGGCACACTGGTACAAGTGGTGGGCTCCCAAGGTCTTGGGCAACTTCACTTCTGTAGCTCTGGAGACTGCATCCCTTGTTAGAGTTGAGTGTCTGTGGCTTTTGGAGGCAGAGAGTGTAGGCTGCTGGTGAGTCTACCATTCTGGGATCTGCAGAACAGTTAACCCCTTCCCACAGCTTAACTAGGTAGTGCCCTTGTGGGTACTCTCTGTGGGTGCTCTAGCCTCACGTTTACCTCCAATCTGTGAGAGCACAAGGGCTGCAGCCTGCAAAGCTACAGAGGTCAAGCTGCCCAAGGCCTTGGGAGCCCACCCCTTGCATCAGTGTGTCCTAGATGTGGGACATGGAGTCAACGATTATGTTGGAGCTTTAAGATTTAATGACTGTCATGCTTGGTTGTGTTTAGTATCTCTTCATTGCTCCACCTCTGTGGCAGGCTTCTGCCTGAGCAACCAGGCTTTCTGATACATTCTCTGAAATATAGGGGGAAGACACCAAGCTTCCTTCATACTTGCATTCTGAGCATCTACAGACTTGATACTACGTGGAAGCCACTAAAGCTTATGGCTTGTGCCCTCCAAAGCAGCATGCTAAGCTGTACCTTGGGCAGTTTGAACTGTGGCTGGAGCTGGAGCAGCGGGGACACAAAGTGCAGCCTCCTGAGGTGGTGCCCAGGCCTGTTCCACAAAATCATTCCTTTCTCCTAGATCTCTGAATCTGTGATGGGAGGAGTATACTCATAGATCTCTGAAATGCATTTGAGGCCCTTATCCCATTGTCTTGGCTATCAGCACTTGGCTCCTCTTTTTGTCATGCTAATCTCTCTAGCAAGTGGTTGCTCCACAGCCTGCTTAGACTCTTCTCCTGAAAACAGGTTTTTTTTGTTGTTGTTTTGTTTTTTTCCTACCACATGGCTAGACTGCAAATGTTCCAAACTTTTATGCTCTGTTTCCCTGTTAAATATAAGCTCCTAATTTAGGTCATTTTTTTTTTGCTCCCACCATGAGCTTAGACTGTTACAAACAGTTAGGTAACATCTTGAAAATTTTGCTATTTAGAAATTTATTCCACTAGACACCCTAATTCATTATTCTTAAGTTCAAATTTCCACAAATCCATAGGGTATGGACAACAGTGCAGTCGAAGTCTTTGCTAAGGCATAATAAAGGTGATCTTTGCTCCAATTCCTAATAAGTTTTTCATTTCCATCGGAGACCTCATCAGCTTGGACTTCACTGTCCATTGACTGTCAGCATTTTTATTACAACCATCTAACCAATCTCTAAGACGTCCCAAACTTTCCCTCAGCTTTCTGTATTCTTCTGAGCCCTCCAAACTCTTCCAGCTGCAGCCAATGACCCAGTTCCAAAGCTACTTTCACATTTTCAGTTATCTTCATAGCAACATTTCATTCCTGGTACCAGTTTTCTGGGTTAGGCCATTTTTGTGTTGCTATAAAGAGATACTACAGACTGGGTAATTTATAAAGAAAAGCGATTTCATTGGCTCATGGTTCTCCAGATAATAAGAGAAGTGTGGTGCCAGCATCTGCTTCTGGTGAGGGCATTAGGAAGCTTACAAGTTTGGGGGAAGCCAAAGGGGGAGCAGGTATCACATATAGTGAGAGCAGGAGCAAGAGAGAGAGTGGGAAGGTACTACACACTTTTAAACAACCAGACCTTGAGTGAACTCATTCACCAAGAGGATGACACTAAACCATTTATAAGGGGTACATCCCCATGATTCAAACACCTCCCACAAGGCCCCACCTCCAACACTGGAAACTACATTTTAACATGAGATTTTAAGGGGACAAATATCCAAGCCATGTCATGTTATAAACATTTATTTGTGTATGAGTTTTGACATGATTATAAGTTTTCAGTCACTAAAATTTTCTCAGAAATATGTCCTTAGGCGATTTCATCATTGTGCAAAACTCATAATGTGTACTTACACAAATCCGGATGGTATATCTTAGTACACAACTAGGCTATATGGCATAATCTATTGCTCTTAGGCTACAAAACTGTACAGCATATTACTGTACTCAATACTGTAGGCAATTATAATGCAATGGAGAGTATCTGAAAAGATACAGTAAAAATATAGTATAAAAGATGGCATACCTCTATAGGGCACTTACCACTCATAGAACTTAAAGGGGTAAACGTTGCTCTGGGTGAGTCAGTAAGTGATAAGTGAATGTGAAGGCCTAGGGTGTTATCATACACTACTGCAATTTGTAGAAACTGAATATTTAGGCTACACTAAGTTTTTTAAAAATATTTTTTCTTCAGTAAGTTAACCTTAGCCTACTGCAACTTTTTTACTTTACAGACATTTTAATTTTTAAACATTTTGACTGTTTTGTAATAACACTTAAAACACAGACACTTTGTAGAGCTATACAAAAGTATTTTCTTTATTTATATCCTTTGTCTATAGGCTTTTTTTTTTTTTAGTTTTTAAAATTTTATTAAAAACTAAAGTCACAAACATGCACGTTAGCTTAGACCTCCAAAGGGTCAAGATCATCAATATTATTGTCTTCCCACTGGAAAGTCTTTAGGGACAATAACATGCATGGAGCTGTCATTTCCTATGATAACAATGCCTTCTTCTGGAATACTTCCTAAAGTACCTGCCTGAAGCTGTTTTGCAGTTAGTCATTTTTATAAGTAGAAGTATATGCTAAAATACAGTATATATGTCCTAAAATAAATACCATACATAAATCATAAAATAGTCATTTGTTATAATTATAAAATATTATGTACTTTACATAAATGTATGTGCTATACTTTTACATGACTGGCAGAGCAGTAGGTTTGTTTACACTATCATCACTGAGAACATATGAGTAATGCATTGCGCTATGATGATGTTATGATGCCTTTAATGTCACCAGGTGATATGATAGGAATTTTCAGCTCTATTATAATCTTATAAGAATACATTCATATATGTTGTCTATTGTTGACTGAAATATTATGTGGTTCATGACTGTATATAAAAAGGTGGAATTGTTGGATCCTATGTGTTAAACCTTGTGTTTAACCTCTTGATGAATAGACAGACTGTGTGCCAAAGTAGCTGCACCATTAAACAATGTCACCAGTAATATATAAGGGTTCCAATTACTTCATATCCTTGTTAACACTTGATATTGTCGCTCTTTTGCATTATAGTGATCCTAATGAGGGAGAACTGGTGTCTACTTATGTCTAGATTTGCATTTTCCCCAGTGGCTAGTAATCCTGAGCATCTTTTCACATGGGTATTGTCTATTTTTTGTCTGCATCAGAGAAATGTCTATTAATGTTCTTTACCAACTTTTAATTCATTTACTTGTCTTATAATTCATTGAATTATAGGAGCTCTTTATATATTCTGGATATAAGACGTAGCAGATATATGATTTGTGAATGTGTTCTCAATATATGAATTATCTTTTCATTTTCTTGATTGTGCCCCTTGAGATATAAAGATTTTCCATTCTAATAAGGTCCAACTTTTCAGTGTTCTCTTCTATCATTTATATCTTTTTTGTTGTTGTTGTAACCAAGAAGATATTGTCTAAACCAAAATCATGATGTATTGCTATGTTTTCTGTTAAGACTTTTACAGTGTTAGCTATTACATTTAGGTCTATAATCCATTTTTATTTCATTTGTTTATATCTCATACTTTTACATATGTACATCCAGTTCTCCCAGCACCATTTGTTTAAAAGGTCTATTTTTCTGCAGTAAATTGTCTTGGCCATAGATGTATGGGTTATGTCCAAATTCTTGAACCTATTTCATTGACTAATATGTCTATTCCTATGCTTGGGACACATTGTCTTGATGACTACTGCTTTCTATTAAGTTTTGAAACCTGGAATTGTGAGTTCTCCAAATTCATTCTTCATTTTCAAGATCACGGATAACTTTTCTTTATTTAACTTACCTTTAATTTTTTTCATAGTTTGCAGTTTTCAAAGCACTTCTTTGCTAAATTTGTACTTCTTCGTTAAATTTATTCCTAAATTTCTTGTTTTAAACTTTTGACAATTTATTTATATTGCATATATTGTACATAAATTTTTATTAATGAAGTTATATTCTTAATTTCAATTCCAGGTTGTTCATTGCTAAGCATAGAAGTATAATTGACTTTTGTGTATTAAACTCATATGAAGCAATCTTGCTGATTTGGTTTCTTAGTTCAAACTATTAGAAGTACTTTTTTTTTTTATTTTAGTAAAATGTTTATTTTTTTAAAAAATTTATTTATTGTACTTTAGGTTCTGGGGTACATGAGCAGATCATTCAGGATTGTTGCAATAGGTACACACATGGCAATGTGGTTTGCTGCCTAGAAGTATTATTAGCTCTAGTAATTTTGTAGTAGTTTCCTGTTCTTTGTATAAGTTTTGTCAATTGTGAATATAGTTTTTTAATTTTTTTAACTTTTAGGTTTGGGGGTATATGTGAAGGTTTGTTACCTAGGTAAACACATGTCATGGAGGTTTGTTGTACATATTATTTCACACAGATATTAAGCTCAGTACCTAATAGTTATTTTATTGGCTCCTCTCCTTCCCCGAACCCTCAAGTAGACCCCTGTGTCTTTTGTTTCCTTCATTGTGTTCATAAGTTCTTATCATTTAGCTCCCAATTATAAGTGAGAACATGCAGTACTTGATTTTCCGTTCCTGCATTATTTTGCTAAAGATAATAGCCTCCAGATCCATCCATGTTCCCACAAAAGACATGGTCTCATTATTTTTTTTTTTTATGGCTGCATAGTATTTCATGGTGTATATGTACCACATTTTCTTTCTCCAATTAAAATATATGTAATCATGTTGTCATTTTTTCTTATTCACATAAGTGTCTTTATTTAAGTTCTTTGGTTTTACATGGGGATTTGAATTATAGTCTAATAGTCTAATACTGCTTTCCTTCAGCCTGAAGAACTTTATTTAGTATTTTTTACAACACATATCTGCCAGCAAGAAAATATCTGCTTTAGTTTTTCTGGCAATATTCTTAATTTCTTCCTCATATTTGAAGGATATTATTGTTGGATACGTAATTTCTCATTGATAGTTTTTATCCTCTCTCTCAGCATCTTGACTTTGTCATCGCATTGCCTCATGGCTTGTATTCTTCCTGATGTGAAGTTTATTCTTAATTTTATTGTGGCTTCTTGAACATGAGTGATTGTTTTTCTCTTACTACTTTCCTTATTTTCTCTTTACCTTTGGCTTTCAACATTTTGACCATGATGTGACTGGTTAAGGACTTCTTTCTTTTCATCAAACTTGGAATTCACTGAATTTCTTGGATTTGAAATTTTTTTTTTTTTTATCACATTGGTAAAGTTTACAGGCTCATTTTTAAAATATTTTTTTCTTCACATGTATTGTTTCCTTTTAGTATTTCCATTATGTATATATTTGTCTGCTTTATTATGTCCTACTTTTCTCTGAGGCTCTGTTTATTTTTCATTATTCTTTTTTCTTCTTCTTCTTCAGATTGCATAATTACTATTGATCTATCTGAAAGTTCACAGATTTTTTGAGAACTAAATGCATTCTTGACCCCTTCTAGTAAATTTTTTTCTCTGTTTATGTTAGTTTTCATGCTCAGATTTTTCATTTTTTATAATTTTTTTATTATTAATATAACATTTTCATGTCTTCATTTAATGCATTCAACAGTTTAAGTTCTTTGCACATATTTATAATAGCTGCTTGATGTCTTTGGTAAGTCAAAAATCTAAGTGCTCTCCAAGATTCTTTCTAATACTTGTTTTATTGCCTGCGTATAGGTCACATTTTTCCATTTCTCTACATATTTTGAATTTTCTGTGGAAAACTAGAAAAAATAATAATTCGTAGTAACTCTGGATACTAAGGCCCTTTTATTTCTGGGATGGGAGGCTTTTTCTATTTGCTTGACCACTCATTATTTTGTTTAGTGACTTGGTTGCACTGTTTCTGTGATGTCTATTTCTCCTGCAGTGTCTGGTGTCCCTCCTCAGATTCCTTCCACCTTTTACATAATTTAGACTAGGTTCTCTGGTTCAGAATAAACCACTTATCTTTGTACTTAAGCCTGTTGAGCCAGTTCGATTTTCACTCCATACCAATGTGTATGTGTGGCTTGGAGATTGCTTCTACAATTCAGGGAATTTGCATTTGTTTCACTGTCATTCTGCAGTAAATGGTTTAGAAAATCCTTCCACTGCCACCCCTGAGAGAAAATCCCTCTCTTGTTAGAATCTTGGGCACATGAAGTCTTCCAGACCACCAGAATTGATTGTGATCCTTTTTTTATACCTATATTCGTAGTAGTCACCATGAAGTGACACAGTAGTAACCACAGAATAGTTTATTATTCAGTTAGTGTTTGGTCAGAGGTTGTGCTTAAGCACCTTGAGTCAGTAAACTTTCATTTTCTACTGATTGTTTTGTGTGTGGCTTGAGGAATGTTCTCAAGTTTGCCTATATCCTGCTCTGATGCTGATATGGTTTGGCTCTGTGTTCCCACCAAAATCTCATCTCAAATCATAATCCCAATGTGTCAAGGAAGGCAGATAATTGAATAATGGGGGCAGTTTCCCCCATGCTGTTTTCAAGATGGTGAGTTAATTCTCATGAGATCTGATGGTTTTATAAGGAACTCTTCCTCCTTTGCTCTCTCTCCTCTCTCTCCTGCTGCCTTGTGAAGAAGGTGCCTGCTTCTTCTGTTTTCCCTTCCACCATGATTGTAAGTTTCTTGAAGCCTCCCCAGCCATGTGAAATTATGAATCAATTAAACCTCTTTTCTTTATAAATTACCCAGTCTCAGGGAGTTCTTTATAGCAGTGTGAAAATGGATTAATACAGTAAAGTGAAAATGTATTAATACAGTACATTGGAACCTTGGAGATTGAGATAGTGCTATAAAGACAACCTGAAAATGTGAAAGCAACTTTGGAACTGGGTAAGAGGTGGAGGTGGAACAGTTTGGAGGGCTCAGAAGAAGACAAGAAGATGTGGTAAACTTTGGATCTTCCTGGAGACTTGTTGAATGGTTTGGACCAAAATGCTGATAATTATGTGGACAATGAAGTCCAGGCTGAGGCAGTCTCATATGGGGATGAGGAAGTTCTTGGGAACTTATGTAAAAGTCACTCTTGTTAAGCTTTAGCAAAGGGACTGGTGGCATTTTGCCCCTGACCTAGAGATCTGTGTAACTTTGAACTTCAGAGAGATGAACTGAAATGGGAGCTCATTTTTAAAAGGGAAGCAGGGCATAAAAGTTTGGAAAATTTGCAGCCTGACTATGCAATAGAAAAGAAGATAAAACATTTTAGAGGGGAAGAAATTCAAGCATGCTGCAGAAATTTTCAGACGTAATGAAGAGCCAAATGGTAATCTTTAAGACAAGGAGGAAAAGGTCTCCAGGGCATGTCAGAGATCTTGGCAGCAGCCCTTCCCATTACAGGCCCAAGGCAGAAATGGTTTCATGGGTTGGACCAGGGCCTTGCTACTTTGTGTAATCTCGGGACATGGTGCCCTGCATCCCAGCCATGGCGAAAAGGAGTTAATGTACATCTCAGGCCATTGCTTCAGAGGTGCAGCCTCAAGACTTGGTGCCCTCTGTCTTAGCTGCTCCAGCTCCAGCCATGACTAAAAGGGGCCATCGTACAGCTGTTATTTCAGAGGGTGCTAGCCCCAAGCCTTGGTGGCTTCCACATGGGTGCACATCAGTCAAAAACTGAGGTTTGGGAACTTCCACTGAGATTTCAGATGGTGTATGGAAATGCCTGGATGTCCAGGCAGAAGTTTGCTTTAGGGGTAACGTCTTCATGGAGAACCCTGCTAAGGCAGTGTGGAAGGGAAATGTGGGGAACCTCCACACAGAGTCTCTACTGGGGAAATGCCTAGTGGAGCTGTGAGAGGAGGACTACCATCCTCCAGACACCAGAATGGTAGATCCACCAAGAGCTTACACTGTGTACCTGTGAAAGCTGCTTGGAACAGGGGGCTGTACCCAGCAATGCCACAGGGGCTGAGCTCCCCAAGACCATGGGAGCCCAATGCTTGCATCAGCATGACATGGATGAAACATGGACTCAAAGAAAACAATTTCAGAGCTTTAAGATTTAATGACTGCCTACTGGGTTTTGGAATTGCTTTGGGCCTGTGCTGTGGCCCTTTGTTTTTGCCAATTTCCCCCATTTGGAATGGAAACATTTACCCAATACCTGTACCTCCATTGTATATTGTAAGGAATTAACTTGCTTTTGATTTTACAGGCTCATAGGCAGATGGGACTTGACGGTCTGAGATAAGACTTTGGACTGAGGACTTTTACGTTAACACTAAATGAGTTAAGAATTTGGGGAACTGTTGACAAGGCATGATTGGTTTAGAAATGTTAGGATATGAGATTTGGGAGGGGACAGGGTCAGAATGACCTGGTGTGTCTCTGGGTCCCTACCCAAATCTCATTTTTTTTTAATTGTACTTTAAGTTCTGGGGTACATACATACACCGATCTTGCAGGGCTGTTGAATAGATACACCCATGCCATGATGGTTTGCTGTCTGCATCCTCCTGTCATCTACATCATGCATTTATCTCAATGTTAGCCCTGCCCAAACCCCACTGTCCCTCTCCTAGCCCCCCAACCCTCAACAAACCCCAGTGTGTGACGTTCCCCTCCCTTTGCTCATGTGTTCTCATTGTTCAACACTTGCTTATGAGTGAGAACATGCAGTGTTTGGCTTTCTGTTCTTGTGTCAGGTTTCTAAGAATAACGGTTTCCAGATTCATTCATGTCCCTACAAAGGACAGGAACTCATCCTTCTTTATGGTTGCATAGTATTCCATGGTGTATATGAGCAAATTTTTTTTTGTCCATTCAATCATTGATGGGCATTTAGGTTGGTTCCAGGTCTTTGCTATTGTAAACAGTGCTGCAATGAACATACATGTGTATGTGTCTTTACAATAGAAAGATTTATAATACTTTGGGTATATACCCAGTAATGGGATTCCTGGGTCAAATGGTATTTCTATGTCTAGATTCTTGAGGAATTAGTCACACTGTCTTCCACAATGATTGAACTAATTTACACTCCCACCACTAGTGTAAACAAGTTTCTATTTCTCCACATTCTCTCCAGCATCTGTTGTCTCCAGATTTTTTTTGATGATTACCATTCTAACTGGTGTGAGATAGTATCTCAGTGTGGTTTTGATTTGCATTTCTCTAATGACCAGTGATGATGAGCATTTTTTTCATATGTTTGCTGGCCTCATAAATGTCTTCTTTTGAAAAGTGTCTGTTCGTATCTTTCACCCACTTTTGAATTAGTTTGTTTGTTGTTTACTTGTAGATCCATTTTAGTTCTTTGTAGATTCTTGATATTAGCCCTTTGTCAGATAGGTAGATTGCAAAAATTTTTTCCCCTTCTGTTGGTTGCCTGTTCACTCTGATGATTGTTTCTTTTGCTGTGCAGAAACTTAAATCTCATCTTAAATTGTAATCCCACTTGTTGCGGGGGGGACATGTGATCTCCGTGTGTTGAGGGAGGGAGATGATTGAATCATAGGGGTCATTGTCCCCATGCTGTTATTGTGATAATGAGTTAGTTTTTACGAAATCTGATCATTTTATAAGAGGATCTCCCCCATTCACTTTCTCTTCTCTCTCTCTCTAGCCACCTTGTGCCTGCTTCTGCTTCCATTTCCTCTTCTGCCATGTTTGTCTCTCAGAGGCCTCCCCAGCTATGTGGAATTGTAAGTTAATTAATCCTCTTTCCTTTATAAATTACCCAGCCTCAAGGAAGTTCTTTATATCAGTATGAAAACAGACTAATAGGGATGCTTCATGAGTCATACATGCACACCGTCTTTCCAACTCCCACAGTTTACTGTGATCCCAGAAGGCTCTCCTTGGATGTCTCTTTCCCTAGCTATTTCTATTAAACCCCTGGATGCTTTGTTGTTTTGCTTATATCAGAGCTACCAGCTGCTTTGTAATTTGTACTTGCCAAATCTCATTTTTGACAGAGCCATTAAACCTGGAGTTCTTCACTCTCTGTTCCATTGTAGGTTCCCTTAGGCAGAGCTGTTTTAATGGCCTGCCTTTTTCAATGGGTTGATCTTCTGTGCCATTGCACAGAAGCTGAGTGTGGAGAGAACAGTCTGTTTATTGTGAAGTGACACTACTGCTCTACTAGGAGTAAATATTTTAAGTTTTGAAGGCCATATGATCACTTCCGCAGCTGCTTGACTCTGTCGTTGAGCACAAATAACATAGCACAAATAATATGTACATGAATAACTATAGCTGTATTACAATAAAATTTTATTATAAAAACAGGCAAGCAGTGTGAGGAGCTGGGGTGGAGAAATATGGTAGCTCTGGGTTTTCTCAGTTTTCCTCTTCCAACATGGAACATTTGTCCCATGAGAAAACTGGGGTAGGACCAATGAAGGTCCAGTATCATTTGTCATTGTTGGGGCAAAGTCCTAGCTCTATGAGTGAGAGTTGGGTGAAAGGAAAAACTCACAGTTCTCTCAGTCATATAAGCTGATAATAAGGCCTAAGCTACATGGCTCTATGACCTAAAATAAGCCTATCTCTTGTACCCTCAGGGTAGAGCTGGGGAAAAAAAGGTAGTTGCTATTTTCTTGGCCACACTTGCCCAAGCAGAAAACCTAGAGTTAATTTTCCAAAACATGAAGCTGAGGAAGGCAAGGAATGGGAGTCGTGCATACCTCAAATGCCTCTGACCTTTATTGCCAAGACTCAGTAGATTTTTGGAATGATTGTGTCACTGATTTCTGTGTGGTATTTAGATCGATTTTCAGAGTATTTAAATGGTTGTTTTCTATAATTTTCATCAGCTAAATGATTTTTACTCTGGGATAGAGGGTTTTCTGAGCTCCTCACACTGCTTGCCTGTTTTTATAAATAAAATTTTATTGTAATACAGTTATACTTAGTCATGTACATATTGTCTGTGTTATTTGTGCTCAACGACAGAGTCAAGTAGCTGCAGAAGTGATCATATGATCTTCAAAACTTAAAATCTTTACTCCTGGACCCTTTACACACAAAGTTTGTCAGCCCCTGCCTTAAATAGACATTCCTTTGTTTTAATAAGCCTTACTGAGCACTTATTTTGTGTCATTTTAATAATTTTGAAACAAAAATAATATGAATATTGCTTCAGGATACAAAAATATCTCAGAGGGCTATCTGGGTATAGTAGGGTTGATCAGTGCTCCAAACCATGTTATAAATTAGTATAATCAGCTGATCTAACAGAATAGAAATTTCATTTGGATGTTGATAGCTATTACCTGAGAAGTAAATAAGGATTCTTGAGAGTTTTAGAGGAAGACAGGCTTCAGTAGAAGACTGTTGAAGGAAATCATGACTACAGAAAGGGTAAGATGAAAATATAAAGCGTCAAAGAATTGATGGAAGATAGGATTCACTGGAGTGTTAAAGGATATCGGGAGGTATGTTGGGAACCCAGGCTAAGCTGATGCTATTGGAACAAAAGGTTGCATCAGCCCTCCCCGCCAAAAGCATGCCCCGGGCGTGGTGGCGGGCCACCAATGGAGGACCTGATCACGGGCAAGACATGCCTCAGGGCCACCAATGGAGGACCTGATCACGGGCAAGACATGCCTCAGGGCCACCAATGGAGGACCTGATCACGCACAGAACATGCATGGCTGCACCAATGGGGTAGCTGATCATGAGCTAAACACTCGTCTCCCAGCCTATCAGAACTACTTCCCCTTTCCCCTCTCTACCCTCTCCCCTCCCTATATAAGGAACCCATTTTGAAATAAACTTTGCAGCTTGATCAGAACTTTTGTCTTGCTGCCATTCTTCGCGCCTCTTGTCCCATCCCTTTCTCATCCACGACAGGCTTGCTCGGGTTCCTGTTTGTTGCTCTGCGGGACAGAGCAAGTGGCGCCCAGACGTGGGGCTCGATGCCGGCCTCCGTGGACCGCCGTCCCCTGTAACCGGTTCCCTGCACGGCCGTCCCGATTAACCGATTCCCCGCACGGAGCACCGCGGACCACCCGACCGCGAGCCGACTCCTGGAGTTCGTTCCTCATTTCGACGGCGGCATTACTCAGGTAAGACCCAATCATGGGACAAGCATCTTCACACAGTGAAAATGATCTCTTTATAAGTCAGTTAAAGGAATCTCTCAAGGTGCGTAGAATTCGGGTTCGCAAGAAAGACCTTGTCTCCTTTTTTAGTTTCATTTTTAAAACATGTCCATGGTTCCCCCAGGAAGGGTCTATTGACTCCCGTGTTTGGGGACGTGTTGGTGATTGTCTGAACGACTATTACCGTGTTTTTGGTCCTGAGACTATTCCGATCACCACTTTTAATTATTATAATTTAATAAGGGACGTCCTTACTAATCAGGGCGACTCCCCTGACATTCAACGCCTCTGCAAGGAGGGTCACAAAATTCTTATTAGCCACTCCCGACCTCCATCTAGACAAGCCCCTGTAACAATTACCACCTCTGAAAAGGCCTCCTCTCGCCCTCCCTCTAGGGCCCCTTCTACCTGCCCCTCGGTTGCAATTGACATTGGTTCAGATGATACAGGGCAGTCTTCACTGTACCCCAACCTTGCAACCCTTACGGACCCCCCCATTCAAAGTCCTCATTCTCGGGCGCATACTCCGCCCCAACATTTGCCCTTGCTTGCTAATTCTAAAACCTTCCATAACTCGGGTAGTCAGGATGATCAACTAAATCCCGCCGATCAAGCAGATCTGGAAGAGGCAGCTGCCCAATATAACAACCCTGATTGGCCCCAATTAACTAACACCCCGGCATTGCCACCTTTCCGGCCACCGCCCTATGTTCCTACAGCAGTGCCCCCAGTGGCAGTTGCGGCTCCTGTTTTGCATGCCCCTACTTCAGGCGTTCCTGGTTCCCCCACGGCCCCAAACTTGCCCGGTGTAGCCCTAGCCAAACCCTCCGGTCCCATTGATGAGACTGTTTCTCTTCTTGATGGGGTTAAAACCTTAGTCACAAAACTGTCCGATTTGGCCCTTCTACCTCCCGCGGGAGTTATGGCTTTTCCCGTTACCAGAAGTCAGGGACAGGTTAGCTCCAATACCACGGGCCGAGCGTCTCCTCACCCTGACACACACACCATCCCTGAGGAGGAGGAAGCAGACTCCGGAGAATCTGACTCAGAGGATGAGGAGGAGGAAAGCTCAGAGCCCACTGAGCCTACCTACACCCATTCCTATAAGCGGCTAAATCTAAAGACCATAGAAAAAATTAAAACTGCTGTTGCTAACTATGGTCCTACTGCCCCCTTTACCGTGGCCCTTGTAGAGAGTCTTAGTGAAAGATGGCTTACCCCTAGTGATTGGTTTTTCTTGTCTCGTGCTGCGCTGAGCGGAGGGGACAATATCCTTTGGAAGTCTGAGTATGAGGATATTTCCAAACAGTTTGCAGAGCGCAACGCGCGTAAGGCCTCCTCCAAAGGATGGACCCTTAAAAAATTCCTGGGCGCCAGCCCTTATCAGAGCAATGACAAACAGGCCCAATTCCCCCCAGGGCTTTTAACCCAGATTCAGTCCGCAGGCCTAAAAGCCTGGAAGCGACTCCCTCAAAAGGGAGCGGCTACTACTTCCCTTGCAAAGATTAGACAAGGCCCCGATGAGTCATACAGTGATTTTGTAAGCCGCCTCCAGGAGACGGCAGATCGCCTTTTTGGCTCCGGGGAAAGTGAGAGCTCCTTTGTAAAACACCTAGCCTATGAAAACGCTAACCCCGCTTGCCAAAGTGCAATTCGGCCTTTTAGGCAGAAGGAGCTTTGCGACTATGTTCGCCTCTGCTCTGGTATTGGCTCTGCCCATGCTGTTGGCCTAGCCATAGGAGCTGCCCTCCAAAATCTTGCCCCCGCGCAACTGCCTGGAGCCCAGGCCCGCCTTTGCTATAATTGTCACCAACCCGGCCATCTTTCAAGAAACTGCCCCCAAAAAATACAACCACCTACTCAACTCCCAACTCAACCTAATGCCCCACAGGCTAGCCTTATAAAAAATTTAGGTCCCACAACAAAATGTCCTCGCTGCAAAAAAGGATTTCACTGGGCTTCAGAATGCCGTTCTCGATTAGACATTAATGGACAACCCATTATTAGGCAGGGAAACTTGAACAGGGGCCAGCCCCAGGGCCCCACTACCGGGATGAACTCCGGGGCTTCACAGTTCACCCCCCAATACCGCCAGCCAACCCCTGCCCTCCCAGTAATCAACCACGCCGCTACGTCACAGACCTCTGGCGAGCAACAGCGGGCAGTGCAGGACTGGACCTCTGTACCACCACCGACACAATACTAACCACCCAAAATAGCCCTCTGATACTTCCAGTTGGAATATATGGACCCTTACCACCCCAGACATTCGGCCTCATATTAGGCAGAGCCAGCTCTACCCTCCAAGGGATCCAAGTTCTGCCCGGCATATTAGACAATGATTTTGAGGGAGAAATCCATATCATTCTCTCTACAACTAAAGATTTAGTCACCATCCCAAAGGGCACCAGACTAGCTCAAATAGTCATTCTCCCCCTCCAACAAATTAACTCCAATTTCCATAAGCCCTACCGCGGGGCTAGTGCCCCTGGGTCTTCTGATGTCTACTGGGTTCAACAAATTTCTCAACAGCGGCCTACCCTGAAACTTAAATTAAATGGTAAGCTCTTTTCTGGCATTCTCGATACAGGGGCCGATGCCACCGTTATATCTTACACTCACTGGCCGAGGAACTGGCCGTTAACAACCGTTGCTACTCACCTGCGCGGTATTGGCCAGGCCACCAACCCCCAACAAAGTGCTCAAATGCTTAAGTGGGAGGACTCTGAAGGCAATAATGGTCACATTACCCCTTATGTCCTCCCCAATCTGCCAGTCAATCTCTGGGGAAGGGACATCCTCTCTCAAATGAAACTTGTCATGTGCAGTCCCAACGATACTGTCATGACCCAAATGCTAAGCCAGGGGTATCTCCCCGGCCAAGGGTTGGGAAAAAATAATCAAGGAATCACCCAGCCCATTACTATTACCCCCAAAAAAGACAAAACAGGCCTAGGATTCCACCAAAATTTACCGTAGCGGCCATTGACATTCCTGTACCCCACGCTGACAAAATTTCCTGGAAAATTACAGACCCTGTGTGGGTTGATCAGTGGCCACTTACATATGAGAAAACCCTCGCTGCCATTGCGTTAGTACAGGAACAGCTCGCAGCAGGACATATTGAGCCCACAAATTCTCCATGGAACACTCCTATATTTATCATTAAGAAAAAATCAGGTAGCTGGCGTCTTTTACAAGATCTGAGAGCCGTTAATAAGGTAATGGTCCCCATGGGAGCCCTTCAGCCTGGTCTTCCTTCTCCTGTAGCCATTCCCCTAAACTATCACAAAATTGTTATTGACCTTAAGGATTGTTTCTTTACCATCCCCTTACACCCTGAAGACAGACCTTACTTTGCCTTTAGCGTCCCTCAAATCAACTTCCAAAGTCCTATGCCTCGTTATCAGTGGAAGGTTCTGCCACAGGGCATGGCCAACAGTCCCACACTGTGCCAAAAATTTGTTGCTGCCGCCATTGCCCCAGTAAGATCCCAGTGGCCAGAGGCCTATATCCTCCATTATATGGATGACATCCTTCTTGCTTGTGATAGCGCCGAGGCAGCCAAGGCCTGCTATGCTCACATTATATCCTGTCTTACCTCATATGGACTAAAAATTGCTCCAGACAAGGTACAAGTGTCTGAGCCATTTTCTTATTTAGGATTTGAGTTACACCATCAGCAAGTATTTACTCCCCGAGTCTGCTTAAAAACTGATCACTTAAAAACCCTTAACGATTTCCAAAAATTACTCGGGGACATTCAGTGGCTTCGACCCTATTTAAAATTGCCCACCAGTGCCCTTGTTCCCCTTAACAATATTCTAAAAGGCGATCCAAATCCTTTATCGGTTCGAGCACTGACCCCAGAGGCAAAGCAATCTCTAGCCCTCATCAACAAGGCTATCCAAAATCAAAGTGTTCAACAAATTTCGTATAACCTTCCCCTAGTACTCCTCTTGCTCCCAACTCCCCATACACCCACCGCGGTGTTTTGGCAACCAAACGGTACAGACCCTACTAAATACGGAAGCCCCCTCCTTTGGCTCCATCTACCTGCCTCCCCATCAAAAGTCTTACTCACCTACCCCTCGCTCCTCGCCATGTTAATTATTAAGGGTCGGTACACTGGCCGCCAACTGTTTGGCAGGGACCCCCACTCTATAATCATTCCATACACCCAGGACCAATTAACCTGGCTCCTGCAAACCTCTGACGAATGGGCCATTGCATTATCCTCCTTCACAGGAGACATAGACAATCATTACCCCAGTGACCCTGTTATCCAATTTGCCAAGCTTCACCAGTTCATATTCCCCAAGATCACAAAATCTGCCCCAATTCCTCAAGCCACGCTAGTTTTCACTGATGGATCCTCAAACGGAATTGCTGCATACGTTATTGATAATCAACCCGTCTCAATAAAATCCCCCTACCTGTCAGCTCAACTTGTTGAACTCTATGCTATTCTCCAGGTGTTCACAGTTCTAGCCCACCAACCGTTTAACTTGTACACTGACAGTGCGTATATTGCTCAATCAGTCCCTCTTTTAGAGACAGTTCCCTTTATCAAATCTTCAACCAATGCTACCCCCTTATTTTCTAAACTGCAACAGCTAATTTTAAACAGACAACACCCTTTCTTTATCGGACATCTTCGGGCCCACCTAAATCTTCCAGGACCCCTGGCTGAAGGCAATGCCTTAGCTGATGCTGCCACACAGATTTTCCCCATTATAAGTGACCCAATACATGAGGCTACTCAAGCTCACACCCTACATCACCTCAATGCACACACCCTACGATTACTCTATAAAATTACTAGAGAACAAGCCAGAGATATTGTAAAAGCTTGCAAACAATGTGTCGTAGCCACCCCTGTACCCCATCTTGGCGTGAACCCCCGTGGTTTAGTCCCCAATGCCATTTGGCAAATGGATGTCACTCATTTTACTCCTTTTGGAAAACAGAGGTTTGTTCATGTTACTGTTGACACATTTAGTGGTTTTATCTTAGCCACTCCCCAAACAGGTGAAGCATCAAAAAATGTTATCTCTCATGTTATCCACTGTCTTGCTACCATAGGAAAACCGCACACCATTAAAACAGACAATGGCCCAGGATATACTGGAAAAAACTTCCAAGACTTTTGCCAAAAACTCCAAATCAAACATGTTACTGGTATACCGTACAACCCCCAGGGTCAAGGAGTAGTTGAACGAGCTCATCAAACATTAAAAAATGCCCTAAGTCGCTTAGCCCGCTCCCCCCTTGGGTTTTCTATGCAACAACCCAGAGACCTTCTTAGTCATGCCCTATTTCAACTAAATTTTCTACAGCTTGACAGTCAAGGTCGCTCGGCAGCTGACCGTCTATGGCATCCCCAAACTTCTCAGCAGCATGCTACGGTTATGTGGCGTGACCCTCTCACCAGTGTTTGGAAGGGCCCTGACCCCGTCCTCATATGGGGGCGAGGCTCAGCCTGCATATACGATCAAAAGGAGGATGGCCCCCGCTGGCTCCCTGAGCGACTAATTAGACACATCAATAATCAGACAGCCCCCTTGTGTGACAGGCCAAGTAACCCAAATACAGCCCCAGGGCCAAAAGGCTCGCCCTGAGGAGCTCTTTTTCTCTTCTTCCAGAAAGAATGCTCTACATCCTCATCCTCCTACTGCACCCACGCCTCTGCCCAGTCACAAAGGGAGGACTTGGAAAGCCATCCGAAGACATTTACACTGCCCTCTTTGGAGCGCCATGTGACTGTAAAGGGGGGACTCAGACCAATAATTACGCCACCCCAACTTACACTCAGGTAACAGATTGTGGGGACAAAAATGCCTATCTTACCTATGACACCAATTGGAATGGAGTATCTTCACCTAAGTGGCTTTGTGTGCGCAAGCCTCCTAGTATACCGGTCATTAATGGCCGCCCAGGCCCGTGCCCAAGCGAGTGCAGAGGCAACATTGAACCCCAGATGCACTCCTCCTGCTATTCTAGTTTCTCACAGTGTACTCTTGACAATAATACTTATTTTACTGCCATTCTACAAAGAACAAAGAGCACCTCAGAAACCAATCCTGTCACCAGCGGCCTACAACCTCATGGGGTCCTCCAGGCCGGATGCGATGGCACGGTTGGAAAATCGGTTTGTTGGAATCAGCAAGCCCCTATTCACGTCTCCGACGGTGGCAGACCCCAAGATGCTGTGAGAGAGCTTTATGTACAAAAACAAATAGAGCTTATTATTCAAAGCCAATTCCCTAAGTTATCCTACCACCCCCTAGCTCGCTCAAAACCAAGAGGACCTGACATTGATGCGCAAATGCTTGACATTTTGTCAGCCACCCACCAGGCCCTCAATATCTCCAACCCCAGCCTAGCCCAAAATTGCTGGTTATGCTTAAATCAAGGTACCTCCATGCCCCTAGCCTTCCCTGTCAATATATCTAGTTTTAATGCCTCACAAAATAATTGCACCCCCAGCTTACCCTTTAGAGTCCAGCCCATGCCTTCCCAAGTATACCCTTGCTTCTTTAAAGGTGCACAAAACAACAGCTTTGATATTCCGGTTGGCGTTGCCAACTTTGTAAACTGCTCCAGTAGTTCCAACCACAGTGAGGCCCTTTGCCCTGGCCCAGGCCAAGCTTTTGTTTGCGGCAACAACCTCGCCTTTACTGCTCTGCCTGCAAACTGGACAGGGTCATGTGTGTTAGCCGCCCTCTTGCCAGATATAGACATTATTTCTGGTGATGACCCTGTCCCTATCCCTACCTTTGACTATATTGCAGGGCGGCAGAAACGAGCCGTTACACTGATTCCCCTGCTAGTAGGATTGGGTGTCTCTACAGCAGTCGCTACCGGTACAGCAGGACTCGGGGTGGCTGTTCAATCTTACACAAAACTTTCCCATCAACTTATTAACGACGTCCAAGCCTTGTCTAGCACCATTAATGACTTACAGGACCAACTAGATTCCCTAGCCGAAGTAGTCCTACAAAACAGAAGAGGCTTAGACCTACTCACTGCAGAACAGGGAGGTATCTGTTTGGCTCTACAGGAACGTTGCTGCTTTTATGCCAACAAGTCAGGAATTGTCCGAGATAAAATAAAAAATCTACAAGAAGACCTCGAACAAAGACGCAAGGCACTTGCAGACAATCCCTTCCTCACCGGCCTCAATGGACTTCTCCCTTACCTCCTCCCCTTCCTTGGACCCTTATTCGCTATCATCCTGTTCTTCTCTTTTGCCCCTTGGATCCTAAGACGAGTAACAGCGTTAATCAGGGATCAGCTCAATTCCCTACTGGGAAAGCCCATACAAATCCACTATCACCAACTAGCAACGCGTGATCTAGAATATGGCAGACTGTAGCCGGTTCCCCTCCTACGGGAGCAGCATACCGCTCGACACTATGCTTTACGAAGGTAATGGACACCGCTAGGTGCAAGGCAAGGCACTGCAAGGAGAGGCCTTACTAAGGCTACTGTCGAGTCTCCTGAGAGGTAAGCTGGCTTGCATAGAGGTTGGTACTCGAAAAATCCTCTCCTCCCAAAAAGGTACCTGTAAGCCTGAAAATTAAGGCTCAGGAGGAGCACAGCCTCTACCTCCCCTAGCTGGTTAAGGTCCGCCTCCTCTTTTTTAAAGAAAAAGGGAGGAGATGTTGGGAACCCAGGCTAAGCTGATGCTATTGGAACAAAAGGTTGCATCAGCCCTCCCCGCCAAAAGCATGCCCCGGGCGTGGTGGCGGGCCACCAATGGAGGACCTGATCACGGGCAAGACATGCCTCAGGGCCACCAATGGAGGACCTGATCACGGGCAAGACATGCCTCAGGGCCACCAATGGAGGACCTGATCACGCACAGAACATGCATGGCTGCACCAATGGGGTAGCTGATCATGAGCTAAACACTCGTCTCCCAGCCTATCAGAACTACTTCCCCTTTCCCCTCTCTACCCTCTCCCCTCCCTATATAAGGAACCCATTTTGAAATAAACTTTGCAGCTTGATCAGAACTTTTGTCTTGCTGCCATTCTTCGCGCCTCTTGTCCCATCCCTTTCTCATCCACGACAGGCTTGCTCGGGTTCCTGTTTGTTGCTCTGCGGGACAGAGCAGAGGTACGTACACCTAGGATCCCTTGATAAACTTTAAATCACTCTTTCTCGTGGACCTCCATATTGTCAACCTTGTGTTTCCTGCCTTGAGGCAATTTACAAGCAAAATAAATGCTTGTAAGGATCTGACTGGTAAAATAGCAAACACTGCAGAAATAGAAGTTTATTAGATTTTGGGAAGGTATTCCCCACCCAAGACCCTAGTCCTCTCTGTCTTGAAGCTCTAGACCCACAGCTGTGTATGTTTCCCATGCTCAGCTCACAGTTCCCAGGATGAATACAGCTTTTGCAAATTTTGCCTCAAAGCTATGAAATTACAAGCATGTTTTGTAACTCTTCTGTTATTTCTCAGTTATGCCCTGCTGTTTCTCTTGTTATCCCAAGCCCTCTTACCCTCCTCTTAGACAGTTGTACTGTAACCATAGTTAAATCTCCTGTGCACTCAGGCATACCTATGTCATTCTCTTTTCAGGCTTTCTGGGAAACTAGAGAAGCATACTTTTTAGATAAGTGAAATTACAGTAGCATCGTCCACTACACTTTCCCTTTAACTGTACAATGCCTCTACTCGGACTGTTATTTTCTTGCTGCAAAGATATAGCTGTCTTTAAAGCAGGATGAAATAGAAATAACTACAGACAAAAAGTGCTGACCTGTGACAACAGCGCTCTCACTAACTCATTATATAACCTATTTACCCCTCCCTTCATCCATTTAGGCCTGTTTCTTCCTCCATAAAAGAAGATGTCAGATTAGATGACCTCTGAGGTCATTTCCAACTCCACAAATTTCTGAAGTCTACTAAATCTTTCAATTTCTTTCTTTTCCAGTGGCATCCTCTGGGTTGGTTTTGTTTAGAAGAGCTTTCCACCTAGGGACAATTTTTTGCAGTGGCATATAGAGCCTAAAGCATACATTTCCCATGCTCCACTCCTGTCACCCACATTGGGCCACAACCTCAGCAAATTTGGCCCCAGTGCTGCAAAATTCCAGTGTTGATGCATAACCTTACATTTCTCCCACAGCTGTGAACTTCTCCCTTTCTCTACTTTTGCAAGTCTTCATAAACCCTCCCATTACATTTCAGGATTTATATTCTGGGCCATAAATACCTAATATCCAGTTTCAGATCAGCACTTTCCTCCTCAAAACTGTACAGTCAGAATTACTTTAAAGCAAAGCACGTAATTTAGGGTCTTGCCTCTCCAGCTCCTGTAGAAATGCTCGATACAATTAGTTCTAATGAAAATATCTTTTAAGATAATACGTAAAAGGCTAAGCCTAATGGTTAATTGTCTCATATATGCCACTTATTTAATTTCTTAAGTTGAATAAATATATGAGATTCTCTGTATATTTTTGCTCATCTGTCAAATAGAGGTAAGACCTGCTTCACTCAGCCCATAGAATTGTTGTGGGTGCTCACATTAGTTAATAATGTAAATGCAATTTGCAAAGTATTCATACTATGTTTTGCATATAGTAAATATGTTCAACATGATTATCAATAGTGATAAAATGAATTGTTGTCGTTTTTTAAAATATTTTAAAGGGACTATCTTAATGCCTATTGGTTGTGCTAACCTGCACACAAATTGGGAAGAGGAAAGAAGGAATTGTTTTCATCTGGAGAAGCCGACCAATTTATTAACACAAACAAAGGGTTTATCTTGGGATTGCAACATACCCTCACACTGAAAAACGAGAGGAAACTTTGACCCTCAGAAACATAAATTTTGAATTATCAATCTCTCTAATATAGAGTGCTTTCAGAACTACCAAGGTCTGTGGCCAAGGTTACCAAAAAGGCCTCACAACAAATTTCTCTTCAATCTCCATTAACTATTGGAAATATCCGTGTGAAGACTTTCTGTGTGTGTGTGTCTGTGTGTGTGCGTGTGTGTGTACTTATGCATACTCACATACATGCACACACCAAAGCACACATTTGTGCTTTTCTTTTAAGCCTTGATCCTAAGTCAAATAAAACAGGAGATCTTATACATAATACATATTAAACAGAGATTTGTTGAGTATGTTAAAATTATAGTCCTTTACAGCAGGCAAGCTGTTTTCATTCATTAGTATCTTAGGGAAGAGATACAGTTGAGGTCAGGGAAATAGTGGAATAATAGTTTAATTGGGAGAGGTAAAAAGGGATAATAATATAAAATTTTGGGATAATTTTGCATGGTTTTCTCTAGGACTGAATCAGAGCAGACACCTAGCTATAGCTTTCTGAAATCAGGCTTCTAGTTACTGAGAGTACACCTTACCCAAAATGCTAGGTTTTGTGAAACCAGGAGAAAGTAGAATTGATATACAACCTTATGTTCTGGTTTGTTGCCTTTTGTTTGGGGGAGGAGGGTGGGAGAGTGGAGCTCAGAGAAAAGACCTTGTATTTATTTCACTAAACTTTCTGTCCAGTCTTATAATGGCTCATTGAGGGAAATGGAATTTCTATCATGGTTAACTATAACCATTAGGATAATTTTTCTTGGATTTCTAAAACCAAATTAATTGAAGAAAGTGCATTATCATGGAATTTACTTGGTTTCTCTTTATTATGCAGAAATAAAATTTCTCTTTGAGACACTGCACTTAAAATGCCAAGGTTTAAAACTTATATTTAAGGCACTTAGTGGATTTTATACTCTGGCCTAACCTCTCATATTCTCTCTTAGAGAGCTCAGCTGATTGATTGTTCAGAGTTATCTAATTGCAGGCTTGAATCTCTGGGAAATAGAATTTGAAACATTGCAACTTCTCAAATGGCAATCAGGTCTCTCTGAGTGCTCAGTCTATTGCTAATTTTAAAATTAAAGAGATGATTGTTTCTGCATTTAAATTTGTCTGTCAAGGTTGAAGATTGTTTAGTGGAGTGCTTTGGCTATGATTGAGGAAGAGAGTGATATAACTACAGGTGGTGATGAGTGCTGTAAATAATGTTTTCAAGGAGTTCCACATCTAGGATTAAAGTTGAATTCATTGCTTTGAAGAAAATGATAAATTTTGTTCAGTTTTGTGTGTGTTTGTGACTATATTTCAACCTAAGGTGAGCCTGGTTCAACAGACATTTTGGCTTAGAATATAGCATTTTAAATTATCTATCTATCTATTTATTTATTTATTAAGGTTATTTCTTTAGATTCATAGGGTGTATACAAGGTAAAGCAAGAGCTGTGGGTAGAAAACAGTTTCAGAGAGGGTATGCTCAACACACTGGCCAACTAGTTCTAATAGGAATACAAAAGTAGTCTATGAAATGGAGAAAGATATGCGCTTTCTGCCTATTCAAACATAACTGTCCTTTATCCTTCAATGTTCCTTTCAAATTTTCACCGAGGCAACATATATCCCCTGGGTCTTGGGACTATCTATACTCATTTGGAGTGTTTGTAGTAAGCTTCCCAAGAAGCCACAGTCCTGCATAAAGTCATTTAAGGAATTTTGACCAACTAAATGGATGAGCAAAGTAATGTGGCCTTGGAAATGCGTAAAAAGCAAGGAGAAGGCCCTTGTGGGGTGACAGGCCCCAAAGAGCATGAAACATGTTTACCCCAAGGGTCTGCATATATTAAGCTTTGATGAATATAGCGGGGATTTGTTTTGCCCTTGCTGTTCACTTTATCCACTCTATCAAAAATAGTGTCGAAGTCTCACTTTGAATAGGGTAGTTTGTCCTATTAGGATAGTCTTGAGTGATCTGGATTATTTTTTCATCATGCTATGGCTCTTTGGTAAATTAATTACCCAGTAAATTCCAAAACCAAAATGTTTCTCTGTTAACAGCTAAATACTAATGAGTTTTCAGTGGCTGATCTCACATACATGCTTTGATGGTACTAGTTATTTTTGTGGGGGACTTTTGCTTTAAACCTAGCATAGGGGATTTTTGCTTTAAACCTAGGGAAGTGATGTTATATCCTGTTTTTGCAGTGGTTTGTTAATAGTAACCAAAGTTAGCTGCTCAGCTGAGTAATTATTTTGTAATGTGAAACAAGTAAAGTAATTGATTCAAAACTTCTTCCATATGTTGCCACTAACTTAATTATGAGGGTTGAATAACACAAGCCATCCTGAAGACAAGAGCCTTGGAATAATGCAAAAGAGAACATTTCTGTGCTTGCCACTATTCAGGAAGTGGCTATCTTACAATTACACTAACAATAGCGCAATGGCAATAATTATTTAATGACCTCACTGATCTGAGTGCCAGAAGGAAATCTCTGCCTGAAAATAATTATGAGGCTATTCTAAATGTCTTAGAGTATTATTAGATTAATCAATTATGTTTTATCAATAACTGAAGTGTATATTAATACCAGTAATAGCTCCACTTTTTGATCATTTACTTTCTATGTATTGGTTACTATGCTTGATGCTTCATATGCATGTCATTCAATCTGTAAGGTGGATATTATGTGACCATCATGTTCTTTAAAACAAGAAAATAGACTCGACAATGTTATTTGCCTAAGATCACAAACTGAATAAAGATAGCAACAGCTCCCTTGCCCTTGAAAATTATGCTATACTCCCAGTCCTACATGTAAAATTAAGAGAAGCATAGAACAAGTGTCCTGCTCCCTAGTACTTTTCAAGCTAGTGAGAAATGACCCCAGTCAGAAACCTTTCAGAGAGAATATAATAAGTACTCAATTGCGGGGCTCTATCTTTGAGCATCTAGCACCTGGGCATTCAAATAATCAAACTCAGACCAAGACACATCTCAAAATCATGTGAATGGAATTTGAACTGCTTTAACTGCACTGCAAAGTTGCCTCGGTGTAGCAGAGGCAAGGAGGAAAGCCATTAATATTTATTGCCCACCTATTATTATATAGGTACACAATTTCATTTCAAACTAAAGTGACCTGTTTTAGGAAGTATTTCACAGTAGAATAAATTTAAATTTAGATTAGTTAATTTGCCAGGAAATCCTAGCGTAAAGTGATGAATCTTAAATTTGGGCCCTCACGTATCTGGTTCCAAAACCCAGACAAATGATATTTTATAGTGAAAGAGCATACACATGGAGCCTGAATCTCCCCATAAGTAAAAGTAACATGATAATAATACCAACCACCATACAGTTTTTAAAAATTTGAATCCCAGAATTGGAATATTATTGCCTATTCAACATTTTTTAATGGTTACACACCATTATGAATGCATTCAAAACCACTAAATTATACACTTAAAAATGTGTAAGATGGTAAATTTTGTTGTGTATTTTACCACACAAAAAATAATAAACTGGAAGAAAACACAATTAACAAATAAATTTTGTTAATGAAGAGATGGTATTATTGGAAACTCAAAAACATTTACATTGGAAAAATCACAATGTACACATCTCAAATTTTTTATATTCTCACAAAAAGTTTTACTAGAGAAACACGTATAGTGAACATATATTTTTTTAGGCAAAGAGAGTTTTTGAAATAGTCCAGCATTCAACTCAAATATTTGGAAAATAGCAATCAAATCCATAACGAAAAAGCAATAAAAGAGCAAAAACTAATACTATAGTTAAAATGAAAAAGAAAACATAAAAATAAATTCAACTTGATTGTGGTAAAAAAAAAAGAAGGGCTGAATATTTTAAAATATTTATAAGCTGAAATTCATGTTGAGTACATTCATGGAAAAGAGAAAAGCTGGAAATAAACAAATAACGGAACCAAAATGGGTCATTAATGATAAACTAGAGACTGGATATAATATTTAATAATGTGACTAATTAATCATAAGCTCAAAATACACAAAACTCAGATCCAGAGGACAGATTCCAGTACGTGGAGGGAATAGACTCAATAAAGAATTACAGATTTTTTGGAACACTTCATAGTTTATTTAGCTTGGATTTTTTAATCCATATCCCTCCAACACAAAAAGCATGTGTAGTGGACGCTTTTTTGTTATTTTTAATTTTACTTTATGTTCTAGGATACATGTGCAGAATGTGCAGTTTTGTTACATGTATATACATGTGCCATGGTGGTTTACTGCACCCATCAACTTATAATCAAGATTTTAAGCCCAGCATGCATTACATATTTGTCCTAAGGCTCTCCCTCCTCTTGACCCCCACCCCCTGACAGGCCCCAATATGTGATGTTCCCCTCCCTGTGTCCATGTGTACTTATTTTTCAACTCCCACTTAGGAGTGAGAAAGAACATGTGGTGTTTGGTTTTCTGTTCCTGTGTTAGTCTGCTGAGAATAATGGCTTCCAGCTTCATCCATGTCCCTGCAAAGGACATTAACTCATTCTTTTTTTATGGCTGCATAGCATTCCATGGTGTATATATGTCACATTTTCTTTATCCAGTCTATCATTGGTGGGCATTTGGGTTGGTTCCACATCTTTACTATTGTAAATAGTGCTGAAATAAACATATGAGTGCATGTGTGTTTATAGTAGAATTATTTATAGTCCTCTGGATATATACCCACTAATGGGATTGCTGGGCCAAATGGAATTTATGGTTCCAGATCCTTGAGGAATCACCACGCTGTCTTCCACAATGGTTGAACTAACTTATACTCCCACCAACAATGTAAAAGCATTTCTGTTTTTCCACAGCCTCACCAGCTCAAAAATTTTTCTACCCTTTATTCAAAAGTGTTACATGAAGTAAATTAAATGATGGATGAAAAATGTCTGAAATATATTAGACAATTGATAAATGAAAGCTTTTGTCCTTTTATTAATGCAATGTATTGGGAAGAAAATTTACAATGATGCATTTATTTTGAAGCATTTGAATCTTGATACCTTTTAAAACACTGAAGCTGAAAGAGCTCAAATAAATCTTAGGAGTATTCTTGGTTACATATGTTCAGAGATGCAAATAATTTTTTTCCAGATAAAATTTCTAACAGAAAAATGAACCAATCAAGCCTTAATTTAACAAAAGTAAGCTCCCTTGCAAACTGGTACTTTCAATAGTGCTTATTTTCATTACATTGCATTAGTAATTTATAATAGTACTTACTGTCTTATAACCTACGTGTTTTACAATAGACAACATACCAAGCCTGACACTTAAACCGTAGGTAGGATGGGACTTGCATAATCCTGTTCATGAGTTCTTGGTAACAGTGAGACATAGTACTCCCCACCCCCAACTGTAGTGTGCTTTGGTTCCAGAGAACAAAAGTAATTATCTACAAATCCTCTTACTTGGCAGTGTTTCATCAGACATAGAGATGCTACACTGGTGCTAGACACAAGATATAGAATAAATTATATGAGTATTGCCTAAAATGTGAAATAGGTGTGACATAACCTCAGAAAAAGGTAAATTGAATCACAAAATCAGAAAAGTATATCCTTCTCAATTTTCTTTTATATTTTTCTGAGTATGTCAAAGGTAAGTCTCTCCTATACTATTGAAATCAAGCTAGTATTATTTTAAAATTCTGTGTTACAAAATTAAAATGTTATTTATAATTCCCAGGGTAAGTACTACAAAAATAAAAATAAAATAAAAATACAAAAAAACAATGGAAGGGAAAAATAAGAAAGCAGTCAAATAGTTCACTAGAAAAAAAAAACAATCACAGTAGTACAATTTTTAGAGAAAAAACTTATTTTAAGAGAACACTATACTATGAGTACTTGGATACCAATGAATTTGATAATCTAGATAAAACAAATGTTTAGAAACATACAAACTACCAAAACTAAACCAAGAAGAGATATGAAATAACAAGCCTATAACAAGTAAAGAAATAAGATCATTAATCAAAAATTCTGGAAAAGAAAGCAGAGGAGAGGAGAGGAGAAGGGAGGAGAAGAGAGGGAAGGGAGAGGGAAGGGAGAGAAAAAGAAGAGGAAAAAGAGAAGAAAATGAGATAGTTTTACCTGTGAATTCTAACAAGTTTTTCGGTTTTTTTTTTTTTTTTTTCTTTTGAGATGGAGACTTGCACTGTCGCCCGTGCAATGGTGCAATCTTGGCTCACTGCAACCTCTACCTCCTGGGTTAAAGTGATTCTCCTGCCTCAGCCTCCTGAGTAGCTGGGATTACAGACACCCATCACCACACCCAGCTAATATTTTGTATTTTTAGTAGAGATAGTGTTTCTCCATTTTGGTCAGGCTGGTCTTGAACTCCCAATCTCAGGTGATCCACCCGCCTCGGCCTCCCAATGTGCTGGGATTACAGGCGTGAACCACCGTGCCCAGCCCTAACAAGTATTTTAAAAAGAATGAACACCAATGCTTCTCAATCTCTTCCAAAAAATAAAAGTGCAAAAGAAAAAAATACTTCCTAACTCATTCTATGAGGTCATCACTATATGGATAAAAAAGCCAGATACAGAAATCACAAGAAAATTATAGACAAATATCTTTTGGTTTCCTTTGCAATAAGTGCAAAAACCTTCAACCAAATTCTAATGAATTGAATCTACTAACATTTTCAAATAATTATATGTCCTGAACAGTCAAATTTATTCCAGGAATGCAAGATTTGCTCAACATATGAAAATTGATTGATGTAATACACCATATTAACAGCATAAAGGGGAAAAACAAAGCATGATCGTAATAGAGTGAGAAAAAGCATTTGGGAAAACCCTACACTCTTTCATGACAAACACACTCAACAAATTAGTACTAGAATGGTAGTTCTTCAACGTGAAAAAGGATTTTTATAAACAAAAAAGCTAACATTATGTTAAATGGTTAAAAACTGAACGTTTTCCTACCAAGATAGGAAACAAGGCCAGTATGCCTGCTTTCACCATTTCTGTGCAGCATTGTATTTGAAGCTTTAGTGAGAGAAATTAGGCAAGAAAAAGAAATAAAATATATCCAAATTAGAAAGGATTATATAAAATTATATTTATTATCGCATGACTTGCTCTTACATATAAAAACCCTTGAAAATCTACAAGGAAACTGATTAGAGCTAACAAACAAGCAATGTTTCAGGGTACAAGATCAGCATGACAAACTGACATGACAAAGTCAGTTGAAATTCTACACAATAGCAATGAACAATCTAAAAATGAAATTTAAAATAAATTCATTTACATGATCATTAAAAAATACCTAGTATGAAGCAAGATTAAACTTTAAACATAACAATCAATTTGTCACCACATTAAGTAATAAATTAATTTAGATTAATAACAGGACCTTAGCAGCATGAGAGACAGTTTCCAAGCAACCTCCCCATCTACCCTGCCCTGTAATTCATTCCTCAAATGGCAACTTCTCTATAACTCTGAGAATGCTGACCTATATTAAAATGGAAGTCTCTAAATTACAAGAACAGAAGAGAGTGTTATGAAAGAAAAACATTACCTACGAGGGCATTTTGCAGACACAAATCCTGCGTTTACTTTTGAAAAAGACTTTCTTGTTTGGAAAACCTCCAAAAAAAGGAATTGCTTCTGTTCTTTTTTAAGAAAAGGTTTTGCATATTATAGGGTACAAGTGTAATTTTGTTTCATAAATAGATTGCATAGTGGTGAAGTCTCGTCTTTTAGGATATCCACCACCCAGATAATGCACGTTGAATCCATTAAGTAATTTCCCATCATCCATAACTGTCCCAAACTTCTGAGTCTCCATTTTCTATTATTCCATACTCTATGTCCATGTGTACACATTGCGGAACTTTCACTTTTAAGTGAAAACGTGGTATAAATTCTGTGTCTGAGTTGTTTCGCTTAAGGTTATGGCCTTCATTTTCATCCACATTGTTGCAAAAAATATGATATCATTCTGTTTTAAGGCTGAATAGTATTACATTGTGTTTGTGTGTCTGTGTGTATGTGTGTGTGTGTATACCACATTTTATCCAATCATCTGTTGATGGACACTTAGGTTGGTCTTACACCTTTGCTATTGCAAATAATGCTGTGATAAGCATGAGTGCAGACATAATTTTGGCATAATAATTTCTTTTCCTTTGGGTGGATACCCAGTAGAGGGATTGCTGGATTAAATAGAATTTCTCTTGTTAATTCTTTGAGAAAATTCGACATGGTTTTCATGGAGGTTGTACTAACTTACATTCCCACCAGCAATGTGTGAGAGTTCCCTTTTTCTCTACATCTTTGCCAATATCAGTTTTCTTTTTCTATTTCATGATAGCCATTATGACTCATGTAAGATTATATTTCATTATGGTTTTAATTGGCATTTCTCTGATAATTAGTGATGTTGAACACTTTTTCACATACTTATTGGCCATTTTTATGTCACCTTGCCGTTAATAGAGGCAACCGTCCTTTGCAGGAATCAGATTAGGCTGTATCTCTTATGGGTCATTATATCTGTGTTTTCCATTGTGACAGTTGACTGTGAATCTTACTCTTGTTGGCTCCAGACCTCTCAAATATATATTTCCCACCTCTGAAGTATGTAAATATTAATAGTTACATTGTCCATCAGAGAGAGGCTTTAATAAGAGATGTTTTAAAGACATTTATTTTAAGTTCAGGGATACATGTGCAGGTTTGTTACATAGATAAACTTGTGTCATGGGTGTTTGTTGTACAGATTATTTCATCACCCAGGTATTAAGCCTAGTACACATTATTTACTTTTTCCTGAAGGCCCTGTTGTGTATTACTCCCTTCTATGTGTTCATGTGTTCTCATCACTTAGCTCTCACTTACAAGTGAGAATATGTAGTATTTGGTTTTCTGTTCCTGCATTAGTGTGCTAAGGATAATGGACTCCAGCTTCATCCAGGACCCTGCAAACGACATGATCTCATTCTCTTTAATGGGTGCATAGTATTCCATGGAGTATATGTATCATATTTTCTTTAACAGCCTATTATTTATAAGCATTAAAGTTGATTCCATGTCTTTTATCACTGTATTCAAATAATTACTTTTCTTTCAAGTGTGCCTTTGAATGTGAAGTATAAATAAATAGTACGAACTTGTAGTTCTTCTGAAATAACTCACCAGCATTGCAACTTCTTTACCATTTGTCATAACTGAAAATAATAGATGAGGCTAGGCCACAGTGTTCTTAACCTAAGTCCTTCTTAGCTAATTTATTCATTTTGTTAGAAACTGAAAGAAGTTTCTGCTTTCTAATGGAAGCTTAGAACACTATTCCTGGGTAAGGAGCTGACCTATGAAGCAGAATAGGTATTTGGAATTTATGAATTCATCAGCAAGTTTTCAGAGGATCTAGACACTGAGTATGCACAAAAACATAACACTTACACTGCTAAGGACTAAAGTGTCCTTTCTAGAACCAGGTCCTTTTTGGAAATGGTCATTCATACCGAGGACACACACCACCAAAGATGCACTGTAGAGGTGGAATTATAACCATAAATGTGCCCTCCATCTTTTCTTCTGTCTTACAAATGTAATACATGTTGACTGATTGAATCATTCATTCAACTAACATTGAGTGCCTTATATATTTCATGAATGGTGTTGAACATTCCCCAGTGCTAAGTGGTGAGCAAGAGGGACATCATTCCTATCCTCAAGGAGCTTACAGATCAGTATGAAATAGCAAAACAAAAAAGTATGTTTGATTGAAATGACAAATTATTCAAATGGTATGTAGGAAGAATACAGATTTCTGTGAGGGACTAATGTAAAGAAGGGAATCAAGGAAAGCCTCTGTGTTTATATCACTTTGAAATTGACAATGAGAATAGCAATAAATTAATCACATGAGAACTTGGAGGAAGAACATACCAGGAAGCAGAAGACTAAGTATGAGGGTTTTGAGGTGAAAGCGGGCTTTAGGAATTTAAGTAATAGCTGAAGTAGACTGGGCCAGGAAGTAAGGGTGATAGAAAATAAGTTCCTAGAGGTAGTCTTATGCCAAATAATGATGAAGAGTCTTGACTGCAGTAAAGAATTTGGCTTGTGTTATAATTGTGATAGGAATGAACTGGTGGCTTCTAAGCAAGAGATTCACATTACCTAATACATACATATAGAAAAAGATATTCTAGGATCTCTATGATGAATGTATTTTGAGAATCAAGAGTGGAATGAGGAGTTCATAAGGGAGTTATTGTGAAAAAAAAAAAAGGAAACTGTATAAAAGCACAGAAACTATTTTTGTCCTGAGGTAATTACTATTATAATTCTGGTGTGTTTTCTTCCCATTATTTATATAAAAAGTGAAATTGTAATGTGCACATTGATTTGCTACCTATCTTTTTATTAGTGTTTTGAAACCAGTTTCAATAGAACTTTCTGGAAAGAGAAGAAGGAGAAGGCAGGCATTTCTTACTTTTCAGTTTGAAGGAACGTTATTCTGTTCCCTGTTCATTCCTCCTTAGCTCTCCCCCAACCAGGGTAATGTTTCTTATGGTCTACATGGATCCGGATAAGCAGAGGATGAATGAGAGGGCCTGGCTGCAGTGTTAGGAGGTTTAAAACAGATCATTCTTTAATCTATGCTTCTTTGAATCTGAACCTTCTGTAGCCCTCACTCCTCTACCCTGAGACTTCAGTACCTTACTGTTTTCCCACCTCACACACTTGCATCAGAGTGCATGTAGTTTGCTGAGAAAGTCTGCTATTCTGTTTTGAAGCCATTGTATGGCAGAAATATAAAATCCTGTCTTTGGCAGAAAAGTAAATGGAGGTCCAGAAAGGGCTAATAATTTGTGTCACATTCTAAGAAATGATCAGAAGAGTGTAGACTAAATCTCGGGTCTCTTGGCTCCCAGGCTAGTGCTCTTTTCTCCACAGTAGCAGCACTTTCTCTCATAATTATCAGCAAATTCAGCCTCCAGCACATCTATAAAAGATTCAGGGCCAGAGCAGAAAAGAAACAGGGCAGAACACAGTCCTGGAACACTGAAAACAATTTGCGTTCTCATTAGAGTAATTATGACCATTGTGCTGGTTCAGGGCAACTTTGAGTTTGGGCTTAAAGTTACTGTGTGGGGAGCTCTGGTAAACTGATTTCTTTCTATCACTTTATTGCTTACTTTTTCAAGTGACTGTGACTTTCCTTCCTTCTTCTCTTCCTTTCTTTCCCCCTTCCTTTCTCCTTTCTCTCTCTCTTTCTCTCTCTTTTTCCCCCCTCTCTCTTTCTTGTTTTTAAAACTGATTCATGCTAGCTCTCTGTCTTTGGCCACAAAGTTCAATTTGCGTGTTAAATATTACATTTATAAACTGAGTCAAACCAAGAAATGAATAATGAATATGAATACAAAATGGTAAAAAGTTCAGAAATTTAGATGAGAGAAAGTTCCAATTCTCATGGAAATAGTTGTCTCACCCAGGGCTTATTTATATATGACTAAGATGAAATGTGTCCATGAATCAGCATCTATTATTAGATATTGATAATTCAGTTCATATGCATAGGAATGATGAGCCTGCATGTGGTGGCAGTGAGCTCATGTATATATATTTAAATGCTTACAGTTTGCTCTTATGTTTCTATTCATTTTGAGCCACAGCTAAACATCCCTTCTGACATGTTTTATTCCATTTCCTTTTTCTCATGTAGCTCTTCAGCTTGAATTGGTAGGCTGGTATGGAGATAAGAAAATCAAGGGGAGGAAGTTATTCCATGTTCTTTCACCATTTTAATATCCCAAATTGCAAAATTAACTACAGATGGATGAAATTAAGTATTAGAATCACATAAAAGAGTGCAATATAGGCCTGGCATGCTGGCTCGTGCCTGTAATTCCAGCAATTTAGGAGGCCTAGGCAGTTAAATCACTTGAGGCTAGGAATTCAAGACCAGCCTGGCCAACTAAAATACAAAAAAAAAGCTGGGTGTGGTAGTAGATGCCTGTAATACCAGCTACTCAAGAGGCTGAGTCAGCAGAATCGCTTTAACTCTGGAGACAAAGGTTGCAGTGAGCTGAGATCAAGTCACTTGTATTACAGCCTAGGCAAAAGAGTGAAACACTTTCTCAAAAAAAAAAAAAAAAGTAAAATAGAAAAACCTGTTCCTTAGTAATACCAATTACAGATGACATAGATTGACATCATTAAGATATCTTGCACACCTAATTTCCATATGTTGTACTAAAAGTTTTCATGCAAATTTTCTCTTCATTATCATGACAACTCGCAAAGTAAGCATATTTAACTTCAAATCCCAATAAGGAAACAAAAATTTTTGAAAGATCAAGTAAATTCAAAGTCAACCAAAGTTAGATAGTTAATGGTGAACCTGACATTTAAAACTGGAGTTGCAAAACTCTTACGTCTACAGCCTTCATTGGGACTGCATTGGTAGGAAAATATAGAAATAAATAATTCCTCATTGTTGGAACAGAAAGTTAATAGTGAAAAAGGGCAATCAAATTTATTTGACAGAGTGAGGTTTGATTAATCTCATTCTGTTTCATGTTTGTATCTTGATTTGACTCAGTTTATAAATTCGATGTTTAGCTAACATTCAAAATTGGACTTGGTGGCCAAAAACAGAGAGCTGGTATGAGTCAAGTTTAAGAAAAAAAGGAAGGAAAGAGGGAGGGCAGGAGGGAAGGAAGAAAGAAGAGAGAAAGGGAAAAAGGAAAGAAAGAAGAAAAAGGAAAGGAAGAAAAGAAAGAGAGAGAAAGAGAAAGAGAGAGAGAGGGTGGGAGGGAGGAAGAAAGGGAGGGCGGAAAAGAAAGAGAAGTGATCTAGTGTGAACTTTGGGGATTGCATCTTGTTAGCACAGTAATTATTGTGCCATCTCTTGCTCCTGTAAAATATTCTTGCACAAATGATATTTTTGTAAAAAAATTAGAACCCTATACATTAGTCTCATTAGAATGTTAGAATTAAAAGGAGCTTAGAAATCATGTATTACATCATCATGGTTTCGAAAATAAGTAAACCGAGGCCCAGAGAGGGACTGTGACTTATCCAATGTTTCACAAAGATTATTTGCCATATTCTGCTTTAGAATGTTGGTATAGATATACTGGAGATTACCTAATTTTGCTGCCTGAAGCATTGTTATGATTTAAATTAATAGAAGTTGAATAATTATCAAGGCAATATATAAACTAGTTAAAGTCCTACAAAATAAATCTACCAATCAATAATTTTGTATACATTTCTGCTAAACTATGTTGTGAGAAAAAGAGATGAATATGATTCAGTCATTGCCTCTAGGAAACTCAGTTTTGGTAATAAAATAAAAATAACATATGTAAAAATTAAATAAACAACCCAAAAGGCAACACAAGGTAGTGGAAAGAGAATAAGAATGGGAATCAGGATATCTGTGTCTGAGTCCCTATTCTAACACAACTTATTGTGGAATCACTAACCATGTCATTCTGGCATTCTGTTTCCTTCCCTGAAATAAGGGGATTTGATCATTGCTATGTCAAGGAATGGTATGGGAGGGTAGTAGCTCTCCCTGCCTTCATCAGGTCCTGCTGCTTAATGAGGATAATATCAACACATACCTAACATCAACAAATACATAGTTATATATGATATATATTATATAATATTATATAAAATATATGATATCACCAAGCAGCATTTTCTTAATACTACCAATGCAGTATCAAATCAGATCTTCTAAGGAACTCCCTACACTTCCCTGACTCTTTTAAATTAAATCTCTGCCCTTAACCTTTTGTTATATAGAGACAATTTCTAAGAGTCCTTCCAAATTTAGATTCTAAGCCAGTTATGCTAGGTATGATCACTGTGGCACTGCCAGTGATGTTATAGGAGAACAACAACAAAAAAAGAATCATCACCAAAAGTAATGGGAATAGGGAAACATCTCTAAATTTTATTAGCTCTATGGTAAAGATGTTGGGTTTAAAATAGGCTGAGGAGCAGTGAGTACATTCTGGGAAGAAGAGTCAGGGGTCACAGAGATGGGAAAAAACATAAGATGCCTAGAGGAGAGTGAAAAATCTAATTTGGCTGAAATAGAGAAATAAATGAAAGCAGTGGCTTGGTAAAGTAATCTGGGGTTAGACAAATTGCCAGGCCAAGTACTCTGTTACTCTGTTTTTTTGTTGGTTGGTTGGTTGGTTGGTTGTTTTGTTTGGTTTTGTTTTTGTCGTTTTCATTGGATGCCAAAGGAGGCATACTAAGCTAAGGAAATAAAAGGTGATATTAAATGCCATTTGAAGCCACATGCAATCAACCTATAAACTACCACACCAATAACCAATAAAAATGTTAAGTTTTCACTTTATGCTTATTCCTATCCTGGCCCCAGGCTGTATGTAGTCCTTTTGTGGCCTTCTCTTTTCTCTCATAGTCGTTCTTCTATTAACCCAAATTCACAAATGTTGGAGCCTAGAAAGTGATTAGAACAGTACTTTCTTGTTGCTCCCAGGTGAGACAAACCCACAAAAGTCCAATGAGGGCCTAACCAGGGAGCTACCACCAACTAAGGGGAAGAATGATCCAGAAGAGAGAGAGTGATCTTACAATGGTGAGCTAGAACCTCTGAATGGCAACCTGGAGTAGATGCAAGAACAGTAACAGGTCCTGGCTAATAAAAGAAATACAGAAAGGTGGTACTGTAAACAACTTGGATGGAATTCACAGAGGTCTCGATTTTATCAACACTTTACTGAATTCACTGGAAATAAAAGACAGAACTGGGAGCATAGATTAAAGAGGGAAAGAATAATTTATACTATAACATATTGTCTTTATTCTGCACCCACCCCTTAATGCCACCACTTTCTTATGCATAAAAGAATGCGTAAATTATTCAGTGTTAATAGCAACAATTGCAATCAACCAAAAAACAAACAACCATCCTGAAACATCTTTAAAGCACAGCTTACAAACACATTTTACTTAACTACAAAAGTCAGGGTCTACTGTAGTATGGTTACTTAGTAAACTGAGAACCAGTCAGATGTTGATCTTATTTATATTCAACAAATTCAATGAATAGGCCAAAATATAGTGACTGTAATGACAGATATTAGTTGTAAGCATCCCTTTTCAGGCCCATAGCTCTTAGTGGTTGTCATGCTAATTAAAGAGAGAGGAAATGAGTGCATAAATCTTGTGAAAGTTATTGATGTCAACTCTATATTGACTGGTCTTTTGGTTATCTAACCAATCACTATGTATTTTATTTTAAGTCACTCAACAGACATTCATTGAGCATCTACCATTTGCATGATGCTGGGAAAGCTAGATTAATTACATAGTCACTCTGTTTCTTCCATATAGAGAGAAATATGCAGGCCCTAATCATTCTAGTAAGATAAACTACCAAATTCTTATTTTCCCTGTAAGAAACTAGATTCAAATTCAGTATGTCATATAGTACAATAAATTGTGGATGCCTCATGGACTTTAGAGTCTAGGAGAGAAAATGTGGTTTCACAGGAAAATAGAATTTAAGCTGAATCATAAATGATTTGTAAAACTACATAAACAGGAGGAAGAAAGGCATGTATGACAGGGAAACAGTATGAACAGAGTCAGAAATGTGAATGTTTAATGATTTTTCAAGAGACTTTGAGTTTTTCAGATTTTATATTTCTGCAGGTTTGTTTATCCAACGTAATTAACCAGACCAGGGATTCTAGGAACGCACTGAATGAAGAAAGTACTTTGAACCCTTTAAGACCCCTCAGCAAATCTAAACATGGCCAAACAATGGCGCTAGGTAACCTATTCCTGCCCTCAGCAATTTGCTTTGCAATTTTAAAGTTCTTTTACATTTGTCTTAAATTAATTCCTTCCCAAAGTTCTAAAGACCTGGCTTCCCATCTACAGAATTTATTTGTAAGGGACACTGACTACGCAATATAGGATCACCATTGTTTCCCTAAGGCTGTGGTCAATCTCTGATATTTGAATTTTTCGGAGATCCTTGGCCCTAAGCATAACTTACTATACTGGAAAACTGGACCTAACTAACTGATAGTAGGGGCCCAGTTAAATAGTTCCTTTCTGTTACCTTCAAGGGGCCTCAGTTAGTGTTGTCCTGACCCTAAGTGCTACTTCAAGCCTTCATTATTTTCTATGGCATAAATAGGGAGTTTAAAATATTTATTAATATTCTCTGTGTTGCTATGAGTTGAGGAAGGCACTTTATCTCCCTTCTCTGATTTCATTCTTAATACTATCTGTTCTTTATGTGTCCTCATATTTAGTCATTATTATTTTAAAAGAATTCTCATCTTCATTTCTTACTTGATCTTCACAACAGTCTTGTGAAGCAGAAAAGGCAGATATTATGACATGATAGAGCAGATGAGAAAACAGCTTCAGAGTGGTAAATTGTCTGGCTCAAGATCACACATTAAGAAAGAGAAGAGATAATACTAGAACCCAACTCTAATTAGTATCAAGTAGTTAAGCTGTAGACCCAATGTTGCCATTATTTAAACTCCTGTACTACAGTGTTTCAGGGAACAGGAAGTAGAGAGATGGAGTTGGCATTTGACTGGCCCCAGAAATAATACATCAGAGTTATTACATATACTTCATTCTCTAGAACTAAGTATAAATAGGAGATTTCTGGAAAATTCTGATAGCTTAGAGTTGGTAAGCCAGTCTGTTTTCTTTGCATCTCTAAACTTAATAGATAACAATCATTATTCATGTTAATAACAGGCTGATTTCAACAAATGGATTAATGTATCTCAAATAGGATTTCAAATACATGAGGGAATTTTCACAAAGTGCCCTTAAAGAGGAAGAAAGTAGTGGACAGAATGAGCAGTTGTTTTTTCAAGAGCAATATGACAAATAGAAAACAATCTAACTAAGAGCAATAAAGAAGTAGTTCTGAATATACTAAATTTTTGATGAAACAAGTAATTATTTTGGAAATTTAATTATCTCTGTGTGTGTGTGTGTGTGCGTGTGTGTGTGTGTGTGTGTGTGTGTGTGTGTGTTGGGGATGCGATACTTATATTCCAACAAATTTTAGGCATCAAAACCAGCTAATACCTCAGTGATTTAGAACTCAAATATCCGGCAACCTCACCTATATAAACACATCTGACAGAGCCAGAAAGTAAGCACAATTAGTCCCAAATTGACAGAATAGATGTCATAAAGTTCATAAACTAAAACCCACACTCTGTTCTATAGGAGATTTTCCCTTTTCTACATATATTCTTTCCAAATAAAATCATCAGGATTTCACTCATTTTTTTTTTCATTTTTTACTAAGTTAAAAAACTCTTCTAACTAGCTGGATTAGTGTTTTCAAAGCCACAGAAAGTAAGAAAGAACTCATCAAAACAATAGAGACTGCTTCAGGCAGGCGTGCTGAGTGTAGCAAGAAATGATATTAAGAACTTTAAAAGGTGGAGATAGAACCACTATATAAATATTAAAAATTCATGGGGCTATTTTAGTGTATGTACAGACAATCCTGTAGATTTCAATAGCCCTGAAAGAAGCAATGCATACAGTACAATAACTAATGTTTATAATGATGACCTTCAGTCACTCTGAAAAGAGTATATTAAATGTTAGGGTTGGTTCCCCTTAAATTAAAACAATGCTATTACTAATAACAACAAAAATTTAAGCATTTGTAAATGTCTTTAGTGTTTAGAAAGTGCTTTCTAAAAAATATGCCTCATATTTATTCCATCTAGTCCAGCTCTCTATGTACAGATAATGAAACTGAAGCCAGTGATAAATAACTTGCCCAAGGTCACACAGCTTATCAGTGGCAGACTTGAAACTAAGATCCTTGTCCTATGAATCTGGATTAATGTTTCCTTCATACATCATGGTCCCTTGTTTATAAAACTGCTTCAGTGGGTAGGAAATACATATGTTTTAGAAATATCTGCAACTAAAATGATGCTTTGAATGTTTTAGTATTTAAAGAGCTACACAATCATTTCTACAGAATACAATTTTCTAAAATACAGATCTCTAGCAGACTTCAGAACATCTAGGTTTTAGTCTGTTCCCTCCAACCCCATGGTGAATATTATCTGCTTCTGTTTTAATAAACAATTGCTATAACAAAAAAGAAAATATAACAAGCCACTTTGTGAAATTCTAGTAAGTACAAGAAAACAACCCTTTATAATTTTATAAAACTAACCACTGCTTTTTAAAGTATTATTTTAATGAAATCTAATATATGAAAATTTTAAGTTTCAAATTTTCCAATGGAAGTGATTTGTATTATAAAATTATTTAGTCACAGGGATTTTAAAAATAGAAAGTTTTCATCTGGCATTTATAATAAGATTCAGTCTACCCATGCTGTCCTTAAATATATCTTTACTTTTGAAAAATGAGGCTTAGCTGGACTTTAGCATTGGAATAATATAGGCACGTATGTGATTTTTTAAAAAACTAACTCATTGATTTAAACATATCAAGTGAAGCTGTGACTGAGGTTGTATATACAGCAATCAATTTAGGCAGACTATAGCACAGTTGATTTTAATAAACAAGCAAAATGCCTTAATTGTAAGCCTTGAAACTCAAGTTTGTGAAATAAATAAGGACATAACTTTATTTTTTGATTAAGGTGTATTCATTGTGTGAATCCCATGATAGTGTTAGGCACTTGAGGTTTATCTGAATTGTTTATTTCTCAGAGGAGAGAAAACAAAAATCTCAAGTTATAAGAAAATCCAAGTTATAAGAATGTTGATTCCCATAACTCATATTAATATTAAAAAGCCTTTTCTCTATAATCTTGTTTGCTCAAGTAGTGAATATTTTCTAAGGAAATCTATGGTCATACTGCTTTTCTGTACACTTTTCAATGTTTGGACAATTCACCTATGTCTACCTGCTTTCAATGTATATTTTGTTTCTCTCAGAAGAAGAAAGAAAGATTGGATCTGTTTCTGAGAAACAGGTGTGCAACTTATTCTGTTGCTCATCATCTTCTGTAAGAAAATATATTTTTCACATGCTCCATACAATAATATGTTTCCATTCTGATAGAAAATATATGTATGTATAATTGCTTCAGAAGGATCATTTTGAGGATAAAGGGAAGGAGCCGTGTTTCTTTAAGATACTCAACAACAGCATTTTTAAAGAAAAACCTTCAAAGTGACATAGCTATACTAATAGAACATATGGATTTTTCTTGTTAATTATTTGATTACGTTGTCTTGGAATCATTCAAACATTAAAGAGAGAGAGTTTGAAGATCCTCCTCCCTCTGACGAATTTCCAAAGCACTGTCACTGCATCTCATACATGACTGAAGAACCAAGCTGCCATGATCTGAAAATTGGTCACAAGATTCTGAGGCCATAAAATAATACACAACTGGCTCAAGAAAACAATTCAGATTTGCAAGACACAGGAAAATAATCTGGAAATGGAGAGTGCTCTTAATAAAAAAGCAGTTCAAAAAGACATGTTCCTTCATCATCATAAAGAATGGAAAGTTGAGGCGGTAAGGAGTGAAACACAATGAACACCACTTCACACATCAGGACCATCTCCCAAGCCTTTTTCCTCTCTTTGGTACTCCTAGGGAAACTTGGAATTCCCGTAAAGATTTTATTGTTTTCCATGTGCAACAAGTAATAATTATAATGGGTAATACAAACCCTCCAAGTTCAGCTACAGTTACCATGCCAATGGAGGAAGCCATGCTAATGTGCTGAAACTCTAAGTCAGCAAAGCAGTATTCAGTGTTGTTGGCTAAGTCAGTGCTTCTTGGAATGGAAAGAGATAAACAAGCAGTCCCCATGATCACCCAGATGGCAGCAGTGATACCCATGTCATACCTACACTTCCAGTCTCTAGCTCTGAAGCGCTTGAGGAGAAAGAAGCACCTCTGAAGACTGATGCATATCAGGAAGCAAATACTGGTATATATGTTGAGATACTTCAGGTAGAAGCACAGCAGGCTTAGGGCCCCCTGGAAAGGATAGTGGTGGCTGATGTAATAGTAAATACAGAGGGGTAAAGACAACACGTGTGCAAGGTCAGCCACAGAGAGGTTGATCATGAAAAAGAAGACTTTATTTTTCTTTCTGATGAACTGACACAGAACCCACAAGGCCACAGTGTTGGCCAGAAGACCAGATATGAATATGAAGATATAGGTAGCTTCACAGAGAGAGCACTGAAATGGAGTTTGAAGATCAGTGTGTTTTGCTCTTGTGCTGTTTGTGCTGTTACTTCCCACCTTGAAGACTTATGTTCCTTCCTCAATAAAGCATTAGAATGACAATTTCTGCAGACAGTAGAGTAAAAACAGTGTCAAGGGCAAGTCAGTTCATGTTTGGGTGTACAAATATATTTGTTTTCTAATAAAGAAGAACTTGTGTAAACTTTTATAAATTCAAGGGTATCTACGTAAACTGAAAATAGCATGCCAATCTACAAATGGATAACAGTATTGAGGATGACATTTTCAAGAATTAAGAAGATTAGTATTTTGGCAATAACCTCAGTTGTATTTTACCTTAGTATTAACAGATAAGTAATCAAACTGGCAGACCTAACCAACAGACAAGACCTCACTGCAAAATAGCCCCCAAACATAAATTTCAACCCTGTCACAGGCTTACACATTTTAGTTTTACTGTCTTGATCTGTATTTTCAAACTTTAATTTCTAAACGAATTCCTCATCATCAACCCTGGGGAGGGAAAATTTAATTCATTGTCAACTGCAACCTCGTAAAGAATTAGGTGACTGCAAGGCAAATCTGTGAACCTTTGTGAATAAGACATAGGATAGGAGCCTGGGGAAGGGTTGTCAGGTTACCAGGCCTCGGAATGATAGGGGCTTGGAAAAGACAGGGCTACTCAGACAATCTTTGCCTCCTTCAGAATTTTGCAGAGGGCAAATTTTGTCTTCCTTTAATGTCATTGTACTTTTTAGAAGCTCCTATAACTAAAGTTCTGTTTATTAATAGAATTGTGGTAACCTCAGACATTCACATTTCTTGGGACTATTTTTGTAACCACTTTAAGCAACTACCAGAGCATGTAAAGGCCTGGAGTATATCTGGTAGTAGATACAGCAAACAGCATCTATCTCTCTTTCAGCTCTCAGGTGAAGTCCTGTGAAAACTATTACTGCAGGAGGTTCAACTTTTAAAAATCAATTTTCTTCCCTTTGGTGAGTCAAATCTGTTATATCATTTCAACCTATTTCTGCCTGCTAAGGCCAAATAAAATAAAGTCATGTTACACATGAAAGCTCTTCAAATATCTGAAGACAATTCTGTTCTCTCTCAAATCTTTCTTATTCAGGTTAAACATGCATTTCTAAATAATATGACATGTTCCTTGTGGTTGGTTTTCTTTTCTATTGGAACATTATGGCTTTTGGCAAAAAGCCACTACAATACAGTTTATTTTACCCTTGAAAATGACAGATGAACTACATAATTGTTTGATACTTTTAGCAAATATATGACTTATGCCTCCACTTGCAGAAACAAAAGGATAAGTGGGGTGTTAATACTCCTTTGTACTTTTTGCTGCTTGCAAGCACAGTTAGAGTGCTACACATTTTTATAGAATTAAAAAAAATAGAGATAGTCTTAACATTAACTACCCAGTACTCAAGTGCAAAAGTAAATACACATTTTGCAATAATTATTGAAATATGAGTTTGGAAGGCAGCATAGGATTTAAGACAGTGTCTAAAACATAACCAATTAAAAAGTATACAAAAACAGTCTACCCACATACAACCCATACAATGCCAAACAATCTGTTTGATATCTTTGCACTGACTAAACGGAGCTTCCAGATAGACTGTATTTACTGAGCTGACAGTTCATTGCAATAAAACAACTAGCTCATTTGGCAAACAGCTACTTTGAATAATTTTTTTCTGTGAATTAGATATTTTGTTGATTCAGCCAGTTAGTCTAGTAAACTCCTTATTTCTAGCTAAAGATAAAAGTATAAAAGTCGTAAAGCTTATTTTTATCTAAACTGTTTATTATATTCATCTAAAGATAGAGCCAACACTATCTTTTCTTGCAGCTGTCTATTTATCCATTGAATTAACTAAAATAACTGATTTTGTGTTCTGTACATTCAGTCTAAATTTTAAAATGTCATGTAAACTTGAGCCAGAACTAGTCTTAAAATAAAATTAAGAACAAGTTAATATACATGAAGTTTTTAGTTTTGTTATAAAATGATTAATCACTGAGTACCTAATTTGGGCTACATGCTATGCTAAGTACTTTATATATACTGTGTCTCAATCTCTGATAACAATTTATGAAACAATAAAATATTATTGCTATTTTTCAGATGGGGAAACGGAGCCTCCAATTAAGGCATGTTCCACTTAGTCTAGGAAGCCCTTCTTAACCTCTGCACATCACAAGGCATTCCTCTGGCTGGCCACAGACTATCTATAGTTCTGATTATTTTCTTTAGTGAGAGTGCACGTAACAAATTCAGCATGCTGTAGTTACTTGCCTTTCTATGGAGTCATTTTGTTTCCCTAAATATATTAGCAATCTTCCACATATCAAAGATCTCTTACTTCTTGCTTTCCTCTATAGTAAAGTGTCCAGTAAAGTGCCTTGAACATATAAAGGGTCCACTAAGTGCTTGTTGAGCAAATAACTGAATGCATGATGAATAAATATATCTGAAAAAATAAAAAAGAGAACCCAATGAAAGGAAGTGAATGAATATGGGGTGGGAGTGGGGAGTTAGAATTTAGCTGTGGTGTTTGATTTGACCACTAGGTGTCAGAACTATACCAAGATTCAAATGTCTTTTGGCATTTAACGAGTAATTTGATTTAAAATCCCATTAAAGTAGGTGTGATGTGTTGCTGAGAAGAATGTATATTCTGTGGATTTGGGGTGGAGAGTTCTGTAAATGTCTATTAGGTTTGCTTGTTCCAGGTCTGTATTCAGGTCCTGGATATCCTTGTTGATTTTCTGTCTGGTTGATCTGTCTAATATTGACAATGGGGTGTTAAAGTCTCCCACTATTATTGTGTGGGAGTCTAAGTCTCTTTGTAAGTCATTAAGAATTTGCCTTATGTATCTGGGTGCTCCTGTATTGGGTGCGTATATATTTAGGATCGTTAGCTCTTCTTGTTGCAGTGATCCTTTTACCATTATGTAATGTCCTTCTTTGTCTCTTTTGATCTTTGTTGCTTTAAAGTCTATTTTATCAGAGATGAGAATTGCAACTCCTGCCTTTTTTTGCTCTCCATTTGCTTGGTAGATCTTCCTCCATCCCTTTATTTTGAGCCTTTGTGTATCCTTGCATGTAAGATGGGTTTCCTGGATACAGCACACTGATGGGTTTTGGCTTTCTCAGCAACACATCACACCTACTCTAAAATTGACCACATAATTGGCAATAAATCACTCCTCAGCAAATGCAAAAGAACAGAAATCTTTTTTTTTTTTTTTTTATTGCATTTTAGGTTTTGGGGTACATGTGATGAACATGCAAGATTGTTGCATAGGTACACACATGGCAGTGTGCTTTGCTGCCTTCCGTCCCCTCACCTGTATCTGTCATTTCTCCCCATGCTATCTCTTCCCACCTCCCCACCCCACCGCCCCTCCCCCATTTCCCCCCAACAGACCCCAGTGTGTAGTGCTCCCCTCCCTGTGTCCATGTGTTCTCATTGTTCAACACCCGCCTATGAGTGAGAATATACGGTGTTTGATTTTCTGCTCTTGTGTCAGTTTGCTGAGAATGATGGTTTCCAGGTTCATCCATGTCCCTATAAAGGACGTGAACTCATCGTTTTTGATGGCTGCATAATATTCCATGGTGTATATGTACCACATTTTCCCTATCCAGTCTATCATCGTTGGGCATTTGGGTTGGTTCCAGGTCTTTGCTATTGTAAACAGTGCTGCAATGAACATTCGTGTGCACGTGTCCTTGTAGTAGAATGATTTATAATCCTTTGGATATATACCCAGTAATGGGATTGCTGGGTCAAATGGGATTTCTATTTTTAGGTCCTTGAGGAATCGCCACACTGTCTTCCACAATGGTTGAGTTAATTTACATTCCCACCAACAGTGTAAAAGTGTTCCTATTTCTCCACATCCTCTCCAGCATCTGTTGTTTCCCGATTTTTTAATGATCACCATTCTAACTGGTGTGAGATGGTATCTCAATGTGGTTTTGATTTGCATTTCTCTGATGACCAGTGATGATGAGCATTTTTTCATATGTTTGTTGGCCTCCTGTATGTCTTCTTTTGTAAAGTATCTAAGAACAGAAATCTTAACAGTCTCTCAGACCACAGTGCAATCGAGTTAGAACTCAGAATGCAGAAACTAACTCAGAACCGCACAGCTTCATGGAAACTGAACAACTTGCTCTTGAATGTTGACTGGATAAACAATGAAATGAAGGCAGCCATCAAAAACGATGAGTTCACGTCCTTTGTAGGGACATGGATGAACCTAGAAACCATCATTCTCAGCAAAATGACACAAGAGCAGAAAATCAAACACCGTATATTCTCACTCATAGGCAGGTGTTGAACAATGAGAACACATGGACACAGGGAGGTGAGCACTACACACTGGGGTCCATTGGGGGGAAATGGGGGAGGGGCGGGGGGTTGGGGAGGTGGGAAGAGATAGCATGGGGAGAAATGACAGATGCAGGTGAGGGGACGGAAGGCAGCAAACCACACTGCCATGTGTGTACCTATGCAACAATCTTGCATGTTCATCACGTGTACCCCAAAACCTAAAATAAAATTTAAAAAAATAAAAAATAAAAAAAAAGAAAAAAAGAGAAAAAAAAATAAAAAAAAAATAAAATCCCATTAAAGGAGAAATCAAACAGGGAGAGAAGTACCAACAGCATCCTGTGTAACTTCAGAAGCAGAATCCTTTAAAGGATCTTTTAGAGTGTTTGAGGTTATTTTATTTTTTCAGCCTCCATACCGCCTCATATATTTCTCTAAAGATGGTTTTGCTTCTAAATGCATTGTAGATTCCTAGAATATTAGAGTTTTTAAAAGCCATCAAGATGTTCTGATTATTTTGATTTGAGAAAACCAAGGCCAAAAAACGGGGTACTAGAATTTTCAAATTCTCACAGAAAGTTAGTGGCAATAGCTCAATTAGGATTACTTGCTTCATACGGCAGAGCAATTTCTACTTTTCTAAAAGCTTCTATGATGAAAACCAGATTTTTGTTAATTATCTAATAATAATGCAAATGTTGAGAAATAAACTGATGCTAGATTTTAGACCACTAACCATAACAGTGAATTTTTATATTATGAATTAGTTTCTTTCAAATGTTCTAGGACAGATACAGTACTTTCTAAAATGAGTATTTCTAGTTACTAATGGTAAGATTGTATAAGAAGGCTGCTTAAAAATCTCAGATTAGATTATGTTGTTTTTAAATTTTCATTATTTCTCCACACAAGAAATAGTTTCACTTTAGAAAACAGAGATAAGTAAAATCAAACAAATTTTATATCCCTCTATATTTGTGTGTATATATATGTGTATGCATATATACATATGCATGTGTGGGTATAGAGATATAAAACCAGAATTTCCATTGTTAACATTTTGGTGTATAACCTTCCATACTTATTTTTTTCTATGTAAGTGGAGCTATAAATTAATATATAAAGCTATTTTAACCAAATTTAACTAATACAGACATATAATTTTATAATCTTTTTAAATTTGTTTAATCATAATTATTGTAGATAGTCTTCCACATCAATCAATAAATAATCATTTTAATGAATACTTAGAATTCCATCAGAATTATATACTACAATTTATTTAAGTAGTAGACATTGTGGTAGATTCTCAATTTTAACTATCAGAAACAATGCCTTGATAAACCTTATTTTACACTCATTTTTGTACATTTGAGCAACTATTTCCTTTGGAAAAATACTTAGCAGAGTAATTGCTGGGCTTTTGATGTGTAATACTAAATTATACTTCAGGATGAAACCTCATAGGAAATTTCAAATTAAATGCTCTTTTTTTACAACGTCACAATGTCACATCTATGGGCTTTCCAAAATATATCAAATTTTGTTTAACTAAAAGAAAAAATATAGCATAGAGAATTTTGACTCATTCTTAATTGTTTTGAATGACAAATTATATATTCATGGTGTACAATGTGATCTTTTGATATGAATACATTGAGGAATGTTTAAGTCAAGTTAATATATCTACCATCTCACATACCATTTTTTGATGAAACATTTAAAATCTACACTCTTAACAATTTTAAGTATACTATACATTGTTATTATATTGCCATGCTGTACAATAGATCTCCAGGACTTATGACCCATTCTTTAAGGCCCAGCTCAAAGTAACTTAATCTACCTTGTCACAAATCATTTTAAACAGTTTATCATTCTCTTTTTATAACTGTGCTTTTCAAATTTAAGCATACCTCACAATCAACTAGAGATCTGTCTTACCCACAGAGTTTCTGATTCAATAGTTCTGGAATGGGCCCCAAGAATTTGTATTTCTAAGAAGTTTTCATGTGATCGAGGGGGCACACTTTCAAAATCACTGACTTAACACACTGTTTATACCAACAAGGATTGCGTTTATCTGAGAGGCCAGCATATTATCTCCTTATAAATATTGTACATCATCTGGTTAGATAAATAATTGATGTTTTCTTTTCGACTTTGGACATGAGAAAAGTCACAGAAACGTTTTTAGCTACACTTTTATAAATGTGTAATATAAGCTGGCCTGTTTATCCATGGTCACTTATTTCTCTAGACCATGTAGAAAAAGTGACAATAAAACGGAACAAAGATAATGACAAAAATATTGCATTGTGTTTGATCCCATTTTTAAAAGAAAAAAAGCTTCTGCTGCTGGAAGTGTGACAGCTCTTTCAATATCATAGTGAAAACTTAAGATTTTAATCGATTTTTTTTACCACAATGGATCTTTAAGAAAGTTTAATAAACTTACTCCTAAAACATTCTTATCTAACAGATTTAATTTAAAAAAAAAATTCCCAGAATAACCACTGCTTTATGGCCTATGCACTTACATAAAAAAAGTTTCCAAAAATTCAAAACTACTATAAGATATGTCATAGATAAATGATATATGTCATCTCACAATTCCTATTTTCCTCTCTTTGGTGTCAGAAACTTAAAAACAGTAAATTCAATTAAGGTAAAAAATGCATTGGTCTTAAAATTGTTCATTAGCTTTCAAAATCTAGCTGGTATGAACTTTATTAATTTATGATTAATTTTTAAGGAAAAAACATATTTCTTGTTTTATTTTTTCTCATAAAAATTGTAGAGGCTTATGAATTTTCTCCCATGCCCAACTCAAAATTTATCACTTGATTCTAATATATTTTAAATTCAGTTTTCTGAATTTATTGTTCTTCCTGATAGTCAATACAGCATAGTGGATCCAGCCACAGGCTTTGGAGTCAGACATACCCGAGTTTGAATACAAATTGCCTTGCTTATGAGTTGTTTTTCCTAATTTGTCTGATCTACAGCTTCTTCTACTGTACAATATATACCATTGTTTTGTACATTCAAATAAGTAAGCTAATTTATGCAATGCATATATCTGGTACATAGTAATAACACAATAAGAGTTGTTATTACCATAATTCATGTTGTGCAATTCTTCTGAATTCTTAAAAGATAAAATATAAATCCATTTCAAAATCCAGCTTAAGTTGCACATACCCAAGGAAGCTACTCTCAACTTCTCTAGTTTTTGTTAACATTAACTTTCTTGGATGTTTTGAATTATCTCACAACTTATACCACATGACATCAGTTTATAATAATAAATTTTCTGAGAATTTCATATGGGCCAATCGCCTTATATAAATATACATTATATCACTTATTCATAATTACAATCATATAAAGATGAAGATACTGTCTTTATATTCATTTCACTATTGAGCAATTGACAATTTTTTTTCCAATGGTTAAACTGCTAGTTTGTGATGGAACAGGGATTTAAAACCAATGAATCTGATTCCACAGTCTACATTAAAATACCCTATTACCTACCATTAGTAAATTATTTGCTACTGTATCTAGGGTATTGGTCTTAAGTATGAGCCCTCTGACATACACCTTCTCTTAAGTCCTGTGAAACACAGCCTAGACTGGTAGTCGGCAGAGAATCATGCTTTGAAATTCCTGCTCTGAATATTCATGGCTTGTTCACTGGCCTCTCCAGGATTTTCCCAGATTTCCTTCACAGGTGCATATTTCTACTATGTTCTCCAGAGACTCAGACCCTTAAACTTGCTTCACAAGTAGAGAGCTCCATTTATTTCATTAAAATATTCCAATCCGTTCTGAAATACTAGCTCTCAGCTTTCAAATAGATGGTAATCCATCTCGACTGGAGGCAACATTTCTCTTTTCTCCAAATCCAGAATTATTAATGTTTCTAACTTCTGCCTGGCAATGCCTACTAGATAGGTCTAGAAGAGCTGATTGTTTCATATAACAAAAGACTTGGGAATGAAATATTCTAACTAGCATTTTGCTCCTTTGGCTGTTGTTGAATTTTATGTTTCTTACTGGGGACTGGGCCAGCAGAGAGGGTTGCAGAACATTACATCCCCAGAAAGGATACAAGGCCCATGTTGTTAGCCCCGGAGATTAAAGACTCTTGCCATAGAAAATAAAAATGATTATTTTAAATTTCACATTCACTACCTTATTTGGTGAGGCACAGGCACAAAATGGTGAAGTAACTTGACTAGGGATAAAGAAACTTGTTGCAAATTTGGCTTTAAAGTGTGCCTAGAAACCAGCCCTTTCACTCTAATAACATTTCTACTTCACCTGGCTGGCTCCTTGATGAGAGAAGAAAGTGCTGAGTGGACCTCCTCAAAACCAGGCACACTGGTGGTAAGAGAAGGCATGGAACAGACAAGTTTTTCGGTGGACAGGAGAGATGCGCATCAAAAGGAATTTTTGGCTACACTAATTTAGCTTTTTTTTTTTTTTTTTTTTTTTTTTTTTTTTAGCAGACATGCTGAATCATTATTTAATTGAACTAATTATTTAATTTTTAGTTTTATTTTACTTTAAGTTCTGGAATACATGTGCAGAACGTGCAGATTTGTTACATAGCTATACATATGCCATGGTGGTTTGCTGCACCTATCAACCTGTCACCTAGGTTTTTAGCCCCGCAGGCATTAGGTATTTGTCCTAATGCTATCCCTCCCCTTGACCACCTCCCCTAGACAGGCCCAAGTGTGTGATGTTCCTCTCCCTGTGTTCATGTGTTCTCGCTGTTAAATTCCCATTTACAAGTGAGAACATTTGGTGTTTGGTTTTCTGTTCCTGTGTTAGTTTGCTCAGAATAACGGCTTCCAGCTTCATCAGTGTTCCTGCAAATGACATCATCTCATTATATTTTATGGCTGCATAAAAAAGAATGCAAAGACTTGGTTGGTTCTAAGTTTTTGCTATTGTAAAAAGTGCTGCAATAAACATATGTGTGCATGTCTCTTTATAGTAGAATGATTTATAATCAGGTGTATACCAAGTAATGTGATTGCTAGGTCAAATGGTAGTTCTGGTTCTAGATCCTCGAGGAATTGCCACACTGATGTCCACAGTGGTTGAACTAATTTACACTCCCACCAACAGTGCAAAAGCATTCCTGTTTCTCTGCATGCACTCCAGCATCTGTTGTTTCCCGACTTTTTAATGATCACATTCTAACTGGTGTAGGATGGTCTCTCATTGTTTTGATTTTCATTTCTCTAATGACCAGTAATGATGAGATTTTTTTTTTCATGTTTGTTGGCTGCATAAAGGTCTTCTTTTGAGAAGTATCTGTTCATAACCTTCACCCACTTTTCAATGGGTTTTTTTTTTCTTGTAAATTCGTTGTAGTTTCTTGTAGATTCTGGATATTAGCCCTTTTGTCAGACAGAGAGATTGCAAAAATTTTCTCTCATTCTGCAGGTTGCCTATTCACTCTGATGATAGTTTCTTTTGCTGTGCAGAAGTTCTTTAATTTAACTAGATCCCATTTGTGAATTTTGGCTTTTGTTGCCACTGCTTTTGGTGTTTCAATCATGAAGTCTTTGCCCATGTCTATGTCCTGAATGGTATTGCCTAGGTTTTCTTCTAGGGTTCTTATGGTTTTAGGTCTTATGTTTAAGTCTTTAATTCATCTTGAGTTAATTTTGTATAAGGTGTAAGGAAAGGGTCCAGTTTCAGTTTTCTGCATATGAATAGCAAGTTTTCCAAACACCACTTATTAAACAGCGAATCTTTTCCCCATTGCCTACTGCTTGTTTTTGTCAGGTTTGTCAAAGATCAAATGGTTGTAGTTGTGTGACATTATTTCTGAGGCCTCTGTTCTGTTCCATTGGTCTATATAACTATTTTTGTACCAGTAATATACTGTTTTTGTTACTGTAGCCTTGTAGTATAGTTTGAAGTAAGGTAGCATGATGCCTCCAGCTTTGTTATTTTTGCTTAGAATTGTCTTGGCTATATGGACTCTTTCTGGTTCCATACTAAATTTAAAGTAGTTTTTACTAATTCTGTGAAGAAAGTCACTGGTAGCTTGATGGGGATAGCATTGAATCTATAAGTTTCTTTGGGCAGTATAGACATTTTCACGATGTTGATTCTTCCTATCCATGAGCATGAAATGTTTTTCCATTTGTTCCTGTTCTCTCATTTCTTTGATCAGTGGATTGTAGTTCTCCTTGATGAGGTCCTTCACATACCTTGTAAGTTGCATTCCTAGGTATCGTATTCTCTTTGCAGCAATTGTGAATGGGAGTTTACTCATGACTTGGCTCTATGTCTATTATTGGTGTATAGGAATACTTACGATTTTTGCACATTGATTTTGCATCCTGAGACTGCTGAAGTTGCTTATCAGCTTAAAGAGATTTGGGGCTGAGATGATGAGGTTTTCTAAATATACAGTCATGTCATCTGCAAACAGCAACAGTTTGACTTCCTCCCTTCCTATTCGAATACCGTTTATTTCCTTCTCTTGCCTGATCGCCCTGACCAGAACTTCAAATGTTGAACTATGTTGAACAGGAGTGGTGAGATAGGGCATCCTTATCTTGTGCAGATTTTCAAAGGAAATGCTTCCAGCTTTTACCCATTTAGTATGATATTGGCTGTGAGTTTGTCATGAATAGATTTTGAGATACGTGCCATCAATACCTAGTTTATTGAGAGTTTTTAGCATGAAGCGGTGTTGAATTTTTTCAACGCCCCTTTTCTGCATTTATTGAGATAATCATGAGGTTCTTGTCATTGGTTCTGTTTATGTGATGGATTACACTTATTGATTTGCATATGTTGAACCAGCCTTGCATCACAGGGATGAAGCTGACTTGCTCATGGTGGATAAACTTGTTTATTTATTATATTTTAAGTTCTGGGGTACATGTGCAGATCATGCAAGTTTGTTACATAGCTATACAAGTGCCATGGTGGTGGTTTGCTGTATCCATCACCCTGTCATCGACATTAGGTAATTCTGTTAATGTGATCCCTCCCCAATCCCCCCACCCTCCTGCTATTTCTCCCTTAGCCCCCACCCTCTAGGCCCTGGTGTGTGATGTTCCCCTCCCTGTGTTCATGTGCTTTCATTGTTCAGTACCCACTTATGAGTGAGAACATGCAGTATTTGGTTTTCTGTCCTTGTGTCAGTTTGCTGAGAATGATGGTTTCCAGTTTCATCCATGTCCCTGCAAAGGATATGAACTCATCCTTTTTATAGCTACATAGTACTCCATGGTGTATATGTGACACATTCTCTTTATCCAGTCTATCATTGATGGGCATTTGGGTTGGTTCTGTGCCTTTGCTATTGTGAGCAGTGCTGCAATAAACATACGTGTGCTTGTCTCTTTATAATAGAATAATTTATAATCCTTTGGGTATATACCCAGTAATGGGATTGATGGATCAAATGGTATTTTTAATTTTAGATGCTTAAGGAATAATTGCCACACTGTCTTCCACAATTGTTGAATTAATTTACACTCCCACCAACAGAGTAAAGGCATTCCTATTTCTCCACATCCTCTCCAGCAACTGTTGTCTCCTGGTTTTTTGATAATCACCATTCTAACGGGCATGAGGTGGTATCTCAATGTGGTTTTGATTTGCATTTCTCTAATGAACAGTGATTATGAGTTTCTTTTTCATATAATGTTGGTTGCATAAATGTCTTCTTTTGAAATGTGTCTGTTCATATCCTTTGACCACTTTTTGATGAGATTTTTTTTTCTTGTAAATTTAAGTTCTTCGTAGATTCTGGATATTAGCCCTTTGTCAAATGGGTAGATTGCAAAAATTTTTTCTCATTCTGTTGGTTGCCTGTTTACTCTATTGATAGTTACTTTTGCTGTGCAGAAGCTCTTTAGTTTACTTAGATCCCATTTGTCTTTTTTGGCTTTTGTTGTCATTGCTTAGAAAAAAAAAAGTGTTTTCGTCATAAAGTCAAGGTGTAAGGAAGGAGTCCAGTTTCAACTTTCTGCATGTGGCTAGTAGGTTTTCCCAACACCATTTGTTAAAAAGGGAATCCTTTCCCCATTGCTTGTTTTTGTCAGGTTTGTCAAAGGTCAGATGGTTGTAGGTGTGTGGCATTACTTCTGTGGCCTCTGTGCTGTTCCATTGGTCTATATCTCTGTTTTGGTACCAGTACCATGCTGTTTTGATTACTGTAGCCTTGTAGTATAATTTGCAGTATACTATAGTTGAAGTCAGGTAGCGTGATGCTTCCAGCTTTGTTATTTTTTTGGTTAGAATTGTCATGGCTATGTGGACTATTTTTTTGGTTCTATATAAAGTTTAAGGTGCTTTTACAATTCTGTGAAGAAAGTCATTGGCAGCTTAATGGGGATACCATCAACTCTATAAATTACTTTGGGAAGTATGACCATTTTCATAATATTGATTCTTCCTAACGTAAGCATAGAACGTTTTTCCATATGTTTGTGTTCTCACTTATTTCCTTGAGCAGTGATTTGTAGTTCTTTCTGAAGAGGTCCTTCACATGTCTTGTTAGTTGTATTCCTGGGTATTTTATTCTCTTTCTAGCAATTGTGAATGGGAGTTTACTCATGATTTGGCTGTTTGTCTGTTACTGGTTTATAGGAATGCTTGTGATTTTTGCACATAGATTTTGTATACTAAGACTTCGCTGAAGTTGCTTATCAGCTTACAGAGATTTTGAGCTTAGACAATGGGATTTTCTAAATACACAATCATGTCATCTGCAAACAGGGACAATTTGTCTTCCTCTCTTCCTATTCAAAGTCTCAAAAGTGGGCAAAGGATATGAACAGACACTTTACAAAAGAAGACATACATGAGGCCAATAAACATATGAAAAAGTGCTCATCATCACTGGTCATTAGAGAAATGCAAATCAAAACTACATTGAGATACCATTTCATGCCAGTTCGAATGGCAATCATTAAAAAATCTAGAGACAACAGATGCTGGAGAGGGTGTGGAGAAATAGGAACACTTTTACACTGTTGGCAGGAGTGTAAATTAGTTCAACCATTGTGGAAGACACTGTGGTGATTCCTTAAGAACTTAGAAATAGAAATTCCATTTGACCCAGCAATCCCATTACTGGGTATATATCTAAAGGATTATAAATCGTTCTACTATAAGGACACATGCACATAAATGTTCATTGCAGCACTGTTTACAATAGCAAAGACCTGGAACCAACCCAAATGCCCATCGATGATAGACTGGACAGGGAAAATGTGGCACATATACACCATGGAATATTATGCAGCCATCAAAAACGATGAGTTCGTGTCCTTTGTAGGGACATGGATGAAACTGGAAACCATCATTCTCAGCAAACTGACACCAGAGCAGAAAATCAAACACCGTATGTTCTCACTCTTAGGTAGGTGTTGAAGAATGAGAACACATGGACACAGGGAGGGGAGCACTACACACTGGGGTCTGTTGGGGGGAAAAGGGGACGGACAGTGAGAGGTGGGGAGTTGGGGAGAGATAGCATGGGGAGAAATGCCAGATATAGGTGAAGGGGAGGAAGGCAGCAAATCACACTGCCATGTGTGTATCTATGTAACTATCTTGCATGCTCTTCAAATGTACCCCAAAATCTAAAATGCAATAAAAATAAAAACAAACAAACAAACAAGCAAGCAAAAAAGACTCTATTTCTTTTCCTTGCCTGATTGCTCTGACCAGAACTTCCAATACTATGTTGAATAGGAGTGGTGAGATCCTTGTCTTGTGCCAGTTTTCAAAGGAAATGTTTCCAGTTTTTTCCCATTCAGTATGATATTGGCTGTGGGTTTGTTATAAGTAGCTCTTGTTATTTTGAGATTCGATCCATCAATACCTAGTTTATTGAGAGTTCTTAGCATAAAGTGCTGTTGAATTTTGTCAAAGTCTTTCTCTGCACCTATTGAGATAATCATGTGGTTTTTGTCTTTGGTTCTCTCTGTGTAATAGATTACATTTACAGATTTGCAGATGTTGAACCAGCCTTGCATCCCTGGGATGATGCTGTCTTTATAGTGATGGATAACCTTTTTGAGTTCTGTTGAATTTAGTTTACCACTATTTTATTGAAGGTTTTTGCATCAATGTTCCTCATGGATTTTGGCCCAAAATTTTCTTTTTTAGTTGTGTCTCCGCCAGGTTTTGGTATCAGGATGATGTTGGTCTCATAAAATGAGTTAGGGAGGATTCCCTCTTTTTGTTCTGTCTGAAAGAGTTTCAGAAAGAATGGTACCAGCTCCTCTTTGTATGTCTGGTAGAAATTGATTGTGGACCCGTCTGGATCTGGACTTTTTTTGGTTGCTAGGCTATTAATTGCTACCTCTATTTCAGACCTTGTTATTCTTCTATTCAGGAATTCAACTTTTTCCTGGTTTAGTCCTGAGGGTGTATAGGTCCAGGAATGTATCCATTCTTTTACATTTACTGGTTTATTTACATAGACATATTTGTAGTAATCTCTGATGGTAGTTTGTATTTCTGTGGGATCAGTGGTGGTGTCCCCTTTATCATTTTTTACTGCATCTATTTGAATATTCTCTCTTTTATTAGTCTGGGTAGCAGTCTATCAATTCTGTTGATCTCTTCAAAAAACCACCTCCTAGATTTATTGATTTTTTGAAGGGTTTTTTTGTTTTGTTTTGTTTTTTTGTTTTTTTGTTTTTTTGTTTTTTTTTTTTTTTTTTTTTTTTTGGTGTCTCTATCTCCTTCAGTTCTGCTTTGATCTTACTGATTTCTTGCCTTCTGCTAGCTTTTGAATTTGTTTGTTCTTGCTCCTCTAGTTCTTTCAATCGTGACATTAGAGTGTCAGTTTTATATCTATCCTTGCTTCTCTGGTGGACATTTAGTGCTGTAAATTTCCCTCTAGACACTGCTTTAAATGTGTCCCAGAGCTTCTGGTATATTGCGTCTTTGTTCTCATTGGTTTCAAAGAACATCTTTATTTCTGTCTTGATTTCATTGTTTATCCAGTAGTCATTCAAGAGCAGGTTGTTGAGTTTCCATGTAGTTGTGTGGTTTTGAGTGAGTTTCTTAATCCTGAGTTCTAATTTGATTGCACTGTGGTCTGGGAGACTGTTATTATTTCTGTTATGTTGCACTTGCTGAGGAGTGTTTTACTTCCAATTATTTGGCCAATTTTTGAATAAGTGCGATGTGGTACTAAGAAGAATGTGTATTATGTGATTTTGAGGTGGAGAGTTCTGTAGATGTCTATTAGGTCTGCTTGGTCTAGATCTGAGTTGAAGTCCTGAATATCCTTATTAATTTTCTGTCCTGTTGATCAGTCTAGAGTTGACAGTGGGGTGTTAAGATCTCCCACTATTACTGCGTGGGAGTCTAAGCTTTTTGATGTGCTACTAGATTTGGTTTGCCAGTATTTTATTGAGGATTGTCACACTGGTGTTCATCAGGGATATTGGCCTGAAATTTTCTTTTCTTTTCTATTGTGTCTCTGCCAGGTTTTGGTATCAGGATGATATTGGCCTCATAAAAATAGTTAAGGAAGAGTCCCTCTTTTTCTATTGTTTGGTATAGTTTCAGAAGAACTGGTACCAGCTGCTCTTTGTACCTCTGATAGAATTCAGCTGTTAATCCATCTCGTCCTGAGTTTTTTTTGTTTTTGTTTTTGTTTTTTTTTTTGGAGGGGGTTGGTAGGCTACTAATCCCTGCCTCAATTTCAGAACTTATAATTGGTCTATTCAAGGATTCGTCTTCTTCCTGATTTAGTTTGGGGAGGGTGTATGTGTCCAGGAATTTATCCACTTTTAGTAGATTTTCTAGTTTACTTGCATAGAGGTATTTATAGTATTCTCTGACAGTAGTTTGTATATCTGCAGGATCAGTAGTTATATTCCCTTTATTATTTATTGTGTTTATTTGATTCTTCTCTATTTTCTTCTTTATTAGTCTAGCTAGTGGTTTATATGTTTCTTTTTATTTTTTTTCAACAAATCAGTTCCTGGATTCTTTGATTTTAAAAGTTTTTTTTCATGTATCTCCTTCAGTTCTGCTCTGATCTCAATTATTTCTTGTCTTCTGCTAGCTTTTTAATTTGTTTGCTCTTACTTCTCTAGTTATTTTAATTGTGATGCTAAGGTGTCAGTTTTAGACCTTTCCAGCTTTCTGATATGGGCATTTAGTACTTTAAGTTTCCCTCTAAACACTGCTTAGGTGTGTCCCAGAGACTGTGCTACATTGTGTCTTTGTTCTCATTGGTTTCGAAGAACTTTGTTATTTATCGCTTAATTTCATTATTTATCCAGGAGTCATTCAGGAGCATGTTGTTCAATTTCTATGCAGTCGTGCAATTTTGAGTGAGTTTCTTAATAATGAGTTTTAATTTGATAGCATTGTGGACTGACAGACTTTGTTGTTATTTCTGTTCTTTTGCGTTTGCTGAGGAGCATTTTACTTCCAATTATCTGGCCAATTCTTTTTTTTTTTATTGCATTTTAGGTTTTGGGGTACATGTGAAGAACATGCAAGATTGTTGCATAGGTACACACATGGCAGTGTGATTTGCTGCCTTCCTCCCCTTCACCTATATCTAGCATTTCTCCCCATGCTATCTCTCCCCAACTCCCCACCCCCGTCCCTCCCCCATTTCCCCCCAACAGACCCCAGTGTGTAGTGCCCCCTTCCCTGTGTCCATGTGTTCTCATTGTTCAACACCCGCCTATGAGTGAGAACATGTGGTGATTGATTTTCTGCTCTTGTGTCATTTCGCTGAGAATGATGGTTTCCAGGTTCATCCATGTCCCTACAAAGGACACGAACTCATCATTTTTGATGGCTGCATAGTATTCCATGGTGTATATATGCCACATTTTCCCTGTCCAGTCTATCATCGATGGGCATTTGGGTTGGTTCCAGGTCTTTGCTATTGTAAACAGTGCTGCAATGAACATTCGTGTGCATGTGTCCTTATAGAAGAACGATTTATAATCCTTTGGATATATACCCAGTAATGGGATTGCTGGGTCAAATGGAATTTCTATTTTTAGGTCCTTAAGGAATCACCACACTGTCCTGCATTGAGTTTTTTACTATTATGTAATGTCTTTGTTGCTCATTGTTTGTTTTAAGTCTGTTTTATCGGAGACAAGGTTTGCAACCCCTCCTTTTTTTCTTTCCATTTGCTTGGTAAATATTTTTCCATCCCTTTATTTTGAGTCTATGTGTGTCTTTGCATGTTAAATGGGTCTCCTGATTACAGCACAGCAATGGGTCTTGACTCTTTATCCAATCCAATTTGCCTTTTGGTGTCTTTTAATTGGTGCATTTTACCCATTTACATTTAAGGTTAATATTGTTATGTGTGAATTTGATCCTGTCCTCATGGTACTAGCTGATTATTTTGCACATTAGTTGATGCAGTTTCTTCATAGCATCATTGGCCTTTATATTTTGGTGTGCTTCTGCAGTGGCTGGCACTGGTTTTTTTCTTTCCATATTTAATGCTTCCTTCACAAACTCTTGTAAGGCAGGTCTGGTGGTGACAAAATCCCTCAGTATTTGCTTGTCTGGAAATGATTTTATTTCTCCTTCACTTATGAAACTTAGTTTGAGTGGATATAAAATTCTTGGTTGAAAATTCCTTTTTAAAAAAATGTTGAATATTGGCCCCTACTATCTTTTACCTTGTAAGGTTTCTGGAGAGAGATCCACCCTTAGTCTGATGAGATTCCCTTTGTAGGTGACCTGAGTTCTCTCACTGTCTGCTCTTAACATTTTTTCCTTCATTTTAACCTTGGAGAATCTGACCATTACGTGTCTTGGGCTTGCTCTTCTCATGTAGTATCTTAGTGGTGTTCTCTGTATTTCCTGAATTTGAATGTTAGCCTGTCTTGCTAGGTTGGGACGTTCTCCTGGATAATAACCTGAAGTGCGTTTCCAAACTTGGTTCCATTCTCCCTGTGACTTTCAGGTACACCAATTAACCATAGCTTGGTATTTTCACATAGTACCACATTTCTTGAAGGCTTTTTTCATTCCATTTTATTTTTTTTCTCTAATCTTGGCTTCATGCCTTATTTTAGCAAGGTGATCTTCAATCTCTGATATTCTTTATTCTACTTGATTGATTCAGCTATTGATACTTGTGTATGCTTTACAAATTTCTTGTGCTGTGTTATTCAGCCCCATCAGGTTATATGTGTTTCTCTCTAAACTGGTTATTCTAGTTAGCAGTTCCTGCAACGTTTTATCAAGATTCTTAGCTTACCTGCATTGGGTTAGAACATGCACCTTTAGCTCAGAGGAGTTTTTTATTACTTCCTTTTTGAAGCCTATTTCTATCAATTTGTCAATCTCATTCTCTGCCCAATTTTTTGCCTTTGTTGGAGAAGATTTGTGATCATTTCAACAAGAGGCTTGGTTTTTGGAATTTTTGGCATTTTTGTGCTAGTTTTTCCTATTTGTGGGTTCATCTACCTTTGGTCTTTGATGCTAATGACCTTTTGATAGTTTTGTGTGTGTGTGTGTGATGGTACTTTGTGTTGATGTTGTTGCTTTCTGTTTGTTAGTGTTTCTTCTAATAGTCAGGCCCCTCTTCTGGAAGTCTACTGCAGTTTGCTGGAGGTCCATTCCAGAACCTGTTCACCTGGATATCGCCAGTGGAGGCTGAAGAACAGCAAAGATTGCTTCCCACTCCTTCCTCTGGAAGCTTCATTCCAGAGGGGCACTGGCCTGATGGCAGCCAGAGCACTCCTGTATGAGGTGTTTGCCATCCTGTTGAAAGGTCTCTCCCAGTCAGGAGGCACGAGGGTCAGGCACCCACTTGAAGAGGCAATCTGTCCCTTAGTAGAGCCCCTGTGCTGTGCTGGGAGAATCCCCATTGTCAGGATCAGCTGCTCTCTTCAGAGACAGCAGGCAGGAAAGATTAAATCCACTGAAGCTGTGTCCACAGCCCCCCGATTCCCCAAGATGCTGTGCCCTGGAGAGATGAGAGTTTTATCTATAAACCCCCGACTGGGGCTGCTGCATTTCCTTCAGAGATGCCTTTCCCAGTGAGGAGGAATCTAGAGAAGCAGTCTGGCCACAGCTGTTTTGCTGCATTTTGGTGAACTCTGCCTATTCTAAATCTCCCAGTCTCCTTAGCACTGTCAGTGGAAAACTGCCTACTATAGCCCCCATAATGGCAGATACACCTTCCCCCAGCAAACTTGATTGTCCCTGGTGGACTCCAGACTGCTGTACTGGCAATGAGAATCTCAAGACAGTGGCTCTTAGTTTTCAGGTCTCTGTGGGAATGAGATCCCCTGAATGAGACCACTTGGCTCCCTGGCTTCAGCCCCCTTTCCAGGGGAGTAAACTGTTCCCTCTTGCTGAGGTTCCAGGCACCACAGGGTAAAACAGAAAAAGAAGAAGAAAAAAAAAAACTCCTGCAGCTAGCTTGGCGCCTCCCCAACAGCCGCTTAGTTGCATGTTTGAAACCCATAGCCCTGGTGGTGTAGGTTCATGAAAGAATCTCCTGATGTGCAGATTGCAAAACCCATGGGAAAAACGTAATACCTGAGCCAGGTAGCAGAGTCCCTCTCAGCTCCCCTTGGCTGTTCGAAGGAGGTATTCCACTCCATGAACTTCTTGGGTAAAGTGACAGCCCACCCTGCTTCTGCTCCCTTTTTGTGGGTTGCACTCATCGCCTAACCAGTCTCAATGAGATGAACTGGGTACCTCAGTTGGAAATGCAGAAATCACTCACCTTCTGTATTGGTCTTGCTGGGAACTGCAAACTGAAGCTGTTTATATTTGGCCATCTTGGCCCCTCCTTACTAATTTAACCTTTCTTATCAACCCCAACTTGTAACAGTGATTATATGGGGTTTATACAGAACTTAGGGCTTTTCCCCTAATTATCTCTTTTCATGTACCTCCAAACATAAAACTGTCCTTCTTTGGGCCCCAGAATGAAAGCTTCTCTTCAAATATAATGAGTATTAATTAATTTAATATTTGGCATGTCTTCAATGTGTTAGGCATTGTTCTAGGTACAGATTGTTCTAGAAAAGAATTCATAAGCAGACATATATGCCTTTATGAAGTTTGCAATCTCATTATACTACATTCAATCTATCTCCTTCACCCAAAGAAATCCTACCATTCTAACAAAATTCAATTTATATCATACATCTTTAATGAAGGCTTCTTTGAATGCCATCCTGCCAGCATGATTCTTTCACATTCTACTGTAGTCCTTTTCTATCAATAGAATCAATAATGTAATGAACCACTTCACACTGAAATGTTAGTGACTGGCTATAGTTTAAAATAATATTTCCCACAAGGATATTTGTACTTAATAGGAAAAGTATTACAAAATATAATAGCTTATTTTAAAGAATGGAATGGTGCAATTTCAAATACTAGAGCTCAAACTAACGGATACTTTGAAGTTAATGAGCTGTTTGTACCCATCAAATTGCAGCTGTTGGAATTACATGTGTAAATACAGCCCTGATGTAAAGCTTATGGTCTACTGCTCATAAGCTTTGGTAAAAAGGACTATGCTATCTATATTCAGTTATATTATATCTCTGTTCTCATTTGTACTCAGGACTGCTGATCTTGGAGAATAAGTTAAGACCCAGGTAGAAAAAGCAGTGACTAACATTACAAGAAAACTCCAGTGCCCCATATGGGATCCAATGGCTCTACGATAACTGTAGGTTTTTCATTTGCTTCCTATTACATGACTTCAAGAAAACAATGATGAATAGCTTAGGACCATCACAATAAAACAAAATGTTTTCATACTCCAGGTCCACTGCACTGTGTAGCTTAGGTCCCAAGAGCTGCCAAATGTAGTTTACTAAGAAACTGGAAGGGTAACATTTTATTGGTATTACAGCATAGTGGTAAAGAGCATTGATTTTTTTGCCAAACTAAGTTTGAATACTGGCTCTACCACATATCACTTGTGGGTTCGGTGGGTCCCATCTCCCATCCCCCAAAACAACAACAACGAAAACAAAAACAGTAATTGTAAACGCTCTGGGTTGAGCCCTTCAAACCAAGCACAGTTGAACCGGGACGGTCCGGCACGGTGGGGGAGGGGCTTCCGCCATTACTGAGACTCTCCACCACTACGGAGGCAGGCTGCTGTTGCTGAGGCAACCCGCCGTTGCCGAGGCAACCTGCCACAACAGAGAAAGTTAGCCATAACCGACAGTTCTAACTACACCCAGATAAACAGGACTGCAGGGAAGAGCTCAGGGCAGCTGGGCGGAGCCCACAGCAACTCAGCAAAGCCCCTGCGGGCGGGCAGTGCTAGGCATGCTGCTAGCTGGGCGGGTCAGACCTGAAAGAAAAATCAAAAAAGGCAGCAGTGCAACGGAAACTCATAAAGGTCCAACTCCCTAGGACAGAGCACCTGGGAACAAAAAGTGCTTTATGAGTTCAGCTGCAGCAGACCTAAACATACCTGCCCAGCAGCTCTGAATGAAAACAGAGCTCATAACTCAGGACTTAAGCCCCAATAAAAGATAGACTGTCTCCTCAAGTAGCTCCCTGACCCCGATAGATACAAAGACTCACCTCATAAAGGAGAGAACGAACTGACAGTAGGCGAGCATCCTTCTGGGACAAAGATAGCAGAAGAGGAAACTGGCAACAACCCTTACTGTTCTGCAGCTACTGCAGGTGACCCCCAGGCAAGCAGGGCCTGGAGAGGACCTCAGCAGTCCTACAGCAGAGGGGCCACTCTGTTAGAAGGAAAGCTTTAACAAAAAAAAAAAAAAAAAAAAAAGAAGTAACTTCAGCATATACGAACTAGAAGCTCACTCAGAGACCCAATCGGAAAGACGGTAATTACAAAGAAAACAGGTGGATAAACCCACAAAAATGGGAAGAAACCAGCGCAAAAAGGATGAAAACTCCCGAAACCAGAACACCTCTCCTCCTAAAAGGGATCACAACTCCTCACCAGCAAGGGAACCAGACCGGATGGAGAAGGAGGGTGATGAAATGACAGAATCAGACTTCAGAAGGTGGGTAGTAAGAAACTACAGTGAGCTAAAAGAACATGTTCTAACCCAACGCAAAGAAAATAGGAACCTTGAAAAAAGACTGGACAAAATACTAACGAGAATGGATAGCATAGAGAGGAATATAATTGAATTGATGGAGCTGAAAAACACAACAAGAGAACTTCGTGAAGCATGCATAAGCTTCAACAGCCGAATTGACCAAGCAGAAGAAAGGATATCAGAGGTCGAAGATCAACTCAATGAAATAAAAAGAGAAAGCAAGAACAGAGAAAAAGGCCCAAAAAGGAATGAACAAAATCTTCAAGAAATGTGGGACTATGTGAAAAGACCTAATCTACGTCTGATAGGTGTACCTGAATGTGATGAAGAGAATGAATTCAAGCTGGAAAATACTCTTCAGGATATTATCCAGGAAAACTTCCCCAACCTAGCAAGGCAGACCAATACTCAAATTCAGGAAATACAGAGAACACCACAAAGATATTCCTCAAGAAGAGCAACCCCAAGGCACATAATTGTCAGATTCACCAGGGTTGAATGAAAGAGAAAATGCTAAGGGCAGCCAGAGAGAAAGGTCGGGTTACCCACAAAGGGAAGCCCATTAGACTCACAGCAGATCTCTCAGCAGAAACCCCACAACCGAGAAGAGAGGGGGGCCAATATTCAACATCCTTAAAGAAAAGAACTTTCAACCCAGAATCTCCTATCCAGTCAAACTAAGCTTCATAAGTGAAGGAAAAATAAAATCCTTTGCAAACAAGCAAGTACTCAGAGATTTTATCACCACCAAACCTGCTCTACAAGAACTCCTGAAAGAGGCTCTACACATATAAAGGAACAACCAGTACCAGCCACTCCAAAAACATACCAAATGGCAAAAGAGCATCAATGCAATCAAGAATCTGCATCAACTAACCAACAAAACAGCCAGGTAGCATCAAAATGACAGTATCAAATTCCCACATAACAATACTATCCCTAAATGTCAATGGACTAAATGCCCCAATCAAAAGACACAGACTGGCAAATTGGATAAAAAGCCAAAACCCATCAGTGTGCTGTATCCAGGAAACGCGTCTTACATGCAAGGATACACAAAGGCTCAAAATAAAGGGATGGAGGAAGATCTACCAAGCAAATGGAGAGCAAAAAGAAGCAGGAGTTGCAATTCTCATCTCTGATAAAACAGATTGAAAGCAACAAAGATCAAAAGAGACAAAGAAGGACATTACATCATGGTAAAAGGATCACTGCAACAAGAAGAGCTAACAATCCTAAATATATACACACCCAATGCAGGAGAACCCAGATACATAAGGCAAGTTCTTAATGACTTACAAAGATACTCAGACTCCCACACAATAATAGTGGGAGACTTTAACACCCCATTGTCAATATTAGACAGATCAACCAGACAGACACTCAACAAGGATATCCAGGACCTGAACTCAGACCTGGAACAAGCAAACCTAATAGACATTTACAGAACTCTCCACCCCAAATCCACAGAATATACATTCTTCTCAGCACCACGTCACACCTACTCTAGAATTGACCACATAATTTGCAATAAATCAGTCCTCAGCCAATGCAAAAAACGGAAATCATAACAAACAGTCTCTCAGACCACAGTGCAATCGAGTTATAACTCAGAATGCAGAAACTAAGTCAGAACCGCACAGCTTCATGGAAACCGAACAACTTGCTCTTGAATGTTGACTGGATAAACAATGAAATGAAGGCAGAAATAAAGATGTTCTTCGAAACCAACAAGAACGAAGACACAACATACCAGAATCTCTGAGACAAATTTAAAGCAGCCTCTAGAGGAAAATATATAGCAATGAGTGCCCACATGAGAAGAAAAGAGAGATCTAAAATTGACACCCTATCATCAAAATTGAAAGAGCTAGAGGAGCAAGATCAAAAAAACTCAAAACCTCGCAGAAGACAGGAAATAAGTAAGATCAGAGCAGAACTGAAGGAAATAGAGACACAAAAAACTCTTCAAAAAATCAATAAATCCAGGAGCTGGTTTTTTGAAAAGATCAACAAAATAGACAGACCACCAGCCAGATTAGTAAAAAAGAAAAGAGAGAATAACCAAATTGATGCAATAAAAAACGATAAAGGGGATATCACCACGGATTCCACAGAAATCCAAACCATCATCAGAGATTATTACAAACAACTCTATGCACATAAACCAGTAAACCTGGAAGAAATGGATAAATTCCTGGACACCTGCATCCTCCCAAGCCTAAACCCAGAAGAAGCCGAAACCCTGAATAGACCAATAACAAGGTCTGAAGTCGAGGCAGCAATTAAGAGCCTACCACCCCAAAAAAGCCCAGGTCCAGATGGGTTCACAGCCGAATTCTAACAGACGTACAAAGAGGAGCTGGTACCATTCCTTCTGAAACTATTCCAGACAATCCAAAAAGAGAGAATCCTTCCCAAATCATTTTACGAGACAAACATCATCCTGATACCAAAACCCAGCAGAGACTCAACAAGAAAAGAAAACTTCAGGCCAATGTCCATGATGAACATAGATGTAAAAATCTTCAATAAAATACTGGCAAACCAATTGCAACAGCATATCAAAAAGCTTATCCACCATGATCATGGAGGATTCATCCCAGGGATGCAAGGCTGGTTCAACATACGCAAGTCCATAAACGTAATTCACCACATAAACAGAACCAAAGACAAAAACCACATGATTATCTCAATTGATGCAGAGAAGGCCTTTGACAAAATTCAACAGTCCTTTATGCTAAAAACCCTCAATAAACTAGGTATTGATGGAACGTATCTCAAAATGATAAAAGCTATTTACCATAAACCAACAGCCAATATCGTACCGAATGGGCAAAAACTGGAAGCATTCCCTTTGAAATCTGGCACTAGACAAGGATGCCCTATCTCACCACTCCTGTTCAATATAGTACTGGAAGTTCTAGCCAGAGCAATCAGGCAAGAAAAAGAAACAAAGTGTATTCAAATAGGAAAGGAGGAAATCAAATTGTCTCTATTTGCAGATGACATGGTTGTATATCTAGAAGACCCCATCGTCTCAGCCCAAAATCTGAAACTGATAAACAACTTCAGCAAAGCCTCAGGATACAAAATTGATGTGCAAAAATCACAAGCATTCCTATACACTAGTAACAGACTTAAAGAGAGCCAAATCAAGAATGAACTGCCATTCGCAATTGCTACAAAGAGAATAAAATGCCTAGGAATACAATTATCAAGGAATGTAAAGGACCTCTTCAAGGAGAACTACAAGCCACTGCTCAACGAAATAAGAGAGGACACAAGCAGATGGAGAAACATTCCATGTTCATGGTCAGGAAGAATCAACATCGTGAAAATGGCCATACTGCCCAAAGTAATTTACAAATTCAACAATATTCCCATCAAGCTGCCAATGACCTTCTTCACAGAACTGAAAAAAAATACCTTAAACTTCATATGGAACCAAAAGAGAGCCCGCGTAGCCAAGTCAATTCTAAGCAAAAAGAACAAAGCAGGAGGCATCACTCTACCGGATTTGAAACTATACTACAAGGCTACAGTAATCAAAACAGCATGGTACTGGTACATGGTACCAAAACAGAGATATAGACCAATGGAACAGAACAGAGGCCTCAGAGGAAATACAACATACCCACAACCATCTGATTTTCGACAAACCTGACAAAAACAAGCAATGGGGAAAGGATTCCCTGTTTAATAAATGGTCTTGGCAAAACTGGCTAGCCATGTGCAGAAAGCAGAAACAATACCCCTTACCGACACCTTACACCAAAATTAACTCCAGATGGATTAAAGACTTAAACATCAGACCTAACACCATAAAAGCCCTAGAAGAAAATCTAGGCAAAACCATACAGGACATAGGCGTAGGCAAGGACTTCAGGACCAAAACGCCAAAAGCAATGGCAACAAAAGCCAAAATAGACAAATGGAACCTAATCAAACTCCACAGCTTTTGCATGGCAAAAGAAACAGTCAGTAGAGTGAATCGGCAACCAACAGAATGGGAAAAAATTTTGCAGTCTACCCATCTGACAAGGGGCTGATATCCAGAATTTACAAAGAACTAAAGCAGATCTACAAGAAAAAAACAAACAAGCCCATTCAAAAATGGGCGTAGAATATGAACAGACACTTTACAAAAGAAGACATACAGGAGGCCAGCAAACATATGAAAAAATGCTCATTATCACTGGTCATTAGAGAAATGCAAATCAAAACCACATTGAGATACCATCTCACACCAGTTAGAATGGCAATCATTAAAAAATCTGGAAACAACAGATGCTGGAGAGGATGTGGAGAAATAGGAACACTTTTACACTGTTGGTGGGAATGTAAATTAATTCAACCATTGTGGAAGACAGTGTGGCGATTCCTCAAGGACCTAAAAATAGAAATCCCATTTGACCCAGCAATCCCATTACTGGGTATATATCCAAGGATTATAAATCATTCTACTATAAGGACACATGCACATGAATGTTCATTGCAGCACTGTTTACAATAGCAAAGACCTGGAACCAACCCAAATGCCCAATGATGATAGACTGGATAGGGAAAATGTGGTACATATACACCATGGAATATTATGCAGCCATCAAAAACGATGAGTTCACGTCCTTTGTAGGGACATGGATGAACCTGGAAACCATCATTCTCAGCAAACTGACACAAGAGCAAAAAATCAAACACCAGATCTTCTCACTCATAGGTGGGTGTTGAACAATGAGAACTCTTGGACAGAGGGAGGGGAGCACTACACACTGGGGTCCATTGGGGGAAATGGGGGAGGGACGGGGGGTGGGGAGGTGGAAAGAGATAGCATGGGGAAAAATGACAGATACAGGCGAGGGGATTGAAGGCAGAAAACCACACTGCCGTGTGTACCTATGCAGCAATCTTGCATGTTCTTCACATGTACCTGCAAACCTAAAATGCAATAATAAAAAAAAAAGCGTCCAAATTGGAAAAGAGGAAGTCAAATTACTTCTCTTCACTAATGGTATGATTCTATGCCCAGAAAATCCTAACAATTTTGCCAAAAGTCTCTTAGACCTGATAAATGACTTCAGTAAGGTTTTGAGGTTAATAAACCAATATACAAAAATCATTATCATTTTTATTCACTAATACCTTTGAAGTTGAGAAGCAAATCAAGAAGGCAAACCCATTTGTAATAGCCAAATAATAATGAAATAGCTAGGAATACAATTAACCAAGAAGGTGAATGATCATTACAAAGACAACTAAAAAACACTGCTGAAAGAAATCATAAATGACACAAACAAATGAAAAAAACATTTGATGTTCATTAATTGGAAAAATTAACATCATTAACGTATACTAAAGCGATCTGTACAGTCAATATTATTCCTAGCAAATTACAGACATCATTTTTTACACAATTAGAACAAAAATCTAAAATTAATATGTAAACAATCAAGAACCCACATAGCCAAACAGTCCTAGGTAAAAAGAACAAAACCAGAGGCATCACATTTCCCAATTTTAAACTACTCTACAGGGTGACAGAAAACAAAACAGCATGGTATTGGTACAAAAAAAGACACATAGACCAATGAAACCAAACATAGAACCCAGTCTTGAATACACACACCGACACCAACTGATCTTTGACAAAGTTGACACAAATAAACACCAGTGAAACAATACCCTATTTAATAAATAGTGCAGAAGAATGAAGCTAGACCTCTACTTCTTGCCATATACAGAAATTAACTCAAGATAGATTAAAGAATTTAATTTACGGTATCAAGCTATAAAAATGATAGAAGAAAAAGTAGAAAATATTCTTTTGAATATTGTCCCAGGCAAATAATTTATGTCCAATCCTCAAAAAGCAAATGAAGAATGAAAAAAGAAATGGCAATTGAGACCTAATCAAACTAAAAAGCTCTACATAGCAAAAGAAACAAACAAACAAACAAACAACAACAACAACAAAAAGAACTATGAGCAGAGTAAACATAATCTACAGAATGGGAGAAGATATTTGCAAGTATGCATTTAACAAAGGACTAATATCTAGAACCTACAAGAAACTTGAATAAATCAACAAGAAAACTATAGATAACCCCAATAAAATGTAGGCAAAATATATAAACAGACACTTCTCAAAATAAGGCATATGAGCAACCAACACACACATGAAAAAAATGCTCAACAGCACTTATCATCACATTATTGTAAATCAAATTATAAATAGATTTCATCTCACAGAAGTCAGTTCAAAAACAATATATGCTAGCATGGAATTTTTTAAAAAGGAACCCATAAACTGTGGGAGGAAAAGCAAATTATTACAACCACTTTAGAAAACAATATCTAGATTTCTCAAAGAGCTAAACATAGAATTACCATTCAGTCCAGCAAACCCATGAATGGGTATGTGCCCACAGGAAAATACGTCATTTTAATGAAAAGACACCTGTACTCACACATTTATTGCAGCACTATTAACAATAGCAAAGACATAGAATTAAACTAAGTGCTTATCAATAGTCGATTGGATAAAGAAACTGTATTTGGAATACTACACAGCCACAAAAAAACAGCATGTCCTCGGCAATGGGGATGCAGCTGGAGGCCATTAACTTAAGTGAATTTATGCAGAAACAGACAACCCAATACTTTATATTCTCACTTATAAATGGGAGCTAATCATTGAGTACACATGGACATAAAGATTAGTTCAGCTGATACCAAAGACTTGAAAAGGGAGAAGAGAGAGTGTAGGGCAATGGTTGAAAAATTACCTACTGAATACTATGTTCACTGTTTGGGTGATAAGATTAACAGAAGCTCAAACTTCAGCATCATGAAATATACCCATGGGACAAACCAGCATGTACACTTCTGACTATATTGAATCTAAAATTTAAAATTATAAAAAATAAATTCTAGAGCAGACTGTAACTCAAAAGAAAAATTCTTATGTAGTCAATTATTCAAATTCTCTATTCTTGCTTTATTTTGATAATTCTTTGGCACAAAAAAATCATCCATTTCAATAAGATTTTCAAACTTACTGGCATTAGATTTACCACAGTATTTTAAAAATTTTAGCTAATGTTGTAATCAACATGTGTCCTTTTAAACTTTCTAATATTTACATTTTTTGTAATTCTAATTTTGTTTGTGTAATGTCATATGCATAATTCCTCCTATCTGCATCTGAGCCTTTATTACCTAGCATATAATCAATGTTTATAAACATTTCATGGATGTTGCAAAACATACACTCCCATTTTATGTAATTTAATGTCTACCAAACATGTCTTTTGCCTTATTGGATTTTTAAATTTATCCAAAAACCTTTGTTTGTTCTGAAGCAATTGTATTTTTTCTTTGTCTAATTGTCTACTCATGCTTTATAATATTTATCATATTCTGATTAAAAATATTATGCTTACCAAAAACGTTCTGAAAAATCAGAAAAATTTAATGTAGAAAATAATAATTATCTATAATCAGATCTCTCAAATGTTGCAAATTTTAACATTTCATTGTATTTTTCTAGTTTTTACAAATAAAAATATGTGTACTTATGGCCAAGACCATCCATACTATATTTATTCACATTTATCTTTAACTTTGCAATCATTCAAGAGACTAGAATAAGCATTTATAAAGAGGAGTGTAATAAAATGAGAGTTTAAAATTTTTGGTTTATTTTTTAAAAATTGTAAATTGACAAGTTATAATTGTGCACAAAGTTTTAGAATGTTGGAAAATATAAAAAATACAACACAAGTATCACAAGTGTCATAACTATACATTTTAATTGTATAGTTATGTTGGATACTAGGGAGAGCATTTTTAAAGTATTAACATTTCCCATGAAATTTATTGCATTATAGTAATACATAGGCCAATAATACCATGTTAAGCGCATGAGTTCTGGATTCCGATTTTCAGAGTTAAAAATCCTGACGTTATCATTTGTTAGCTGTGTATACTTGAAAAAGTTACTTAAGCTATCTGTATGTGTTTTACATCTGGAAAGTGGGATTAATTATAGTCTCTACCTCATGGGACTGTGAAAATTAAATATGATGCCCTGGCTGAGTGTGGTGGCTCATGCCTGTAATCCTAGCACTTTGGGAGGCTGAGGTGGGGAGGTCACCTGAGGTCAGAAGTTCAAGACAAGCCTGGTCAACATATTGAAATCCCATCTCTGATAAAATTTTAAAAATTAGCCATGTGTGGTGGTGCTCACCTATAGTCCCAACTACTCGGGAGGCTGAGGCAGGAGAATTGCTTGAGCCTGGGAGATGGAGGTTGTAGTGAGCTGAGATCACTCCACTGCACTCCAACCTCCAGCCTGGGTGACAGAGCAAGACTCTGTCAAAAAATAAAAAAGAAACACAGAAAAAAAAAGAAAAGTAAATATGATGATCCATGTAAAGCGCCTCAAATAGTTAGATTTGATAAATGACAACTATTCCTGTTGTATGTTTCTTATAATTCATGCGTATGTCTGTGAAATTATCTAGATAATCCAAATCTCAAAATGAAGGAGTAAATAATAGTGTTTACTTGCCAGCAGGCTTTTGCCCATGTTATTATGCCATATCATTGTTTCTCAAGATCTGTATAAGCTTTTTCATCTCCACAATTTTTATGATCCATCTTGCCTCACCTCACCACACAAAAGTACAAATTATATACCTGACATTTAAGGCCCTTCATATTCTAAACTTCTAACTTTTACAGCCTTGTTAATTACTGCTCCTTTCTATATTTCTAGCCAAGCTATGGTATTCAGTACTAGGCACTCCTTAGTTTTCTCTTTCCACCCCTAACACAAAAGGGTTTCCAATACGAAGGCTTACTCTTCCTCTGTATTTAGTGCTGATAGTGTTTAAATATTTCATCTTCTTTAAAACTCATGCTGAAATATGACCTCTAATGGTGGAGGTGGGCCTATGGGGAGGTGTTTGGTTCATGGGAGCAGACCCCTCATGAATGACTTGGTTCAGTCTTCAAGGTAATAAGTGGGTTCTCACTCTATGATTTCATGCAAGATGTTTGTTTGAAAGAGTGTAGCACCTTTTTCTTCACTCTCGCTTGCTCCCTCTCTTACCATATGACATGCCTGCTCTCCATTCACCTTCTATCATAATTATAAGCTTCCTGAGGGTTGCGCAAGAAGCAGATGTGGAGTTCCAAATAGGTTTTTTTCTAAAGTCATCTCCTTAGAATAGGACCGTCTATGTAGTCATTATTATAATGTTGCCATTAACTACAAACACAACTGGAAACCTTCCTAAGGAAGTGTCATTAGATCCAGCTTAATAAAGTACAAGGAAAACCAGTTTAATTACTTTGTAATTGCATAACTCTTTCTTTTCCCAGTGAAAGATCTTTAAAAAAAATCTCTTTTTTTGTTATTCATTCTTCCACAGCCACTCTATTCAAATGAATATTCTCAGAACTACTATTTCCTTTTTCCTCCCAGCACAACAAATGTCTATGCTATTTATATTGGAGACATAAAAGAGTGATGAGGTAAGCTTCGTACATTTCAACTTGATAAGCTGAGAGATTGTTTGTATTCAAATTCTTTAAAATGATGCTGAAACAACACCCATAACATTTGAAAAAAATAAGATAAAAAGATTGCCAGAAAGAGAACATACACTTTTCTTGTATTTATGATGTAATAATACTTTTTGCTTCTAATGGAGATATTGTCAGTTATGCTCACAGAAATCTTCCTAAAAGTTTCTTAAAAACAAATTTGTGTACAATACTATATAGTATTATTTAGGAAAAGTGAGCTTAGGTGAACTCCAAACACATTTTGACATTTTATAGAATGGTTATCACTCTATTTTGTAGGGTTTTTAAAAATCTACTTATGGGGTTTGTATGACCTGTATCATGCCTTAAAATACACATTTTTTTTTTTTAGAAATAATGAATTATTTGAGTTTTCTGTACTCCTTATCATCAGGATTCTGTACCTTGGAACAGTATTAAGACAACACATCTATTTACCACTTAAGACCTTGCAGCCTGAGGTTTGACATGCCAAAGCCACAACATACAGATTTTTTAGAGAATTCCAGGCAAACCACGTTGAAATGGCCTTGATCTCAATTGGCTTAGCTTTGGTCTGTGTCTTCATCATTGAGGATTAATTTATTATAGACCTAATAAATATAACAACAAAAACAAGGGAATAACATAAGCATTTGTGGTGTATTATACTTGACCAATTTTGGCTAACCACTGTTGATCCTGAGACAAATTGCTTAACCTCTCTGAGGCTCCATTTATTCATTTGTATTGGCAATTTACACAGGTTTATCAGGAGGGCCGGATGAGATGTTATGTGTGGGAGAGTGGGAAGGTGGCAAGGGATTGAAGACTACAAATACGGTGCAGTGTACATTGCTCCGGTGATGGGTGCACCAAAATCTCAAAAATCACCACTATATAACTTACTCATGAAATCAAATACCATCTGTACCCCAACAATAAATGGAAAAACAAACAAACAAACAAACAAACAAAAAACGAAGCACCTAACAAAGTGACAACCCAGAGCACAACAGGCATCCAACACATTTTCAAGGAATGAATGTATTTCCATGCCTTTTCTTTAGTAACAGGTTTGTGGTTCTGAAATTTATGCACATACTGCTTCAATTCTTCACACTGTCTTTCCTGTTAGAAAAATTTACCTGTTATAAAGAAGACTAGACATTTTTACTTTCACTCAGAAATAAAGGCATTTATATGAAAGGGTTTTTTTTAATATGCTAGGAAAAAATCACATATTTACTGTGCATTATTAACAATAACTTATTGAAAAAAATTAAGGGAAACTATACAACTTTTATTTATATCTGTAAAAATTTGATGTAGGTTTCTTAAATAAGAAAGTGTCTTGAATTTCAAAGAGGAAGCAGGTAAACCTATTTTCTCTTCCTCTCTCACATTTTTCACACTACCTTCATCATCACACCCCTGTGACTATGAATATCACACAAACAAACACTTATTTCTGCTGTTTACAAGGTTCATATAAAGAAATTGGTTGGCAGTTCTGGTCTTTGAAAGAAGACAAAGAACGTAGGCAAACAAAGTTATATTAAAGAGACATTTTAATTTTAACCAATCATTGAAGAACCACTCTCTCTGCTCATGAGGCGGGAGCGGGTCACAGAACTGCTATGGCGGGATAGTTGGTCACGAAACTCTGAGGCCATAAAGTAATAAAGAATTGGATCCAAAAGGCAGCAGACGCTTGCAAGACACAGGCAAAAAGGGTGGAAATACAGTGCGATTCGGACAATGGGACAATTGCTAATGATGGTTTCCTTTACCATGGTGTAAAAAATAAAGTTAATATGATAGGGAGTGAAGCAAATGAAGAAGACTGCAGCACACATGAACACCATCCGCACTGCTTTTTGCCTCTCACTGATCCCTTGGAAAGCCACTGGTGGCTGTCTCAAGGATATAGTAGTTTTCCAGGTACACCATGCGATGATGATGACTGGGATCACAAATCCTGCAAGCTCAGCAACTGTAATCATCCCGACCAATGCAACTGCATTCATTTGCTTGTATCCAAGATCAGCAAAGCAGGACTTGTTGTTGTTCTCTAAGTCTGTGCTTCTCAGAATGGGAAATGGCAAACAGGCAGTCCCCACAACGATCCAGATGGCAGCACTGATGCCCACATCGTACCTACGCTTCCAGTCTCTGGCCCTGAAGGGCTTGAGGAGAAAAAAGCACCTCTGAAGACTGATGCACATCAGGAAACAAATGCTGGCATACATGTTGAGATATTTTAGGTAGAAGCAGAGCAGGCAAAGGGCTCTCTGGAAAGGCCAGTGGTGGTTGATGTAATAGTAAATCCGGAGGGGTAAAGATAATACGTGAGCAAGGTCAGCCACAGAGAGGTTGATCATGAAAATTATGGCTTTATTTTTGTTGCTTATGAAGCGACATAGAACCCACAAGGCTGCACTGTTAGCCAAAAGACCAGGAATGAAAATGAGGATATATGTGGTTGCATAGAGGGAGTATTGAAATTTCACATTAGTGACATTACAGTAAGTCTCAGCAGTGCTGGTACTGTTGCTATGCATCTTGAATGTTTCAGTATATTCGTCAAAGTAAGTCATGGATTTACAGTTCCTGTCCAAAGTAAAACAAAATAAAAAGTATAATGGTTAGTTAGTTATTTAGGTAACACCTAGATCTCTCTTATATACTTATGGAGGCACAGAGTATTAGAAGAGACCTGTTTACATATAAACAATTAGAGGCTCAAGGAAGATACAGTATTGATCCAAAGTCACCCTGTGTAATAGTTAAGGAACCATAAAATTACCCCACAACTGCCCTCCCAGATTCTCTAAGTTGTATTTTGCAGGCAAAAATGTCTTGAAATATTAAATCTTTTATTCTCACCATAGCAAAAACAGCATAGCATTCGAGTATGTTTATTTTGCCTCCAAATTCATCTTGTCCAAAGCTCTGGTGAGAATAAATACTACTCACACCTAATTGCAATGGTAGAAATTCAGGCTCACCTTTTATGTTCCCTTGCCTGTCCTTTGTCTGCCATTTTGCTCATTGGGTCCTGGCTGCTTCTTCTTTTTTTTTTTTTTTTTTTTTTTTTTTTTGCTCTGTCACCCATGCTGGAGTGCAGTGGTGCCATCTCGGCTCACTGCAACCTCTGCCTCCGGGGTTCAAGTGATTCTCCTGCCTCAGCTGTCTGAGTAGCTGGGACTACAGCTGTGTGCAACCACACCCGGTTAATTGTGTTTTTACTAGAGACAGGGTTTCACCATGTTAGGCAAGATAGTCTCGATCTCCTGACCTCATGATCCGCCCGCCTCAGTGTCCCAAAGTGCTAGGATTACAGGCGTGAGCCACCATTCCCTGCCCCTGGCTTCTTATCTTGGAACCCCAGCACTTGGAAAATGGTCCTACCTCCAAATGCCTGCATTGTCAGTGTCCTGGCTGATTTTCAAGACCTGAGAATATGGCCTCATTATTCTATCATAATAGCTTGTGACTCTGAGGTTATCCTGCAGTTTGTCTCGCTCCCTAGGCTTGGATATCCAAATTTACATAAAAAAGCTTTAATAATATATGAATGTATAAGCTGAAATAGAGTATTTTCCTTCTTGAAAATCTTGAAGGGGAAAAGACCAATTCTACCTCTTAGTAGAATCCTGCACTGCTGTGGCAACACTGACAGGACAAGTTATGCAACAGTCACAATGAACACTGCTTTGGGCACTAGAAAAACAGGATCACTAAAACCACATTTGACGACAGTTTAAAATGTAATGCTTTCTTTATTCATTAATCATTATGAAGAGATTCCTTCTTTTTGGACGTTCTTACTCGTGTTTTATGATTTAGTATTTTTTAAATATGTGTTATATTAAGGTATATAGAGAGTAGCATAATCTTTAGAGATTATCAGAGGCTGGGCATGGAATTATGCTGATTGCCAGCAGATAAGAATGGTAAGGAGAGCAACAGATTCCTCATTTTGCTTTAGCTATCTTACAGAATTTCAGACTGGGAACGACCTATGGAAATCATTAAATTCAGCCTCCACATAATAGAGAGAGAAGCAAGGCCCAGAGAGAGGAGATTATAATGGCCACACAGCTATTAATGGAAGATCTGAGACTTGAAATGGGAGGACAAGGGGACTTGCCTTCATGTATACCGTTCTCCTCATCTTTGTTTTTCTCCCCAAGACAAAGTTCACAAACATAACTTCTGTGCATGTTGCAGGAACGTTTATTGTATTTCAAGCTAGAAGTGTAAAAAAATAATGTACTGAGCTTGTTTCTCAGATAGGGAAGTGTTTTTGTTGTTTATTGTTTTTATTTTGTTTTGTTTTGTTTGAAGTAAGTTTACAAAAAACAAAAGAGTAACCTGGCTTTAGATTCTTCCCATAAGTAGCAAAATGGCTTCCTAGATGGTTGTAAGTCCTGCTCCAGGAAATAGAGTTGTGATAACAAAAACAGAGCCTCAAGTGATGAATTTACAGATAAAAGAGAGTGGATGTTATGAGCTGCTATTACTGTAAATAATAATTTTATTTTCCCCCTGTTCTATTCCATCTCCCTATTTGCCCTCTTATTTGTTATATGTCTTAAATAGGCAGTCATTTTGCTTATATATGTGTTACTTAGAATGGAGGGTGGAAGGGGCATTCACAGGGAGAAAGACAGGAAATAATTATCATGCTGTGACCATCAAGGATGTATCCAAGAATCTGTAATGGAATTTTTCAAGCATATTATTTAATTCAATTTTCACAACCATTCTAAGATGTAGGAACTATTATCACCCTATGATCTAGATGAAAAAACTGAGCTTCAGAGACATCAGTAAATTGCCTTAAATAGCAAAGCAAAAAATGGTAAAGATAAGATTTACTATCATTCCTGGCTTGCTCTGAAGCCTGTGATATTTCCCTTATGCCACTTTCCTCTCCCTGACTAGGAGGGACTACTTAGTAGAATAAGGCTGTCTTAACTATCACTCCACATGCCTTTGCATTCTCATAGCTTAGCTCCCACTTATAAGTGAGAACACCTGGTTTTTGGCTTTCCACTCCTGTGTTACTTAGAATAACAGCCTCCAGCTCCATCCATGTTGCTACAAAAAACATTGTTTCAATTTCACTGTGACATGTGAAGAGCACATTGTGGTAGAATCATTCTAATCCCATAGTAGAAACTTATAATCACATAGCACTAGAATTCCTCTAGTTTGTCAGTCAGAGTAGAAGTAAGCACCTGTCCCTACTTATGCAACACAGTTTCCACCCCAACACCTACTTTGACTGCAGTATTGGCACTGCTTCTACTATCATCTATTGTCTACACACAGGCTGTGAAAGAGCAAAGAAAGAGCATCAGTGCATTACAATTTCAAGAACTGAGAATTGTTCATAACCCTACCCTCGTCCAGTCACACTTCCACTTTTGCACTTAAAAGAAATGGCGATTTGTTTTAGCTTCACTGGAGTAGAAAGTTTCAGTTACTAAAGGGGAATGTTCTGTTAATACCTCCTTGTTAAAAAAAAAAAAAAAAAAAAAAAATGGAGCCCAATTATGTGAGAACAGCAAGCTAGTGGTCAAGTTCATACCTTTGTTTCCCCCCCCCACCCCCACACCGTGGGTTCTTATGCCTCTGCAATTCACAGTTCATTGTGAGCTTAGAGATTTGCATGGCTTCCTTCCAAAAACCTCTTTTCTTCTTCAGTCTGAAGAGAAGGTAAGAAGGTCCCCCCCCCCTCAAATCTTCTTAGTGATCATTAAATGTAAAATCCCCATGATGAGAAGAGGCAGAAGTATTTATTTAGAGGTTGAGCAGAAATGTAGACTCTCAAAGAGGGAACATTTAGCTTGCTTTGGACAATTGTGTCATATCTGAAATGTAAGAAAAGAGAAGCTAAGACGCCACCAACAAGAAAATGCTGGATGGAAGAACTAAAATCAGAGTATTCTCCTCTCTGTTCCCCTACTCCATCTCTCTCTCTGTCTCTCTTTCTCTTTCTTTCTGTCCCTGTCTCTTTCTGTTCATCTCTCTGTCTCTGTATGACTCTGGCTCTATTGCTGCCTATTTGTGGGCAGTTTGCTCCCTTTGTGTTGCCAATTTATCTCCCCTTCAATCTAGACATATTTGTGGTTCCTGTCTCACAGGGATGTGAGATTAGTGATTCATTCCTGAGTCTGTGCTTCCCTTTTCAGTCAGTGCCCTGACTCCTCTCCCAGAAACTCAAGCTGAAAATTAGGGAGTAATTCTGACCGTTGCCACTGTATTTCCTCCCATGGACAATAAAAATCCAGGTGATCCTTCCTTCCATGTAAAATGCTCTCTAATCTATCTCCACCTCTACTGTCACCATCCTAATCCAGGCTACTGTCATCAACCCTATTGATTATTGCAACAGCTCCCTTACTGAACTGTTTGCATTTCAGTCCTTCCCTTAAAGTTCATTCCCCATACCACGTCTAACGTTAACATTAAATGTGACTACCACTTATTTAGGGGTGCCATTTATTTACAAGCTGAACACTTTATTCATTATCTCATTCATCCTCACAGGAACCCTATAATTATTTCCATATTGCAGTTGGGAAAATTGTGGCTCAAAGAGGTTAAATAAGTTGTGCAGAAGTCACAAAATTCACATCTTGTTCCTTTTTAATCTCAATCTGTGGGTCTGAGAGACCTTAACCACCAACTCAATCTAGATGATCCTATACAGCATTGCATGCTCTCACATTCTCTATTCTTTCTCTTTGTAGCATCAACATTTGTAATTTGGGTTTTTATTATTTGTTTATTGGTTATTACTCTCACTATGCTGGTAAGTCCGTCAGTGCCACAAAACGATCTCCTTTGTTCATCACTATATAGCCAGGACCTAGCCTAGTAAGCATTCAAAGAATATATAAAAAGTATAATTGGACTGAATTGCTTACATAATAGTTCAAAGTTTCTGTTTAGAAGGATTAAGCACAAATTTAAAAAACCTTGATATATCAACAAATACATTTCTGATGCCTACCATTTCCCTAAAAGGTTGTCTTCTGACATGGGCTGCACCTATCAACATTTCCTACACCTATCCTTTTCACCTCAGAAAAGCCATATATGTAGAGGCCTGAGAAAAGAGAAAATGAATTAATTTAGAAATCACAAGTGGTCAGACATATCCTATGGATAGAAACTAAGTAGCCATAAGTTAACTAACCATAATAGATTTCACACATTCCATGAAAGCGGTAACAATGACATTTCTGTGGGAGCAGAAATAACATCTGTGTAGAACAGAAAAATTGGAAGTCAATTTTTCAATAAGCAGGTTTGGGAGTGGGCAGGATCATGAAAGATTTTTAATGCACCTCATAAGGAATCATGAAAGGATTCTGCGAAGATATGTGATATCACCATATTTGTGTTTTAGACAGGTCAGGCTGGTGGCCGGGCACAGTGGCTCACACCTGTAATCCCAGTGTTTTGGGATGTCCAGGTGGGCAGATTGCTTGACCTCAGGAGTTTGAAACCAGCCTGGGTAACATGGCAAAATCTCATCTCTACAAAAAAATATGAAAATTAGCTGGGTGCAGTTGTGCACATATGTGGTCCCAGCCACTCAGGAGGCTGAGGTGGGAGGATTGCTTGAGCCAGGGAGGCCGATGTTGCAGTGAGCCTAGATTGCACCATTTCACTCCAGCCTGGGTGACAGAGCAAGACACCATCTCAAAAATAAGGAACTAAATAATATTTTTAAAATAAATAGATAAAAAATAGGTCATGCCGGCAACTTTGTGGAAGATGAATTTTAAAAATGGGATACAGGAAATCCAAATCACTTTGGGAGTATGTAGGAAGACCAACAGTTCAGGTTTGCCTGTGACTAAGGGTTTTTTTGGATGTAGTATTTTCAGTGCTAAACCTGTGACAGTCCAAGGCAAAGGAAATAGTTGATCACCCTATTATATTAAAATTTAAAGTAAAAATCAGATATGGAATTGAGCAATTTTGAAGACTGCTTGAGGAGTCAAAGGTAATTTCATTTATAACATGTGAAATGTTATAAAAAGGGTATCACAGTTTTGCATTTTTCCAGAGCAACTTCATATGCAGCAACTAATAGCATCCACTTCTGCTGACAATCTGAATCAATTCTCCTGTTTCTTATTCCAGTAGTTTTCAGTGTTGTACTATCTGCCAAACCTTATCAGTTCTTAACTCTTCAAATGGTTTTCTTTCTCTAATATAATGACTGAGCTTCACTACAAATTGCACTACACTAACTTGCATCATATGTTTCCAGAAATCTTCAATATCTAAATGTCTCCATTTCTCCTAGCCCTGCATAGCATCCTCCCTCATCTTATTTCCTCCTGTGTCTAACCCAGAATAAATAGTTGGCCAAATTATCCACTCTTACACAAGAATACACAATTTCTTTGTTCTCCATTCTTCTGCTGCACCAGTTTGGCAAGGCCCTAATCCCAGGTTAAGTCACTAACCCATATTCTTTCTTACTATTTAAATGGCTAAATTTTCCTGTTAAAATACCAGTGTGCTTTTTAAATGGCAAAGTAGAAATTAATAATCTCCAATCTAAGATTTTTTTTCCTCTAGCTTCTTTTTGCATGAGCCTAATTAGTATCTCCTTCTATTCCCATGGTGTCTGATCAGCCCCTTTACTATTCTACTAAAGCTTATTTCTCTCTCTCTTGTTCTCCATCCTCCACTTTTTTCAGAATATTATTTGTTTTACCCCTTAGCTCGAAGAGTAAATTAAGATTATTAGGTGAGAAGAAACCAACTTCATCTATTGTCCTTTCCCAACACACACAATTTTATTTATAGCTGCGTTCTTCTTACTTCCCAGCACAGCTGTCCTTCCTGTTGCTCCAGATGAATTATCACACTCTTCTTACCTCCCTCAGGGTACTCTTTCATTGATTGCTTCCTTTCACTACTATAAAATCATGGTTTCCTACACCCTCAGCTAGATCTTTGTCATCAAGTCTCTCCAGCTCCCAAGGTAATTTTCTTGTCTCTGCACCTTATTATAGCTCTTTGTTGCCTTCCTGCCCTTCTCTTAATAGTTTTTAAAACCAACTTTTTCTTTTCTTCACTTTTTAGCCATTCTTTAAAGCACTTCAAGGTGACATACATGTCCCCACAACCTCACTTCAGTCAGTACTTCTGTGACTGTGAATTACTTAGACAGAGGTGAGAATAAAATTCCCAGTGCCTCCAATACCAGCCTTAAAGAAGTAATTACTCTTGGTATCTCTAGTTGGAAGTACTCTCTACAGAGTACATACTTCCTACTCCAAAGATCAGGACCATTGATAGAGATGTCTTTTCACTTGAAAGAAGGGTCTGTTGATGAGTGCTAAATCCTGAAGGGAATGACCAGCATAGAGTTTTAATCTAACAAGAAAAGCAGAAAAATCAGCCACCATCTCTGAAATAACAAGATTCACTTACAAACTGTGACTCTAAATACTATACAGCCATACAAAGAATGAGATAATTTCCTTTTTAAGGACATGGACAGAGTTGGAAGTCATTATCCTCAGCATTCTAATGCAGGAATGAAAAACCAAGCACCACATGTTCTCACTTAAAAGTGGGAGCTGAATGATGAGAACACATGGACACATAGTGAGGAACAACAAACACTGGAGTCTGTTGGGGGCTATGGGGTGAAAGAGAGCATCAGGAAAAATAGCTAATGGATGCTGGGCTTAATACCTAGGTGATCTGTGCAGCAAATGACTATAACACACATTTACCTATGTAACAACCCTGCACATCCTGCACATGTACCCATAAACTTAAAATGAAAGTTGAAGAAAAAAATAGGAAAAAAAAAACAAAAAGAAAAATCAAAGTGTGGCTCTAAGGATGTTCCTGATAATAAGAATGTCACAAAGTTATGACTAAAACACCATCAAATTCCTCTTAACCTGGAGCCCTTTTCATAGGTCAGTATTTTACTTCTGTCTTAATATCACATCTCAACTCCCATTTTATCCTCACATTGGGCAGCTCTACTCTCATTCCCCTCTTCTTTGAACTTCTACTGAGTTTATAGGCTTAACTGTGAGACCGCAATCTCGCTGAGGGAAGATTCTACATCTTCGACTTTCCTATCATTCACTTTGTCTAGCAAAGGTTTAGGCATGCAATAGGCGTTAAGCTCAAAAGCATTGGTTTATAAAGGTAAGACTATGGAGCATAGGCACATATTAGCAGAGCCTTAGGCATTTTTACTTCTAAAGTCTCTCCCATGAACCACTCTCCCAAGTGACAGCCATATTTTCCCCCTTTTTGTTACTGAGGAAAATGTGGTCAAAGCAAGAATAATAAGGGTTTGGTCTAAGAAATCTGGACACCTAAGAGCTCCAAGCAGGCAATCCAGGTTTCTATTTGAAATCCAACAGAAATCCCATAAGCTTAATTAGAAATTGGATCACTGAAAACTTTATTTTGTGGAAATAACTAAATGTTTTCTCAGAATACAAAAGTATGGCAGGTCTTTAAATATGATTCATAGGAGCTCAGTCTAAAATCTTAGTAGGTACCAACATCATCTACCTAACAGCAACTGCTCTTCCCAACCAAGTAGCTCAACGTTGTGGTTTTCGCAAAGGTACAGCCAAAGTGAGCTTATGTTATTATGGTATCAGAATTTATATCAGTTTCCTAAAGTCCCAGTGAAGAAATTTCCACATCCTGTCTGTCACTAGCTAAGTGCTATTCGTATGTTACCTTTAATCTTTGTAGAAATTCTGAGTTAATTAATATTATACTCTCCTACAGATTAGAAAATGAAGTCTCAGCAGGTCATAGTTGTTATGATTTCAGCTGTAATAAGGCTTTTCATAAGCACAGAAAGCTATAATAACTTTTAACTGAATAACTTGTCATATGGACAGAAACATATTTTAAAGTGGTGTTTCTGTGGGTAAGATTGTTCCTCAAAGGCAAAAAAAAAAAAAAAAAGCTATTGTTCTCAGTTCTATTTCTAGCAGATTTATGCATATGCACTATGCATATATGGCATATTGCTGCACACCAGGTGTCAAGATAGAATTATATAAAAACTAACATTTTTTATGGAGTAGTACTTATGAATTCAAATCATAATAAATCTGTAGATAGAAGTACTGGAACAATTTCTTTACAACAGAAGTGATCTGAATAGGACAAGACTTGTAGGACACAGAAGACTTAAAAGTAGTAGAATATATTGAAAAGAATACTGGATTTGGAGCTAAGATACTTAGATTTCAGTAATATTTACTCTTTGTGCTGCTCCGATATGCTCTTTCCCTTCTCTGAGTTTCATTTTCTCATTATTAAAATAATATGATTTGAATGACATGAACTTTAACTTCCTTCTAGCTCCCATTTGGCATAATTTTATGAGAATTCCCCCTCTGGACCCTGCCCCTAACCAATACCATCACCACTGCCACTGCTGCCACTTATGCACCTGGTACCAATTCTATAAATCTTCACTCTCAATCTTCCCTGTCTTTTCACTACTCATCATTAAGGCACTGGCACCACTAAATAAACATGTTTATCAAATTTACTTCTTCATTTTGTTTAATGCTGAGGCCGGTCTGTGGGCTTGTCATCCTGGCAGGAGAATTAAAAATTGAACAGAGAAAGTTGCTGACGGGGGCCCCTCCCACTCTCTACAGGACAACTTTTACATGTCATCTGGGAACTTAACTTGCTTTGCCTCATCTTACCTTTTTCTTTTATTTTTTAGCCACTGAATTTCACATGAATTATCCAAGCCAATCTGATCTCCATGACTCCGGTGTTCTTGATTCAACAGCTCACAACCAGAACCAAAAAATAGCAGCTAGAATTGGGAACTCTGCTGTTTCCTGAATAAATCTACATCAACTCCAAATAAGCCTATATGACATCAGAAACACACAGATTTGGACACATCTTGCAAGTATAGACATTTTCTTTTTAGAGGGAGTAAAAATTATTTTTATCCTTAAAATGAATTAAAGCAATTAGGACATTAACAAAACAACAACTTAAAGTTTGAATTTGAACTTTCAGGTATGAATCTTTATTGGATTTTCAATCATTTAGGAAGGTGACCTAATTATTTTTGCCATTGTGGCAGCATTTTATGGGTGGAAATAATCATGCTCTTTGGGAAGTCCTGGTATCATATCATGTCTCAGTTGTTGGCTTTCTGGCCTGAAACAATTTACTTCATATCCCCAGGCTTCAGTTTCCTCTTTTGTAAAATTAGAATATTTCCTGTCACATAAATTGTTTTGAATATTAAAGAAAAATGTTTGTGAAAATAATAATCAGAGTAAACAGACAACCCACACAGTGGGAGAAAATATTTGCAGATATGCATCTGACAAAGGACTAGAAACTAGAATCTACAAGGAACTCAAACAAGTCAGCAATAGAAAAACAAATAATGCCATTAAAAAGGGGGCAAAGGACATAAACAGACATTCCTTAAAAGAAGATATACAAATGGCCAACAAACATTAAAAAAATGCTCGACATCATTAATCATCAGAGAAAACCAGAGTGAAATAGCAACTTACTGCGAGAATGGCCATTATTAAAAAGTCAAAAAACAGTAGATGCTGGTGCTATGTGAATAAAAGAGAATGCTTCTATGTTGCTAGTGGGAATGTAAATTAGTACAACTTGTATGGAAAACAGTATGGAGATTCCTTAAAGAGCTACAAGTAAATCTACCATTTGATACAGCAATCCTACTAATAACAATTGCAAGGCCGGGCGCGGTGGCTCAAGCCTGTAATCCCAGCACTTTGGGAGGCCGAGGCGGGTGGATCACGAGGTCGAGAGACCGAGACCATCCTGGTCAACATGGTGAAATCCCGTCTCTACTAAAAATACAAAACATTAGCTGAGCGTGGTGGCGTGTGCCTGTAATCCCAGCTACTCAGGAGGCTGAGGCAGGAAAATTGCCTGAACCCAGGAGGCGGAGGTTGCGGTGAGCCGGGATCGCGCCATTGCACTCCAGCCTGGGTAACAAGAGCGAAACTCCGTCTCAAAAAAAAAAAAAAAAATTGCAAAGATGTGAAATGAATCTATGTGCCAATTGACTAACGAATGGATAAAGAAAATGTGGTGTATATATACCATGGAATGCTCCTTAGCCATAAAACGGATTGAAATAATGTATTTTGCAGTAACTTGGGTGGAGCTTGAGTCCACTATTCTGACTAAAAGTAACACAGGAGTGAAAAACCAAAATCCAGATGTTCTCACTTATAAGTGACAGATAAGCTACGATTATGCAAAGGTATACAGAGTGATAAATGGATTATAGAGACTCAGAAGGGGGATGTTGAGACAGGCTTGGTGCAAAAATATTACACATTAGGTACAATGTATACTAGTCATGTGGTGGGTACACTAAAATATCTCAGAATTTACTGCTATGTAATTCATCCATATAACAAAAAAAAGCACTTGTAGTTCAAAAACTATTAAAATACAAGTTTAAAAATTAGTATGTGATAGTACCTATTTTCACATCTGATACACAGTAAGCATTAAATAAATGCAAGTTTATTTTCTCTTTATTTGTACAGAGTCATCTCCAAGGGACTTTGGTTGGATCCTGTACATTTCCAGGTTTAGAACATCTCCTAAGAAGTGTAATTGTAACAGAGGACTAGAAGATCTAGAGCAGTAATTTTTAAAGTGAGAGGTAGAAAATAAGTACTACTTGAAAAAATATTATCATAAAATTTTTTTTAATGTTATTATTGTTTCTATAATACAAACTGTGAAAGTACAGATCTACAGAATCTTCTTGGCTGTTTGACACTTAGTACTTAAGAAATGTAAATGTAATGGAGCAGATTTTCCTACAAGTCCAGCGTCTGGTTTCTAGGATTGCAAGTTCACAATAACCTTGTGGTGAAATATTTCTGTTTCTCAAAGGGAACCTTGGCTTTGAAAGATTGAGAAATGCTGATTGAGTGTCATTGTCACTGTGGAAATAAGATTTCAGCAAGTTTTATCTTTGTTCTTGCATTTTATCATTTTTAAAAAAGGGAAGTTACTTACAAAGCATTTGCTTGTGGTCTAAAAGTTGAAGTTCTCATGAATTCCTGAAATAAATATAATGGCCATTGGGAAAGGATACTTGGTTCTCTTGGAGATCTAAACTACATTTCCCGAGTGTCCTGTCTAGATAGATTTCCCTATCATGGCCCCATTATTCACCACTTCATGACATTTAACTCTTCTTAGATATTTAACAGCCTATATCACATCATTTTATTGCTAGGAAGGAAATTAGAAACTATCTATTCCAAGCCCTATCCCATTATAATAAATAAGATTATTGAGACCCACAGAAATGAAATAATTCACCAAAGATCACACAAGTCATTGGCAGAACTTGAACTATAACACAGACTTCTGACTCCTTGTGTATTTATCTATCTACTTTATCACTCTACCTGTAATATATATGAATTGATACTAGGTAAAAACTTCCCCTCAAAATATACACATCTGAAGTAAAAGTAAACCTTTTGGACAAAAGCTTTTATAATAAATCATACACCCCCAGGAAGCCATTGTCCTGATTGCTAGAACTTGTAGAAAGTCTCATTTTACTACATACAGCTCTGTTCTCTTTGCTTGAGCCACGACAGAGCTGTAGGAGAGACAGGCTGGCCTGTCTTTTAAGACCCCAACTCACTTCAAACCAATACCACCCAGAAATGTGTGTACTCATTTGGTGTCTTTGGATTTGAGTAGTCTGTACAACTTGAACTCTACAACTTTCCCAGTTGAGCCCAAAAATAAACTGCATTTGGCCAAAGAATTTGTGTTCAACAGGAACAATCGCAAAAACAATTGCCCCAAATGTGTGGTCTGATTCTGAGAATACTTTACACCATTTTCTTTCTCTATATATCTGTATATCATTTGCTTTCATAAGTGATTAATTTTACTGTGTTGCAATTACTAAGAGACAGATTCTCTGATTAATAGACATTATGATGACTCCACACATCCGTTTGAACAACTGAAATAAAAATATTCTCACTTACAGGATTCTGGGAACTGAGCCTATTCCCCCGGAAAGCACAGCAAAATCTGGTATCACTCTATCCAGACTAATCTTGGTTCCAGTTGATTTGGCACAGTCTCCCTTCAGGGGCTCCCTAGCTGAAAGTTTCCTTTCGATTTAGTCATCTTAGCTCAGAAGGAGAGAGGTGCTAGCATTCAGAGTAATACCTGAATAACTGAAGCAATAATAACTGAAAAAATGAGTGCCTCATTCATGGGCTCTCCTATCCAGTAAGGCTGAATTTTGGTCAAAAAGTAGCTTTCAAAGGATCACGGAATCATTCTTAGCAGACTCTGAAGTCATCTTGGATATTTTCTCCTTTCCTAACCTAAAAAGTGACAAAGTCACAAATACGTTTACAGTATTCTCTGGGAGATGCAAAGTGCTGTAGGGGAAAGGGAACATGAGTTTAAAGACACAGGTCCTTGTTCCACCTATACCACTAACAAGCTGGGTGAACATAAGTGTCTTCACTTCACTGCCTCTCAGTTTCACTGACTGTATTGTGAGGAATTTGGACCTCTAAGACCCCTTACAGCCCCCAGAATATATTGTCTTACTTTCTACTATTTGTCTCAGTATCTCTGAAAGTTAAATTTTCAAAAGCAAGACTTTTACACCTAAAAATCTTTTTTCATTATGTCGCTAGATAAATTATACACCATAAAAAATCAGATTGCCTCTTATTGGCTGAATATGTCAAGCTGTCCCAGTGACTCTCACTGTGTACTTTTCTTACCACTTTGTGCCATCTTCCTTGGTCCCACTCTACAAAGAGCCCTCATCAAAGAGTGAGCTGCATCACAGACTCCATGCTCCTGGCATAATGAAGAGGACTGATGGCATTAACCTTAACTTTGGACTCTGGTCAAACTTAACGGTAATTAACTTTGCTCCTGTTGTAAGAGGTCTGAGATGAGAAACCAGGGACAACTTAAATACAGACACTGGCCCCACATCCACCTCTGTTCTGATCTTTATGATCACACCAGTCTTCCCACATGAAACCACCAATCCCCAGGTGAAAGGCATTAACTTACCCTGGAGCTTAGCTGGGATAAGCACTCTTGTTTCTTTGCAGGGAGCAAAGGGTAAAAAGCTTTACTCTGGCAGCATGGATCCTGCTAATAACTGACACATTTGTTGTTGAAAGAGGAAGTTGAGTTTATCTGGTGTCTCACCACAGAAACCTTATTTTCACAGATGACAGGTAAGTCCCTTGAGCAAATGACGTTACTCAAATTTCATTTTTTTTATTTAATTGGTGGAGAGAATTTCAAATAGCAGGGAGTCAGAGGCTATACATACTCACACAATGGCTATACAGCAGCATTCCTCACCTTATCTCTATCCTTGACAACTGGCATACCTAGACTCTCACTAGATTCCAGTAGATTCCATGGTAAGATGAAATTTTCAGGCAAATCTAAAGAGTGTTTACATAGTAACAGGAAAGCTGCAGCTTGTGCAAGCCTGAGGGGCAAAGGCTGAGGAAACCTAAAAAATACAAGTTAAAATTAGAAACAGTAGAAGTACCTCTGCTTAAGATGTTCCCTCCATCTGGAGTGCCTTTCTCCCAACCCCTTCATCTCGAGGCTTTAATACATAATTTGGGTACTTCTACAATGTAATACATAATTTGGGTTATTTTTGTATATTTATTAGCCCTTTACTAGACTACACATTGCTTGAGGGAAAAGATCATGTCTGACTCATAGCTGTATTCCCAACTTGTCCAGCACAAGGCATTTTCATGAATTGTTATTAAATAAATACATATGGGAATTAATGAATAAACAAATGTTCAAAGAATGCATAAATAAATAAATGAACATTATTGATTACAGAGTCTCCCTTCAGTGTACTAAAATTCTTGTATTTATGTACAATGTATATGGGGCCTTTAAAACCATGTGAATACAGAGAGATCACACGCTTGAGGACTATAGTGTCAACTAAGTCTGAGAGTAATTTTGAGAAACAAGGTTTAAAATGCAGCACAAACCTCTGTGGATACGTAAGCAAACCACATTCAAAACCCAAGATCAGTAGCTGCAAAAAGCTTTCTGAGTAACAACCTTAGCAAACGAGACAAAATAATTACTGTAGGATGGGTCAAACTGGAGAATTTTGACTCATGGATAAGACTTATTAAAGAAAAAAGTGGATGGCAACTTTCTTACAGGACAGCAACCTGGATAAGCAACAAACTCTTTTTATAGCACTGGAACCACTAGTGAATTAAGTAGATCCACACCCAACACTCAAAGATGTCCAATACAAATCACAAGAGTGTCAGGAGATGGAAAAGAGAAGCTGTCAGCATTGGAAACTAAGAACTTGGAAACATCATAACTTGTGAAGACTGGCAAAGGGAGATGGTACTCATCCTGGCTGATGTATATCAAATGAAGCAAGTTTAATCTTGTAATTCCCTTCTTAATTTTGATTTCAAATATTTATTCAGCTCCTATTTGTTGATAATTTAGTTTTCTGACTTGGCATCCCTACTGAAAAGAGAGTACACTGACAAGCCAATCCACATCTCAGTCCTTTTGGTAGTTCTTTTCCTCACTATGGCTAGTATGAGCCAGTTTTCTTAGGGTAAGATTCTCCTCTGAACAACAACAACAAAAAGTTTCAGGCCTGTAAAACCCTGGGATAGAGAAAGAAAATAAAATCCTTTTCTTACAATTAGCTATCATCACCACATCCCAACTTCATTTCATGGACAAAACCTTCACATAGTGAGAAGGAAGCCTGCCAGTTCACTTCATTTCTGTCTTGCATGCAAGTATGCTCTTCTATCACTAAACCTAAAAAGGGAAGTAAAAGAAAACCAGAAGTCAGTGTCTCAATTCAAATGTAGAAAAATTTTAACTCAAGTAAATTTTGAGTGTTAATTATTGATGTGGTTTACCTCTGTGTCCCCTCCCAAATCTCATCTTGAATTGTGCTCCATAAATTCCCACATGTTGTGGGAAGGACCTGGTGGGAGATCATTTGAATCATGGGAACAGTTTCCTCCATACTGTTCTCATGGTAGTTAATAAGCCTCATGAGACGTGATGTTTTTATAAGGGCTTTCTGCTTTTGCATTTTTTCTCATTTTTTCTTGCTGCCACCATGTAAGAAGTCCCTTTTGCCTCCTACCATGACTCTGAGGCTTCCCCAGCCATGTGGGACTGTAAGTTCAATTAAACTTCTTTTGCTTTCCAGTCTTAGGTATGTCTTTATCAGCAGCATGAAAATGAACTATTGCAATTATAATAAACAAATCTGTGGAGCAAAAAAGCAAGCTGATAACCTAACAATCATCTCCAATCAACTTTTAGAAGAAAGTTTTTTAGTTACTAGGTGTGACCTATGGTCCACAAATTATTATAAACTGAAACCAAGTAATAAGTACCCTAATTATAAGAGTCTTAAAAGTAGTGCAGTTGTACTATTTTACCAATATTTCTAAATTATTCCCTTATTCTTATGTATGTCATCAAAGTTTACTTTAATTGATAAATTATGTCTCCCATAGGCTGGGGAAAATTCATGATTTGGTGCTTCAAAGTCTTTTAATTTTAATTGTATCAATAAATGAGGAGTGATAGCTATTGTTGAGGATGTTATTCATTACCATGTATTGTGTTTCCTAGGTAACCTCAGAGCTCTATGTGATTTAGTATTAGAAGAAGCTAGATATTTTTTTCTTAAACAAATGGTTAGATTTTATTTTTTATGAACACTGACTTTATAATTGGTCATGTGTCTCTTTTACAAAGTCTGAAATCTTGAACCAACTTAGAGTCTACTGGTAGCAATTATGGAGATATTTCATGGTGTACTTTGTGGGATTCGTTTTTATCATATCTCAATTTTTATGTCTTTGCCAATTTTTTTATTATTATTATTTATCTACTCTTAACTTATATTTCCTTCTTATAACATTCTTCCTTTGAAACAATTTCCAGTCCTTTCTGGAACATTAGTGGAATCAAAAAATGAAAAATAAAGGACAGAGTGAACTGCAAACCTCAATTATTTTTTAATCAGAGCTAGTGAAACTAAATTGCTTCAGATAAACCACCATCAAGAGTTTTCCATGTCTGATTATATATCTGCAGAGTATTTCCATGCATTTTAAGAAACTAATCATTTAACAAATACTTAATGAACTACAATAATGAGAAATTTCTCCAAAGCTGTGTGGGAAGGCTGGGTTTTGGAAGCAAAAACTGTGTTTCCTATCCTCCAAGATTCCACAGGTTAAGTGACAAGTTAATTACTCATAAAATAATTAGAAAATATAGCATAGTATATGATTTACTGTTAATTTGTGTGAAAATTAAGATGACAAATTAACCAGGGGCTGAATCTGTTGGAGGTGATTTTCTGGTCCTTTCTTGATGAGCAAATTTTGCTTAAAGCAGTGTCTCCCAAAATATAATATGTGTCCTAGTGGAGACATACCAAGGTTGTTGTATTTTAGATGGTATGAAGAAAAGCTTAAAAATTAAAGCTATATATTCATTAAATCTTTCCAGTATAATAACATTAGCCATACAAATATATTATTTCTTAGATAATACATCTTAAGAAGAGGCTAAAGTGGGTAACTAAATTTTAAATCCTGTGATTATTTAAAAAAAAAAACTACAAAAGAAACCCCACGAAACTATAGAGCATATGCAAATAATAAAATCTGCAGAGGAACACTTGAGTGTATGAAGTTCAGAAAATTTAAAGAGAGTACCAGAGGCAAGGGATTCCAGGAGAGAGAAGGAATATTGCCAAGTACATGAATGGAGAATAAATATGTACTATTTGTGTGAAAGTGAGGACAAAATTTTGTCTGACCCATAGAGCATGGTATGAAACAGAGGGAAAGAAGCTTGGAGGATGGAGTTCTGCAAAAATGTCTTAGAGTATACAAGTCCTGGGACACAGGAAATAATTGAAAGGATATAAATAGAGTTGGAGGAGGGAAAATAAAATTATTATTGAGTACTTTCCATGTCCTATAACCATTCTAGGCAATTTGCACTCATCATCTAATTTAATTCATCAATCCTATGGAATAGGGACTAATATTATCTCCCATTTTAACCATTAATGAATTGAAGCACAGAGAAATTAGATAACTTCTTAAAGATTATAAATAAGGAAGTGGGAGAGGCAAGATTCAGACTCACATCTCACTGGCTCTAGAGCCTGCTTTCTTTCTACTTTTCTCTGAATGATCACTGAGACAATAGTGCACAGAATGGATTGCAGGAGAGGGCAAAAGAGGAGGTGAAGCCCTCTTTTAGAGGATAGATCATTATGTTTGAGGTAATTAGAGCCTGAATTGGAACAATAACAATAATTAAGACAGAGGGTAGTTCAAAAAATATTCTTCTCAAATAACTCTTAAAACTGTAATCAGCAAAATGAAAGAGGAAATAAATTTTCATGAATAAGAATAAATAAATCTTTGAAAGGGTTCAATATTTGCATATTTTCCATTAAGACATTTTTAGAGTCATATGAGGATGTATAACTTCTTTCAGGAAAAAAACATACTTTGTAGCTGGAAGAGAGATTCTTTTTTTCTGAAATTCAAAGGCTTGTTATGGAGACAGGTTTAGCACATGGCCAGTCCTTGAGGGCCCCTGTGAAGAATCTGTAGTCTTGACACGGAAAACGATTCACATAATATGAATTTTTAATGAATTGTGTTTCAGAAAATGTTCCTAAGAAATTTTATTCAGTCAAATTACCAGCCATTTCGGTCAATGTGCTGTGAATTAACCAGAAAAATGAGATTTCAATAAATTGTGAGTGATCTCTTTGGTGCCCATTTAGTCAAAGTTGTAAACAGTGAGCAAGAGGCCAAGGAATGAAGCAAAGAATGGCATCTCTTGTATCAGTTTTATACTTCAGGCATTTTGCTATGAGACTTATTAACTTTCATATGTGTCACCAGGATTGACTATTGGGAAAATAGTGGAATAGGTGAAGACTATATTTGCACCCTATTTTTTCCACTAGCCTTTTTGTTCAGCATTCTTCTCAAGAATATGGTATGTTTCCAGACCCTCTGGGTTTCTATTCTTACAAAATAATGTGGTATGAATAGGCCCTTCATATTAAAACAGAAAAAAAGTATTTAGGAAGAGAGCACTACAAACCCAGAATAATAGGTTCTAACTGCCTGCAATTTTAGGCACTGACAAGCAATGGAAGATTTTCCAAATTAATATTCCTCAAATAAGTAATACTTTTTTAAAAAAAAAGTATTAATGAATACTTCACATATTCATCAAAATAATAAATTTGTTACACATTAATAAAAATAACACATTTTCATAAAATATAAGTACTTTACCAAAATAGAAGAGTGGCATTGTTTTACATTTTTGCAAACTCTTAATCTCTGGCTTAACAAAAGGTAGTTGGATTCTTATATCTTGTTTTACATTCAATCTGTTGTAATATGTTGTTTTAGTTGCAATAATGGGAAAAATCTGGCCTCACATGGGTATGTAGATAAAAAAGGGAGGAGTGTTTTAATAGCTTTTTCAGAAAAATGTACAAATTTTTTCTTTCATACCATACCAAAACTAGATAAGCAGTAGCTTTTTACAAGATAATTTCAGTGTGGATTCTGAAAACATACTGATGAATATTTTCTATTCTATTGCAATATGATTCATTGGTCTATCTTGTACTTTTAATGATTCTTTTAAGTGTGTATTATTGATAACAACATGCTTTGGTCTTTTGGAAAATATTGGTTCACTGATTTATGCAAATGTTGACATAGTTTACCACACAGTATCACAAATGCATCACATTTGTTACTATCACTACTAGTCTCATCAGAAAACTAATTAATAAAAAGCTATGAAGTTCATGTTGATGGGTGCAGATTTTTCAAAGTTCTAATTTTAACTTGAAAATTCAGTTTTTATCATTGGCAACAAATACTTGTCATTTGATTTTTTCAAAGTGACAGACTTACTTCAGTCACTTAAAAATGTTTTCCAAATACAAAAATATAAATAACAAGAATTTTCTTTCAAATCTTATTTCAAGTAAAAGTGGTATTCCATGGAAATTATTTCTAATTCACCACAAATCTTATACAAGTATACAGGTACTTTTCCTTGAGACAACCATTAATGTGGAGAAGTACTTTATACATGTTTTCCATTTTTTCACAACTGAATATTAAAAAGATCTTTACTCTGGGTCAATACTCAATAAAATGGTGAAGTAAGAACGTTCAAAACTGCACTTCTGTAAGAAAGGAATGAGAACACTGGAGAAATTATCAAAATAGACTTCTTCAGAATTTTAGAAATTAAAGCCTTGCAACAATTCAGAGAGTGTATACTAGAGAAAAAAATGGCTGAGTATTGGTAAGAACAATGAACTTTGTTGTATTTTAGCTTGATTCCCATCATGCTCTCTCAAACCTTGAAAACCAATATTTTGCTACCAGGGTGAAAACCAGCAATCTGGCAGCCACTGAGAGATTTAGAATTAGGTTGAAAGTCTTCCAAAGCAGCACTCTAAGAGCATTGCCACTATTGGACCATGTCTGAAAATCCCCTGGAAAATGCCATTAAGAGGGCTTCTTTGACCTGACTCAGAGATCTACTGTTCTGAACAGCATTTTTCCCTGAAGACACTTGTCAAAAATAGTATCAGTAATTGTTTAAGATTATGGATGCCTAAAGTGGTAGATAATTGGGGAAGATGTTAACCTAATCAAAATGTTCAAAAAGAAAAGCTAGAGAATAATAAGCACATAAGGGGCTTTGAAAAGCTTTGGCATATTCCTGGAAATATGAAGACTTCACAAATGTGTAAGGCTAGGTACACCCCCAAAGCTGTGCACATGCTCAAGAAAGACTTGAGAAGATTCTAATCTCTCAACCTTGCCTGAACTTAAGGTTGCACAAGGAAGAAGTGAAAGGCAATACAGATTTGAGACTGTTAGGCTGTGTTGAAGGTGCACCACAATATGCACACATATGCTTTTGATAAAGTTAGGGAGACTTATTGATTCTAGGCAATTTCTGTTCAATCATTAAATAGATGATCACTAAGCTAACTGAACAAAGACTTTAGTGGTCACATTAAAGAAAAGAATTACAGAGTTTAAATTAAAAATTTACAGAATAAGTTTTAGAAAGTCACTAAACAAACAATGGTAGCAGTAAACAGAAATTACAGTAAACAGCAACAGAAACAAACTTTGAGAAAGAGCAAAATCCAATTACTAGAATAGCCACATTATATAACTTCAGCTGTTTACAACAAAAAAATGAGAAATTTAAAGAAGCAATAAAGTATGGCACAATCACAGGAGAAAATAAAATAATTGATAGAGACTGTTCCCAAGAAGCCCAGAGAGTAGGGTTACTAAACAGAAATTGAATTAGCTAAGGTGGTACAGTTACATGAACCTGTACTCACAACTACTTGGGAGGCAGAGGCAGCAGAATCCCTTGATTCCAGGAGTTCAAGGGTGCTATATGTTATGATTACACCAGTGAATAGCCACTGTGTTCCAGCCTGGGAAACATAACAAGACCCATCTCTATTCAACAAATAAATAAATATGTTGTTTAAAATATGTTCAAAGAACTAAAGAAAAAACATGTCTAAAAAACTAAAGAAAATAAAAAAGTCTCAGCAAAAACAGAATATCAATAAAGAGATCAACATTTTTTGAAAGAATGGTATAGATATTCTGGAGTTGAAAGTACAACACTAAAACAATGTTTACTATATATACAGAGGAAAACATTAAAGCAGGCAGAAGAAAGAATTAGTAAACATGAAGACAGAATAATTGAGGTTTTCCAATCTAAAAAACAAACAGAAAAATTAAAAAAAAATAAATGAAAAAAACTCTGGGACTTGTGGGGCACCATCAAGCATACCAATAAATGCATAATAGGAGTTCCAGAGGGGAGGAGAGAAAAAGGCAGAAAAAAAAAATCAAAGAAATAGTCAAAGGAATAATAGATGAAAACATTAATCTAAGGAAAATATTAAAATGGTGAAAAACATTAATCTACATATACAAGAAACTTAATAGACTCGACAAGTGATAAATTAAAGAGATCCGCACCTAGATACCACATAATTAAGCTGTTAACATCCAAAACAAACAGAATCTTGAAAGGAATAACTTCTTATCAGAAACCATAGAAGCCAACAGTCAGTGAAGTGGTATATTGAAATAAATTAAGAAAAACAGTCAGCCAATCATTCTATATAAAGCAAAGCTATTTTTCAGAAATGAAGATGAAAAGACATTCCCAGATAAACAAATATTGAGATCATGTTTCTGGCCAATTCACTATACAAGAGATACTAAAGGAATACAGATACTAAAGTAATAAAAACCCACATGAAAAACCCAAAAGTGCCAGTAAATGTAGGTAAACATAAAAAAGATAATATAATAGCATATACCTTCTTCTTCCTTCCCTTAACTTACTTAAAAAATAGTGCATAAAATCAAATGAAAATAATCATATTATTCGGCTGTAACACATAGAAAAGAATTATTTCACAATAATAGCACTAAGAAGGTGAATGGGAGCTCAGATATATTAGAGTAGGAAAATGACCCTGATAGTAATTTTGAAACACAGGAGAAAGTAAAGAGAACCAGAAATTTCAAATGAGAAGGATTTTATTTAAAAATTTATGAATATATACATGTTCTCCTCTCTCATCTCTTTTAAAATATATAAAAACATAATGCAATAATGACAACAATGTAATGCTGGATTTATTACATACATATGCCTAATGGATATAATAATAACACAAAAGAGGAGAAAACACAACTATATAATAGTAACATTCTATATCTCATGGAAATTACTTTTGCATAAGTTTAAGTGGAATCTGAAAAAGTTAGAATATATATATACATATGTATACATATATATATAGAGAGAGAAACAACAAAAAGCCTCAAATATATATATATATATACATACATACATATATATAGTGAAAACTAATTAAAATGATTTTAAAATTACACTAAAAAGCTCCTCACTTACTGAAAAAAAAAAAAATTAAGAAGAAGGTATCCAGCAAGATGGCCAAATAGGAACAGCTCGAGTCTGTAGCTCCCAGCAGGATCAACACAGAAAGTGGGTGATTTCTGCATTTCCAACTGAGGTACCAGGCTCATCTCATTGGGTCTGGTTAGACAGTGGGTACAGCCCATGGAGGGCAAGCCAAAGCAGGGTGGGGCATTGCCTCACCCAGGAAGTGCAAATCATTGGAGAACTCCCTCTCCTAGCCAAGGGAAGCCCTGTGGGACCTTGCCGTGAGGAGCAGTGCATTCCAACCCTGATATTATGCTTTTCTCATGGTCTTCACAAACTGGAGACCATCAGATTCCCTCTGGTGCCTACACAACCAGGGCCCTGGGTTTCAAGTAACAAAACTGGGTGGACATTTGGGCAGAAAATGAAGTAGCTGCAGGAGTTTTGTTTTCTTACCCCAGTGGCACCTGAAACATCAGCAAGACAGAACTCTTCATTCCCCTGGAAACAAGGCTGAACCTAGGGGGCCAAGTGGTCTAGCTCAGTAAATCCCACCCAGATGGAGCCCAGCAAGTTAAGATCCACTGGTAAGAAATTCTCTCTGGCAACATAGCAGTCTGAAGTCCACCTGGGATAATCAAGCTTGGCCGGGGGAGGGACATCTGCCATTACTGAGGCTTGAGTAGGTGGTTTTCTCCTAACAGTGTAAACAAAGCTGCCAGGAAGTTCGAACTGGGCAGAGCCCACCTCAGCTTAGCAAGGCTGTTGTAGCCAGACTGCCTCTTTAGATTCCTCCTCTCTGGGCAGGGCATCTCTTAAAGAAAGGCAGCAGCCAGAGTCAATGGCTTACAGATAAAACTTTCATCTTCCTGAGACAGAGGACTTAGCAGAAGGAGCAGCTGTGGGTGCAGCTTCAACAGACATAAACATTCTTGCCTGCTGGCTCTGAAGAGAACAGTGGGTCTCCCAGTAAAGTGCTCGAGCACTGCTAAAGGACAGGCTGCCTCCTCAAGTGGGTCCCTGAATCCAGTGACAGGCTGCCTCCTCAAGTGGGTCCCTGAATCTCGTGCCTCCTGATGGGGAGACACCTCCCGGTAGAGGTTGACAGACACCTCACAGGAGAGCTACGGCTGACATCTGGTGGATGGCCCTCTGGGACAAAGCTTCCAGAGGAAGAAACAGGCAGCAATCTTTGGTCTGGAGTGGACCTCCAACAAATTCCAGCAGCCCTGCAGCAGAGGGGCCTGACTGTTAGAAGGAAAACTAACAAACATAAAGGAATAGCATCAATATCAACAAAAAGGACATCCACACAGAAACCCCATCTGAGGATCATCAGCATCCAAAACCAATGGTAGATAAATCCACAAAGATTAAAAAAAAAAAAACACACACACACACACAAAAAGACTGAAAATTCCAAAAAACAGGAATCCTCTTCTCCCTCAAAGAATCAAAACTTCTCACCAACAAGGGAACAAAACTGGACAGAGAATGAGTTTGACAAATTGACAGAAGAAGATTTCAGAAGGTGGATAATAATAAACTCTGCTGAGCTAATAGAGCATGTTCTAACCCAATGTAAGGAAGTTAAAAACCATGTAGAAAGGTTAGAGGGATTGCTAACTAGAATAACCAGTTTAGAGAAGAACATAAATGACCTGATGGAACTGAAAAACACAACATAAGAACTTTGTGAAGAATATACAAATATCAATAACCAAATTGATCAAGTGGGAGAAAGGATATCAGAGACTGAAGATCAACTTAATGAAATAAAGTGTGAAGACAAGATTAGAGAAAAAAGAATGAAAAGGAACAAGCAAAGCCTCAAAGAAATATGGGACTATGTGAAAAGAACAAGCCTATGTTTAATTGGTGTACCGGGAAGTGACGGGGCGAATGAAACCAAGTCAGAAAATACTCTTTAGGACATTATCCAGGAGAACTTATAGCACTAAATGCCCACAAAAGAAAGGGGAAAAGAACTAAAATTGACACCCTAACATCATGGTTAAAAAAATTAGAGAAGCAAACAAATTCAAAAGCTAGCAGAAGACAAGAAATAACTAAGATTGGAGTAGAACTGAAGGAGATAGACACCTGAAAAATCCTTCAACAAATCAGTGAATCCCTGAGCTGTTTTTTTTTTTTTTAAAGATCAGCAAAATACACTGCTAGCCAGACTAATAAAGAAGAAATAGAGAAAAATCAAATCGACCTAACAAAAATGATAATGGGGATATCACCACTGATCCTACAAAAATAAACTGCCATCAGGGAATATTATAAACACCTCTATGCAAATAAACTAGAAAGTGTAAAAGAAATGGATAAATTCCTGGAAACATATACCCTCCCAAGAATAAACCAGGAAGAAGTAGAATCGATTAATAGACCAATAACAAGCTATGAAATTGAGGCAGTAATTAATAGCCTACCAAAAAAAAAAAAAAAAGCCCATGACCAGAAGGATTCACAGCAGAATTCTACCATAGGTACAAAGAGGAGCTGGTAGCATTTCTTCTGAATCTATTCCAAACAATACACAAAGAGGGACTCCTCCCTAACTCATTTTATGAGGTCAGCATCATCCTGATACAAAGACCTGGCAGAAACAGACCAAAAAATAAAATTTTAGGCCAATATCCCTGATGAACATAGATACAAAAATTCTCAATAAAACACTGGCAAACCAAATCCAGCAACATATCAAAAAGCTTATCCACCACTATCAATTTGGCTTCATCCCTAGGCTGCAAAGCTGCTTCAACATACACAAATTAATAAATGTAATCCATCACATAAACAGAACCAGTGACAAAAAACACAAGATTATCTCAATAGATGCAGAAAAAGCCTTCAATAAAATTCAACACCCCTTTGTGCTAAAAACTCTCAAGAAACTAGGTATTGATGGAGTATATCTCAAAATAATAAGAGCTATTTATGGCAAACTGGCAGCCAATATCATACTAACTGAGCAAAAGCTGGAAGCATTCCTCTTGAAAACCTTCACAAGACAAGGATGCCTTCTCTCACCACTGCTATTAAACATACTATTGGAAGCTCCAGTCAGGGCACTAAGGCAAGAGAAAGAAATAGAGGGTATTTAAATAGGAAGTCATATTGTCTCTGTTTGCATATGACATGGTTATATATTCAGAAAACCCCATCATCTTAGCCAAAATCTCCTTAAGTTGATAAGTAACTTAAGCAGTCTCAGGATACAAAACCAATGTGCAAAAATCACAAGTATTCCTATACACTAATAATAGGTCAATAGCAAAGACTTGAAACTAACCCAATAGACTGGATAAAGAAAATGTGGCACATATACACCATGGAATACTATGCAGCCATAAAAAAGGATGAGTCCATGTCTTTTGCAGGGATATGGATGAAGCTGGAAGCCATCATTCTCAGCAAACTAACACAGAAACCAAAAACCAAACACCACATGTTCTCACTCATAAGTGGGAACTGAACAATGAGAACACATAGACACACAGAGGGGAACATCACACACCCGGGCCTATTGAGGGGTGGGGGGATAGAGGAGGGATAGCATTAGGAGAAATACCTAATGTAGATGATGGGTTGATGGGTGCAGTAAAGCACCATGACACATGTATACCTATGTAACAAACCTGCACATTCCATGCATGTATCCCAGAACTTGAAGTATAATTTAAAAAAGAAAAAAAAAAAGGTAAAGAGAAACATAAAGGGAAAATGGGACATAATTCAATGCAATCACTATGAAAACACCAATGACATTCTTTACAGAAATAGAACAAAAAAAAATCCTGAAATTCATATGAAACCTCAAAAGACCCCAAAGAGTTAAAATAAAATAATTCTAGGCAAAAAGAGCAAAGCTGAAGGCATTACACTCTCTGTCTGCACAATATATTACAAAGCTATAATAATCAAAATAGCACGGCAGTGGTATAAAAGAGAAATACAGATAAATAAAACCAAATAGAGAACCCAGAAATAAATCCATGCATTTAGAGTTAACTCAGTTTTGACAAAGGTGCCAATAACATACATTGGCAAAACAGTAGTCTATTCAATGAATGGTACTAGGAAAACAGGATATCCATATGCAGAAGAATGACATGAGACCCCTATCTTGCCATATACAAAAATCAAATCAAAATAGACAACCAAATTAAACCTAAGACCTGAAACTATTAAACTACTAGAAAAAAAAGGTGGAAAAACTCTCCAAAAAACTTTCTAGGACAATGATCTGAGCAAAGATTTCTTCAGTAAGAACTAAAAAGCACAGGCAACCAAAGCAAAAATGCATAAATGGGATTATATCAAGCTAAAAAGCTTCTGCTCAGCAATGGAAACAATCAGCAAAGTGAAGAGACAACACAGAGAATCAGAGAAAGTATTTACCAACTACCTATCTAACAATAAAAATATATAAGAAGCTCAAACAACTCAATAGGAGAAAAAACACAAAAATAATCAGATTTTTAAATGGGCTAAAGACCTGAGTAGACATTTTTCAAAAGAAGACATACACATGGTAAACAGGTATATGAGAAAATGAACATCACTAATTGTCAGAGAAATGCAAATCAAAACTACACTATCATCTCATCCCACTTAAAATTACCTTCATCCAAAAGACAGCCAAATAAAATGCTGTCCAGGACGTGGAGAAAGAGGATTGTTCATACTCTGTTGGTGGAAATGTAAATTATTACAGCCACAATGGAAAACAGTAGAAAGTCCTTCAAAAACTAAAAATAGAACTATCACTTTATGCAACAATCCCACTGCTGGGTATATGTCTAAAAGAAAGGAAACAAGTATATGAAAGATATGTGCACTCCCATGTTTATTGCAGCACTATGCATAATAGCCAAGATATGGAATCAACCTAAATGTCCAACAACAGATGAATGGGAGGGGAGGGCAAGGTGGCCAACCAGACACAACCAGATGGAACCGATCCCACAGAGGGACCCAGACAACTGGCATGTTGCTAACAGATCTTCAGAGAGAAGGCACTGAGAGTGGACAGATGGAAGATACAGAAGTTGGGTTGAAGGGGGAGAAAGTTGGGAAGTCCACACAGGGCAATAATACATCTAGACTCATAGCTGCCCACCCCACCAGGACTCCAAGAGAGCCAATGAGTTGAACTGAAAAGAAGCAACCCGCTCTAGCCACAAGCTTCAGAACCCCTCACCATGGACACTCTAGTTGGCAGGGAGAGCTGCTTAGAGAAGTGGTGGAGCAGCAAGCCAGCTGATGTGCAGCAGCACAGAAGGTTTAGTGTGGGAGCAACTGTAGCTGAGTACAGCCAGGGATGACCATCCCCCTAAGCTCAAGTTGCTCCCATAGGAGACTTTAGCCCTTTGAGAACTGTCATCCTAAATTGTGAAGAGCAGTCTTGTCAGTCAGGCGGGGCCAGTCTGACCTGAGCACCCATTGGTCTGCTGGCCTCTCTCAGGGCCCCAGCCTACCCACCTGCTTGCAGGGCAGCCTGGGGTGCCCTGGGGACCACACCATAGCTCCTGCAATGGCAGACCATGACTGAAAGGTGGAGAGTCTCTAAGGCCAAGCACCAGACCAAATGCTCCCTCTCCTTACTGCAGCCTTCCCCGGACCCACTAGAAATCTCATTACTGGGTATATACCCAAAGGAATATAAAGTATTCTATTATAAAGACAAATGCACACGTGTGTTCATTGCATCACTGTTCACAATGGCAAAGATAGGGACTCAACCTAAATACTCGTCAATGATAGACTGGATTTTAAAAAATGTGGTACATATACAGTGTGGAATACTATAAAGCCATAAAAAAGAATGAGATCATGTCATTTGCAGAACATGGATGGAGCTGAAGGCTGTTATCCTTAGCAAATTAATGCAGGAACAGAAAACTAAATACTGCATTTTCTCACATATGAGTGGAGCTAAATAATGAGAATACATGGACCCATAGAAGGAAACAACACACACTGGGGCCTACTGGAGGATGAAGGCTGGGAGGAGGGAGAGGATCAGAAAAAAATAACTAATGGCTACTAGGCTTAATATTTGAGTGACAAAATAATCTGTGAAAAAAAAAGACACAAGTTTACCCGTATAACAAACCTGTGCATGTACCATTTACTTAAAAGTTAAATATTTAAAAAAGATAGAAAAAGAAGAAATAATACCAAAATAAATAAAATTAGGCCCTTTAAAAAGGGCCAAATAGCAAATATTTTCAGCTTTGTAAATCACAGTTCTGTCACAACTCCTCAGCTCTGTCATTGTAGCACCAAAGTAGCCATAGACAGTATCTAAATATATGCATGTGGCTATGTTCCAAAATTATTTATGGACACTGAAATTTGCATTTCATGACATTTTCATTATTTAGCTTAGCTACTCAAACATTCTCCCAATTGTTTACATTGCTATATATATGTCCTACCCAGAGCTATGAGCTTCATTTACTTTAAGTGCAGCTTAATCATGTCCTTTTTCCTGATCAGAAGCCTTCAATAATTCACCACTGTGCACCAGTTCTTTGTTAAACACTTTTATTTGTACTTTAAAAGCCCTATGGTTTCACTCTACTTTTCTTTTTTTTAATTTTTTAATTTTTATTTTGATTTTTTTTTATTATGCTTAAAGTTATGGTGTACATGTGCAGATCATGCAGGATTATTACATGGGTATACACATGTCATGGTGGTTTGCTGCATCTATTCCCCCATCATCTACATTAGATATTTCTCCTAATGTTATACCTCCCCAATTCCCCCACCCTCTATGGTCCCTTCCCCTAGCTCCTCCATCCCCCAGCAGGCCCTGGGGTGTGATGTTTCCCTCCCTGTGTCCATGTGTTGTATTTTCTATCCTAATTCTGTACATATTACTAGTGGTACCTTGTATCTCAAGAAAACTAGATGATCACTATTTCATAAACACATTAAACTTTATTTCCAAGCTTCAGTATGAGTTATCTTCCTGAAGTCTTCTGTCATTTAAAATCCTACCCATCTTTCTGTTGAGACTCTGTCAAAACTACCCCTCTTACACAACACTCTCTCTATGTCCTTTTATTTACCTTACTGGATAGGAAATTTCCATTTTCTGAACCTCCAGAACATTTAGGCATTTATACTCTGTTTGGCATCTTAGTTCTATGTGTATCTGTCTTATCTATTATGCCCCCTCCCCCCCCCAACAAACAGCAAGCTCCTGTCATATATATGATAGGTGCTCAGTAATTTTATTGAATGGATCAAATTTAGTAGCTATCAAGTTAGAATCAATATATGTATGGCATGGGGAATCTTCTCTTTTTACTTCATAATTAGTGATGAAGATGCAAATATAAAATGTCTGTGAGTCTTTGCCTGTAGCAAGAGTATTTTATTTGTAAAGCCAAAGTAAAATACTGATGTATATTTTTGTAATGACTCCAAATTTAAAGAACACTTTTGGTGTGAACTTAATGTTTTGAGCCCCTAAAGTATTTTTAAATTCTATTATATTTTCCTTTTATAGTCAAAGCATCTTGTCTGTTTTTTACACTTATAAGGCAATTGCAATGCCTCTATTCACCAGAGCTTCCTTCTATCTGTCTAGGGGAAAGCACAATAGATAAATGAGCTGGCTTTCAGTTCCAACTCTGCTGTAAAAATACAAATAATAACCCTTGCCTCAGAAGACTTCTGCAAAAATCAAGTGCAAAAATACATGTGAAATAAGTGGCTTTGAAAGATAACAAAACAAGATACTGAAGCCAGTATAGCTAGACGCTTCATTGATCTTCAATAAAACTATTACATCATTATAACTTATTTAAAACTGTGCTTAGATTAAGTCATATAAAACATAGATTACAGAACAGTTGATGTGATAAAGTCATCTTAGCAAACAAAAGATGAACAAGAATAAACAATTCAAATGCTAAATGATTAACCTTCCAAAAAAATCATCTGGCTTGTAAACCTGGATCCAGCTTTATTCCAAGTGTTTTCCCTAGCTCTTTGCATTTCAGCCTAATTATATTTTGAAGTATACAGAAACAGGAAGCCAGTAATGCTTTTGCTGAGGTCATCCTTGGTCCTTTTTCTTGATCAGATCTCTTGCAGCTGTGGAGTAACTTATGCCAGATTCTCATGGGGAAAAACTACTTACTAATTCAAAAAGTTACCCTGGAGTCTGGCAGCTTTACCTTTTTTTACAATAATTAAATAAGTTATCTCATCACACTGATTTGAAAGACATTTGATGCACAAAATGTAGAAAATTTCAAATTTATTCAGAATCCCTGAAAGTCTCTGAGACCACAAGAATGCTATCACTTCAAGTTGGTTGTATGCATGAGTTTTGTCAAGGTACCAAAATGTTATTCAAGGTTGCCAATGTTTTAAAGCAAATATTTCAAATATATGTTGTCTAGATTCCAGAATGAAAGTTTGTCTAGTCATGTTCTTAATAAAGGATTATCACTGCTTGCTGTCATCCAAAGTCTTCTACTGGCAGGGTCACCCCACACTGGGTGCCACTGTGGGGGTCACCACTTGAAGGGTTCTGTCCTGCAGACCCTGACTCAGTGAAAGATGAATAAAGTACACTGATACACAGATGTTACGCTTTGTCAGTTCGACTGTGTGTCCCTGGCCACTTACAGACTTTCTGAAGAGTGCTGAAAACAGTTGTGATCACTGACCCCCACAAGCTGGCCTCCCTGGCCTTTATTGAACACACATTAAACGACAAAAACTCTGAGTCAACACCACTAGAGGTTAAAGATTAAAGGACAGGTTCTGAAGTCTAAAGCAAATACTATTAGTAGGTAATATCCCTTGTGGACCTCCCCCAATAGAGGGCCATCCAGAATGATCAAAGGTTAATTTTATAGGCCCACATGAGTAAACAAGCTAGCTAGGTAAACTACTCACATTCCTGTGTATTTGCACCCTAATCTCTTTGGCTTCTGCGAAGAGACTCTGGCTGCCTTCAACCAAGAACTATAGAAAAAACTTTTAGGCCTTCCAAAAGAGTTTGAGACTATATTCTATAACTTCATCTAATATTTTTCCTTTAATATTTTTGCCACCACCCTGACTGAACTCCCACATTCTACAAAATTCTATTTTCACTCCAAGAAAAATTGGTGAATTTAATGAAAATTTTTTAAAATAAGCAAAATAGCAGATCACCAAAGATTATATTTTGAATATACAACATTGATAAGAATGTGGGGAATCAGCTAGTCTCAGACAATGTTTTGAAGGACAATTTGGCAAGTTCTAGAAATATTTTAAATGTATATGCACATCGATCCAACAATTTTACTTTTATAAAAGTTTCACTCAAGTCTTTATGAATTCAGGAATAAGCAGATACTCAACAAGATAGTCTTTCATTGTTATAAAACTATTCTGATAGACTTACTGCCACCTTAAATTATGGCAGTATGTAAATTAATAAAACTCTAATTCACTAAAACTATTGATAAAGCACTAGCAACTATATAGCCCTTTATAGCTTTTAAAACCTAGGAACAATCTAATTCTATGTAAAGAGTAGTTAGAAATTGCCTCACTTTTTCTTTTATTTATTTTGTTTTACCCCCTGATGATGAAATGAATACCCATGAAGTTGTAACTTTTTCAAGATCACATAGTGAATGTCATGAAAGACATAGGTACTACTAGAGGAGGGAGAAAAGGAGGAGGGCAAAGGTTGAACAACCTCAGCATTATATAATTTACTCATGTAACAAACTTGTGCATGAACCCCCATAAGCTAAAATAAAAGTTGAAATTATTTAAATAAGAAGTCAAGAGTTGATCTGCTTTTAGAATTGGTAGGGAAAAAACCTCTCACATACACATGTGCAACCAAAATGTGTATAAATTAATTGCTATGCACAATAACTCTTGTTATTTGTGTGAGAAAAGAGAAGTATTTGTACAGAAGACTCAAAGGGAAATAAGTAATAAGGCTTTAGGGTTATGTAAGCCTTAGAGAAGAAAAACAGGCCATGAACAATACACCATGGAATTTGGCTTAGAATTTTCTATTTCCCATAGCAGTTGTTATACTCTCACGTGATGATATGGTTGGCTGTGTCCCCACCTAAACCTCATCTTTATAGAAACTCCCACAATTTCAACATGTCATAGGAGGGACCCAGTGGAAGGTGATTTAATCATGGGGGGTAAGTCTTTCTCATGCTTTTTTTGTGATAGTGAATAAATCTTATGAACGTTGATGGTTTTATAAAGAGGAGTTCCCCTGCACATGCTCTCTCTGTGCCTGCTGCTATCCATGTAAGCCGTGACTTTCTGCTCCTTGCCTTCCACCATGATTATGAAGCCTCCTCAGCCACGTGGAACTGTAAGTCTAATAAATCTCTTTCTTTTGTAAATTGCCAAGTCTCGAATATGTCTTTATCATCAGTATTAAAACAGATGAATGCAGCAAATTGGAACTAGTAGAGTGCTGCTGTAGATACCTGAAAATGTAGAAACAACTTTGGAACTGGGTAACAGGCAGAGGTTGGATCAGTTTGGAGGGCTCAGAAGAAGACAGGAAAATGTGGAAGTGATTTGAACTTCCTAGAGACTTGTTGAATGGCTTTTCCCAAAATGCTGATAGTGACAAGGACAATAAATCCCAGGGTGAGGTGATCTCAGATGGAGATGAGGAACTTGCTGGGAACTGGAGCAAAGGTGACCTTTGTTATGTTTTAGCAGAGACTGGTGGCATTTTGCCACTCCCTAGAGATTTGTGGAATTTTAAACTTGAAAGAGATGATTTAGGGTATCTGGTAAAAGAAATTGCTAAGCAGCAATGCATTCAAAAGATGAATTGGGTGCTTTGAAAGCTATTCAGTTTTATAAGGAAAGCAGAGCATAAAAGTTTGGAGAATTTGCAGCATGGAAATGCTGTAGAAAAGAAAATTTTATTTTCTGAGGAGAAATTCAATTCCACTACAGAAAATTGCATAAGTAACAAGGATTTGAATGTTAATCCCCAAGACAATGGGGAAAATGTCACCGGGGCATGTCAGAGGTCTTCACAGCAGGCCCTCCCATCACAGGCCTGGAGGTCTAGAAGGAAAAAGTGGCTTAGTTGGCTGGGCCACATGTCCTCATGCTGTGTGCAGCCTAGGTACTTGGTGCCCTGCATCCCATCCCCTCCAGCCATGGGTGAAAGGAGTCAAAATGGAACTCAGCCTGTGGATTCAGAAGGTGTAAACTCTAAGCCTTGACACTTTCCAAATGTTGTTGAGCCTGCAGATGCACAGAAGTCAAGAATTGAGGTTTGTAAACCTCTGCCTAGATTTCAGAATATGTATGGAAACACCTAGATACCCAGGCAAAAGTCTGCTGCAAGGGTGGGGCCTTCATGGAGAACCTCTAATAGGGCAGTCCCAAAGGGAAATGTGGGGTAAGAGCTCTCACACAGAGTCCCTACTGGGGCACCACCTAGTGGAGCTGTAAGAAGAGGGCAACCATTCTCCAGACCCAGAATCACAGAGCCACTGGCAGCTTTCACCATGCATCTGGAAAAGCCATAGACACTCAATGTTAGCCCGTGAAAGCAGCCAGGAAGGAGGCTGTACTCTGCAAAGTCACAGGGATGGAGCTGCCTAAGGGTGTGGGAGTCTACCTCTTGAATCAGTGTGACCTGAATGTGAGACATGGAATCAAAGGAGATCATTTTGGAGCTTTAAGATTTGAATGCACCACTGGAGTTTGAACTTGCATGGAGCCTGTAGCTCCTTTGTTTTGGCCAATTTTTCACATTTGAAATGGCTGTATTTACCCAATGCCTGCACCCGTCTTTTATCTAGGAGGTAACCAACTTGCTTTTGATTTTACAGGCTCATAGGCAGAAGGGACTTTCCTTGTCTTGGATGAAATTTTTGACTTTGGACGTTTGAATGAATGCTGAAATGAGTTAAGACTTTGGGGGACTGTTGGGAAAGCACTGTTGGTTTTTAAATGTGAGGACATGAGATTTGGGAGGGGCCAGGGATGGAATGATATGGTTTGGCTATGTCACCACCCAAATCTCATCTTGATAGTAACTCCCACAATTTCCGTGTGTTGTGGGGGGGTCCAAGTGGGAGGTGATTTAATCATGGGGGCAGGTCTTCCTCATATTAGTCTCATGATAGTGAATAAGTCTCAGGAGATGTGATGATTTTATAAAGAGGAGTTTTCTTGCACATGCTCTCTCTTTTTGCCTGCTTCCATCTTTGCAAGACATGACTTGTTTCTCCTTGCCTTCCACCATAATTTTGAAGCCTCCTCAGCAATGTGGAACTGTAAGTTCAATAAACCTCTTTTTTTTTGTAAGTTGCCCAGTCTCAGATACATCTTTATCAGCAGCATGAAAATGAATTAATTCACATGATGTCTGGTAGGCTTTGGTGATGACGCCTGTATTCACATGCATGGAGTAGTTCCAAGTAGATAGCTCATGGTGTTTGTAGTACGGATTAAATGGGACAATAATTTCTCCTATATTATCTGGATCTTCCCATTACAAATAACATTCCTGTTATTTCCTTTTTTTTTTTCTTTTTTTTATTGCATTTTAGGTTTTGGGGTACATGTGATGAACATGCAAGATTGTTGCATAGGTACACACATGGCAGTGTGCTTTGCTGCCTTCCGTCCCCTCACCAGTATCTGTCATCTCTCCCCATGCTATTTCTTCCCACCTCCACTCCCCCCCGCCCCTCCCCCATTTCCCTCCAACAGACCCCAGTGTGTAGCGCTCCCCTCCCTGTGTCCATGTGTTCTCATTGTTCAACACCCGCCTATGAGCGAGAATATACGGTGTTTGATTTTCTGCTCTTGTGTCAGTTTGCTGAGAATGATGGTTTCCAGGTTCATCCATGTCCCTACAAAGGACGTGAACTCATCGTTTTTGATGGCTGCGTAATATTCCATGGTGTATATGTACCACATTTTCCCTATCCAGTCTATCATCGTTGGGCATTTGGGTTGGTTCCAGGTCTTTGCTATTATAAACAGTGCTGCAATGAACATTCGTGTGCACGTGTCCTTGTAGTAGAATGATTTATAATCCTTTGGATATATACCCAGTAATGGGATTGCTGGGTCAAATGGGATTTCTATTTTCAGGTCCTTGAGGAATCGCCACACAGTCTTCCACAATGGTTGAATTAATTTACATTCCCACCAACAGTGTAAAAGTGTTCCTATTTCTCCACATCCTCTCCAGCATCTGTTGTTTCCCGATTTTTTAATGATCGCCATTCTAACTGGTGTGAGATGGTATCTCAATGTGGTTTTGATTTGCATTTCTCTGATGACCAGTGATGATGAGCATTTTTTCATATGTTTGTTGGCCTCCTGTATGTCTTCTTTTGTAAAGTATCTGTTCATATCCTTCGCCCATTTTTGAATGGGCTTGTTTGTTTTTTTTCTTGTAGATCTGCTTTAGTTCTTTGTAAATTCTGGATATCAGCCCCTTGTCAGATGGGTAGCCTGCAAAAATTTTTTCCCATTCTGTTGGTTGCCGATTCACTCTACTGACTGTTTCTTTTGCCGTGCAGAAGCTGTGGATTTTGATTAGGTCCCATTTGTCTATTTTGGCTTTTGTTGCCATTGCTTTTGGCGTTTTGGTCATGAAGTCCTTGCCTACACCTATGTCCTGAATGGTTTTGCCTAGATTTTCTTCTAAGGTTTTTATGGTATTAGGTCTGATGTTTAAGTCTTTAATCCATCTGGAGTTAATTTTGGTGTAAGGTGTCAGGAAGGGGTCCTGTTTCTGCTTTCTGCACATGGCTAGCCAGTTTTCCCAACACCATTTATTAAACAGGGAGTCCTTTCCCCATTGCTTGTTTTTGTCAGGTTTGTCGAAGATCAGATGGTTGTGGGTATGTTGTATTTCCTCTGAGGCCTCTGTTCTGTTCCATTGGTCTATATCTCTGTTTTGGTACCAGTACCATGCTGTTTTGATTACTGTAGCCTTGTAGTATAGTTTGAAGTCCGGTAGTGTGATGCCTCCTGCTTTGTTCTTTTTGCTTAGAATTGACTTGGCTATGCGGGCTCTCTTTTGGTTCCATATGAAGTTTAAGGTGTTTTTTTCCAGTTCCGTGAAGAAGGTCATTGGCAGCTTGATGGGAATAGCGTTGAATCTGTAAATTGCTTTGGGCAGTATGGCCATTTTCACGATGTTGATTCTTCCTAACCATGAACATGGAGTGTTTCTCCGTCTGTTTGTATCCTCTCTTATTTCGTTGAGCAATGGCTTGTAGTTCTCCTTGAAGAGGTCCTTTACGTTCCTTGTTAGTTGTATTCCTAGGTACTTTATTCTCTTTGTAGCAATAGTGAATGGCAGTTCATTCTTGATTTGGCTCTCTTGAAGTCTATTACTGGTGTATAGGAATGCTTGTGATTTTTGCACGTTGATTTTGTATCCTGAGACTTTGCTGAAGTTGTTTATCAGTTTCAGGAGATTTTGGGCTGAGATGATGGGGTCTTCCAGATATACAATCATGTCATCTGCAAATAGAGACAATTTGATTTCCTCCTTTCCAATTTGGATACCCTTTATTTCTTTTTCTTGCCTGATTGCTCTGGCTAGAACTTCCAGTACTATATTGAATAGGAGTGGTGAGAGAGGGCATCCTTGTCTAGTGCCAGATTTCAAAGGGAATGCTTCCAGTTTTTGCCCATTCAGTATGATATTGGCTGTTGGTTTGTTGTAAATAGCTTTTATTGTTTTGAGATACGTTCCGTCAATACCTAGTTTATTGAGGGTTTTTAGCATAAAGGGTTGTTGAATTTTGTCAAAAGCCTTCTCTGCATCAATCGAGATAATCACATGGTTTTTGTCTTTGGTTCTGTTTATGTGGTGAATTACGTTTATGGACTTGCGTATGTTGAACCAGCCTTGCATCCCCGGGATGAATCCTACTTGATCATGGTGGATGAGCTTTTTGATATGCTGTTGCAATCGGTTTGCCAGTATTTTATTGAAGATTTTTGCATCTATGTTCATCATGGATATTGGCCTGAAATTTTCTTTTCTTGTTGAGTCTCTGCCAGGTTTTGGTGTCAGGATGATGTTTGTCTCGTAAAATGATTTGGGAAGGATTCCCTCTTTTGGGATTGTCTGGAATAGTTTCAGAAGGAATGGTAGCAGCTCCTCCTTGTATGTCTGGTAGAATTCAGCTGCGAACCCATCTGGACCTGGGCTTTTTCTGGGTGGTAGGCTCTTTATTGCTGCCTTGACTTCAGACCATGTTATTGGTCTATTCAGGGTTTTGGCTTCCTCCAGGTTTAGGCTTGGGAGGATGCAGGTGTCCAGGAATTTATCCATTTCTTCCAGGTTTACTAGTTTATGTGCATAGAGTTATTTGTAATAATCTCTGATGATGGTTTGGGTTTCTGTGGAATCTGGGGTGATATCCCCTTTATCGTTTTTTATTGCATCAATTTGGTTATTCTCTCTTTTCTTTTTATTAATCTGGCTAGTGGTCTGTCTATTTTGTTGATCTTTTCAAAAAATCAGCTCCTGGATTTATTGATTTTTTGAAGAGTTTTTTGTGTCTCTATTTCCTTCAGTTCTGCTCTGATCTTAGTTATTTCCTGTCTTCTGCTAGGTTTTGAGTTTTTTTGATCTTGGTCCTCTAGCTCTTTCAATTTTGATGATAGGGTGTCAATTTTCGATCTCTCCTTTCTTCTCATGTGGGCACTCATTGCTATATATTTTCCTCTAGAGACTGCTTTAAATGTGTCCCAGAGATTCTGGTATGTTGTGTCTTCGTTCACATTGGTTTCGAAGAACATCTTTATTTCTGCCTTCATTTCATTGTTTATCCAGTCAACATTCAAGAGCAAGTTGTTCAGTTTCCATGAAGCTGTGCGGTTCTGAGTTAGTTTCTGCATTCTGAGTTCTAACTCGATTGCACTGTGGTCTGAGAGGCTGTTTGTTATGATTTCTGTTCTTTTGCATTTGCTGAGGAGTGATTTATTGCCAATTATGTGGTCAATTTTAGAGTAGGTGTGATTTGGTGCTGAGAAGAATGTATATTCTGTGGATTTGGGGTGGAGAGTTCTGTAAATGTCTATTAGGTTTGCTTGTTCCAGGTCTGTATTCAGGTCCTGGATATCCTTGTTGATTTTCTGTCTGGTTGATCTGTCTAATATTGACAATGGGGTGTTAAAGTCTCCCACTATTATTGTGTGGGAGTCTAAGTCTCTTTGTAAGTCATTAAGAACTTGCCTTATGTATCTGGGTGCTCCTGTATTGGGTGCGTATATATTTAGAATCATTAGCTCTTCTTGTTGCAGTGATCCTTTTACCATTATGTAATGTCCTTCTTTGTCTCTTTTGATCTTTGTTGCTTTAAAGTCTATTTTATCAGAGATGAGAATTGCAACTCCTGCCTTTTTTTGCTCTGCATTTGCTTGGTAGATCTTCCTCCATCCCTTTATTTTGAGCCTTTGTGTATCCTTGCATGTAAGATGGGTTTCCTGGATACAGCACACTGATGGGTTTTGGCTTTTTATCCAATTTGCCAGTCTGTGTCTTTTGATTGGGGCATTTAGTCCATTGACATTTAGGGATAGTATTGTTATGTGTGAATTTGATACTGTCGTTTTGATGCTACCTGGCTGTTTTGTTGGTTAGTTGATGCAGATTCTTGATTGTGTTGATGCTCTTTTACCATTTGGTGTGTTTTTGGAGTGGCTGGTACTGGTTGTTCCTTTATATGTGTAGAGCCTCTTTCAGGAGTTCTTGTAGAGCAGGTTTGGTGGTGATGAAATCTCTGAGTGCTTGCTTGTTCACAAAGGATTTTATTTTTCCTTCACTTATGAAGCTTAGTTTGGCTGGATAGGAGATTCTGGGTTGAAAGTTCTTTTCTTTGAGGATGTTGAATATTGGCCCCCAATCTCTTCTGGCTTGTAGGGTTTCTGCTGAGAGATCTGCTGTGAGTCTAATGGGCTTCCCTTTGTGGGTAACCCGACCTTTCTCTCTGGCTGCCCTTAGCATTTTCTCTTTCATTTCAACCCTGGTGAATCTGACGATTATGTGCCTTGGGGTTGCTCTTCTTGAGGAATATCTTTGTGGTGTTCTCTGTATTTCCTGGATTTGAATATTGGTCTGCCTTGCTAGGTTGGGGAAGTTTTCCTGGATAATATCCTGAAGAGTATTTTCCAGCTTGGATTCATTCTCTTCATCACATTCAGGTACACCTATCAGACGTAGATTAGGTCTTTTCACATAGTCCCACATTTCTTGAAGATTTTGTTCATTCCTTTTTGCACTTTTTTCTCTGTTCTTGCCTTCTCTTTTTATTTCATTGAGTTGATCTTCGACCTCTGATATCCTTTCTTCTGCTTGGTCAATTCGGCTGTTGAAGCTTGTGCATGCTTCACGATGTTCTCGTGTTGCGTTTTTCAGCTCCATCAATTCACTTATACTCCTCTCTATGCTGTCCATTCTCGTCAGCAGTTCGTCCAATCTTTTTTCAAGGTTCCTATTTTCTCTGCTTTGGGTTAGAACATGTTCTTTTAGCTCATTGTAGTTTCTTACTACCCACCTTCTGAAGTCTGATTCTGTCATTTCATCACCCTCCTTCTCCATCCAGTCTGGTTCCCTTGCTGGTGAGGAGTTTTGATCCCTTTTAGGAGGAGAGGTGTTCTGGTTTCGGGAGTTTTCATCCTTTTTGCGCTGGTTTCTTCCCATTTTTGTGGGTTTATCCACCTGTTGTCTGTCTCTGTCCCAGGGAGTTGGAGATTTATGAGTTTCCGTTGCACTCCTGCCTTTTTTGATTTTTCTTTCAGGTCAGACCCGCCCAGCTAGCTGAAAGCCTAGCCCCTGCCTGCCCGCAGGGGCTTTGCTGAGCTGCTATGGGCTCCGCCCAGCTGCCCTGAGCTCTTCCCTGTAGTCCTTTTTAAATGGGCGTAGTTAGAACTCTCTCGGCAATAGTGGCCCCGCCTCTGTTATGGCGGACTCTCTCTGTTGTGGCAGGTTGCCTCGGCAACGGCGGGTTGCCTCGGCAACGGCAGCCTGCCTCAGTAGGGGTGGAGAGTCTCAGTAATGGCAGAAGCCCCTCCCCCACCGAGCCGGACTGTCCCGGTTCAGCTGTGCTTGGTTTGAAGGGCTCAACCCAGAGGGTTTCCAATTACTGTTTTTGTTTTGGTTGTTGTTGGGGGTGGAGGGGTGGGACCAACCGAGCCTGATCACCTGGCTCCCTGACTCAGAGTCTTTTCTTTTAAGTTGAATGACCTGGCGTTCTGGTCGCTTGTTGAAAAGGCGCCGGGATCTCCCGTGCTGCGACTCCCGGAGTCGGCTCGAACTGCGGCGCCGGCTCCTGGCGGATTTTTTGCCTAGGAATCTCCTGGCCTGACTTGCTATTTCAGATGAATGGGCAGCTCTGCCGTCTCAGGGCTCTGCTCGCCAGCTAAGAGGGCTCCCAGACCAGTGGCTTTTGTATGGAGAACTGCAGCAACAGGGCGTGGTCACAGCAGCCGCGCGGGTGGAATCAGCCCCACGGGGGCCAAAACAGCCGCACCGGCTGGGACTGCGACGCTGGCGACCCCTCTGCCTGGGTATCTCCTGGTCTGTGGGCAATAAGAGTTCGTCTGGAAATGCGGCGTCCACTCACCCTCTGCACTTTCACTGGGAGCTGAAGTCCTGAGCTGTTCTTAGGCGGCCATCTTTCCAGCATCTCCCATTCCTGTTATTTCTATGGAGACTCATCTAAACTCTGCCAGGCCATGGAGACTCACCTTAAGAAAACAATAATGTTCTGAAATCATTGCATTTTTCTGTTTTAAATTTTTTTCAGCTTTATTAGAGTATAATTTGCAATTAAAACTTATATATGTTTAAGTTGTATTACTTGATAATTTGATATATCTATGAACTGTGAAATAATCACCAGTTTTTGAATTTAACGTATATAGATTCATGTAACCACCACCATATTAAGGATACAGAGCAGTTCTATCACTTCCCAGAACTCCCATGTTGGTATGTGTTTATACTCACCTCCCTATGAGAATCACTGATCTGTTCTCCAACACTATAGTCTTGGCTTTTCAAGAATGTAATATAGATAAAACCACAAAGAAGAAAATCTTTTGATAGTGGCTTCTTTCACCTAGTATAAGTTTTTGAGATTTATACAAGTTGTTGCATGAAGTTCAAGTAGCTTGTTTCTTTTTATATTTTTATTTTTTCTTCCAATTTTTATTTTTTAATTTTTTATTTTTTTTATTTCCATAGGCTATAGGGGTGCAGGTGGTGTTTGTTTACATTGGTAAATCCTTTAGTTGTAATTTGTGAGATTTTGGTACACCCATCACCCAAGCAGTATACACTGCACCCTATTTGTAGTCTTTTATTTATCATCCCCTTCCCAACCTTTCCCCCAGAGTCCCCAGAGACCACTATGGTCATTTTTATACCTTTGCAACCTCATAGCTTAGCTCCAACTCATGAGATAGAACATAAAAAGTTTGATTTTCTATTCTTGAGTTACTTTACTTAGAATAATAGTCTCCAATCTTATCTAGGTTGCTGTGAATGCCATTGATTCATTCCTTTTTATGGTTGAGTAGTATTCCATCGTATATATAGATGATAGATAGATAGATAGATAGATAGATAGATAGATAGATAGAGATAGAGATATGATATCCATATCACAGTTTGTTCATCCAGTCATTGATTGATGGGCATGTGATTTGGTTTCACGTTTTTGTAATCACAAATTGTGCTGCTATAAACGTGTGTACAAGTATCTTTTTTGTATAATAACGTATTTTCCTCTGGGTAGATACCCAGTAGTAGGATGGCTGGATTAAACTCTACTTCTACTTTTAGTTCTTTTAAGAATCTTCATACTGTCTTCCACAGTGGTTGTACTAGTTTACACTACTAACAGCAATGTAGAAGTGTTCCCTGTTTACCACATCCATGCCAACATCTACTATTTTTTGATGTATTGATTATTAATATTCTTGCAGGAGTAAGGTAGTATTGTGTTGTGGTCTTGATTTGCATTTCCATGATCATTAGTGATATTGAGCATTTTTAAATGTTTGTTGGACATTTGTATATTTTTTTTTGAGAATTGCCTATTCATGCCCTTATCCCACTTTTTGATGGGATTGTTAATAATTTTCCAGGTGATTTGTTTGAGTTCATTGTAGATTCTGGATATTAGTCTTTTATCAGATGTATAGACTGTGAAGACTTTCTCCCACTCTGTAGGTTGTCTGTTTACTCTGCTGACTCCTCCTTTTGCCGTGCAAAAGCTCTTTAGTTTAATTAAGTCCCAGCTATTTATCTTTGCTTTTATTGCATTTGATTTTGTGTCCTTGGTCATGAAATCCGTGGTGGGGCCAATGTCTAGAAGGGTTTTTCCAATGTTATCTTCTAGAATTTTTTTTTTTTTAATTATACTTTAGGTTCTGGGGTACATGTGTAGATCAAGCAGGATTGTTACACAGGTGTATGCATGCCATGGTGATTTGCTGCATCCATCCCCCCATCACCTACATTAGGTATTTATCCTAATGCTATCCCTTCCCAATCCCCTTACCCCCTGCTACCCCTCCTCTAGCCCCCCTGCCCCCACCAGGCCTTGGTGTGTGATGTCCCTCACTCCATGTCCATGTGTTCTCATTGTTCAACACTCACTTATGAGTGAGAACATGTGGTGTTTGGTTATCTGTTCCTGTGTCAGTTTGCTGAGATTGATGGTTTCCAGCTTCATCCATGTCTCTGCAAAAAACATGAGCTCATCCTTTTTATGCCTGTATAGTATTCCGTGGTTTATATGTGCCACATTTTCTTTACCCAGTCTATAATTGATGGGCATTTGGGTTGGTTCCAGGTCTTTGCTATTGTAAACAGTACAGCAATGAACATACGTGTGCATGTGTCTTTATAATAGAACGATTTATAATCCTTTGTGTATATACTCAGTAATGGGATTGCTAAGTCAAATGGTATTTCTATTTCTAGATCCTTGAGAAATCACCACACTGCCTTCCACATGGTTGAACTAATTTATTCTCCCACCAACAGTGTAAAAGCGTTTCTATTTCTCCACATCCTCTCCAGCATCTGTTGTCTCCTGATTTTTTAATGATCGCCATTCTAACTGGCATGAGATGGTATCTCAGTGTGGTTTTAATTTGCATTTCTCTAATGACCAGTGATAATGAGCATTTTTTCATATGTTTGTTGACATCATATATGTCTTCTTTTGAAAAGTGTCTGTTCATATCTTTGCCCACTTTTGATTTTTTTTTTCTTGTAAATCTGCTTTAGTTCTTTGTAGGTTCTGGATATTAGCCCTTTGTCAGATGGGTAGACTGCAAAAATTTTTTCCCGTTCTGTTGGTTGCTGGGTCACTCTAATGATTGGTTCTTTTGCTGTACAGAAGCTTTGGAGTTTAATTAGATCCCATTTGTCTATTTTGGCTTTTGTTGCCATTGCTTACAAGCATTCCTATGCACCAATAACAGACAGAGAGCCAAAGCATGAGAGAACTCCCATTCATAATTGCTACAAAGAATAAAATACCTAGGAATACAACTAACAAAGGACATGAAGGATCTCTTCAAAGAGAACTACAAACCAGTGCTCAAGGAAATACGAGATGACACAAACAGATTAAAAAACATTTCATGCTGATGGCTAGGAAGAATTAATATGGTGAAAATGGCCATATTGCCCAAAGTAATTTTTAGATTCAATGCTATCCCCATCAAGCTACCATTGACCTTCTTCACAGAACTGGAAAAAAACACCTTAAACTTTATATGGAACCAAAAAAGAGCCCACATACCCAAGGCAATCCTAAGAAACAAACAAACAAACAAAAAAGCTGGAGGCATCACGCTACCTGACATCAAACTAATAGTACAAGTCTACAGTATTCAAAATAGCATGGTACTGGTACCAAAACAGAGACATAGACCAATGCAACAGAACAGAGGCCTCAGAAGCAATGCCACACATTTACAACCATCTGACCTTTGACAAACCAGACAAAAACAAGAAATGGGGACAGGATTCCTTGTTTAATAAATGATGTTGAGAAAACTGGCTAGCCATGTGCAGAAAGCTGAAACTAGATCCCTTCCTTACACCTTATAAAACATTTAACTCCATATGGATTAAAGATTTAAAAACAAGACTTAACACCATACAAACCATAGAAGAAAACCTAGGCAATATCATTGAGGACATCAGCATAGGCAAGGACTTCATCTTCTAGAATTTTTATAATTTCAAATCTTAGATTTAAGTCCTTAATCCATCTTGAGTTGGTATTTTTATAAGATGAAACATGAAGGTTTAGTTACGTTCTCCTACATGTGGCTAGCCAATTATTCCAGTATCATTTGATAAAAAGAGTGTCCTTTCTTCATTTTACATTTTTATTTGCTTTATCAAAAATCAGTCGGCTGTAAGTAGGTGGGTTTATTTCTGGGTTCTCTGTTTTGTTCCTTTGGTCTACGTACCTATTTTTATACCAGTATCATGCTGTTTTGGTGAACTATGGCCTTAGAGTATAGTTTGAAATCAGGTAATGCGATGCCTTCAAATTTGGTCTTTTTGCTTATTCTTGCTTTTGATTTGTGGGATACTTTTCAGTTCTATATGCATTTTAGAATTGATTTTTTTCTAATGACAGGATGGTGGTAGTTTGACCTAAATCATTCTATGAAGCCAATATCACCCTAATATCAAACCAAGAAAGAGCCTAACCAAAGAATAAAACTGCAGACCAATACTCCTGATGAACATAGATACTAAAATCCTTAACAAAATACTAACTAACTGAATCCAACAACTTATCAAAAAGATAATTTAGCATGATCAAGTGGGTTTCCTACCAGGGACGCAGGGATAGTTTAACATACGCAAGCCAACAAATGTGATACAGAAAATAAACATAATTAAAAACAAAAATTATATCATCACCTCAATAGAGGCAGAAAATCATTAAACAAAATCCAACATTTATTTATGATTAAAACTCTTCAGCAAAATCAGCATACAATGGACATGTCTCAATGTAATAAAACCCATTTATGACAAATCCACAGCTAACATAATGGGGAAAAGTTCCTCTGAAAACTGGAACAAGACAAGGACACACACCTTCACCACTCCTCTTCAACGTAGTACTGGAAGTCCTAGGCAGAGCAACGAGACAAGAGAAAGAAATAAATGAATACAAGTCAGTAAAGAGGAAGTAAAATTGTTGCTGTTTGCTGATGACATAATTGTTTATGTAGAAAAACCTAAAGATTCCCCCAGAAATCTTCTAGAACTGATTAAAGAATTCAGCAAAATTACCAGATAGAACTGATAAAAAAAATCAGCGGTTTCTGGATAAAAAATCAATAGCTCTTCTATAAACTAAAAGCAACTGAGCTGGTGATCAAATCAGTAACTCAATCCCTTTTAAAATAGCTGCAAAAAATAATAAAATACTTAGGAATATACCTAATGAACAAGGTTAAAGACCTCTACAAGGAAAACAACAAAACACTGCTAAAATAAATCATAGACAGTACAAACAAGTGGAAACACATCTCATGTTCATGGCTGGGTAGCATCAATATTGTGAAAATGACTATACTACCAAAAGCATCTTTTTATTTTCATTTACTAAAATTCCATTTCCTTCTTTCTTTGTCACAGTGGTTATGAGCTGGGCTACTAGCCTCTGGGGCTGTGCTGAGAGAAAGCAGAAGCTGAAGAGCAAACAATGCTGTGTCACTATGAATCACTACCTGGGAAATGGACAGGCATTTCACTGCAAAATCAAGGAAGAGTTTACAAGTTTTCTCACAGTATTGAACTTTAAGATCATCTCCCAGAGCTATGTCTTTAGGTGCTTTCCAAAGTGTAAATTAAAGCTCAGACCAGTGCGGGGAATTTCCTCACCATGGTATCAAGACACAAATAATTACCTAATGAAAGTAAGGTGCTGGGCTGAACAGTGAGTTGAATCCACTTTCCAGGAGAATCAATGTTATGTGGCCAGTCCAAAGCTAACATGAATTGGAGGGAGTCAGAAGGAGGTCAGTGGTAACAAAATTCTCATGAAGAAGCAAAGTAGGCAAGGAAAAGAGATCTAAGGGAAGAGTGTTACTGAGTCATTACCGTCCAATATCAGCTTATGAGCTGGACTTTGCTCTAAGGCTGGGGACTTGTTTAGCTTTCTTCAGAAAACTATGAGAAATGAGAAGTTTTATTGTTGTTGCTGTTGTTTTTTGGATGCCCTCTTTAACCTCATAACTTTGCTCTCTAATCTCAGTCACCAAACTATACTGGGCTTTGGAAAGGTATCAGTTGCTTCAAAACAGCTTTAGTGTTTCACAAACCGATTTCTCACTTCTCCCATTAGAAACATTAGAGTTTTATGTTTTCTAGTCTATGCTGAGAGAAAATTTTCTCCATATTTGAATACTTGTTTTACATATATTTTCTCAAAAAAACAAAAATTACTTCTAAACCCCATATCAACCAAGTTGTTAAGTAATCCACTCCCTTTTTATGTTTTCTCCTTTGCTGAACTAAAAGTGATATTCATAATGACATTAAGATCCCATGAAATTTTTTTCCCCATTGGAATTGATTTATGTGTAAGAGGAAAGGGGTGGGAAGAGTCAGTGAATTCACCCATTGCCTAAATTAGGCTTGAGCTTTGGCATTCTGGCACAAAATGAAGTTGAGCTGACCCATCTCTGAGGTTATGGCTTCCTGGCTATTGTGTTCAAGAAGGTATAAATTATCAGTGACAATTTGAAGAATATGTTAGGGGATTCTGTGCTGATAGAGAAGACTACATAAACTTTGAAAAAATATGTACTTGACAAACATAAAGGAAATGAGAAGAGTGGAAGAGATATATGGATTTATAAATAATACTAGTAATGATAATTGAAATAATTACCAAGAAGAGGGGGACGGTAAAGAAGTGAAAGGTGAAAAGTTAAAGGAGGTATCTTTCTGCTTATCTGTGCCTTATTTGGCTTTCTGATGTTCGGATCAGTTGTCTTCTGTGTAATAAGTTTGGATGATTCAGGTCCCATGAGTTCTAGGAGTTGGAGTATCTAAGGAAATACTACTAGACCATAAAATTTTGTCCTCATAGTCAACTGATGAGGCTTATCCCTGTGGAAACGTTTCCAGTGTCACTTATATTAACCTCTAGATAAAAGCTAAATATCCTCCCACCTAATGCCCATAGAAAATTTTGGGGGCTCTCTATTGCCAAATGCCATCCTGGAGAACAAGACCCCATGAAACACAACAGGGCTCTCTGATCCCACCTCAGCTACACAAGAATTTTTAAAATCCAAACTTCTAAGGTAAATTGGTATAGCACTGCAAAAAACAAACAAACAAACAAACAAACGAAACAAAAACGGAGCTTTACTCTGTGTGGCCTAAAACTACTCTGGAAAGCTTTCTGTCACTCTATCAGTTAACACGATTATGCAAGTATTTTATTCACCTCCTTTCACTGACTCCATGGCTAGATATGTTGCTAAAGTAGTTCCTTCATTGTAAGAGCTTGAGAGCTGTTGATATTGCAGATAAGAAAAAAGGCTTTAAAGTTAAACTCAGTCTCTAAGGTAATGTGTTTTTGTAGAAGCAGAAGGAGAACTAAAGAAAACAGTAGAACTTCAACTCAAGGCCTTCACATTGCTCCTAGGATTATGGCTGATTACACATTCTAGATCTTAAATAAATGTCATTATTTCATTTGAAATTAAGTGGCAATATCCTTTTCCTCACTTGTTCTCAGAATCTTTAATGAGATCAATTCATTTATCCAGCTACCTTTGTTACTTGATTTACTAAAGTAACATTAATTTATTGATTGTTATATTGATAGCATTCAGATCAGTGACAGTATTTTAACATATTAAAAATAAATTAATCTTTACCAAAGCAGCATGGGTGAAATAATAAATGAAAAAACACAAATGATTTCAAGTAACTAAGAATGTTTATGATGTTTGAGGGAAACAAAGATTCAAATAGTCTCACTGTAAGAGTTTCACAAAAGATAACAATGAGTTAAAAGGTTTTGGTCTGGAGCCTGATTGTGAAGGAAATAGAATGTCAGACCAAGTTTAGACTTTACCCAAAAGGTAATAAATACCTATTGATCTTTGGGTTTTTGAGCAGATGACAATTTGAAAGTAGCAGTATTTTAGGAAAAAAAAATCATCTGGAAATAAGGCTATACAGAATGATTAATAAGGAGAAGATACAGAAGATAGATGAGAAAAGTCATTGCAGTAGTCCAGGCAAGAGGAAACCGGATACTAAATTATATTTGAGAGATTGAGAATAAATCAGAGGAAATAGATAGAAACTTCTTGATAAAAGAAATAGCAGGACTTGTAGCTTCTACTTTTCTGACTGTATCAGTAAAGATTGGTGACTTGTCCATCTGAGGACCATGGGATAATTATCTTAGGCTCTGCTATCATTAACCTACTATCAGATATGAAGAGCCTTTGGTAAATGTTAACTTTTCAAATTAACTGGGAAAAGGTGGAAAACCACTATCTCTTGGGTAACTTACGAGGTTGTGTAAGTGCTCTGTTTATTAACAAGAAAATTAAACTAAATTCCCAATTATGGACTTTTGCTGATCAATTTTTGATGTGCCTGACAGGATCACCTTATTTGTGCTGGAGTTTAAGTTTTTACATCAATTCTTTTGAGGAGAGAGAAAATTAAAAATATATTCATTAGAAAAGCTTGTAACATGGACATTCAAAGGAAAGACTGATCCAGGAGAGATGAAGTAATACATTATAGGTCTGTTATGATGTGTCTCACTACACACAGCCACTTCAAAAGTATAGCTAGTACTCCCATAAAGTGCAATGTACTCAGCAAATAATTGGAATAATTAGGCCCACAGAGTCAACTATCTAGAGGAGAAAATGTAGACCAGCTCATGAATTTCTGCAGAGCAATAACCACCAAATAGCCTCTGGAAATGACCTCCAATCACCTTCTTTGAGGTTTAGATTCTTGAGCTAGTATGCCATTTTTCTTCCATTATTTGTCAATTACCTAAGTCATTATTGAGAATCTGCCATGACCCAGCTCTATGCATCATAGGGAAACAATATCTCATAGGAAATATGTGAGTTGCAGCCTTCCCCTATTTCATGGTTACTCTACTTTTGAAATAATTTCAGATAATCTACTGAGTTCTTCCTCAATTTTTGACATGTGAATTATCTGTCTTAGAGGTCTGCAGAAAATTCCAGTTAGTTAGGTTAAAAGATAGCAGCAGGAGGTTTGAACTCAGGGATAATTGCAGAAGTCATCATTTAGGTGTGTGTACATACATACTAACAAGTATTTGATTATGTTAATGGAAATAAAAAGTCATTCTTCAAACACCAAATTAAAACAATTAAACCAGCACAGATAAATTTTTTCCAGATTTGGGATCCGACTTTCAAGATGGCCGCCTAAGAACAGCTCAGGACTTCAGCTCCCAGTGAAAGTGCAGAGGGTGAGTGGACGCCGCATTTCCAGACGAACTCTCATTGCCCACAGACCAGGAGATACCCAGGCAGAGGGGTCGCCAGCGTCGCAGTCCCAGCCGGTGCGGCTGTTTTGGCCCCCGAGGGGCTGATTCCGCCCGCGCGGCTGCCGTGACCACTCCCTGTTGCTGCAGTTCTCCATACAAAAGCCACTGGTCTGGGAGCCCTCTTAGCTGGCGAGCAGAGCCCTGAGACGGCAGAATAGCCCATTCATCTGAAATAGCGAGCCAGGCCAGGAGATTCCTAGGCAAAAAATCCGCCAGGAGCCGGCGCCGCGGTTCGAGCCGACTCCGTGAGTCGCAGCACGGGAGATCCCGGTGCCTTTTCAACAAGCGACCGGAACGCGGGGTCGTTCAACTTAAAAGAAAAGACTCTGAGTCAGGGAGCCAGGTGATCAGGCTCGGCTGGTCCCACCCCTCCACCCCCAACAACAACGAAAACAAAAACAGTAATTGGAAACCCTCTGGGTTGAGCCCTTCAAACCAAGCACAGCTGAACCGGGACGGTCCGGCTCCGTGGGGGAGGGGCTTCCGCCATTACTGAGACTCTCCACCACTACAGAGGCAGGCTGCCGTTGCCGAGGCAACCCGCCTTTGCCGAGGCAACCTGCCACAACAGAGAGAGTCCGCCATAACAGAGGCGGGGCCACCATTGCCCAGACAGTTCTAACTACGCCCATATAAAAAGGACTACAGGGAAGAGCTCAGGGCAGCTGGGCGGAGCCCACAGCAGCTCAGCAAAGCCCCTGCGGGCAGGCAGAGGCTAGGCGTGCTGCTAGCTGGGCGGGTCCGACCTGAAAAGAAAAAAAAAAAATCAAAAAAGGCAGTAGTGCAACGGAAACTCATAAAGCTCCAACTCCCTGGGACAGAGACAGACAACAGGTGGATAAACCCACAAAAATGGGTAGAAACCAGCGTAAAAAGGAGGAAAACTCCCGAAACCAGAACACCTCTCCTCCTAAAAGTGATCACAACTCCTCACCAGCAAGGGAACCAGACCGGATGGAGAAGGAGGGTGATGAAATGACAGAATCAGACTTCAGAAGATGGGTAGTAAGAAACTACAATGAGCTAAAAGATCATGTTCTAACCCATCGCAAAGAAAATAGGAACCTTGAAAAAAGATTGGACGAACTGCTGACGAGAATGGACAGCATAGAGAGGAGAATAAGTGAATTGATGGAGCTGAAAAACGCAACACGAGAACTTCGTGAAGCATGCACAAGCTTCAACAGCCGAATTGACCAAGCACAAGAAAGGATATCAGAGGTCGAAGACCAACTCAATGAAATAAAAAGAGAAGGCAAGAACAGAGAAAAAAGTGCAAAAAGGAATGAACAAAATCTTCAAGAAATGTGGGACTATTTGAAAAGACCTAATCTACGTCTGATAGGTGTACCTGAATGTGATGAAGAGAATGAATCCAAGCTGGAAAATACTCTTCAGGATATTATCCAGGAAAACTTCCCCAACCTAGCAAGGCAGACCAATATTCAAATCCAGGAAATACAGAGAACACCACAGAGATATTCCTCAAGAAGAGCAACCCCAAGGCACATAATCGTCAGATTCACCAGGGTTGAAATGAAAGAGAAAATGCTAAGGGCAGCCAGAGAGAAAGGTCGGGTTACACACAAAGGGAAGCCCATTAGACTCACAGCAGATCTCTCAGCAGAAACCCTACAAGCCAGAAGAGACTGGGGGCCAATATTCAACATCCTTATAGAAAAGAACTTTCAACCCAGAATCTCCTATCCAGCCAAACTCAGCTTCATAAGTGAAGGAAAAATAAAATCCTTTGTGAACAAGCAAGCACTCAGAGATTTCATCACCACCAAACCTGCTCTACAAGAACTCCTGAAAGAGGCTCTACACATATAAAGGAACAACCAGTACCAGCCACTCCAAAAACACACCAAATGGTAAAAAAGCAGCAACACAATCAAGAATCTGCATCAACTAACCAACAAAACAGCCACGTAGCATCAAAATGACAGCATCAAATTCACACATAACAATACTATCCCTAAATGTCAATGGACTAAATGCCCCAATCAAAAGACACAGACTGGCAAATTGGATAAAAAGCCAAAACCCATCAGTGTGCTGTATCCAGGAAACCCATCTTACATGCAAGGATACACAAAGGCTCAAAATAAAGGGATGGAGGAAGATCTACCAAGCAAATGGAGAGCAAAAAAAGGCAGGAGTTGCAATTCTCATCTCTGATAAAATAGACTTTAAAGCAACAAAGATCAAAAGAGACAAAGAAGGACATTACATAATGGTAAAAGGATCACTGCAACAAGAAGAGCTAACGATCCTAAATATATACGCACCCAATACAGGAGCACCCAGATACATAAGGCAAGTTCTTAATAACTTACAAAGAGACTTAGACTCCCACACAATAATAGTGGGAGACTTTAACACCCCATTGTCAATATTAGACAGATCATCCAGACAGAAAATCAACAAGGATATCCAGGACCTGAACACAGACCTGGAACAAGCAAACCTAATAGACATTTACAGAACTCTCCACCCCAAATCCACAGAATATACATTCTTCTCAGCACCACATCACACCTACTCTAAAATTGACCACATAATTGGCAATAAATCACTCCTCAGAAAATGCAAAAGAACAGAAATCATAACAAACAGTCTCTCAGACCACAGTGCAATCGAGTTAGAACTCAGAATGCAGAAACTAACTCAGAACCGCACAGCTTCATGGAAACTGAACAACTTGCTCTTGAATGTTGACTGGATAAACAATGAAATGAAGGCAGAAATAAAGATGTTCTTCGAAACCAATGTGAACGAAGACACAACATACCAGAATCTCTGGGACACATTTAAAGCAGTCTCTAGAGGAAAATATATAGCAATGAGTGCCCACATGAGAAGAAAGGAGAGATCGAAAATTGACACCCTATCATCAAAATTGAAAGAGCTAGAGGAGCAAGATCAAAAAAACTCAAAACCTAGCAGAAGACAGGAAATAACTAAGATCAGAGCAGAACTGAAGGAAATAGAGACACAAAAAACTCTTCAAAAAATCAATAAATCCAGGAGCTGGTTTTTTGAAAAGATCAACAAAATAGACAGACCACTAGCCAGATTAATAAAAAAGAAAAGAGAGAATAACCAAATTGATGCAATAAAAAACGATAAAGGGGATATCACCACAGATTCAACAGAAATCCAAACCATCATCAGAGATTATTACAAACAACTCTATGCACATAAACTAGTAAACCTGGAAGAAATGGATAAATTCCTGGACACCTGCAACCTCCCAAGCCTAAACCTGGAAGAAGCCGAAACCCTGAATAGACCAATAACATGGTCTGAAGTCGAGGCAGCAATAAAGAGCCTACCACCCAAAAAAAGCCCAGGTCCAGATGGGTTCACAGCTGAATTCTACCAGACATACAAAGAGGAGCTGCTACCATTCCTTCTGAAACTATTCCAGACAATCCAAAAAGAGGGAATCCTTCCCAAATCATTTTACGAGACAAACATCATCCTGATACCAAAACCCGGCAGAGACTCAACAAGAAAAGAAAATTTCAGGCCAATATCCATGATGAACATAGATGCAAAAATCTTCAATAAAATACTGGCAAACCGACTGCAACAGCATATCAAAAAGCTCATCCACCATGATCAAGTAGGATTCATCCCGGGGATGCAAGGCTGGTTCAACATACGCAAGTCCATAAACGTAATTCACCACATAAACAGAACCAAAGACAAAAACCACATGATTATCTCGATTGATGCAGAGAAGGCTTTTGACAAAATTCAACAACCCTTTATGCTAAAAACCCTCAATAAACTAGGTATTGACGGAACGTATCTCAAAACAATAAAAGCTATTTACGACAAACCAACAGCCAATACCATACTGAATGGGCAAAAACTGGAAGCATTCCCTTTGAAATCTGGCACTAGACAAGGATGCCCTCTCTCACCACTCCTATTCAATATAGTACTGGAAGTTCTAGCCAGAGCAATCAGGCAAGAAAAAGAAATAAAGGGTATCCAAATTGGAAAGGAGGAAATCAAATTGTCTCTATTTGCAGATGACATGATTGTATATCTGGAAGACCCCATCATCTCAGCCCAAAATCTCCTGAAACTGATAAACAACTTCAGCAAAGTCTCAGGATACAAAATCAACGTGCAAAAATCACAAGCATTCCTATACACCAGTAATAGACTTCAAGAGAGCCAAATCAAGAACGAACTGCCATTCACAATTGCTACAAAGAGAATAAAGTACCTAGGAATACAACTAACAAGGAACGTAAAGGACCTCTTCAAGGAGAACTACAAGCCATTGCTCAACGAAATAAGAGAGTATACAAACAGATGGAGAAACATTCCATGTTCATGGTTAGGAAGAATCAACATCGTGAAAATGGCCATACTGCCCAAAGTAATTTACAGATTCAATGCTATTCCCATCAAGCTACCAATGACCTTCTTCACGGAACTGGAAAAAAACACCTTAAACTTCATATGGAACCAAAAGAGAGCCCGCATAGCCAAGTCAATTCTAAGCAAAAAGAACAAAGCGGGAGGCATCACACTACCGGACTTCAAACTATACTACAAGGCTACAGTAATCAAAACAGCATGGTACTGGTACCAAAACAGAGATATAGACCAATGGAACAGAACAGAGGCCTCACAGGAAATACAACATACCCACAACCATCTGATCTTCGACAAACCTGACAAAAACAAGCAATGGGGAAAGGACTCCCTGTTTAATAAATGGTGTTGGGAAAACTGGCTAGCCATGTGCAGAAAGCAGAAACTGGACCCCTTCCTGACACCTTACACCAAAATTAACTCCAGATGGATTAAAGACTTAAACATCAGACCTAATACCATAAAAACCTTAGAAGAAAATCTAGGCAAAACCATTCAGGACATAGGTGTAGGCAAGGACTTCATGACCAAAACGCCAAAAGCAATGGCAACAAAAGCCAAAATAGACAAATGGGACCTAATCAAACTCCACAGCTTCTGCACGGCAAAAGAAACAGTCAGTAGAGTGAATCGGCAACCAACAGAATGGGAAAAAATTTTTGCAGTCTACCCATCTGACAAGGGGCTGATATCCAGAATTTACAAAGAACTAAAGCAGATCTACAAGAAAAAAACAAACAAGCCCATTCAAAAATGGGCAAAGGATATGAACAGATACTTTACAAAAGAAGACATACAGGAGGCCAACAAACATATGAAAAAATGCTCGTCATCACTGGTCATCAGAGAAATGCAAATCAAAACCACATTGAGATACCATCTCACACCAGTTAGAATGGCGATCATTAAAAAATCGGGAAACAACAGATGCTGGAGAGGATGTGGAGAAATAGGAACACTTTTACACTGCTGGTGGGAATGTAAATTAATTCAACCATTGTGGAAGACAGTGTGGCGATTCCTCAAGGACCTAAAAATAGAAATCCCATTTGACCCAGCAATCCCTTTACTGGGTATATATCCAAAGGATTATAAATCATTCTACTACAAGGACACGTGCACACGAATGTTCATTGCAGCACTGTTTACAATAGCAAAGACCTGGAACCAACCCAAATGCCCAACGATGATAGACTGGATAGGGAAAATGTGGTACATATACACCATGGAATATTATGCAGCCATCAAAAACGATGAGTTCACGTCCTTTATAGGGACATGGATGAACCTGGAAACCATCATTCTCAGCAAACTGACACAAGAGCAGAAAATCAAACACCGTATATTCTCGCTCATAGGCGGGTGTTGAACAATGAGAACACATGGACACAGGGAGGGGAGCACTACACATTGGGGTCTGTTGGGGGGAAATGGGGGAGGGGCGGGGGGTGGGGAGGTGGGAAGAGATAGCATGGGGAGAAATGACAGATACAGGTGAGGGGACGGAAGGCAGCAAAGCACACTGCCATGTGTGTACCTATGCAACAATCTTGCATGTTCATCACATGTACCCCAAAACCTAAAATGCAATAAAAAAAAAAAAGGAAAAAAATAAAAATTTTTTTCCAAGTAGTCAAACCAGTTGTAAGCAAAAATCTGTAAAAATCTAAACCCCAAAACCAAATGTAACTGATTTAATAAATTGTCCTTCATTTTGAAAATTACTTTCTTTCCAACAATACAAACTGGTCCAATGTCAGATATTTTTAGATACTCTCCTTTCTTTGTGACTGGATTCATTCTATGTTAAAATCAGCTAAGCTGGAAGTTTGAATAACCTTTTGATATGGTTTGGTTGTGTCCCCACCTACTCAAATCTCATTTTGAATTGTAGCTCCCACAATTGCCATGTGTCTTGGGAGGGACCTAATAGGAAGTAATTCATGATAATGAATAAGTTTCATGAGATCTGATTGTATTTAAAAGATGAGGTCCTCTACACAATCTCTCTCTTGCCTGCTGCCGTAAAGGTGTGTCTTTGCTCTTACTTTACCTTCTGCTATGACTGTGAGGCCTCCCTAGTCATATGTAACTGTGAGTCAATTAAACCTCTTTGCTTTATAAATTACCCAGCCTTGGTATGTGCTTCTTAGCAGCATTAGAACAGACTAATACATCTTCTAACCCTTCCTCTGCTTATATGTATCTTTTAAGATTTATTTGAGGGTAATTCTACACACACACACACATACACACAAGTTAAGTAGACAATTCTTCAAAAAATATAAACAAAGACAGCCAATGAGCAGAAAAATTGGAACACTCATACACAGCTGATGGGAAGGTAAAATAGTGTGGTCATATTGGAAAACAGTCTGGTAGTTTCCCAAAATCACAAATTGACCCAGATGTCCTATAAGTACGTACATAGGAAAATTGAAAACATATTCACACAGAAATATTTTGTGCAGTAAAGTTAATATCAGAATTAGTCATAACAGCCAAAAATTGAAAAACTCTATCAATCTATGAACTGAAAAATACAATACCATATATAATTAGAATGGAATACTATACAGCCATGAAAAGTAATGAAGTACTGATACATGATACAACATGGATGAACTTTGAAAATATTCTAAGTAGAAAATGCCAGTCACAAAACACAGCACTTTTTAACTTACATTTCTCCAGAGAAACAGAAACAACAAAATGTGTGTGTGCACGCGTGTGTGTGTGTGTGTGTGTGTGTGTGTGTGTGGAGAGAAAGAGAGACTGAAATAGAAAAGAAGAGAGAGATTGTGAGTAACTGGTTTACATGATTGTGGAGATTTTGTAAAGTCAAATCTGAAGCATAGACCAACAGGCTGGAGACCAAAGAAAGAGACACAATTCAAATCCAAAGGTAGTCTACTAGAACAATTCCATTTTTCTCAGAATAAATCAGTTTTACTTCTACTAAGATATTTAACTGATTTAAAAGCTCACCAAAATTAGAGGGTGTAATATTTTTTACTTAAAATCTACAAACTTAAATGTTAATCTTTTTTCATATTTTTAAAATTGCATTTTAAGTTTTGGGGTACATGTGAAGAACATGCAAGATTTTTGCATAGATACACACATGGCAGTGTGATTTGCTGCCTTCCTCCCCTTCATCTATATCTGGCATTTCTCCCCATGCTATCTCTGCCCAGCTCCCCACCCCCTACTGTCCCTCCCATATTTCCCCCCAACAGACCCCAGTGTGTGATGTTCCCCTCCCTGTGTCCATGTGTTCTCATTGTTCAACACCCACCTATGAGTGAGAACATGTGGTGTTTGATTTTCTGCTCTTGTGTCAGTTTGCTGAGAATGATGGTTTCTAGGTTCATCTATGTCCCTACAAAGGACACGAACTCATCGTTTTTGATGGCTGAATAATATTCTATGGTGTATATGTGCCACATTTTCCCTGTCCAGTCTATCATCAATGGGCATTTGCGTTGGATCCAGGTCTTTGCTATTGTTAACAGTGCTGCAATGAACATTCATGTGAATGTGTCCTTATAATAGAATGATTTATAATCCTTTGGGTATATACCCAATAATGGGAATAGAAATAGAAATATAATTTCTATTTCTAGGTCCTTGAGGAATAGCCACACTGTCTTTCACAATGGTTGAACTAATTTACACTCCCTCCAACAGTGTAAAAGTGTTCCTATTTCTCCACATCCTCTCCAGCATCTGTTGTCTCCAGATTTTTTAATGATCGTCATTCTAACTGGCATGAGAGCGTATCTCAATGTAGTTTTGATTTACATTTCTCTAATGACCAGTCATGATGAGCATTTTTTCATATGTTTGTTGGCCTCCTGTATGTCTTCTTTTGTAAAGTGTCTGTTCATATCCTTTGTCCACTTTTGAATGAGCTTGTTTGTTTTTTTCTTGTAAATCTGTTTTAGTTCTTTGAAAATTCTGGATATCAACCCTTTGTCAGATGAGTAGACTGTTATTCAAAACATACCTTCATAGAATCTTACAGAATAATGTTTTAAAAAATATCTGGGCATAGGGCCCAGCTGACACATAAAGTTAATAATCACAGCCATGTGTTAAATGATTTACTTTATATAAAAGATACAGAAAATGCAAATTCATAGATACAGAAAGTAAGTCAGTCATTGCCTAGGGCTGTGAGGGATTTGGGAATTGGGAACTGACTGTGAATGGGTACAGGCTTTCATTTGGGGGTGATGAAAATATTTTCAAGTAATTCACATCCACAACTCTTTGGATATACTTAAAATCACTGAACAGTACAATTTAGATGTGTTATTTGTATGGTATGTGACTTATATTTTAATAGATATGTTATTTATAAAAGGAGTCAATGCACACCACATCATGCTATAACTACTCCCTATCTATTGCCTATGTTTGCTCAAGTTTCTATGGGTGTACAATCATCAGGTAAAGCCATTATGGCTGTGTCCTTTCTTTTTGGGTGGCAAGTTTCCCCAGTTCCTAGGTGAGTCCAGACATGCTCTCTAGGCACCAGGGACTACAGGCAAAAACCTTAGAGATCTACCTGACATTCTCTTGTACTGCTGCTGAGCTGTCACTCAAACCACGATAGCAGTTGTTCCCACTCTTCTTTCCCCTTTCAACAGACAAAGGAGCTTCACCACGTGGCCACTGCCAATACAGGCCAATAGGGAATACTGCCAGGTTATCACCAATGTTTACTTAAGGTCCAAGGGCTCTGTAGTCAGCTTCTGGTGGATGTTTTCAGGCCTTGGGCTCATGCTTCAGGACAATGGTATACCTTCTCACCCAGGGAAAACCCAGAAATGCTATCCCAGAGCCTTGGCCTGGAATTGGGGACCCCAAGACCTTCTTGGGGCTCTATGCCCTGTTCTTTAGCTGTACCTAAGGTACGAAAAAAGTACTTTGTTTCACTGTAGCTACCATACCTGGGAATGTGTTGTGACTCACCTGAAGCTAGTATGTAATGGAGTCTCACCCAAGGCCCGTGGTATACTACCTGGGTATTGCTGCTGGTTATTCAATGCCTAAGGGCTTTTTAGTCAGCAGGTTATGGGAATCCTAATTACTAGATCCTTCCATTCAATTCGGTGGGTTCTTTTCTGGCCCGGGGTGTGTCTACAAATATTGTTCAAGTGTTAGAGCCAGGAATGGAAGCTTCACATCTAGAGCCAGTGCTCTGTTTTACTATGTCTGAGCTGAGCTGGTATCCAAGATGTAATACCAAGTCCTCTTTTGAACAAGTTTCTATTCTTCTTGTTTTATATCATCTAAATATTTTAGACATTGTATGTCCTCTTTGATGTTATTTTAAGTAGAATTGTTTTCACTTTTTAAAATTACATTTAATATATTGTGGTAAAATATACATAACATAAATTTACCATTTTAAACCACTTTTAAGTGTGTAGTCCAGTAGCATTAAGTACATTCACATTGCTGTGCCACTGTCAACTTCATCTGTCTCCAGAATATTATCTTCCCAAGCTGAAATTCTGTGCCCATTAAACAATAACTTCCTATATCCCCTCTCTCCAGTCCTGTATGACAACCAATCTACTTTTTGTCTCTTTAAATTTGCCTATTCTAATATCATTTTAGGTTGGTTCTTTGTTATGTAGAAATGTAAATTATTTTTGCATCTTAATATTGGATCCGACAACATTGTCAAGACATACACTTTACCTATAAACATAAACATAGACTAAAAATAAAGAAATGGAAAAACATACTCCATGATAAAGAAAACCAAAAAATCACAGAAATAGTTATACTTACACCAGACAAAATAGATTTTCAAGACAAAAACTGAAAGATGAGACAAAGAAGGTAACTAGATATTGAGAAAATTTCAATTCAGTGAGAGGTTATAACTGTTACATGTCTATCTGTATATATATATATATATATATATGCAACTAACACAAGAGCACCTAGATACATAAAGCAAATATTATTAGAGAAAAAGAGAAAAACAGACCTCAATACAATTTTAGCTGGAGACTTCAATATCCCACTTTCAGCATTGGACAGATCATCCAGGCAGAAAGTTAACAAACAAACAATAGACTTAATCTACACTATAGAATACCTGGGCCTGATAGATATTTACAGAACATTTCATCCAATGGCTGAAAAACATATTCTTCTCAGTACATAGATAATTCTCAAGAATAAACCATATGTTTGGTCAAAACAAGTCTTAAAACATTAAAAAAATGAACTAATATCAAGCATATTTTCTGACCAGGTGGAATAAAACTAAATATCAACCAGAGATAAATTTTGGAAAATACACAAACACATTAAAATTGAAGAATATGCTCCTGAGTGACCAGGGGTAAATAAAGAAATTAAGACAAAATTTGAATATGTTTTGAAACAAATGGCAATGGAAACACAACATATAAAAACCTATGGTATACAGCAAAAATTGTACTAAAAGGGAGATCTATAACTATAAGTGCCTACATCAAAAGAAGAAAAAAAATCAAATAAATAACATAATGATGGATCTCAAGAATTAAAAAGCAAGAGCAAACTAAACCCAAACATAATAGAATAAAAGAAATGCTATCACAGCAGAAGTAAATTAATTTGAACTTAAGAAAATAATACAAAAGATTCACAAAGCAATAAGTTGTTTTTTAAATAAAAATAAAATTGACAAACATTTAGCCACATTAAATAAGGAAAAAAAGGGAAAACACAAATAAATAAAATTATAAATAAAAAAGGAGACATTACAACTGACAGTGCTTTAACTCAAGGAATCATCAGCAGTTATGAGCATATGATCACCAAAAGATTTAAAAATCCAGAGGAAATGGATAAATTCCTAGAAATGTACAAACTACCAAGATTGAATCAAGAACAAATTGAAAACTTGAATACACCAATAACAAGTAATGTGATTGAAGGCATAATAAAGAGTTCCCCCATTAAAAGAAAAGAAAAGAAAAGAAAAGCCAAAGAGCCAATGGCTTCCCTGCTGAATTATACCAAACATTTAAAGGAGAACTAATACCAACTCTACTCAAAGTATTCCGAAAAGCAGAAGAGGAGAGAATACTTCCAAACTCATGCTATGAGGCTAGGGTCACCCTGATACCAAAACCAGACAAATTCACATCAAAAAGGAAAACTATAGGCCAATATCTCTGATGATTATTTATTCAAAAAAATCCTTAACAACATATTAGCAAACAGAATTCAACACTACATTAGAAAGATCATTCATCATGACCAAACGGGAATTGTCTCTGGGTTGCAAGGATGGTTCAACAGACACAAATCAATCAGTGGGATGCATCATTTGAACACAATAAAGGATAAAATCTATGCGATCATTTTAATTAATGCTGAAAAAGCATTTGATAAAACTCAACATACTTTCATGATAAATAACCTCAAAAGACTAGGTATCAAAGTAACATTCTTCAACATAACATAAATCATCCACAACAGACCCACAGCTAGTAACATACTAAATGGGGAAAAGTGGAAATGGTTTCCTCTAAGATCTGCAATATTATTCAACATAGTACTGGAGGTCTTAGAAAGAGCAATCAGACAAGAGAAAGATATAAAGGACATTAAAATTGGAAAGAAGTCAAATCATACTTGTTTTCAGAGAATATAATCTTATATTTGGAAAAGCCTGAAGACTCCTTCAAAACACTACTAGAACTGATAAACAAATTCAGTGAAGTCACAGAATACAAGTCAACATACACAAATTAGTAGCATTTCTATATGTCAGCAGTGAACAATCTAAAAAAGCAACCAAAATTAATCCCATTTGTAATAGCCCAAAATAAAATAGAATACCTTGGAATTAACTTAACCAAATAAGCAAAAAAACACTACAGTGTAAACCATAAAACACTGATGCAAGAAATTGAGGAAAACACAAAAAAATTGAATGATATTCTATGTTTATAGATTGGAAGATTCCATATTGTTAATATGCCCATTCTGCTCAAAGCAATGTGTGTAAAGATTCAATGCACTCTCTATCAAAATGACAATGACATTCTCCACAGAAAAAAAAATCCTAAAATTAATATGAAACCACAAAAAAGCATAATAACCAAAACTATCATGAGGAAAAAGAAAAAAAAAAAAACTAAAAGAATCACATTACCTGACTTCAAATTATACTACAGAGTCATAAAAAAATTGTACTAGAATAAAAAAGGACACAGAGACCAGTGTAGCAGAATACTGAATATACAAACCAGAAACAAGTCCATACAGTGAACTCATTTTTTTTTAAAGGTGCCAAGAACATATGCTGGCAAAAGAGTCTCTTCAGTAAGTGGTACTGGACAAACTGGATATCCATATGCAGAAGAATGACACTAAGTTCTTATCTCTCATCATATACAAAAATCCAATCGAAATGGATTAAAGACTTAAATCTAAGACCTGAAAATCTAAAACTTCCATAGAAAACATTGGGGAAACTCTATAGAAAATTGGAATGGGCAAAGATTTCTTGAGTAATACTGCACAAGGACAAGCAACCAAAGCAAAAATGGACAAATGGGGTCACATTAAATTTAAAACCTTCTGCATAGCAAAGAAAACAATTAACAAGGTGAAAATACAGCAAAGATAATGGAAGATGATATTTGCAAACTACCAATCTGTCAAGAGATTAATAACCAGAAAATATAAGGATCCCAAACAACTCTATAGAAAAAAAAAAAAGTCTAATAATCTCATTAAGAAATTAGCTAAATATTTGAATAGGCACTTCTCAAAAGAGGACATAAAAATGGTAAACAGGTGTATGAGTAGGTTTTCAACGTTATTAATCATCAGAGAAATGTAAATTGAATGAATTATCATGTCACTTCAGTTAAAATGGCTTCTATCAAAAAGACAGGCTATAACAAATGCTGGCAAAATATGTGAAGAAATAGGAACCCTGTACACAATTGTTGGGAATCTAAATTAGTGCAACCATTATAGAAAAGAGACTGAAGGTTTATCAAAACTTAAAACAGAACTATCATGTGACCCAGAAATTCCACTGGTAGGCCTATACTCAAAAAAAAGGAAATTAGTATATCAAGAAGAATTTTGCACTGCTATGTTTATTGCAGCACAATTCACAATAGTAAAGATTTGGAGACAACCTAAGTGTCCATCAACAGATGAGTGGATAAAGAAAATGTTGTACTTATACACGATGGAGTATTATTCATCTATAAAAAAAGAATGAGATTCTGTCATTTGCAGTAATATGGATGGAACTGTAAGTCATTAGGTTAAGTAAAATTAGCCAGATATGGAAAGGCAAACATTGCATGATCTCACTTAACTGTCATAGCTAAAAATAAAAATAATTGAAGTCATTGAGATATAGAGTAGAATGATGGATACCAGAAACGAAATGGTAGTAGGGGTGGGGATGGGGTAGAAATTGGGGATAATTAATGAGCACAAAAAAATAGTTTAAAAGAATGAATGAAACCTAGTATAGGCTAGCACAATAAGGTGACTATAGTGAAAACCAATTTTATTTATTTATTTATTTATTTACATATTTTGTAAGACAGGATCTGGTTCTGTCACCCAGGCTGGTATGCAGTGGCACATTCTTCATTTAAAAATAACTAAAAGTGAATAATTGAATCATTTGGAACACAAAGAAAAAAAACACTTGACATGATGGATACCCCATTTATCCTGATGTGATTATTACACATTGTGTGCCTATATCAAAATAGCTCATGTAACCCATAAACAGATACACTTGCTATATGCCCACAAAAATTAAAAATTGAAATGTCTTGTATGGAACTGCAAAACAATGGTAAAAAAATTTTTAAAGACATAAGTAAAGGGAAATGCAACCCATATTAATCCATTAGAAGGCTAATGTTGTTCAGGTACCAATGCTAGAAAAAAGTAATCTACATATTCAGTGCAATCCCTATCAAAATTTCAATAACGTGCTTTGAAGAAATCGAAAAATCTATCTGAAAATTTATATGGGATTCTAAGGGACCACCAATAAGAAAATATATATATATTGAAAGAGAAGTACAAAGTTTGAGGATAGTCTTCCTGATTTCAAAACTTACTACATAGCTACAGTAATCAAAACAGTGTGATGTTGGACAAAATACATACATTGAGACTAGTGAAATAGAATAAAGAAAAGAGAAACAAACTCTCACCCATATAGTCAAATATTTTTGACTAGGGTGCCAAGATCACACAACGAGGAAAGCACAGTCTTTTCAACAAATGGTTTTGACAAAACTGTATAAACACATATAAAATAATTAAATAGGACATTTACCTTACAAAAAAATTTTCTCAGAATAAGTAAGAAATCTACATGTCAGAGCTAAAACCATAAAACTGCTAGAGAAAATATAGGAATATATAGTCAGTTCTTGGATATGACACCAAAAGCACATATCAAAATAGGAAAAATAGATAGACTGGACTTCATCAAAATTAATAATGTTTGTGCATGAAAGGACATAATCAGGGGAGTAAAACTGAAACAGAATGGGAGAAGATGGTTTTCTTTCTTTCTTTTTTTTTTTTTTTTTAAAACTTTGGCAAAGAGTTTTAATGGCAAAGTTGGCTGCAATGACAGTGCCACTTGGGGTGGGGCCGGAAGCCATGGTGGGGAAGGAAGGGGCAGCGGGCAGCAGGGCAGGCTGGGTCCCTGAAGAAGCGGCGATCGAGGTTCAGCGGGCAGTGGCGGGCAGGCAGGCGCTACTACATGATGGAGCAGGCAGACAGCGGGTTCCGCACGTGGCAGGTGCAGGCGGCCCCACAGTACTGCCGGAAGGTCTGGTAGCAGCTGCCCTCGGGCTCGGCCCCCCACTGGCCTCCAGATGGGGCCGTCAGCGCCTCAGGCGGCAGGCGGCTCAGGATGGACGTGTTGACAGCCAGCGCGGCCAGGCCGTAGTCGGTGAAGAGCTCAGTCTCTCAGCGGCAGGTGGGGCAGGAGATGAACTTGTACTTGGGGCAAGACTCGTAGAGAATCTGCAGGATGTTTTTCAATTATATACATAATAAAGGATTCATATTCAAAATATATAAATAACTCCTATAACACAAAAACCATAAAAGTTGATTTAAGAATGGGAAAAAGACTTCAATAAACTTAAGAAAACATACAAATAGGCAATAAGCACATAAAAAATGTTTGCAATCACTAATCACAGTTGATCTGAAATGCAAATCAAAACACCAATGAGAAACCACTTCACACCCATAAGGATGGCGTTTATTTAAAAAACAATAATAAGCCAGAAAAATACAAGTGTTGGCAAGTCAAGAAATCAGAAACTTTGTGCATTGCTTGTGGGAAAATGAAATGATGCAATCACTTTGGAAAATATTATAGAGGTTTCCCAAAAAACTAAACATTAAACTACCATATGATCCAGTAATTCTACTATTCTACTTCTGTGTATATAAGCAAAAGAATTGAAAGCAGAGGCACAAATAGATATTGCTACACTAACGTTCATAGCAGCGTTATTTACAATAGCTAAAAGGTCGAAGCAACCCATGTACATTGACAAATAAATGAACAAAATGTGGAATATACATGCAGTGGAATATTGTGCAGCTTTTAAAAAGAAGGAAAATATGACACATGGAATAAATGGGTGAATCTCAAATACATTATAAGTGAAATAAGCCAGAGACAGAAGGAAGCAAACAGTATTGTATGATTCTATTTACATGAGGTACCTATAACAGCAAATTCATAAAAATAGAAAATGGAATGATGGTTACAGGGCCTGCAGAGAGCAAATTGGGAATTTAGTGTTTATTAAATTCAGAGTTTCAGTTCCAGATAGTGACAAAGTTCTTGAAAAGGAGGTTGGTGATGGTTACACAACAACATAAGCCTCCTAACTAAAAGAATTCTAACTAAATATTCATAATAGAGCATTTTTAATGATTGTTCAGCTTTATCATCTGTGACAATTTCTATTACACAACATTTATTTCATTCCACCTTCTTTAATTCTGTGTAATTCAAGTCTCCTTTGGGATATTTCAAACTGTCACTGTTTTCCTAAGGTGAAACAGGACTCTTTTATTTTTTTAAGAGGCTAACTGATGTTCCTATATTAATGTCTCAATGGTCAAACTGCTATTAGAACTCGACATTCTTGAATTTTAAAGGTATTGTTTTGTTGTTAATATTCTTTATAATGGGAAAAATTCTACCAAGGTCAAGATGAATTGTGAGGATTTTTAGCTCTTTTGTTCCAGAGAAGCCTTCAAAGCCACATCAATTGTTAGCTGTAGCTGAAGTAGTCAAGCTTAGTATCATTTTCTGTCATAATTAACTGTTAATCTTTAAAGCAAAAGTCTGAGCTCTTCAACCTACTCAAAATACTGAGCTATCACTGTGTTCATAATTCATTTTAAACAAATTAGAGTATCTCAAATCTGATTGTAACAGATACGTTCTGCCTTTTCTCTCACAATTCTCATTCATACACTCTATATTCCAGTCCATATGAGCTAATAGACATTCCCAATACACCTACACTATCTCAAATTTAGGCCTTTCTTTGGCCATTTTTTCCACCTGGAATGCCCTGTTCTACTTCCTTCCCTGTGTTTGCTAGCCTAAATCTTCCACATTTTTTATGCTTTCTATAGGTTCCTTTTTTATTTATGAAGTTTAGACAGATTTTCTAACAGAAAATGGGATTTTCTGTCTTAAAACTCTAAGAGCCTTTTATCTGGACTTGTTTTATGGCAAAATTTCTTTTCTGCCTTCTATCATAGTCATTTGTGTATAAATATTCACCAAATTGGGAATTACTCAAATGCAAAGATTATGTCAAAACACTCATAGCACCGTACCAATGTGTTTTATACAAACAATGCTTTTTTAAAAATTTAAATTTTATTTTCTGTTCAAGGGTACATGTGCAGGTTTATTATATATGTAAACTTGTGTTACAGGGTTTGTTGTACAGATTATTTCATCACCCATGCTTTAAGCCTAGTACCCATTAGTTATTTTTTCTAATCCTCTTCTTCCTGCCACACTCCACCATCTGATAGGCCCCAATGTGTGTTGTTTCCCTCTATGTGTCCATGTGTTCTCATCTTTTAGCTCCCACTTATAAGTGAGAACACGGTATTTGGCTTTCTGTTCCTGCATTAGTTTGCCAAGGATAATAGCCTGCAGCTCTGTCCATGTTCCTGCAAAGGACATAATTTTATTCTTTTTTATGGCTGCATAGTATTCCATGGTGTAGATGTACCATATTTTCTTTATCACGTCTATCATTAGAGAACATTTACTTGATTCCATGTCTTTGCTATTGTGAATAGTGCTACAATGAACGTATATGTGTATGTGTCTTTATAATAGAACAGTTTATATTCCCTCGTGTAAATACCTAGGGATTGTTGGGTTGAATGGTAGTTCTGTCTTTAGGTCTTTGAATAATAAATAATTTCTTAATACTTATTCTACATTAAATTATATTTAACTGATTAATTGAATTTCAATGAGTTAAATTGACGCATTTGGGGTGTGGATTAGAGGCAGTGCTCTACCCTATAGAAGTCACTAGGTAGTGTTTATAAAAACAAAATGCTAAGCCTCTTTCCATCCCAGGGCCTTCACCCTTGCTTCGTCTATGATTGCAGCATTGTCCCTTAAGACTTTGTCTCTGATAAATTATCTAGTCCACTACTCAAAATGTCACCTCTTCAGACTACTTTTCTGAATACCCAGAAAGAGTATATAAAAGTATTGAAACATCTACTTAAAGCCAGTGGAGCCTCAGTTTCACAGGCTCAAATAAGGTACCTAACACAAACTGTTGTTTCCCATAATCCGTGGTTCCCAGAAGAAGGCATGCTAGATATAGAGCTCTGGGAAAAAGTGGGGAGAAATCTTAAACAATATGATTCACAATGGGTCCCAGTAACATCTTTAACATTACAGGCCTTAGTTAGGGTTGCTTTGGCCCTGCTCTACACAGAAAAGCCTAAAAAGGAAAGGTAGGAGAAACTATCACTTGCCTTACCAACTCCTCCTTCACCCTCAGCCCTACCGTTACCAGGTAAAAATACCAAAGAAGAAATGGAGGTTTTCCTTGAGTCCCCTTCCCCAGTAAATTGGAAAAAGGACAAGAGAGACACTACAGCTATGGGACTGTGTCTTAGGCAAGCAGCATTAGAAGGGGAGCTCTTGGCCTGCTCAGTAATGCAACATCAACAAGGCAATCAGGTATATGAGCCATTTCTTTTGATACTTAAAAAGAGATAAGAAAAAGTATTAGAGAAAACAAAGCCACTAATCCATTTATGAAAGGATTAATTGAGGCCATAGCAAACAATTTCCATATAAGCCCATGGAGTTGGCCAATGCTAGCTAAAACAACTTTAGATTCCAGTCAGTACCTCCTCTGGAGGGCAGAATTTGATGAATTATGTAAACACAAGAATGCTTTCTAATAATGGTCACTGTTGCTATTCCTCCCCTACCCCTAATATGCCTCTCTCAAAATCCAGTTTAGATAGAGCAGTGCCCTTTAAAAAAACAGAAATTACAATGAGCCCATGAATTAGTTGAGGAGCAATTAAAAGCCAGCTATATGGAACCATCTAATAGCCCTGGGACTTCACCCATTTTCATCATAGCCAAAAAGTCTGACAAATGGAGACTTTTGCATGATTTACAGGCTATTAATTTAATCTGCAACCTATGGTACCTCTTCAACAGGGGCTCCCTTCCCCCATGATGATTCCTCAAGATTGGCTTATAGTCATACTCGATTTAAAAGACTGCTTTTATCTATTCCCCTTGCAGAACAAGACAGAGAAAGATTTGTGTTTACAAAACCAGCTATTAATAATAAAAGGCCAGCTTGCCAATTTCAATAGAAAGTACTTCCTCAAGGAATGTGAAACAGTCCTACCATGTGTCAGTAACATGTAAATCAGGCTTTGCTCCCCAGTAGAAAATAATTTACTAATTGCAAGATTATTCATTTTATGGATGATATATTACTAGCTGCACCAATGGAGCCAGTATTTTTAAGTTTATATTCCTCTGTCCAAAAGAATACACAGTTTAAGTGGTTTAATCATAGCACCTGAAAAAGTACAAATGTCCTCTCCTTGGAAATATCTTGTATACATACTAACTTTCTGGTCAGTCAGACTTCAAAAGGTTAAATTAAATATTAGCAACTTACATACCTTAAATGAATATCAAAACTTACTGGGTTGTATTAACTGACTTCACCCTGCCTTGGGCATAACTACTGATACATTGCAAAACCTGTTTTCTATCCTAAAAGGCAGTACAGCCCTAGATTCTCCCAGGTACTTAACCCCCACAGCAAAGAGGGAAATTAAGGAAAAAAGCTATTTCTCAGAGGCAACTAGATTGCATAGACCCACAAATATTCAGTTCAGTTGTTTGTTTTTCCTACAAACATTCCCCAAAAGGATTACTAGGACAGAATGCCCCGGAGTTATGCTTTCTAGAATTGGTTTTTTGCTCACATACTGGGACTAAAACACTATCTCCCTATATCCAGCTAGTTAGTAAAGTCATCTATATGGGCTTCAGATGACGCAATCTGTTGCTAGGTTATGAACCTGATGTCATAAGAACTTCTTTGAGTAATTCAAAGCAGTATCACCCCTAACTCTAGATCTTCAGATAGCACTCTGATTATGCAGGCCATATGGAGCATGCCCTTCCTGCTGACAAACTACTTCAGTTCTTATGCCAAACTTCTGCAGTTTTGCCTATAAAAGCAGTTCACTCCCCCATACCTGACACTTTAATGCTTTTTACTGTTGGCTCTGGTAAAAATGGAAAAGCAGCTATCTGGTGGAAACCACATAATTTCTTCATTCAATCTAGATTTATTAGCACTCAAAGAGCTGAAGTTGGAGCCCTAACGTTAGCTGGAAAACTTTTCTGCTCAGCCCATCAATATTGTTAGTGACTCTGCTTACTCTATTTATTGCAGAACGTTGAGATAGCCCTCATTAAGTCTACTGTCAAGCCCACCCTGTGTGCTCTTTTTCTTCAACTTCAGCAATTGCTGGACCAATGTACAAATCCTACTTTTATCACACATATCTGATCCCACAGCTCACTTCCTCACCCACAGGATTATGGCAAAAATCAAGGAGACCTGCAGGTTATGTCATCACTGCTTAACCAAGACATACAATCCCATTAATTTTTCCACCAAAACTGTAGAAACTTAGCTAAATAATTTCAGTTTACCCAAAGACACTAAACAAATTATCCTGCAATGTCCAGATTGCCAGCTCACACGTACATCCCTTCCTTCAACAGGTGTTAACCCTACAGGACTATAACCTAATCAGTTATGGCAAACAGATGTTACATATGTCTCTGGATTTGGAAAACTAAGTTACGTACATATATCCGTTGATACCAAGTTTCATCTAATTAGCACACATGCTCTTCCTGAGGAGTCCACCTAATATGTTATTAAACATCTTCTTTTAACTTTTGTGTTTATGGGGCAGCCCACAAAAATTAAAATTGATAATTGTCTGGCTTATGCCAGCTCACAATTTCAAGAATTTTGTCACACATGGAACATCAAACATTCCACAGGCATCCTGTATAAACCCAAGGAGAGGCCATAGTAGAATGTTCCCACTGCACCCTTAAAAATATGCTCAGACCCATAAAAATCCTATAAGAAAACCTAGGCAAAACCATTCAGGACATAGGCATAGGCAAGGACTTCATGACTAAAACACCAAAAGCAGTGGCAACAAAAGCGGAAATAGACAAATGAGATCTAATTAAACTGAAGAGTTTCTGCATAGCAAAAGAAACAATCATTAGAGTGAACTGACAACCAACAGAATGGGAATAAATTTTGCAATCTACCCATCTGACAAAGGCCTAACATCCAGAATCTACAACAAAGTAAAACAGATTTACAAGAAAAAAACAAACCCATTCTAAAGTAGGCGAAAGATATAAACAGAGACTTTTCAAAAGAAGACAATTACAAGGCCAACAAACATATAAAAAAAAAAGTTCATCATCACTGGTCATCAGAGAAATGCAAATCAAAACCACACTGAGATACCATCTCATGCCAGTTAGAATGGCGATCATTAAAAAATCAGGAGACAACAGATGCTGGAGAGGATGTGGAGAAATAGGAACACTTTTACACTGTTGGTGGGAGTGTAAATTAGTTCAACCATTGTGGAAGGCAGTGTGGCAAGTCCTCAAGGATCTAGAAATAGAAATTACATTTGACCCAACAATCCCATTACTAGGTACATACTCAAAGGATTATAAATTGTTCTATTATAAAGACACATGCACCTGTATATTCATTGTGGCACTGTTTACAATAGCAATGACCTGGAACCAATTCAAATGCCATCAATGATAGACTGAACAAAGAAAATGTGGCACATATACACCATGGAATACTATGCAGCCATAAGAAATGGTGAGTTTGTGTGCTTTGTAGGGACATGGATGAATCTAGAAGCCATCATTCTCAGCAAACTGACACAATAACAGAAAACTAAATATGTCATGTTCTCGCTCATAGGTAGGTGTTGAAAAATGAGAACACATGAACACAGGGAGGGGATCATTATACACCGAGGTCTGTTGAGGGGGCTAAGGGAGGGACAGCAGGGTTTGGGGAGGTTGGGGAGGGATAACATGGGGAGAAATGCCAAATATAGGTAATGGAGGGATGGAGGCAGCAAACCACCTTGCCATGTATGTACCTATGCAACAATCCTGCATGATCTGCATATGTATCCTAGAACCTAAAGTATAATAAAAAAAAGAAAGAAAGAAGAAAAATACATGCTCAGAAAACAAAACGGGGAAAATATTAGTAGAGACCCTGCAACAATACTAACACAAGCCTTATTTATTCTTAACTTTTTAAATTTATATGACAAATTTCAATCGTCTATAGAGAAGCACTTTTTAAAAATCTCTCAAGACATAAAACGTGCAGTTGTACAAAAAGATGTGAATAGTAATGTATGGTGTGGTCCAAATTATTTGCTAACATGGGGAAGAGGGTATGCTTGTGTTCACACACCCTCAAGATTCCAGCACGATGCATCAAACCATACCATGGTGTGGCTAGGACCCAACCTAGTACCAAAAATGAAGGAATTGACCCTGCAGGGCCTGCATCTCCAGACAATGCAGCTTCCTCAGGCAACACAAGCCCTGGATGTTACCTGGGGAATGCTGAAGAAAATGACTCAGTATACCGAGCAAATCCTGCTCCAGATGCGGACACCATTCACTCCAGATAATTTGTTCCTTGCTATGCTCTCTGTTGTACATTGCAACTTTCGTAGGGTATTAACCTTTCTTATTCTCTCATTCTGCCTGCAACCCGTACCTGCTACACTCTATTGGGCTCATCTCTAAGATTCACCATTTTTCCACTTGTTACCTGCACAGACATCCTCTTCTCAGCCTCTAATAACATAACTAATTGGCTAGGAGGAATTGACTTACCCCCAATGGGCTCCCTCATTAATGGCAAATGTTGGACTAAGGTGCCAGGTAACATTACATATCACTCCACTATCTTCCCACCATATTTAAGTTATGAAAGTTCTAACTCCTACACAATTATGTGTATCTGCCCAAACATAATTATGACTACATCAAGGCAAAGAAAATGCCTTAACATTCTTGGTTGCAGGTATCCTCAAATTGGGCAACTCAACCAATGACACTTTCCCCAACATTCCTTCCTGTGCTAAAGAATGAAGCTGGGAAAGTAATGGATTCCACTTTGGCTGGGAGGTGTGTCATGGGGGACAAGCCCGTAGTCTCCAGTTAGGCAATTATAACATCTTAGACTGGAACCTCCATGGCCATTTGCAGGGTGACCATACTGATGTCTGCATTCATCATGGAATCAATCACAGTTTTGTAACCATATCCCATTCTTCTATGATTTGGGCCAATGTGGGGATGGGATATCCCAGACCCCAAGTAGACTTCATGCCACCCCAAGACACTTTATGGCACTGGGGACATCTTATCACCTCCTTTAATTCCTGGCATGGGACATATCAAAATTCCAGTAATAATTATACTATGATCTTTATTTATAATCACACAGATCAGTGCCTAATTTGCACTACCCATCCATATGTTTTCCTTATGGGAATCAATATTTTCATTACACCTCAAAACTCCACGTTTGTGACCTGAGTGGAAGGACAGGCTTGGTTTGCCTCATGCATCACTTACTACAATATATCTGATTTAAATATTACTAGTGTCATGGTACTAAGAAGACAATCTGAGGCATTTCTACCCATCAATTTGACACATGATTGGCAAGGTTCCTCTGTTCTTGCCACCTTAGAATGTGTCCTGTCTCAGGTCAGACACAAAAGATTCATAAGTACACTTATATCATTCATAGTCTCAACCATAGTCATCTTAGCAACTGCTAGTGTTGCTGTGGCTCTCAATAAATGTGAGCATCTCTGGCTTATTAGGTCCGTACCTTCTTGTCGGCTCTGCTGAGCTTTGCACTTCCCTAGCTGTGCTCACAGGCAAAATACCTGTGTCTGCATACTTTGTTCATCTGTCACTCCACCAGTCTATAGGACAAACTTGGCAGGATTAGGGTTTGGCTTAAGGGAATGTTGTGGCTGGTTTGACCTGTACAAACCAATAAAACTTTCTTGATATTAGTAATAAGTTATTTTACTTCCCTGATATTTGTGTGTTCACTGGAGTAGCGATTTTAATATTCCTTAAGAACTTTGTCTTTCCACTCACAATTTGGATAACTGTCTGAACCGAGAGGCCTGGCTTTTAGCCTCAGCTTTCAATTTACCTTCCTTACTAAGCTCATTTATTTCTAGCTTTTTATTTAAAAAGAGAGACATACAACATGTTCTTTCTCTTGAACATTTACAGGTTTGTGTAGGATTTGGCCTAATTTCAGTATTGTTGCATCCCAAGGAGAGGGAGAGAGCTGTTGAAATGGCCAGTAAGTGGAGCAGTCAGAACACACATACAACATTTATCAATTAAGTTCACATGTGTTATGTGGATGCAGTTCATGGTGTCCCCAAACAATTAAAATTAACATTTTAGTTCAAGCATCACTGATCACAGATTACCATAACAGACAGAAAAATAACAAAAAAAGTTTTATTATATAAAAATAATGAAAATGTAAGAATTACCAAAATTTAACACAAAAACAGAAAGTGAGCACTTACTGTTGGAAAAATGGTGGTGATAAACCTGCGGGGCACAGAACTGCCACAAACCTTCAATTTGAAAAAAAAAAAATTCCATTATCTACAAGGCACAATTAAGTGAAGTGCAATAAATTCCAGTATGTACTTATAATACTGAATATAAATATGAAAAGACCAAAGGCTTATAAATAAACTTCCTTATTGCACTAAATTGTGTTCATTCAATGAAATTATGCTTCTATTTGTTCAAAATGCATTTTTGATGACTTGCTCTGGTTTCATTTTCTTGCTTCACCTCCTCCAACTGGTTCAAACCTGCTCCCCCTTGCCAGTAGATATGGACTAACTACCATCAACTGTGGGCAAAGATAATTTGAAGAGATTTTATTGGTCAAATATACATATTCCATCAATATTATTAAATATTTCTCCATTAGACATTCATTCTTTGGAACTTAATAAGAAATGGACATTAAATTTCTCCATTAGACAGTTATTTATTTGGAACTCAATAAGGCTATTGATATTTTTTTGGGGGAAACTCTAAAATAGAAAGTCTCTGAAATTACCTCTAATAGCCAGACACTAAGTGAGACTCCCTTTAAGTAGGAATGATGTCTGGGAAAAAATGGGACAGGCGAGTTATGAAAAGAAAAATATTACTGAGAGATAAAGTTAAGCAAATATCGGACAATCTCAGACATAATTCATCCAGGTGTGCCCTCACCCTTCCATAAACATACTTGCTCATGGTTTTTATTTTTTTAAAGTGATTCTTTTTTTCAGTAGTTTAATACAAAAGTTTATTTCTTACTCATGCAACAGTCCAACAGGGTTTTTTTGTTTGTTTGTTTTTTGTTTTTTGTTTTTTTTTAATCAAATAAGTTAATCTTTTAGTAATGATTCAGGTCCCAGGCTCCATTCATCCATGACTCTTCCATGACTTTGGTCCTCTGAATTCACTGATTTTATCTGTTTCATCTGCCATCAGATGGCGTGAAGAGGAGGAAATAGAGGGTAACGCTGATTCTTTCACATTTTCTCCTTATAGCCTCTCTTCTATATGCTTTATATACACTAGGTGGCAGTGCAATGAAACAAAGAAAAGTACAGTCCAGAATCTGAAGATTTTACAGAGATATCTTACAGCATCTTTATTTTTAAAATGAAAAAACAAATCTGGGGTCTAATCCATGTTCTTCAACCTTTTTATTCTCTTTAGTCTCTCAGCCCCTATGTTTTCCCTAACACACACTCAGCTCTTCACTTTCTTCTCCAACTAGCCCAATTCCCTTTTTTGCCAACACACTTAAGCTCTTATACCCTTACCCTCTGCTTCGCAGTCCCATCTAAATGCCCACATGGTGACTACCTAAAACACTGTTGGAGAAAAATCACAAAATGACTTTTTTTTTTTTTTGCCTGTGAAAACATATAGTCTCCAAATTTACTTGGACAGTCGGTGTTAAACTAGGATACTCTTAGTTGGCTCATTCAGTTGCCTTTTTCCCGTTTCACTCTGAGAACCAACAAAGAACACCCTGAAGTCTCCAGAGCCCCTGCTGCATACAGACAATCTAACCTCATACTTCACAGAGAAAAATAAAGCTATTATGAAAGAACATTTCACCCTATACATATTACTTATCTCTGACTATACTTCACTCACCTGATTTTTCCCACTAAAAAAAAAAAAAACTTTTCCTGCTATTTACATCCATTTCCCTAGTTGTGCCTGTTACTGCTCCCCCTTCAACTCTCAGCCAGAAATTGGACCTTATTTCATCCTCATTTAACTAACTCCTCTTCTCAATCTTTCATTCTTTTCTGTCTCCTATCATGTGGCCTATAAACATGATCAGATTTATTTAGCCATTAAATTTTTTCTCCCTCAGTGTTATAATAACAAACCATAAAACACATAGGGTACTTACAATATGCCAAACACTTTTTAAAATAATTTATGTAACCAAATTTTTAATTCTCACAACCTTGTGGGGTAATCAACTATTATTATTATTATTTTAGATTAGAAAAGTAAGTCACAGAGAGGTCAACTACCCTGGTCAAGATAACACAACTAGTAAATAGCAAAGTTGTATTGCAACACTAGACTCTAGGGTTCAGATTCTGTAATAACAAGTATTCTATACTATCAAAGTTAAATAATATCTACTGTTCCTCCGTAAAGTCCTACACTTCCTTTATTTAAATCAGACTGTTTATCAGTTTGTTCCTACCGCTCTGCCTGTTTTTTCTATCTCCTTTTGATTTTATTCTTGTCCATCTCTAAAATGGCAACATTCTCTAGTATCCCATTCTCTGTGCTCTCTTAATTTCTAAAATCAATAAGTCCTAAATTAAAATATAAGTTCCACCATTAACCAACTTTATGACTCTGGTAAAATCACTTCATCTCATCAGGGTGATGTGAAAAATAAACTATATAGTACCTGGTATATATAATAGTAGATACTAAAAAAAATACTAGTTTTTATTGTTGCTATCATCATCATAATCATCACCATCACTATTATCTAATTTATATTCATGGGCTCCACTAACTCTTTTATTCTGATCATTTTTATATACAGGAGCCAATCATAATCCTAAAAGATACAACCCCAAATGCCATAATCTTGAATGTTGAAATCCCTAAAGATCAAAATCCTGATATTATAATCCTAGAGAAAGTAATTTTTAAAGTTATTTAAAAGCCATTTATTTACCATTTTATTATTATACTTTAAGTTCTGGGATACACATGAAGAATGTACAGGTTTCTTACACAGGTATACATGTGCCATGGTGGTTTGCTGCACACATCAACCCGTCATCTACATGGTTTCTCCTAATGCTATCTCTTTCCTACACTCCACCCCCCAGCAGACCCCCATGTGTCATGTTCCCCTCTGTGTGTGCATGTGTTCTTTTTGTTCAACTCCCACTTATGAGTGACAACATGTAGTGTCTGATTTTCTGTTCTTCTGGTAGTTTGCTGATAATCATGGTATACAGCTTCATCCATGTACCTTCCACCAACAGTGTAAAAGCGTACCTATTTCTCTACATCCTCTCCAGAATCTGTTGCCTTCTGACTTTTTAATGATCACTATTCTAACTGGTGTGAAGTGGTATCTCATTGTGGTTTTGATTTGCATTTCTCTAATGACCAGTGATTATGAGCTTTTTTTTTCATATGTTTGCTGGCTGTATAAATGCCTCCTTTTGAGAAATGTCTGTTCATATCCTTTACCTACCTTTTGATTGGGTTGTTTTTTTCTTGTAAATTTGTTGTAGTTCTTTGTAGATTTTTAGTATTAGCACTTTGTTGAATGGAATGATTGCAAAAATTTTCTCGCATTCTGTACGTTGCCTGTTCACTCTGTTGATAGTTCATTTTGCTGTTCAGATGCTCTTTGGTTTTATTAGAGCCCATTTGTCTATTTTGGCTTTTGTTGCCATTGCTTTTTGTGTTTTAGTTATGAAATCTTTGCCCATGCCTATGTCCTGAGTGGTATTGCTTTGGTTTTCTTCTAGGGTTTTTATCGTTTTAAGTCTTATATTTAAGTCTTTAATTCATCCTGTGTTAATTTTTGTATAATGTGTAAAAAATGTATCTAGTTTCAACTTTCTACATGTGGCTAGCCAGTTTTCCCAACACCATGTATTAAATAAGGAATCATTTCCCCATTGCTTGTTTTTGTCAGGTTTGACAAAGATCAGATGGTAGTAAATGTGTGGCTTTATTTCTGAGGCCTCTTTTCTGTTCCATTGGTCTACATATCTATTTTGGTACCAGTACTATGCTGTTTTGATTACTGTAGCCCATCGAGTATGATATTGGCTGTGGATTTATCATAAATAGCTCTTATCATTTTGAGATAAGTTCTATCAACACTTAGTTTATTGAGAGTTTTTAGTATAAAGGTCTGATGAATTTTGTCAAAGGCCTCTGCATGTATTGAGATGTGGCTGTGAAACCATCCATGCCTGTACTGTTTTTGGTTGGTAGGCTATTAATTGCTGCCTCAATTTTAGAACTTGTTATTGGCATTTTCAGAGATTTGACGTCTTCCTGGTTTCAATCATGAAGTCTCTGTTCATAACTATGTCCTGAACAATATTGCCTAGGTTTTCTCCTAAAGTTTTTATCGTTTTAGGTCTTACATTTAAGTCTTTAATTCATTTTGAGTTGATTTTTGCAATAATTGTAAGAAAGAGATTCAGTTTCAGATTTCTACACATGACTAGCCAGTTTTCTCAACACCATTTATTAAATAGGGAATCCTTTTTCCATTGCTTGTTTTTGTCAGGTTTGTCAAAAATCAGATCACTGTTGATGTGTGGCATTATATCTGAGGCCACTGTTCTGTTCCATTGGTCTATATATCTGTTTTGGTACTGGTAACATGCTGTTTTGGTTACTGCAGCCTTGTAGTATAATTCCAAGTCAGGTAGTGTGATGTCTCCAGCTTTGTTCTTTTTGCTTAGGATTTTCGTGGCTATACAGGCTCTTTTTTGGTTCCATATGAAATTTAAAGTAATTTTTTCTAATTCTCTGAAGAAAGTCAATGGTAGATTGATATGGATAAGACTGAATCTATAAATTACTTTGGGAAGTATGGCCATTTTCACAATATTTATTTTTCCTATCCATGAGCATGGAATGTTTTTTCATTTATTTGTGTTCTCTCTTATTTCATTGAGCAGTGGTTTGTAGATCTCCTTGAAGAGGCCCTTCACATCCCTCGTAACTTGTATTCTTAGGTACTTTATTTTCTTTGTAGCAATTGTAAATGGGAGTTTACTCATGATTTGGCTATTACTAGTGTATAGAAACGCTTGTTATTTTTGCACATTGACTTTGTATTCTGAGATTTTGCTGAAGTTGCTTAGCAGCTCAATGAGATTTTGAATGGTTAAAATGGAGTTTTGCAAATGTACAAGCATGTCATCTGCAAATAGAGACAATTTGACTTCCTCTCTTTCTATCTGAATACCCTTTTTGTAGTTTCATCTAATAGCACTGGCCAGAATTTTAAATACTCTTTTGAATAGGAGTGGTGAGAGAGGGCATTCTAGTCTTGCATAGATTTTCAAAGGGAGTACTTCCAGCATTTGCCCATTCAATCCTTTACAGAGAGGCAAATGCTGGGAGATTTTGTCACCATCAGGCCTGCCTTAGAAGAGCTCTGGAAGGAAGCACTAAATGTGGAAAGAAAAATATGGTACCACACACTGCAAAAACATACCAAATTGTAAAGACCATTGACACTATGAAGAAATTGCATCAAATAATGGGTAAAATAACCAACTAGCATCGTTATGGCAGGATCAAATTAACACATAATAATATTCATCATAAATGTAAATGGGCTAAATAATCCAATTAAAAGACACAGACTGGCAAATTGGATAAAGAGTCAAGACCCATCAGCCTGCTGTATTCTGGAGACTCATCTCACATGCAAAGACACACATAGGCTCAAAATTAAAAGATGGAAGAATATTTACCAAAAACATGGAAAACAAACAAAAAAGAAAAACAAAAACAAAAAAAGCAGGAGTTTCAATCCTAGTCTCTGATAAAACAGACTTTAAACCAACAAAGATTAAAAGAGACAATAAAGGGCATTACATAATGGTAAAGTGATCAATGCAACTAGAAGACCTAATTCTCTTAAATATATATGCACCCAATACAGAAGAACATAGGTTCATAAAGCAAATTATTGGACACCTACAAACAGACTTAGGCTCCCACACAATAATAGTGGGAGACTTTAACACCCCACTGTCAATATTAGACAGATCAACAAGACAGAAATTTAATAAGTATATTCAGGACTTGAGCTCCGTTTGAACCATGCAGACCTAATAGATACCTACAGAACTCTCCACCCCAAATCAAAGGAATATACCTTCCTCTCAGCACCACATTGCATTTATTCTAAAAATTGATCACATAATTGTAAGTAAAACCCTCCTCAGCAATGCAAAAGAATGGAAATCATAAAAAACATTCTCCCAGACCACAGTGCAATCAAATTAGAACTCAGGATTAAGAAACTCTGTCAAAACCACACAACTACATGGAAACTGAATAACCTGCTCCTGAATGACTACTGGATAAATAATGAAATGAAGGCAGAAATAAGTAAGTTCTTTGAAACCAATGAGAACAAAGACAAAATATACCAGAATCTCTGGGACAGAGTTAAAGCAGTGTTTAGAAAATTTATAGCACTAAATTGCACACAGAAGAAAGTGGAGAAGATATAAAATCAACACTCTAACATCACAGTTAAAAGAACTAGAGAAGCAAGAGCTAAAAAATTCAAAAGCTAGCAGAATACAAGAAATAACTAAGACCAAAGTAGAACTCAAGGAGATAAAGACATGAAAAACCCTTTAAAAAATCAATGAATCAAGGAACTAAATTTCTTAAAAATATTAACAAGATATAGAGACCAATAGCCAGACTAATAAAGAAGAAATAGAGAAGAATCAAATAGATACTATAAAAAATGACAAGGGGGATATTACCAGTGATTCCACAGAAATACAAACTACCATCAGAGAATACTATAAACACCTCTATGCAAATAAACTAGAAAATTCAGAAGTGGGTAAATTCCTGGACACATACACCTTCCCAAGACTAAACTGGGAAAAAGTTGAATCTCTGAATAGACCAATAACAAGTTCTGAAATTGAGGCAGCAATTAATAGCCTACCAACAACAAAAAAAGCCCAGGACCAGACAGATTCACAGTCAAATTCTACCAGAGGTACAGAGGAGCTGGCACCATTACTTCTGAAACTATTCCAAACAATAGAAAAAGAGGGACTCCTCCTCATTTTAAAAGGCCAGCATCATCCTGATACCAAAACCTGGCAGAGATACAACAATAAAATTTCAGGCCAATATTTCTGATGAACATTGATGAAAAAATCCTCAATAAAATACTGGAAAATCAAATCCAACAGCACACCAAAAAGTTTATCCACCACGATCAAGTCAACTTCTTCCCTGGGATGCAAGGCTGTTTCAACATATGCAAATTAATAAATGTAATTCATCACATAAAGAGAACTAATGACAAAAACCACATTATTACTTCAATAGATGCAGAAAAGGCCTTTGATAAAATTATTTGCCCTTTAAAAAGCATATTTATTTGAGAAACATAAAAAACATGACAGAAAAATTAATGGGATATTTTACACAGTTAAATAGACAATATTAATATACATATTTTTACGAGTATAAACACTCAAGTATAATGACTGTTGCATAGGTATAACAGTTATAATAAGATAAACTGGATTAAAGGTAGAGTCAAAATTGAAATATATAAATTTATATTATTATAGTTGGTAGTTTCGGGCACTCATAACTGCTAACATCTGAAATACTCTGATGTATAACTTAAGTCTGTTTATTTTCTTTTATTTATATTATTTTATTTTTAAGTTCCAGGATACATGTGCAAGATGTGCAGGTTTGTTACATAGGTAAAAGTGTGCCATAGTTGTTTGCTGCACCTTGTGTGTGTTGTTCCCCTTCCCGTGTCCATGTGTTCTCAAAGTTTAGCTTCCACTTATAAGTGAGAACATGTGGTGTTTGGTTTTCTGTTCCTGTGTTAGTTTACTGAAGATAATGGCTTCCAGCTCCATCCATATCCCTGCAAAGCACATAATCTTGTTCTTTTATTTGGCTACATAGTATTCCAAGTTGCATATGTAACACATTTCCTTTATGAACTCTAATATTTTTGAGCATTTGGGTTAATTCCATGTCTTTGCTCTTGTGAATAGTGCTGCAAGTAAAATACTTGTGACTGTATCGTTATAATAGAATAACTTATATACCTTTGGGTACATAATGAGTACTGGAATTGCTGGGTCAAATGGTATGTCTGATTCTAGACCTTTGAAGAATCACCACACTCTCTTCTACAATGGTTGAACTAATTTACATTCTTACTAACAGTGTAAAAGCATTCCTATTTCTCTGCAACCTCTCCAGTATCTGTTGTTTCATATTTGTTAATAATTACCATTCTGACTGGCATGAGATGGTATCTCATTGTGGTTTTAATTTGAATTTCTTTAATAATCCATGGTGTTGAACTTTTTTCCCTTTTTTTTTTTTTTTGGTCACATGAATGTCTTCTTTTGAGGAGTGTCTGCCCATGTTCTTTGCCCACTTTTTAATGGAGTTTTTTTTTCTTGTAAATTTGTTTAAGTTCCTTGTTCCTTGTAGATTCTGGATATTAGACCTCTGCCAGATGGATAGATTGCAAAAATTTTCAATTTTCTCCCACTCTGTAGGTGGCCTGTTGGCACTGATGATAGTGGGTTTTTTGTTTGTTTGTTTTGTTTTGTTTTGTTTTTACTTTTTTTTTCTGGGCAGATCCCATTTGCCAATTTTTGATTTTGTTGCAATTGCTTTTGGTGACTTCATCATTAAATATTTTTCATGCCTATGTCCTGAATGGTATTGACTAGATTTTTTTAGGGTTTTTATAATTTGGGATTTTACATTTAGGTTTTTAATCCATCTTGAGTTGCTTTTGGTATAAGTTGTAAGGAAAGGATCCCTTTTCAATTTTCTGTGTATAGCTAGCCACTTCTCACAGCACCATTTATTAACCAGAGAATCCCTTCCCTGTTGCTTGTTTTTGTCAGGTTTGTCAAATATCAGATTGTTATAGATATGAAATCTTATTTCTGAGATCTGTATTCTGTTCAATTGGTCTATGTGTCAGTTTTGTACCAGTACCATGCTGTTTTGGTTACTGTAGCCTTGTAGTATAGTTTGAAGTCAGGTAGCATGATACTTCCAGCTTTGTTCTACTTGCTTGGGATTGTCCTGGCTCTATGAGCTCTTTTTGGGTTCCATATGAATTTTAAAACCTATTTTTTTCTATTTCTGTGAAGAATGTCAATCGTAGTTTAATGAGAATAGCATTGAATCTATAAATTACTTTGGGCAGTGTAGTCATTTTCATGATATTGATTCTTCCTATCTATGAGCATGAAATATTTTTACATTTATTTGTCTACTCTCTGGTTTCCTTGAGCACTGATTTGTATTTCTCCTTTAAGAGGTTCTTTGCTTCCCTTATTAGCTGTATTTGTATGTATTTTATTATCTTTGTAGCAATTGTGAATGGGAGCTCATTCATGATTTGGCTCACTGCTTATCTGTTGTTGGTGTAGAGGAATGCTTGTAATTTTTTCACAAAGATTTTGTATCCTGAGATTGCTGAAATTGCTTATCAGCTTAAGAAGTTTTTAGGCTTAGACGATGGAGTTTTCTAGATATATGGTTACGTCATCTGCAAAGACACTTTGACTTCCTATTTTCCTACTTGAGTACCCTCTATTTTGTTCTCTTGCTTGATTTAACCTGACCAGAACTTCCAATAGTATGCTGAATAAAATGGTGAAAGAGAGTATCCTTGTCTTGTGCTGGTTTTCAAACAGAATTCTTTCATTTTTTGCCCATTCAGTATAACATTGGCTGTAAGTTTTTCATAAATGTCTCTTATTATTTTGAGGTGTGTTCCTTCAATACCTACTTTATTGATAGTTTTTAACATAAACTTTGAATATTATCAAATGTCTTTTCTTCATCTATTGAAATAATCATGTGGTTTTGTTTTTAGATCTGTTTATGTGATGAATTATGTTTATTGATTTGCCTATGTTGAGCCAGCCTTGCATCCTGAGGATGAAGTCAACTTGATCATGGTGGATAAGCTTTTTGATGTGCTGTTGTATGTGGTTTGCTATTATTTTATTGAGAATTACTTGCATTAATGTCCATCAGGAATATTAACCTGAAGTGTTCTTTTATTGTTGTTGTTGTTGTATCTCTGCCATGTTTTGGTATCAAGATGATGCTGGCCTAGTAAGATTAGCTAGGAGGAGTCCCTCCCTTTCAAATGTTTGGAATAGTTTCAGAAGAAATGTTACCAGCTCCTCTTTGTACTTCTGGTAGAATTCAGCTGTAAATTCATCTGGTTCTGTGCATTTTTTGTTGGTAGGCTATTTACTACTGTCTCAGTTTCATCTGGTCCTGTGCATATTTTTGGTTGGTAGGCAATTTACTACTGCCCCTTTTTCTATTCAGGTATTCGAATTCTTACTGGTTCAGTCTTGGGAGCATGTATGTGTGAAGAAATTTATCAATCTCTTGTAGAATTTTTATTTTAAGTGGACAGAGGTGTTTATAGTGTTCTCTGATGATTGTTTGTTTTTCTGTGTGGTCAGTGGTAATATCCTCTTTATCATTTTTATTTGATTCTTCTCTCTTTTCTTCTTTATTAGTCTAACTAGCAGTACACGTATTTTATTAACTTTAAAAAATAGCTACTAGATTCACTGATTTGTTGAAAGGTGTGTGTGTGTTTGTGTGTGTGTCTATCTTCTTCAGTTCTGCTCTGAGTTTGGTTATTTCTTGTCTTTCCTAGTCTGGGGGTTTGTTTGCTTTTGGTTCTCTATTTAGGTGTTACATTAGGATGTTGATTTGAAATATTTCTAGCTTTTTGATGTGGGCATTTAGTACTATAAATTTTCCTCTTAACACTGCTTTAGCTGTGTCTCAGAGATTCTCGTTCATTGTCTCTTTGTTCTTATTGGTTTCAAAGAACTTCTTGATTTCTGCCTTAATTTCATTATTTACTGAGGGGTCATTCAGAAAAAGGTTGCTTTAATTTTCATGTAGTTTGGTGGTTTTAATTGAGTTTCTTAATCTTGAGTTATTGATTGTGCCATGGTCTGAGAGACTGTTTGTTATTATTTCAGTTGTTTTGCATTTGCTTAGTGTTTTACTTCCAATTACATGGCACTGAGAAGAATGTATATTCTGTTGTTTTGGAGTGGAGAATTCTGTAGACATTTTTCAGGTCCACTTGATCCAGAGCTGAGATCAAGTCCTGAATATCTTTGTTAATTTTCTGTCTCAGTGATCTGTGTCATATTGAAATTAGGATGTTAAAGTCTTCCACTATTATTGCCTGGGATTCTAAGTTTTGTTGTAGCTCTCTTGTAACTTTTTTTATGCAACTGGATGCTCTTGTATTGGGTTTATATAAATTTTGGATAGTTAGCTCTTCTTATGGAATTGACCCCTTTTCTATTATGTGGTGTTGTTCTTTGTCTTTTTTGATCTTTGTTGGTTTAAAGTATTTTTTTTCCAAAAACTAAGATGGTAACCCTTTTGCTTTTTCTGTTTTTCATTTGCTTGGCAAATTCTCCTCTATCCCTTTATTTTATGCCTATGTGTTTCTTTGCACATTAGATGAGTTGCTTTAATATAGCATACCAATAGGTCTTGACACTTTATCCAGATTGTCATTCTGTTTATTTTAATTGGGGCACTTAGCCCATTTATATTTAATGTTAATATTGTTATGTGTGAATTTGAGCCTTTCATTATGATGCTACCTGCTAGCTTGCTATTTTTCAGACATGTTTAGGTTGTTGGTTCATAGTGTCATTGGTCAGTGTACTTCAGTGTGTTTTTGTAGTGGCTGGTAGTTGTTTTTCCTTTACATATTTAGTATTTCCTTCAGGAGCTCTTGCAAGACAGGCCTGGAGTTGATGAATTCCCTCAGCATTTGCTTGTCTGGTGAGTATCTTATTTACCTTTTGCTCATGAAGCTTAGTTTGGCCAGATATGAAATTCTGAGTTCAAAATACTTTTCTTTAGGAATATTGAGTATTGGTCCCCAATCTCTTCTGGCTTGTAGGATTTCTGCTGAGATGTCTGGTATTAGTCTAATAGTTTTCCCTTTGTAAGTGAGCTGCCCTTTTTCTCTGACTGCCCTTAACATTTTGTTTTCTTTATTTCAACCTTGGAGAATTTGATAGTTATTTCTCTTGGGGTTGTTATTCTCATGGAGTATTTTACTGGGGTTCTCTGGATTTACTGAATTTGAATGTTGGCCTGTCTTGCTAGGTTGGGAAATTTCTCCTGGATGATATTCTGAAGTTTGTTTTCCAACTTGGTTCTATTCTCCCCATCTCTTTCAGGTACACCAATCAGTCATAGGTTCAGTCTTTTTACAATATCCCATAGTTTTCCAAGGTTTGTTTTTATTCCTTTTATCTCTTTTTGTCTAATCTTGTTTGTCTGCCTTATTTCAGCAAGACAGTCTTCAAGCTCTGATATTCTTTTCTTCACTATATCTATTCAGCTATTAAGGTTATTGTAGTTAACAGCTCCTGTAATGTTTTACTATCATTCTTAGCTTCTTTGCATTGGGTTAGAATGTACTTCTTTAGCTCAGCAAAATTAATTGTTACCCACCTTCTGATGCCTACTTCTTTTTGTCAATTTATTCATCTCTGCCTCAGCCCAGTTCTTTGCTTTTGCTGGAGATTTGTTGTGATCATTTTGAGAAGATATTTTTTCGTTTTCAGCATTTTTGCATTAATTCTTTCTCATCTTCATGGGTTTATCTACCTTTGACCTTTGAAGATGCTGACCTTTTCATGGGGTGTTTGTTGGGTCTTTTTCATTGATGTTGTTGTTGTTGTTACTTTCTGTTTGTTTCTTTTAATAGGCCCATCTTCTGTTGGGTTGCTATGGTTCTCTGGGGGTCCACTCTGGACCCTATTCACCTGGGTCCCTCCCACACCAATAGGTAACACCACTGGAGGCTGAAGAACAGCAAATGTGACTGCCTGATACTTCTAGGAGCTCCATTCCAGAGGGGCACCAACCTGATGCCAACCAAAATACTTCTGTATGAGTTGTCTGGAGACCCCCATTGGGAGGTATCAGTCAGGAAAAAAGGGATCAGGGACCTGTTAAATAAGCAATCTTTATGCCTCTTGGCAGAGTGGGTTTGCTGCAGTGGGGAAATCCACTTCCTCCAGGCTACCGAGAGTCTCCAGAATTGGCAGGCAGGAAAGACTAAGATTGCTGATCCATGATACTATGGCCTTCCCTCTCCTTCCCTTCCTTCCTTGGTTCATCCCAGGAAGATCAGAGTTCTGTCTATAAACCCCTGGCTGGGGATGCCAAAAATCCCACAGGGATACTCCATCCAGTGAAGAAGGATGGGTTGGAGTCGCACTTAAAGAAGCACTCTGGCCACAATTAACAACCATACTGTGGAGAATTTTTCCCAGTCCAACCACCCATTCTCGTGGGCACCTGCAGTGGAAAACAGCCAGCTGGAGCCACAGTGATTGTGGCCACCACTCCCTTGGGAACTCTATTATCTTAGGCAGTTTCCAACCTGCTGCACTGACCAGTGGGGATTACAAACCAGAAAGTTTTACTTGTGGGGTTTGTGGAAGTGGGGCCTCCTGAACAATGCTGCTTGGCTCCATGGCTTTAGCCTCCTTTTAAAGGGCGCGGATGGATTTCCTGCCTTGCCAGAGTTCCCGTAACTAGAGTATCCAAAAACTCCTGTGTCTCAGTGTATCCCTGAGCAGTTGCCCACTCAAGTGGTCACCATGAGTGCACAGTTTTTTGCTTGAGACCCAAGGTCTTGGTGGAGTGGGCTCATAAGGGAACCTTCTGATCTGAGAGTTGCAAAGATTCATGGGAAAAGCATGGTTTCCCAGGTGGGTAGCACAATCACTCACCACCTCCCTTGGCTGGGGGTAGAGAGCATCCTTGGCCCCTTGTAGCTCCCAGGTGAGCCCTGGCTTCCCATTGCCTTTTCTTACTCTCCAAGGGTTGTGGCAACAACCTAGTCAGATCCAATGAGAGAACCTGTGTACCTCAGTTGAAGATGGAGAATTCACTTGCCATTTTAGTTTTTCTCGATGGGAGCTGAAGACTGGAGCTGTTTCTATTAGATGATCTTGGACCCTTCCACCACCTAAGTCTTTTATGAGATCAATGAAAAACTGCCGTGGGTCACCACCACACATACAGTTACCTAAAGAAACAAGATCTTGAAAACTGTTTTCTTTCACAAATGGAGACGTAAATAAGCAACAGCTCTTCATTTATTGAGGAAGTTTCAACGTTTTTTACATATATGCACAAAGCTTACACACAAAATCAACATTGTGACTCCACTTTGGTGAAGTCAAATTTGCAAACATATGCATAACATGAATTAGGACTTGATAAAAATCTTTATAAAATGTATACTTCCAGTATTGGAAATGATGTGAGGATAAAATACGTAGCTTAGTAAACTATTTTTTTTTTAATGCTGACAATTTAAAATAGTGAAAAAAACTAAAAAGAAAATTTGACATATGTAAAAGTGTATTACAGGGATAGATTATGGACAATTACATGGAGGTAGTCCATAAGAGCAGGCTGACTTTCACTATTATTAACTCTATTTTGAAGTCTTGCATCACAATACATAGTTGCTTTTGTTCTTTTAGAAGATGGTTCTCAGAGAATACATTCGCATTCACTTTCTGTGTGGTGTTGCTTTTCCTGAAATTCTATTATTCATGTGATTGTGATTTTGGGGGGATTTTACGCATGAAATATTTCAGAGATCAGAGATTTAGTCTTTAGGGGTTTTAGTCTGTCAACATTTCAACATTTGACGTTGTGATATATGGGACCATGTCTTTTGGCATTCTGATCCAAGCCTTCCCTACATGTATGGCTCTAACGCCTGAATTACAGGACTGTGTTTTTATATCTGACTGTCCCATAAGAATTTTTTTAAAATTTTTTTTTATTGCATTTTAGGTTTTGCAACTCAACAAATCCAAAACAGCACACATGATTTTTGCAATTCTTTAAAAAGCCTGGCTCTTCTCCCATATTGCAGATCTTAATATGGCCAACACTAACCCAAACGAAAAACCTTAAGTATGCTCAACCCCTTCTATTCCTTCACCTCTCCAATAAATAAAGTTCCGTCAATTCTGTGTATCTTTTGTATTTCAAATCCATGCTAACTTGCTCTTTTCATAAATACTACCAGTGTAGTACCACCTAGTTGGGCCCAAATGTAGCCTTTTCTACTCTTAAAAACGCAACTAATTTTGAAAATTGTCTATTCATGTCCTTAGCCCAATTTTGATGGATTTTTTTTTATGATTTGTTTGAGTTCATTGTAGATTCTAGATACTAGTCTATTGTCAGATGTATAGATTGTGAAGATTTTCTCCCACTCTGTGGTTGTCTGTTGACTGTTCTGACTGTTCCTTTTTTTTTTTTTTTTTGAGATGGAGTTTCGCTCTTGTTACCCAAGCTGGAGTGCAATGGCGCGATCTCGGCTCACCGCAAACTCCGCCTCCTGGGTTCAGGCAATTCTCCTGCCTCAGTCTTCTGAGTAGCTGGGACTATAGGGGCGTGCCACCATGCCCAGCTAATTTTTGTATTTTTGGTAGAGACGAGGTTTCACCTAGTTGACCAGAATGGTCTCGATCTCTTGACCTCATGATCCACCCGCCTCGGCCTCCCAAAGTGCTGGGATAACAGGCTTGAGCCACCGCGCCCGGCCTGACTGTTCCTTTTTCCATGCAAAAGGTCTTTAGCTTGCTTTTCCAATGTTATCTTCTAGAAATTTTATAGTTGCAGGTCTCATTTATAAATTATTATCAAATGTGAACATTTCTTGGCTTCCTTACTGGACTGTGAGAGCCTCCTGGGTAGAGCCATTATGAAAATAATCATTGTATTTCCTGACGTCAATAACCTGCAGTATAATCGAGCACAATACACTTGCTGAATATGAGTATGTATTTGAACTAAAGTAATTTCTCAGAACTCTTCTGAAAGGAAAGAAATAATTTTCTCCATAGAAAATAAGTCTTCATTTTTCCTCAGTTTGTAATATGAATTCTTACTTTTTTGCACAGAGGTGTGAAACAGTCTGGTGTGAGTGGACAACTATAAGCAATTTTGTATAACTGTAGCACAGAGTGGAAGGAAAAAAGTTTAACTCATAACAAAAATGAAAAATTATCCCCAAAGATTCTAAAGCTGAAAAGATTTCAATTAGACTTGCAAATAGTCTTGTGTTTTTATAGTGGATTTCTCTATAAGAGGTAAAAGAGTATAGTGTTAGTTGGTAGGTTAATTGGACCTAAAGCTTGCCTGATTCTGGTATATAATATTGGTCTGGCCGACTTTCAAGATGGCCGCCTAAGAACAGCGCAGGACTTCAGCTCCCAGTGAAAGTGCAGAGGGTGAGTGGACGCCGCATTTCCAGACGAACTCTTATTGCCCACAGACCAGGAGATACCCAGGCAGAGGGGTCGCCAGCGTCGCAGTCCCAGCCGGTGCGGCTGTTTTGGCCCCCGAGGGGCTGATTCCGCCCCCGTGGCTGCTGTGACCACTCCCTGTTGCTGCAGTTCTCCATACAAAAGCCACTGGTCTGGGAGCCCTCTTAGCTGGCGAGCAGAGCCCTGAGACGGCAGAATAGCCCATTCATCTGAAATAGCGAGCCAGGCCAGGAGATTCCTAGGCAAAAAATCCGCCAGGAGCCGGCGCCGCGGTTCGAGCCGACTCCGTGAGTCGCAGCACGGGAGATCCCGGCGCCTTTTCAACAAGCGACCGGAACGCGGGGTCGTTCAACTTAAAAGAAAAGACTCTGAGTCAGGGAGCCAGGTGATCAGGCTCGGTTGGTCCCACCCCTCCACCCCCAACAACAACGGAAACAAAAACAGTAATTGGAAACCCTCTGGGTTGAGCCCTTCAAACCAAGCACAGCTGAACCAGGACGGTCCGGCTCCGTGGGGGAGGGGCTTCCGCCATTACTGAGACTCTCCACCGCTAGGGAGGCAGGCTGCCGTTGCCGAGGCAACCCGCCGTTGCCGAGGCAACCTGCCACAACAGAGAGAGTCCGCCATAACAGAGGCGGGGCCACCCTTGCCCAGACAGTTCTAACTACGCCCATATAAAAAGGACTACAGGGAAGAGCTCAGGGCAGCTGGGCGGAGCCCACAGCAGCTCAGCAAAGCCCCTGCGGGCAGGCAGAGGCTAGGCGTGCTGCTAGCTGGGCGGGTCCGACCTGAAAAAAAAAAAAATCAAAAAAGGCAGTAGTGCAACGGAAACTCATAAAGCTCCAACTCCCTGGGACAGAGACAGACAACAGGTGGATAAACCCACAAAAATGGGTAGAAACCAGCGTAAAAAGGATGAAAACTCCCGAAACCAGAACACCTCTCCTCCTAAAAGGGATCACAACTCCTCACCAGCAAGGGAACCAGACCGGATGGAGAAGGAGGGTGATGAAATGACAGAATCAGACTTCAGAAGATGGGTAGTAAGAAACTACAATGAGCTAAAAGAACATGTTCTAACCAATCGCAAAGAAAATAGGAACCTTGAAAAAAGATTGGACGAACTGCTGACGAGAATGGACAGCATAGAGAGGAGAATAAGTGAATTGATGGAGCTGAAAAACGCAACACGAGAACTTCGTGAAGCATGCACAAGCTTCAACAGCCGAATTGACCAAGCAGAAGAAAGGATATCAGAGGTCGAAGACCAACTCAATGAAATAAAAAGAGAAGGCAAGAACAGAGAAAAAAGCGCAAAAAGGAATGAACAAAATCTTCAAGAAATGTGGGACTATGTGAAAAGACCTAATCTACGTCTGATAGGTGTACCTGAATGTGATGAAGAGAATGAATCCAAGCTGGAAAATACTCTTCAGGATATTATCCAGGAAAACTTCCCCAACCTAGCAAGGCAGACCAATATTCAAATCCAGGAAATACAGAGAACACCACAGAGATATTCCTCAAGAAGAGCAACCCCAAGGCACATAATCGTCAGATTCACCAGGGTTGAAATGAAAGAGAAAATGCTAAGGGCAGCCAGAGAGAAAGGTCGGGTTACCCACAAAGGGAAGCCCATTAGACTCACAGCAGATCTCTCAGCAGAAACCCTACAAGCCAGAAGAGACTGGGGGCCAATATTCAACATCCTTAAAGAAAAGAACTTTCAACCCAGAATCTCCTATCCAGCCAAACTCAGCTTCATAAGTGAAGGAAAAATAAAATCCTTTGTGAACAAGCAAGCACTCAGAGATTTCATCACCACCAAACCTGCTCTACAAGAACTCCTGAAAGAGGCTCTACACATATAAAGGAACAACCAGTACCAGCCACTCCAAAAACACACCAAATGGTAAAAAAGCAGCAACACAATCAAGAATCTGCATCAACTAACCAACAAAACAGCCAGGTAGCATCAAAATGACAGCATCAAATTCACACATAACAATACTATCCCTAAATGTCAATGGACTAAATGCCCCAATCAAAAGACACAGACTGGCAAATTGGATAAAAAGCCAAAACCCATCAGTGTGCTGTATCCAGGAAACCCATCTTACATGCAAGGATACACAAAGGCTCAAAATAAAGGGATGGAGGAAGATCTACCAAGCAAATGGAGAGCAAAAAAAGGCAGGAGTTGCAATTCTCATCTCTGATAAAATAGACTTTAAAGCAACAAAGATCAAAAGAGACAAAGAAGGACATTACATAATGGTAAAAGGATCACTGCAACAAGAAGAGCTAACGATCCTAAATATATATGCACCCAATACAGGAACACCCAGATACATAAGGCAAGTTCTTAATGACTTACAAAGAGACTTAGACTCCCACACAATAATAGTGGGAGACTTTAACACCCCATTGTCAATATTAGACAGATCAACCAGACAGAAAATCAACAAGGATATCCAGGACCTGAATACAGACCTGGAACGAGCAAACCTAATAGACATTTACAGAACTCTCCACCCCAAATCCACAGAATATACATTCTTCTCAGCACCACATCACACCTACTCTAAAATTGACCACATAATTGGCAATAAATCACTCCTCAGCAAATGCAAAAGAACAGAAATCATAACAAACAGTCTCTCAGACCACAGTGCAATCGAGTTAGAACTCAGAATGCAGAAACTAACTCAGAACCGCACAGCTTCATGGAAACTGAACAACTTGCTCTTGAATGTTGACTGGATAAACAATGAAATGAAGGCAGAAATAAAGATGTTCTTCGAAACCAATGTGAACGAAGACACAACATACCAGAATCTCTGGGACACATTTAAAGCAGTCTCTAGAGGAAAATATATAGCAATGAGTGCCCACATGAGAAGAAAGGAGAGATCGAAAATTGACACCCTATCATCAAAATTGAAAGAGCTAGAGGAGCAAGATCAAAAAAACTCAAAACCTAGCAGAAGACAGGAAATAACTAAGATCAGAGCAGAACTGAAGGAAATAGAGACACAAAAAACTCTTCAAAAAATCAATAAATCCAGGAGCTGGTTTTTTGAAAAGATCAACAAAATAGACAGACCACTAGCCAGATTAATAAAAAAGAAAAGAGAGAATAACCAAATTGATGCAATAAAAAACGATAAAGGGGATATCACCACAGATTCAACAGAAATCCAAACCATCATCAGAGATTATTACAAACAACTCTATGCACATAAACTAGTAAACCTGGAAGAAATGGATAAATTCCTGGACACCTGCAACCTCCCAAGCCTAAACCTGGAAGAAGCCGAAACCCTGAATAGACCAATAACATGGTCTGAAGTCGAGGCAGCAATAAAGAGCCTACCACCCAAAAAAAGCCCAGGTCCAGATGGGTTCACAGCTGAATTCTACCAGACATACAAGGAGGAGCTGATACCATTCCTTCTGAAACTATTCCAGACAATCCAAAAAGAGGGAATCCTTCCCAAATCATTTTACGAGACAAACATCATCCTGATACCAAAACCCGGCAGAGACTCAACAAGAAAAGAAAATTTCAGGCCAATATCCATGATGAACATAGATGCAAAAATCTTCAATAAAATACTGGCAAACCGACTGCAACAGCATATCAAAAAGCTCATCCACCATGATCAAGTAGGATTCATCCCGGGGATGCAAGGCTGGTTCAACATACGCAAGTCCATAAACGTAATTCACCACATAAACAGAACCAAAGACAAAAACCACATGATTATCTCGATTGATGCAGAGAAGGCTTTTGACAAAATTCAACAACGCTTTATGCTAAAAACCCTCAATAAACTAGGTATTGACGGAACGTATCTCAAAACAATAAAAGCTATTTACAACAAACCAACAGCCAATATCATACTGAATGGGCAAAAACTGGAAGCATTCCCTTTGAAATCTGGCACTAGACAAGGATGCCCTCTCTCACCACTCCTATTCAATATAGTACTGGAAGTTCTAGCCAGAGCAATCAGGCAAGAAAAAGAAACAAAGGGTATCCAAATTGGAAAGGAGGAAATCAAATTGTCTCTATTTGCAGATGACATGATTGTATATCTGGAAGACCCCATCATCTCAGCCCCAAATCTCCTGAAACTGATAAACAACTTCAGCAAAGTCTCAGGATACAAAATCAACGTGCAAAAATCACAAGCATTCCTATACACCAGTAATAGACTTCAAGAGAGCCAAATCAAGAACGAACTGCCATTCACAATTGCTACAAAGAGAATAAAGTACCTAGGAATACAACTAGCAAGGAACGTAAAGGACCTCTTCAAGGAGAACTACAAGCCATTGCTCAACGAAATAAGAGAGGATACAAACAGATGGAGAAACATTCCATGTTCATGGTTAGGAAGAATCAACATCGTGAAAATGGCCATACTGCCCAAAGTAATTTACAGATTCAATGCTATTCCCATCAAGCTACCAATGACCTTCTTCACAGAACTGGAAAAAAACACCTTAAACTTCATATGGAACCAAAAGAGAGCCCGCATAGCCAAGTCAATTCTAAGCAAAAAGAACAAAGCGGGAGGCATCACACTACCGGACTTCAAACTATACTACAAGGCTACAGTAATCAAAACAGCATGGTACTGGTACCAAAACAGAGATATAGACCAATGGAACAGAACAGAGGCCTCACAGGAAATACAACATACCCACAACCATCTGATCTTCAACAAACCTGACAAAAACAAGCAATGGGGAAAGGACTCCCTGTTTAATAAATGGTGTTGGGAAAACTGGCTAGCCATGTGCAGAAAGCAGAAACAGGACCCCTTCCTGACACCTTACACCAAAATTAATTCCAGATGGATTAAAGACTTAAACATCAGACCTAACACCATAAAAACCTTAGAAGAAAATCGAGGCAAAACCATTCAGGACATAGGTGTAGGCAAGGACTTCATGACCAAAACGCCAAAAGCAATGGCAACAAAAGCCAAAATAGACAAATGGGACCTAATCAAACTCCACAGCTTCTGCACGGCAAAAGAAACAGTCAGTAGAGTGAATCGGCAACCAACAGAATGGGAAAAAATTTTTGCAGTCTACCCATCTGACAAGGGGCTGATATCCAGAATTTACAAAGAACTAAAGCAGATCTACAAGAAAAAAACAAACAAGCCCATTCAAAAATGGGCAAAGGATATGAACAGATACTTTACAAAAGAAGACATACAGGAGGCCAACAAACATATGAAAAAATGCTCATCATCACTGGTCATCAGAGAAATGCAAATCAAAACCACATTGAGATACCATCTCACACCAGTTAGAATGGCGATCATTAAAAAATCGGGAAACAACAGATGCTGGAGAGGATGTGGAGAAATAGGAACACTTTTACACTGTTGGTGGGAATGTAAATTAATTCAACCATTGTGGAAGACAGTGTGGCGATTCCTCAAGGACCTAAAAATAGAAATCCCATTTGACCCAGCAATCCCATTACTGGGTATATATCCAAAGGAGTATAAATCATTCTACTACAAGGACACGTGCACACGAATGTTCATTGCAGCACTGTTTACAATAGCAAAGACCTGGAACCAACCCAAATGCCCAACGATGATAGACTGGATAGGGAAAATGTGGTACATATACACGATGGAATATTATGCAGCCATCAAAAACGATGAGTTCACGTCCTTTATAGGGACATGGATGAACCTGGAAACCATCATTCTCAGCAAACTGACACAAGAGCAGAAAATCAAACACCGTATATTCTCGCTCATAGGCGGGTGTTGAACAATGAGAACACATGGACACAGGGAGGGGAGCACTACACACTGGGGTCTGTTGGGAGGAAATGGGGGAGAGGCGGGGGGTGGGGAGGTGGGAAGAGATAGCATGGGGAGAAATGACAGATACAGGTGAGGGGACGGAAGGCAGCAAAGCACACTGCCATGTGTGTACATATGCAACAATCTTGCATGTTCATCACATGTACCCCAAAACCTAAAATGCAATTAAAAAAAAAAAAAAAAAAAAAAAGAAAAAAAAAATATTGGTCTGATCTGAGAATGTAAGGCTTGTAAATTATAAAGCAAGAAACAGTAAAATAGTAATATATTTAATTTAAGTGACTCCTGAGCTAATAGTTATCTATCTTTGAGAGAAGATGCCTTTAATTTTTTTTTATTTCCATATGTTATCAGGAAATAGGTGGTGTTTGGTTACATGGGTAAGTTCTTTAGTGATATTTGAGACTTTGTTGTACCTGTCAACCAAACAGTATACACTGCACCCTATTTGTAGTTATTTTGTCCTTCATTCTCTTCCCTCTCTTTCCCCCTGTCCCCAAAGTCCTCTGTGTCATTTTTATACCTTTGCATCCTCATAGCTTAGCTCCCACTTATGAGTGAGAACATATGATGTTTGTTTTTACATTTCTGAGTTACTTCATTTACAATAATAATCTCCACTCTCATATAGGTCAGTGCAAATGCCATTGATTCATTTCTTTTTATGGCTGAGTAGTATTTCAACAGCATACACATACACACACACACACACACACAAACACATGATGGAATATATATATATATATATATACATATATATATATATATATATATACACATATACCACAGTTTATTTAACCACTTATTAGTTGATAGGCATTTGAGTTGATTTTGCATTTTTTGCAATTGCAAATTGTGCTGCTATAAACATGCATGTACAATTATCATTTTTGTATAATAATTTATTTTCCTCTGGGTAAATACCCAGTAGCGGGATTGCTGGATCAAATGATAGTTCTACTTTTAATTCCTTAAGGAATTTTCACACTATTTTCCATAGTAGTTGTAGAAGTTTACATTCCTGCCAGCAGTGCAGAAGTGTCCTCTGTTCACTGCATCCATGCCAACATCTACTATTTTTTAAATTTTTTGTTTATGGTCATTGCATTGTGGTTTTTGTTTGTGTTTCCTTTATCATTAGTGATGAGCATTTTTTCATATGTTTGTTGGCCTTTTGCATAGTCAAAGCATAACTAAGCAAAAAGAACAAATTTGGAGGCATCGCATTATGAGATTTCAAGCTATATTATAAGGCCATAGTCACCAAAACAGCATGGTACTGGCATGAAAATAGGCACATAGACCAATAAAACAGAATAGGGAACAGAAATAAATTCAAATACTTACAGTCAACTGGTCTACAAGAAAGCAAACAAAAACATAAAGTGGGGAAAGACACCCTTTCAACAAATAGTGCTCGGACAATTGGCTAGCAACATGAAGGAAAATGTAACTGAATCCTTGTCTCTCATCTTATACAAAAATCAACCCAAGATGGATCAAACTTAAATCTAACTGAAACTTTTTCTACACAATATGGTTCACCAATGCTAAACTCTCTAAGAGAAGATGCTAAAAATCTTGTTATTGGGAGAAAGGAAGATCACTTAGGGCAAAATTACTCCAAGATAGCTTCATTAGTCAGTAAGTTGCTTTGAACAACACATCTTTGTGGTCCTCCTAACTTATCTTTCTTTCTCAGGTCTAAAAACCAATTAAAATGGCCGGGTGTTGTGGATCAAGCCTGTAACCCCAACGCATTGGGAGGCTGAAGCAGGTGGATTGCTTGAGCTCAGGAGTTGAAGACCAGCCTGGGCAACATAGTGAAGCCCGTGTCAATTAAAAACTAAGATTAAAATTAGCTGAACACGGTCGTGTGCGCCTGTAGTCCCAACTACTTGGGAGGCTGAAGTGGAAGGATTGTTTGAGCCTGGGAGACAGAGCTTGTACAAATTATACATCTAATTAATGGCAGCACCAGGAGGACAAGACACAAATCCCTTAGCTCATACTTTAGTACAATATATAAAGTGTATTGCATTGCAGTACAATGATTCTTTACTTTCATAGGACAGAGAATGATTTAGAAACATACATTAATTTTAACTGTGACCTGGAAGAGCAAAAGGTATTTCAGGAAGTAGTGAGGATACTGGGGTAGGCAGGATGCCTCAAGGACCTCGAGGAATTTTGCATGTCCTTATTCTATAACTCATGTAAAATGAGGACAAAAGCTTCAGGCTAACTTCAAGTCCAAGAGGACTTTCTTTAAATTTTAGGTTTGGGAATATATGTGCAGGTCTGTTACATGAGTATATTGCATAATGGCAAGGTTTGGGTTTCTAGTGAATCTGTTACCGAAGTAGTGAACATAGTACCCAACAGACAATTTTTTGCCCCTCAGCCACGTCCTACCTATCTTTTTCTGGAGTCTCCAGTGTTTCTTATTTTCATCTTTGTGTTCATGTGTACTCATTGTTCAACTTCCACTTATAAGTAAGAAAATGCAATATTTGATTTTCTGTTTCTGACTTATTTCATGTAGGATAATAGCCTCTAGCTCCATCCATGTTCCAGCAAATGATATACTTTCATTCTTTTTAAGGCTTAAGGCTGCATAGTATTCCATTCTGTGTACATATCACATTTTCTTTATCCAGTCATAGTTGATAGACACCTAGGTTGATTCCATGGCTTTGCTACTGTGAATAGCAAATAGTGCTGCAATAAACATGCAAGTACAATATTTTTTTGATCAAACAATTTATATTTCTTTTGGTAAATACGCAATAGTGGGATTGACAGGTCAAATGGTAGTTCCAATTTTAGTCCTGTGATAATTTTCTATAGGGGTTGAAATAATTTATATTCCTACCCAAACTGTGTAAGTGTTCCCTTTTCTCCACATCTTTTCCAACATGTTACTACTTTTTCTTTTTTTAACTTTTTAATGATAGCCATTCTGCCTGGTGTGTGATGGTATCTCATTGTAGTTTTAATGTTCATTTCTTTTCTGTTAACAATGTTGAGCATTTTTTATATGTTTGTTGACTGTTTGTATGTCTTCTAAAGAGAAGTGTCTCTTCATGGCCTTTGTCCCCTTTTTAATGGGGTTGTTCATTCTTCTCTTGTAAAATTGTTTAAGTGCCTTATAGATGCTGGATATAAGACCTTTGACAGATAAATAGTTTGCAAATATTTTCTCCTATTCTGTAGGTTGTTTGTTTACTCTGTTGATTGTTTCTTTTGCTATGAAGAAGCTCTTTAATTTAATTAAAATTTGTCTATTTTTGTTTTTGTTACATTGGATTTGAGGCCTTAGACATAAGTTCATTGGCTATGCCAAAGTTCAAAAGAGTTTTTAGAATTTTTATAGTTTAAGGTTTCACGTTTTGTGTTAATTTTTGTTTATGGTGAGAGATAGGTGTTCAGTTTCATTCTTATGCATATGGGTAGCCAGCTTGTTCAGCACTATATATTGAATAAATGTCTGTTCCCCATTGCTTATTTTTGTGAATTTTGTTTTTTAGACAGATTTTTGCTCTATGCTCACTACAACCTCTGCCTCCCAGGTTGAAGTAATTCTCCTTCCTCAAGGAGAATCACTGGTGCCCACCTATGAGCTGAAATTACAGGTGCCCACCACCATGTCCAGATCATTTTTGCATTTTTACTAGAGAAAGGATTTTGCCATGTTGGATAGACTGGTTTCAAACTCTTGACCTCTGATGATCCACCCGCTTCAGCCTCCCAAAGTGCTGGGATTATAGGGTGAGCCACTGTGTTCAGCAAATTACTTATTTTCTTCAGATTTGTCAAAGATCAGTTGGTTGTAGGTTTGTGGCTTTATTTTTGGGTTCTCTATTCTGTTACATTGAGCTATATGTCTATTTTTGTATCACTACCATGCTGTTTTGATAACAATAGGCTTGCAGTATTGCTTGAAGTCAGCTAATATGGTGCTCCAAGCTTTGTTTTCTTTGCTTAAGATTGCTTTGGCTATTCAGCTCTTTTTGTTTCCATATGAATTTTAGGATAGTTTTTTCTGATTGTGTGAAAAACGGTATTTTATTTTTTCTTTTTGCCCAGAACAACTTTGGTTATTCTGGTTGTTTGTTATTCTACATATATTTTAGAATTTTTTTTAAAAGAAAATTTTAGAATTTTCTAATTTCTATTTCTATGAAGAATGTCATTGGTATTTTGATAGGGATTGCATTGAATCTGTAAATTGCTTTGAGTTGTATGGACATTTTAATAGTACTGATTCTTCCAAACATGAACACAAAACACTTTTGCATTTTTGGTGTACTCTTCAAATTTTTGCACAGTTACATAGTTTTCATTATTGAGATCGTTCTTTTCTTTCATTAATTCCTAGGTATTTTATTTTATTTTTGGCTATTGTCAATGCGATTACTTCCTTTATTTCTTTTGCACATTATACACTGTTGGCATATAGAAATGATACTAATTTTTGTATGGTAATTTTTGTATCCTGCAAGATTACTAAATTTGCTTATCAGTTCTAACAGATTCTGTTGTTGTCTTTACATTTTTCCAAATATAATAAGACTATATCATTTACAAACAAGAATAATTTGACTTCTTTCTTTCCAATTTAGAAGCATTTTGTATTTTTCTCTTATCTGATTATCTAGGACTTCCAATACTATGTGAATAACAGTGATGAAAGTGAAATTCCTTGTCTTCTTGCAGATCTTAGAAGAAAGAATTTCAGGTTTTCTACATTAAGCATGATACTAGCTGTGGATTTTTCACATATGCCTGTTATTATGTTGAGGCATGTTTCTTCTATACCCAGTTTTTGAGCATTTTCTATCATTAAGGGATATTGGCTTTTATCAAATGCTTTTTCAGCATCAATTGAAAAAAATCATATTTCTTTTCCTTTATAATGTTCATATTATGTATCACATTGATTCATTTACATATGTTGAACCATCCATGCAAGCCTAGGAAAAATCCCACTTGGTCACACTGAATGATATTTCTTATGTATTACTCAATTTGGCTTGCTAATATTTTGATGAAATTTTTTGCCTCAATATTCATTAGAGATATTGGCCTGTAGTTTTATTTATTTATTTGTTTGTTTATTTATTGTACTTTAGGTTCTGGGGTACTTGTGCAGATCATCAAGGATTGTTGCACAGGTACATACACGGCAAGGTGGTTTGATACCTTCATCCCCCAATCACCTATATCTGATATTTCTCCCCATGTCAGCCATCCCCACCCTTGCTGTCCCTCCCCTAGACTCCCCCAAACAGATCCGAGCATGTGATGTTCTCATACCTTTGTCCACATGTTCTCATTTTTCAACACCTACTTATGAGTGAGCGCATGTGGTGTTTGGTTTTCTGTTCTTGTGTCAGTTTGCTGATAATAACGGTTTTCAGATTCATCCATGTCCTTATGAAGGACACAAGCTCATATTTTTTATGGCTGTGAAATATTCCATGGTATGTATGTGCCACATTTTCTTTATTCAGTCTATTATTGATGGACATTTGGGTTGGCTCCAAGCCTGTGCTATTGTAAACAGTGCCCCAATGAACATACGTATGTATATGTCTTTATGATAAAACACTTTATAATTCTTTCTGTGTACCCTGTAATGGGATTGCTGGGTCAAATTGTATTTCTATATCTAGGTCCTTGAGGAATCACCACACTGTCTTCCACAGTGGTTAAACTAATTTACACTCCCACCAACAGTGTAAAAGTGTTCCTATTTCTCCATATCCTCTGCAGTATCTGCTGTCTCCAGATTTTTTAATGATCGCCATTCTAACTGGTGTGAGATGGTATCTCAATGTGGTTTTCATTTGCATTTCTCTAATGAGCAGTGACAATGAGCATTTTTTCATGTTTGTTGGCCTCATAGATGTCTTCTTTGTAAACTATCTGTTCATATACTACACCCACTTTTGAATGGGTTTGTTTGTTTTTTTCTTGTAAATCTGTTTTAGTTCTTTGTACATTCTGGATATTAGCCCTTTGTCAGATGGATAGATTGCAAAAATTTTTCCCATTCTGTTGGTTGCTGGTTCACTCTAATGATTGTTACGTTTGATGTGCAGAAACTCCTAAGTTTAGTTAGATCCCATTTGTCTATTTTGGCTTTTGTTGCCATTGCTTTTGGTGTTTTAGCCATGAAGTCCTTGCCTATGCCTATGTCCTGAATGATTTTGCCTAGATTTTCTTCTAGGGTATTTATGGTGTCAGGTCTTATGATTAAATTTTTAGACTATGTGGAGTTAATTATTGTGTAAAGTGTAAGGAAGTGTTACAGTTTTAGCTTTCTGCCTATGGCTAGCCAGTTTTCCCAACACCATTTATTAAACAGGAAATCCTTTCCCCATTGCTTGTTTTTGTCAGGTTTGTCAAAGATCAGATCATGAATAGATGTATAGTGTTGCTTGTGAGGCCTCTGTTCTGTTCCATTGGTCTTTGTCTCTGTTTTGGTACCAGTACAATGCTGTTTTGATTACTGTAGCCTTGTAGTTTAGTCTGAAGTCAGGTAGCTTGATGCCTCCAGCTTTGTTCTTTTTGCTTAGGGTTGTTTTGGCTATGCAGTCTCTCTTTTGGTTGTTCCATATGAAGTTTAAGGTGGTTTTATCCAGTTCTGAGATCATTCATAGCTTGATGGGGAAAGTGTAGAATCTATAAATTACTTTTGGCCATATGGCCATTTTCACAAAATTGATTCTTCCTAACCATGAGCATGGAATATTTTTCCATCTGTTTGTGTCCTCTTATTTCATTAAGAAGTGGTTTGTAATTCTCCTTGAAGAGATCCTTTACATCTTTGTTAGTTGTATTCCTAGGTATTTTATTCTCTTTTAGCAATTGAGAATGGCAATTCGTTCTTGATTTGGATCTCTTTAAGTCTGTTATTGGTGTATAGAAATGCTTGTGATTTCTGCACATTGATTTTTTATCCTGAGACTTTGCTGAAGTTGCTTATCAGTTTCAGGAGATTTGGGGCTGAGACAATGGGGTATTTTAAATATACAATCATGTTATCTACAAACAAAGACAGTTTGATTTTCTTCTTTTCTAACTGAATACACTTTATTTCTTTTTCTTGCCTGATTGCTTTGGCTAAAACTTCCAATACTATATTGAATGGGAGTGGTGAGAGAGGGCATCCTTGTGTTGTGCCAGATTTCAAAGGGAATACTTCCAGTTTTTGCCTGTTCAGTATGATATTGGCTGTGGATTTGTCATAAATAGCTTTTATTATTTTGTTATATGTTCCATTCATACCTAGTTTATTGAGGGTTTTTAGCATAAAGGGCTGTTGAATTTTTTCAAAGGCCTTCTCTGCATATATTGAGATAATCATGTGGCTTTTGTCTTTGGTTCGGTTTTCTGTGGTGGATTGCATTTACAGACTTGTGTATGTTGACCAGCCTTGCATCCCCGAGATAAAGCCTAGTTGATCATGATGAATAAGCTTTTTGATTTGCTGTTGCATTCAGTTTGCCAGTATTTTATTGAAGATTTTTGCATCGATGTTCATCATGCTTTTTGGCCTGAAGTTTTCTTTTTTCGTTGAGTCTTTGCCCAGCTTTGGTATCAGAATGATGTTGGTCTCATAAAATGAGTTGGGGAGGATTCCCTCTTTTTGTATTATTTGGAATACTTTCAGAAGGAATAATACCAGCTCCTTTTGTACGTCTGGTAGAATTTGGCTGTAAACCTGTCTGGACCTGGACTTTTTTTGTTTGGTAGGCTATTAATTGCTGCCTCCACTTCAGCCCTTTTTATTGGTCTATTCAGGGTTTCAAATTCTTCCTGGCTTAGTCTTGGGAGAGTGCAAGTGTGCATGAATTTATTCATTTCTTCCATGTATACTGGTTTGTGTGCATAAAACTGTTTGTAGTAATCTCTGATTGTAGTTTGTGTTTCTGCAGAATTGGTGGTGATGTCCCTTTATTGTTTTTTTATTGCATCTATTTGATTCTTCTCTCTTATCTTTTTTATTAGTCTGGCTAGTGGTCTGTCTATTTTGTTGATCTTTTCAAAAAACCAGCTCCTGAATTTGTTGATTTTTTGAAGGGTTTTCTGTGTCTCTATTTCCTTCAGTTCTGCTCTGATCTTAGTTATTTCTTGTATTCTGCTAGTTTTTGAGTTTTTTTAATCTTGCTCCTCTAACTCTTTCAATTTTGGTGATAGGGTGCCAATTTTAGATCTTTCCTTGCTCCTCATGTGGACATTTATTGATATGAATTTCCTTCTAGACACTGCTTTAAATGTGTCCCAGGGATTCTGGTATGTTTTGTCTTTGTTCTTGGTGGTTTCGAAGAACATCTTTATTTCTGCCTTCATTTATTTGTTTATCCAGTCACCATTCAAGAGTGAGTTGTTCAGTTTCCATGAGGTTTTGCTGTTTTGAGTTAGTTACCTATTCCTGAGTTCTAATTTGATTGCACTGTGGTCTGAGAGACTGTTTGTTATGGTTTACATTCTTTTGCATTTGCTGAGGAGTGATTTACTTCAAATTATGTGGTCGATTTTAGAGTAAATGCAATGTGGTGCTGAGAAGAATGTATATTATGTGGATTTGGGGTTGAGAGTTCTGTAAATGTCTATTAAGTTCACTTGGTCCAGATCTGCGTTCAAGCCCTGGATTTCCTTGTTGATTTTCTGTCTCATTAATCTGTCTAATATTGACAGTGGAGGGTTAAAGACTCCTACCATTATTGTGTGGGAGTCTAAGTATCTTTGTAGGTTGTTGAGGACTGTTTTATGCATCTGGGTGCTCCTAAATTGTGTACATATATGTATAGCATAGTTAGCTCTTCTTGTCATATTGATCTTTTTTTAATTTTTTAATTTTTATTTTTTTATTTTTTTATTGCATTTTAGGTCTGAGGGTACATGTGAAGAACATGCAAGATTGTTGCATAGGTACACCCATGGCAGTGTGGTTTGCTGCCTCCCTTCCCCTCAACTGTATCTGTCATTTCTCCCCATGCTATCTCTTCCCACCTGCCCACCTCCCCATCCCTCCCCCATTTCCCAGCAATGGACCCAGCGTGTAGTGCTTCCCTCACTGAGTCCATGTGTTCTCATTGTTCAACACCCACCTATGAGTGAGAACATGCGGTATTTGATTTTCTGCTCTTGTGTCAGTTTGCTGAGAATGATGGTTTCCAGGGTCATCAATGTCCCTACAAAGGATGCAAACTCATCGTTTTTGATGGCTGTGTAATATTAAATGGTGTATATGTACCATATTTTCCCTATCCAGTCTATCATCGACTGTCATTTGGGTTGGCTCCAAGTCTTTGCTATTGTAAACAGTGATGCAATGAACATTCATGTGCATGTCTCCTTATAGTAGAATGATTTATAATACTTTGGATATATACCCAGTAATGGGATTGCTGGGTCAAATGGGATTTCTATTTTTAGGTCATTGAGGAATCGCCACACTGTCTTCCACAATGGTTGAATTAATTTACACTCCCACCAACAGTGTAAAAGTTTTCCTATTTCTCCACATCCTCTCCAGCATCTGTTGTCTCCAGATTTTTTAATGATCGCCATTCTAATTGGTGTGAGATGGTATCTCAATGTGCTTTTGATTTGCATTTCTCTAATGACCAGTGATGATGAGCATTTTTTCACATGTTTGTTGGCCTCCTGTATGTCTTCTTTTGTAAAATGTCTGTTCATATCCTTTGCCCATTTTTGAATGGGCTTGTTTGTTTTTTTCTTGTAGATCTGTTTTAGTTCTTTGTAAATTCTGGATATCAGCCCCTTATCAGATGGGTAGACTGCAAAAGTTTTTTCCCATTCTGTTGGTTGCTGATTCACTCTGCTGACTGTTTCTTTTGCCGTGCAGAAGCTGTGGAGTTTGATTAGGTCCCATTTGTCTATTTTGGCTTTTGTTGCCATTGCTTTTGGCGTTTTGGTCATGAAGTCCTTGCCTATGCCTATGTCCTGAAAGGTTTTGCCTACATTTTCTTCTAGAGTTTTTATGGTGTTGGGTCTGACGTTTAAGTCTTTAATCCATCTGGAGTTAATTTTGGTAAAAGGTGTCAGGAAGGGGTCCAGTTTCTGCTTTCTGCACATGGCTGGCCAGTTTTCCCAACATCATTTTTTAAACAGGGAATCTTCTCCCTATTGCTTGTTTTTGTCAGGTTTGTCAAAGTTCGGATGGTTGTAGATATGTTGTATTTCCTCTGAGGCCTCTGTTCTGTTCCAGTGGTCTATATCTCTGTTTTGGTACCAGTACCATGCTGTTTTGATTATTGTAGCCTTGTAGTATAGTTTGAAGTCTGGTAGTGTGATGCCTCCTGCTTTGTTCTTTTTGCTTAGAATTGACTTGGCTATGAGGGCTCTCTTTTGGTTCCATATGAAGTTTAAGGTGTTTTTTTCCAGTTCTGTGATAGTCTTTGGTAGCTTGATGGGAATAGCGTCGAATTTGTAAATTACTTTGGGCAGTATGGCTATTTTCACGATGTTGATTCTTCCTAACCATGAACATGGAATGTTTCTCCATCTGTTTGTGTCCTCTCTTATTTCGTCGAACAGTGGCTTGTAGTTCTCCTTTAAGAGGTCCTTTACTTTCTTTGTTAGTTGTATTCCTAGGTATTTTATTCTCTTTGTGGCAATTGTGAATGGCAGTTCATTCTTGATTTGGCTCTCTTTAAGTCTGTTACTGGTGTATAGGAATGCTTGTGATTTTTGCACGTTGATTTTGTATCCTGAGACTTTGCTGAAGTTGTTTATCAGTTTCAGGAGATTTTGGGCTGAGATGATGGGGTCTTCTAGATATACAATCATGTCATCTGCAAATAGAGACAATTTGATTTCCTCCTTTCCTATTTGAATACACTTTATTTCTTTTTCTTGCCTGATTGCTCTGGCTAGAACTTCCAGTACTATATTGAATAGGAGTGATGAGAGAGGGCATCCTTGTCTAGTGCCAGATTTCAAAGGGAATGCTTCCAGTTTTTGCCCATTCAGTATGATATTGGCTGTTGGTTTGTTATAAATAGCTTTTATTATTTTGAGATACGTTCTGTCAATACCTAGTTTATTGAGGGTTTTTAGCATAAAGGGTTGTTGAATTTTGTCAAAAGCCTTCTCTGCATCAATTGAGATATTCATGTACTTTTTGTCTTTGGTTCTGTTTATGTGGTGAATTACGTTTATGGACTTGCGTATGTTGAACCAGCCTTGCATCCCCGGGATGAATCCTACTTGATCATGCTGGATGAGCTCTTTGATATGCTGTTGCAATTGGCTTGACAGTATTTTATTGAAAATTTTTGCATCTATGTTCATCATGGATATTGGCCTGAAATTTTCTTTTCTTGTTGAGTCTCTGCCAGGTTTTGGTATCAGGATGATGTTTGTCTCATAAAATGATTTGGGAAGGACTCCCTCTTTTTGATTGTCTGGAATAGTTTCAGAAGGAATGGTACCAGCTCCTCTTTGTATGTCTGGTAGAATTCGGCTGTGAACCCATCTGGACCTGGGCTTTTTTTGGGTGGTAGGCTCTTTATTGATGCCTCGACTTCAGACTTTTTTTTGGTCTATTCAGGGTTTCGGCATCTTCTGGGTTTAGGCTTGGGAGGATGCAGGTGTCCAGGAATTTATCCATTTCTTCCAGGTTTACTAGTTTATGTGCATAGAGTTGTTTGTAATAATCTCTGATGATGGTTTGGATTTCTGTGGAATCTGTGGTGATATCCACTTTATCGTTTTTTATTGCATCAATTTGGTTATTCTCTCTTTTCTTTTTTATTAATCTGGCTAGTGGTCTATTTTGTTGATGTTTTCGAAAAACCAGCTCCTGGATTTATTGATTTTTTGAAGAGTTTTTTGTGTCTCTATTTCCTTCAGTTCTGCTCTGATCTTAGTTATTTCCTGTCTTCTGCTAGGTTTTGAGTTTTTTTGATCTTGCTCCTCTAGCTCTTTCAATTTTGATGATAGGGTGTCAATTTTAGATCTCTCCTTTCTTCTCATGTGGGCACTCATTGCTATATATTTTTCTCTAGAGACTGCTTTAAATGTGTCCCAGAGATTCTGGTATGTTGTGTCTTTGTTTTCGTTGGTTTCGAAGAACATCTTTATTTCTGCCTTCATTTCATTGTTTATCCAGTCAACATTCAAGAGTAAGTTGTTCAGTTTCCATGAAGCTGTGCAGTTCTGAGTTAGTTTCTGCATTCTGAGTTCTAACGTGATTGCACTGTGGTCTGAGAGACTGTTTGTTATGATTTCCAATCTTTTGCATTGGCCAAGGAGTGATTTATTGCCAATTATGTGGTCAATTTTAGAGTAGGTGTGATGTGGTGATGAGAAGAATGTATATTCTGTGGATTTGGGGTGGAGAGTTCTGTAAATGTCTATTAGGTTTGCTTGTTTTAGGTCTGAGTTCAGGTCCTGGATATCCTTGTTGATTTTCTGTCTGGTTGATCTGTCTAATATTGACAATGGGGTGTTAAAGTCTCCCACTATTATTGTGTGGGAGTCTAAGTCTCTTTGTAAGTCATAAAGAACTTGCCTTATGTATCTGGGTGCTCCTGTATTGGGTGCGTATATATTTAGGATCGTTAGCTCTTCTTGTTGCAGTGATCCTTTTACCATTATGTAATGTCCTTCTTTGTCTCTTTTGATCTTTGTTGCTTTAAAGTCTATTTTATCAGAGATGAGAATTGCAACTCCTGCTTTTTTTTGCTCTCCATTTGCTTGGTAGATCTTCCTCCATCCCTTTATTTTGAGTCTTTCTGTATTCTTGCGTGTAAGATGGGTTTCCTGGATACAGCACACTGATGGGTTTTGGCTTTTTATCCAATTTGCCAGTCTGTGTCTTTTGATTGGGGCATTTAGTCCATTGACATTTAAGGATAGTATTGTTATGTGTGAATTTGATACTGTCGTTTTGATGCTACCTGGCTGTTTTGTTGGTTAGTTGATGCAGATTCTTGATTGTGTTCATGCTCTTTTACCATTTGGTATGTTTTTGGAGTGGCTGGTACTGGTTGTTCCTTTATATGTGTAGAGCCTCTTTCAGGAGTTCTTGTAGAGCAGGTTTGGTGGTGATGAAATCTCTGAGTACTTGCGTGTTTGCAAAGGATTTTATTTTGCCTTCACTTATGAAGCTTAGTTTGGCTGGATAGGAGATTCTGGGTTGAAAGTTCTTTTCTTTAAGGATGTTGAATATTGGCCCCCAACCTCTTCTGGCTTGTAGCGTTTCTGCTGAGAGATCTGCTGGGAGTCTAATGGGCTTCCCTTTGTGGGTAACCCGACCTTTCTTTCTGGCTGCCCTTAGCATTTTCTCTTTCATTTCAACCCTGGTGAATCTGACGATTATGTGTCTTGGGGTTGCTCTTCTTGAGGAATATCTTTGTGGTGTTCTCTGTATTTCCTGGATTTGAATATTGGCCTGCCTTGCTAGGTTGGGGAAGTTTTCCTGGATAATATCCTGAAGAGTATTTTCCAGCTTGGATTCATTCTCTTCATCACATTCAGGTACACCTATCAGACGTAGATTGGGTCTTTTCACATAGTCCCACATTTCTTCAAGATTTTGTTCATTCATTTTAGTGCTTTTTTCTCTGTTCTTGCTTTCTCTTTTTATTTCATTTAGTTGATCTTCGACCTCTGATATCCTTTCTTCTGCTTGGTCAATTCAGCTGTTGAAACTTGTGCATGCTTCACAAAGTTCTCATGTTGTGTTTTCAGCTCCATCAATTCACTTATAATTCTCTCCATGTTGTACATTCTCATTAGTATTTTGTCCAACCTTTTTTCAAGGTTCCTAGTTTCTTTGCATTGGGTTAGAACATGTTCTTTTAGCTCACTTTAGTTTCTTACTATCCACCTTCTGAAGTCTGCTTCTGTCATTTAATCACACTTCTTCTCCATCCGTTCTGGTTCCCTTGCTGGTGAGGAATTGTGATCCCTTTTAGGAGGAGAGGTGTTCTGGTTTCGGGAGTTTTCATCATTTTTGCACTGGTTTCTTCCCATTTTTGTGGGTTTATCCACCTGTTGTCTTTGTAGTTACCGTCTTTCTCATTGGGTCTCTGAGTGAGCTTCTAGTTCATGGATGCTGAAGTTACTTCTTTTTTTTTTTTAAGCTTCCTTCTAACAGTCTGGACCCTCTGTTGTAGGAGTGCTGATGTCCTGTCCAGGCCCTGCTTGCCTGGGGATCACCTGCAGCAGCTGCAGAACGGTAAGGGTTGCTACCAGTTTCCTCTTCTGCTATCTTTGTCCCAGAAGGATGCTTGCCAACTGTCAGTCCGTTCTCTCCTTTATGAGGTGAGTCTTTGTATCTATGGGGGTCAGGGAGCTACTTGAGGAGACAGTCTATCTTTTGTTGGGGCTTAAGTCCTGAGCTGTGAGCTCCATTGTTCATTCAGAGCTGCTGGGCAGGTACGTTTAGGTCTGCTTCAGCTGAACTCATAAACCACTTTTTATCCCCAGGTGCTCTGTCCCGGGGAGTTAGGGCTTTATGAGTTTCCATTGTGCTGCTGCCCTTGTTTTTTCTTTCAGGTCTGCCCCGCCCAGCTATCAGCCCACCTGGCCACTGTCTGCCTGCAGAGGCTTTGCTGAGCTGCTGTGGGCTCCGCCCAGCTGCCCTGTGCTCTTCCCTGCAGTCCTGTTTATATGGGAGCTGAAGTCCTGAGCTGTTCTTAGGCGGCCATCTTCCCAGCATTCCCCATCGTATTGATCTTTTTAGCATTATGTAATGCCCTTTTTTGTCTCTTTTAAATTTTTTTTGTTTAAATTCCTTTTTACCATAGACTAGGATTGCCACTTCTGCTTTTTTGTTGTTCTCCATTTACTTTGTAAATCTTCTTCCATCCCTTTCTTTTGAGTCTATGTGTTTCTTTGCACATGAAGTGGGTCTCCTGAATACAGCACACTGATGGTTCTTGGTTTTTTATCCAATTTGTCAGTCTGTGTCTTTTTTTGTGGCATTTAGTGTGTCTTTTCTTGTGGTATTTAGTCCATTTACATTTAATGTTAATACTGTTATGTGTGAAATTGATCCTGCCATTTTGTTACTGGTTGGTTGTTTTTCCCTTTGGTTGGCATAATTTCTTCATTATGTCATTGTTCTTTACCATTTGGTTCCTTTTTGCAGTGGCTGGTACTGGCTTTTTCTTTCTGTGTTTAGCACTTCCTTCAGGAGCTCCTGTAGGGCAGTTCTGGTAGTGATGAAATCTCTCAGCAATTGATTGTCCATAAAGGATTTTATTTCTCATTCACTTACGAAGCTTAGTTTGGCTGGATATGAAATTCTGGGTTCAAAGTTCTTTTCTTTAAGGATGTTGAATATTTGCCCCCACTCTCTTCTGACCTGTAGGTTTTCTGCCGAGAGATCTGCTGTGAATCTGATGTGCTTCCCTTTGTGGGTAACCTGACCTTTCTTTCTGGCTGCGCTTAGGATTTTTTTCTTTATTTCAGCCCTAGTGTATCTGACAATTATGTGCCTTGGGGTTGCTCTTCTTGAGGAGTATCAGTGTCGTGTTCTCTGTATGTTCTGTGTTTGAATGTTGGCCCACCTTGCTAGGTTGGGAAAGTTCTCCTGGATAATATCCTGAAGAGTGTTTTCCAACTTGGATTCATTCTCCCCCTCATCTTCCAGTACACTCATTAAGCATAGATTAGGTCTTTTCACGTAATCCCATATTTCTTGGAGGTTTTGTTTATTTCTTTCAAATCTTTGTTCTCTTTTCTTGCCTTCTTGCTTTATTTCATTGAGTTGATCTCCAATCTCCAATATCCTTTTTACTGCCTGATCTATTTGGCTATTGAAAATTGTGTATGCTTCACGAAGTTGTTGTGTTGTGTTTTTCAGCTTCATAAAGTCGTTTTTGTTATTCTCTAAGCTGATTATTCTAGTTAGCATTTCATCTAACCTTTTTTCAAGGTTTTTAGTTTCTTTGAACGGGATTAGAACATGTCCCTTTAACTCAGAGATGTTTGTTATTACCCACCTTCTAAAGCCTGCTTCTGTCAGTTCATGAAATTTTTTCTCTATCCAGCTTTGTTCCCTTGCTGCTGAGGAGTTGTGATCTCGTGGTGGAGGAGAGGTATTTTGGTTTTTGGTGGTTTCTTTCTTCTTGAGCTGGTTTCTTCCCACCTTGTTGGATTTATATAGCTTTGATCTCAGGTAGCTGCATGGGGCAAAGGCCTTTCCTTTGTCTGCCTGCAGAGGCGTTGCTGGGCTGCCAAGGATTCAGTAGATCTGCTGCATATTTTTTCTGCTTCTTTTTTTAATCAGGAAAATTAGGTCAGATTCTGCAATGGTGGCTGCCATTCCCCCTGCCAATCTCTATCATTTCTGGTCACTCTCTAACTGATGTTCTGGTTGTGAAACTCTGAAGTGAGAGTCTTCTAGCTTGCTAGGCTTTGTGCAGGGGAGACCCATCCTGCTGTATGGCCTGTTTCCCTGCTTTCAGTTCCTCTTCTTTCTTGGGGTGGGGGAAGGTGAGTAGCTCTATCCAGCTGGATTTCTGGCTTTCTCAGCGTCAGCCAGTGCTTCTGCCTAGATCTATGCTGACAGCCCTGGCACTGGCTGAAGTTGCTGTTCTTCCCTGTTCAGGCAGCTTGCTGAGGCTATTCAGCCTGGTGAAGATCTCCTGTTCTATGGGTTGTAGAGGGCTTGGGTGGAGCATCGTAACCACACCAAAGTCTCAGAGGAAGAGGTTCTCCAGTTTTCTGGTCAATTTCACACACCTCCTGGGTGGGGCAGTGCCCTGCCTTGCCTCAACTTGCCCTATTAGGTTTATACACACTGTCTAACCAGACCCACAAAATAAACCTGGTACCTCGTTTGGAATTGTGGAGACCTCTCGGTTTCTTCATCTCTCTCCCTGGGAACTGTGTTCCAGAGCTGCATCTTATTTGGCCATCTTGGTACTCTCCCTGTTTTCTTTATTTTTCATGTGATTTTGTCTGGTTTTGGCATCAGGCAAATTCTGGTCTCATAGAATGAGTTTGGATATTTTCCCTTCTCTTCTGTTCCTCAGAATAGTTTGAGTAGGGGTGGTATTAGATTTTCTTTAAATATTTGGTAGAATTCAGCAATGAAGCCATTGGATTCCAGGCTTTTATTTACTGGGAGACTAATTATAGCTTCAGTCTCATTACTTGTTATTGATCTGTTCAGGTTTTGAATTTCTTTATGGTTTGATCTTGGTAAGTTGCATGCATCTAAGAATTTATCCATTTACTCTAGATTTTCCAATTTATTGGCATATAGATGCTTATAGTGGCCACTAATGATCCTTATAATTTCAGTAGCATCAGTTGTAATGTCTAGTTTTTTATGTCTGATTTGATACATACGGATTTTCTACCTTTTTTCTTCGCTAGTCTGGCTGTTTTTCAACTTTGCTTATCTTTTCAAAAATGTGACACTGTTTCGTTGATTTTTGTTGTTGTTCTCTTCACTACAGTTTTAGTTATTTTTGCTCTGATAACTATTATTTCTTTTCTTCTACCAGGTTCAGGTTCTCTTTACTCTGGCTTTTCTAGTTCCTTAGGAAGTTTCATTAAGTTATTTTTTTCTTATGTTTCTTGTGATTATGTATTTTCAAACAGCTCGTCTTCAGCTCACAAATTCTTTCTTCTGCTTGACCAGTTCTGTTATTAAGAGACTCTGGAATGCTGGGAAGATGGCCGCCTAAGAACAGCTCAGGACTTCAGCTCCCAGTGAAAGTGCAGAGGGTGAGTGGACGCCGCATTTCCAGACGAACTCTTATTGCCCACAGACCAGGAGATACCCAGGCAGAGGGGTCGCCAGCGTCGCAGTCCCAGCCGGTGCGGCTGTTTTGGCCCCCGCAGGGCTGATTCCGCCCACGTGGCTGCTGTGACCACTCCCTGTTGCTGCCATTCTCCGTACAAAAGCCAATGGTCTAGGAGCCCTCTTAGCTGGAGAGCAGAGCCCTGAGACGGCAGAATAGCCCATTCATCTGAAATAGCGAGTCAGGCCAGGAGGTTCCTAGGCAAAAAATCCGCCAGGAGCCGGCGCCGCAGTTCGAGCTGACTCCGTGAGTCCCAGCACGGGAGATCCCGGCGCCTATTCAACAAGCGACCAGAATGCAGGGTCGTTCAACTTAAAAGAAAAGACTCTGAGTCAGGGAGCCAGGTGATCAGGCTCGGTTGGTCCCACCCCTCCACCCCCAACAACAACGAAAACAAAAACAGTAATTGGAAACCCTCTGGGTTGAGCCCTTCAAACCAAGCACAGCTGAACCGGGACGGTCCGGCTCCGTGGGGGAGGGGTTTCCGCCATTACTGAGACTCTCCACCGCTACGGAGGAAACCCGCCATTGCCGAGGCAACCTGCCACAACAGAGAGAGTCCACCATAACAGAGGCGGGGCCACCATTGCCAAGACAGTTCTAACTATGCCCTGATAAAAAGGACTACAAGGAAGAGCTCAGGGCAGCTGGGCGGAGCCCACAGCACCTCAGCAAAGCCCCTGCGGGCAAGCAGTGGCTAGGCGTGCTGCTAGCTGGGCGGGTCCGACCTGAAAGAAAAATCAAAAAAGGCAGTAGTGCAAGGGAAACTCATAAAGCTCCAACTCCCTGGGACAGAGACAGACAACAGGTGGATAAACCCACAAAAATGGGAAGAACCAAGCGCAAAAAGGATGAAAACTCCCGAAACCAGAACACCTCTCCTCCTAAAAGAGATCACAACTCCTCACCAGCAAGGGAACCAGACCGGATGGAGAAGGAGGGTGATGAAATGACAGAATCAGACTTCAGAAGGTGGGTATTAAGAAACTACAATGAGCTAAAAGAACATGTTCTAACCCACCAAACCTGCTCTACAAGAACTCCTGAAAGAGGCTCTACACATGTAAAGGAACAACTAGTACCAGCCACTCCAAAAACACACCAAATGGTAAAAAAAAGCATCAACACAATCAAGAATCTGCATCAACTAACCAACAAAACAGCCAGGTAGCATCAAAATGACAGCATCAAATTCAAACATAACATTACTATCCCTAAGTGTAAATGGACTAAATGCCCCAATCAAAAGACACAGACTGGCAAATTGGATAAAAAGCCAAAACCCATCAGTGTGCTGTATCCAGGAAACCCATCTTACATGCAAGGATACACAAAGGCTCAAAATAAAGGGATGGGGGAAGATCTACCAAGCAAATGGAGAGCAAAAAAAGGCAGGAGTAGCAATTCTCATCTCTGATAAAATAGACTTTAAAGCAACAAAGATCAAAAGAGACAAAGAAGGACATTACATAATGGTAAAAGGATCACTGCAACAAGAAGAGCTAACGACCCTAAATATATACGCACCCAATACAGGAGCACCCAGATACATAAGGCAAGTTCTTAATGACTTACAAAGAGACTTAGACTCCCACACAATAATAGTGGGAGGCTTTAACACCCCATTGTCAATATTAGACAGATCAACCAGACAGAAAATCAACAAGGATATCCAGGACCTGAATACAGACCTGGAACAAGCAAGCCTAATAGATATTTACAGAACTCTCCACCCCAAATCCACAGAATATACATTCTTCTCAGCACCACATCACACCTACTCTAAAATTGACCACATAATTGGCAATAAATCACTCCTCAGCAAATGCAAAAGAACAGAAATCATAACAAACAGCCTCTCAGACCACAGTGCAATCGAGTTAGAACTCAGAATGCAGAAACTAACTCAGAACTGCACAGCTTCATGGAAACCGAACAACTTGCTCTTGAATGTTGACTGGATAAACAATGAAATGAAGGCAGAAATAAAGATGTTCTTCGAAACCAATGAGAACGAAGACACAACATACCAGAATCTCTGGGACACATTTAAAGCAGTCTCTAGAGGAAAATATATAGCAATGAGTGCCCACATGAGAAGAAAGGAGAGATCTAAAATTGACACATTATCATCAAAATTGAAAGAGCTAGAGGAGTAAGATCAAAAAAACTCAAAACCTAGCAGAAGACAGGAAATAACTAAGATCAGAGCAGAACTGAAGGAAATAGAGACACAAAAAACTCTTCAAAAAATCAATAAATCCAGGAGCTGGTTTTTTGAAAAGATCAACAAAATAGACAGACCACTAGCCAGATTAATAAAAAAGAAAAGAGAGAATAACCAAATTGATGCAATAAAAAGCGATAAAGGTGATATCACCACAGATTCCACAGAAATCCAAACCATCATCAGAGATTATTACAAACAACTCTATGCACATAAACTAGTAAACCTGGAAGAAATGGATAAATTCCTGGACACCTGCAACCTCCCAAGCCTAAACCTGGAAGAAGCCGAAACCCTGAATAGACCAATAACATGGTCTGAAGTCGAGGCAGCAATAAAGAGCCTACCACCCAAAAAAAGCCCAGGTCCAGATGGGTTCACAGCTGATTTCTACCAGACATACAAAGAGGAGCTGCTACCATTCCTTCTGAAACTATTCCTGACAATCCAAAAAGAGGGAATTCTTCCCAAATCTTTTTACAAGACAAACATCATCCTGATACCAAAACCCGGCAGAGACTCAACAAGAAAAGAAAATTTCAGGCCAATATCCATGATGAACATAGATGCAAAAATCTTCAATAAAATACTGGCAAACCGATTGCAACAGCATATCAAAAAGCTCATCCACCATGATCAAGTAGGATTCATCCCGGGGATGCAAGGCTGGTTCAACATACGCAAGTCCATAAACGTAATCCACCACATAAACAGAACCAAAGACAAAAACCACATGATTATCTCAATTGATGCAGAGAAGGCTTTTGACAATATTCAACAACCCTTTATGCTAAAAACCCTCAATAAACTAGGTATTGACGGAACGTATCTCAAAACAATAAAAGGTATTTACGACAAACCAACAGCCAATATCATACTGAATGGGCAAAAACTGGAAGCATTCCCTTTGAAATCTGGCACTAGACAAGGATGCCCTCTCTCACCACTCCTATTCAATATAGTACTGGAAGTTTTAGCCAGAGCAATCAGGCAAGAAAAAGAAATAAAGTGTATCCAAATTGGAAAGGAGGAAATCAAATTGTCTCTATTTGCAGATGACATGATTGTATATCTGGAAGACCCCATCATCTCAGCCCAAAATCTCCTGAAACTGATAAACAACTTCAGCAAAGTCTCAGGATACAAAATCAACGTGCAAAAATCACAAGCATTCCTATACACCAGTAATAGACTTCAAGAGAGCCAAATCAAGAACGAACTGCCATTCACAATTGCTACAAAGAGAATAAAGTACCTAGGAATACAACTAACAAGGAACGTAAAGGACCTCTTCAAGGAGAACTACAAGCCATTGCTGTACGAAATAAGAGAGGATACAAACAGATGGAGAAACATTCCATGTTCATGGTTAGGAAGAATCAACATCGTGAAAATGGCCATATTGCCCAAAGTAATTTACAGATTCAACGCTATTCCCATCAAGCTACCAATGACCTTCTTCACAGAACTGGAAAAAAACACCTTAAACTTCATATGGAACCAAAAGAGAGTCTGCATAGCCAAGTCAATTCTAAGTAAAAAGAACAAAGCAGGAGGCATCACACTACCGGACTTCAAACTATACTACAAGGCTACAGTAATCAAAACAGCATGGTACTGGTACCAAAACAGAGATATAGACCAATGGAACAGAACAGAGGCCTCAGAGGAAATACAACATACCCACAACCATCTGATCTTCGACAAACCTGACAAAAACAAGCAATGGGGAAAGGACTCCCTGTTTAATAAATGGTGTTGGGAAAACTGGCTAGCCATGTGCAGAAAGCAGAAACAGGACCCCTTCCTGACACCTTACACCAAAATTAATTCCAGATGGATTAAAGACTTAAACATCAGACCTAACACCATAAAAACCTTAGAAGAAAATCTAGGCAAAACCATTCAGGACATAGGTGTAGGCAAGGACTTCATGACCAAAACGCCAAAAGCAATGGCAACAAAAGCCAAAATAGACAAATGGGACCTAATCAAACTCCACAGCTTCTGCACGGCAAAAGAAACAGTCAGTAGAGTGAATCGGCAACCAACAGAATGGGAAAAAATTTTTGCAGTCTACCCATCTGACAAGGGGCTGATATCCAGAATTTACAAAGAACTAAAGCAGATCTACAAGAAAAAAACAAACAAGCCCATTCAAAAATGGGCAAAGGATATGAACAGATACTTTACAAAAGAAGACATACGGGAGGCCAACAAACATATGAAAAAATGCTCATCATCACTGTTCATCAGAGAAATGCAAATCAAAACTACATTGAGATACCATCTCACACCAGTTAGAATGGCGATCATTAAAAAATCGGGAAACAACAGATGCTGGAGAGGATGTGGAGAAATAGGAACACTTTTACACTGTTGGTGGGAATGTAAATTAATTCAACCATTGTGGAAGACAGTGTGGCGATTCCTCAAGGACCTAAAAATAGAAATCCCATTTGACCCAGCAATCCCATTACTGGGTATATATCCAAAGGATTATAAATCATTCTACTATAAGGACACATGCACACGAATGTTCATTGCAGCACTGTTTACAATAGCAAAGACCTGGAACCAACCCAAATGCCCAACGATGATAGACTGGATAGGGAAAATGTGATACATATACACCATGGAATATTATGCAGCCATCAAAAACGATGAGTTCGTGTCCTTTGTAGTGACATGGATGAACCTGGAAACCATTATTCTCAGCAAACTGACACAAGAGCAGAAAATCAAACACCATATATTCTCGCTCATAGGCGGGTGTTGAACAATGAGAACACATGGACACAGGGAGGGGAGCACTACACACTGGGGTCCGTTGGGGGAAAATGGGGGAGGGGCGGGGGGGTGGGGAGGTGGGATGAGATAGCATGGGGAGAAATGACAGATACAGGTGAGGGGACGGAAGGCAGCAAAGCACACTGCCATGTGTGTACCTATGCAACAATCTTGCATGTTCATCACATGTACCCCAAAACCTAAAATGCAATAAAAAAAAAGAGAGACTCTGATGCATTCTTCAGTATATCAATGGCATTTTTCAAGCTTAGAATTTTTGCTTGATTATTTTTAATTACTTCAATCTCTTTATTAAATTTATCTGATAGAATTCTGGGTTTCTTCTCTGTGTTTTCTTTGATTTCTTTGACTTTTATGAAAACAGCTGTTTTGAATTATCTGTCTGAAAGCTCACATATCTGTTTCTCCAGGATTTGTCCCTGGTGTATTATTTAGTTCATTTTTGTTAGATAATGTTTTTCTGGATGATCTTGAATCTTATTGATGTTTCTCAGTGTAGTCTTCACTTTCTGTGCTTCTTTGTTCCTGTCTCTCTTACGAAGGCTTTCCAGGTATTGAAATTTACTTGGGCCCCAAGCCTAATAATGCTGTGATTTTGCAGACTCATAGAAGTACCACCTTGGTGATATTGGATAAGATCTGGAAGGATTCTGTGGATTACCAGGCAGATATTCTTGTTCTTTTCCTTTGCTTTCTCACAAACAAATAGAGTCTTTTTCTCTGTGCTGAGCTGCTTGCAACATGGGGTGTGGTGTTGCAAGCACTCCTGTGACTATCACCACCTGGACAATACTGGGTCATACCTGAAGCAAGCAGAGTACTAGGTCTCATCCAAGGCCAATTATAACTAGTATTTAGTTACAACCTTTGTTCACTCAAGGCCCTAGGTCTCTATGATAAACAGGTTAGAAAGTCTGCCAGGTTTGTGTCTTCCCCACAAATTACTGGCCACAAATCAGGGCAGTGATGTCCCTCAGGTCCTAGAAGCATCCAAAGATGCTGTCTCGGAGCCAGGGATTGGATTTAAAAATCTTGGTAATTTGCCTGATGTTCTAGTCTATGTTGACTAAATTGGTACTCAAACAATGATACAAAGTACTTCCCATTCTTTTCTTCCCGTTCTTTCCTCCCCTTTCCTCCAAAGGAGGCTTTCCTCATGGCCACTACCACCATGAGCCCACAGTGGGTTCTGTGAAGACACTGCTGATGTTCACTTATAGCCAAAGGCTTTTCAGTCAGCTTGTGGTGAATCATGCCAAGTCTAAGACTCGTTTTTTGGCAGATCCAAGATGGCTGAATATGAACAGTTCTGGAGTGCAGTTCCCAGTGAGAAACACAGACAGTGAGTGATCACATTTCCAAATGAGTTATTACTGCCCACAGACCAGAAGATTCCTGGGCTGAAAAGCACCATGAGTCTCCAGCATGGCTGTTTCAGCTGGCTCATTAAGTCTTTGAACAAAAACTCACAGAAATCTGGATAGCCATTTCAACTGGTGCCTGGAATGCCTGGGACAGAACCACCCATTCAACTGAAAAAAAAGGGGGCTTAAACAAGGAGCCAGGTGATCTGGCTCAGTGGGTTCCACCCCCACAAAGACCAGCAACCTGAAATGCTCTGGATTGAGAGTTTCACAGCAAGCACAGCTGGACCCAGGATGGTCCAGCTCTACTGGGGAAGAACATCTGCAACTACCAAGGCAGTCTGAAATTACCAAGGCAATTTGCCATTACTGAGGCAGTCCACCATTACAGAGGCAGTCTGCCATTACCGAGGCAGACCACCATTACTGAAGCAATTCTAACTATACCTCTATAAACAAAACCAAAAGGAAGTTCACACAGCAGCTGGGCAGAGCCCATGGCAGATCAGCCACATCTTTGCTGGCAGACTGTGCCTAGGCTACCTCTTAGCTGGGCAGGGCATCTCTGAATAAAGGCAGCAGCATGTCAGAAACTTATAAATAAACCTCACCTTCCTAGGAAAGAACACCTGGGGAAAAAGGCGGTTATGAGTTCCACCACAGCAGACTTAAACGTATGGGTCCAGCAGCTCTGAATGAAACAATGGAGCTCACAGCTCAGCACTTGAGCTCCTATAAGGGTCAGATTGTCTCCTCAAGCAGCTTCCTGACCCCCATATATCCAAAGAGAAACCTTATAAAGGAGAGCTAAGGCTGATATCTAGTGGGTATCCTTTTGGGATGAAGATAACAGAAGAAACTGGCAGAAACCCTTACTGTGCTGCAGCCACTGCAAGTGATTCCCAGGCAAACAGGGTCTGGAGTGGTCCTACAGCAGAGGGGCCTGACTGTTAGAAGAAAAACTAAAAAACAGAAAGAAATAACTTCATCATCAACAAAAAGGACATCCACTCAGAGACTCCATCCTAATGTCACCAATTACAAAGACCACAAGTAGATAAATCTACAAAGATGGGAAGAAAACGGTGCAAAAAGAATGAAAACACCCAAAACCAGAACCCCTCTCCTCTTCCAAGGAATCACAACTCCTCATCAGCAAGGGAAGAAAGCTGGATGGAGTTTTGTTCCCTTGGCTTCAGAAGGTGGGTAATAACAAACTTCTCTAAGCTAAAAGAACATGTTCTAACCAAATGCAAGGAAACTAAGAACCTTGAAAAAAATGTTTGACAAACTTCTAACAAGAATGAATGCTTAGAGAAGAATATAAATGACCTGATGGAGCTGAAATACACAATAAAAGAATTTCGTGAAGCATACACAAGTTGCAATAGCCGAATCAACCAAGCAGAAGAAAGGATATGAGAGATTTAAGATCAACACAATGAAATAAAATGAGACGGCAAGATTAGAGAAAAAAGGAGTGAAAAGAAATGAACACAGCCTCCAAGAAATATGAGATTATGTGAAAAGATCTAATCTACATTTGATAGATATACCTAAATGTGATGGAGAGAATGAATCCAAGCTGGAAAACATTCTTCAGGATATTATTCAGGAGAACGTCCTCAACCTAGCAAGGCAGGCCAATAGTCAAGTCCAGGAAATACAGAGAACACCACAAAGGTATTCCTCAAAAGAGCAACCTCAAGGCACATGATCATCAGTTTCACCAGGGTTGAAATGAAGGAAAAAATGCTAAGTGCAGCCAGAGAAAAAGGTCATGCTATCAACAAAGGGAAGCACATCATACTCACAGCAGATGTCTCTGCAGAAATCCTATAAGCCAGAAGAGAGTAGGGGCCAATATTCAACATCCTCAAAGAAAAAAAGTTTCAACCTAGAATTTCATATCCAGCCAAAATAAGCTTCATAAGTGAAGGAGAAAGAAAATCCTTTATATACAAGCAATTGCTGAGAGAATTCCTCACCACCAGACCTGTCTTACAAGAGTTCATGAAAGAAGCACTAAACATAGAAAGTAACAACCAGTACTAGGCACTCCAAAAGGCACCAAATGGTAAAGACCATCTATACAATGAAGAAAATGCACCAACTAATGGGTAAAACAACCAGCTAGCATCAAAATGGCGGGATCAAATTCACACATAACAATATTAACTTCAAATGGAAATGGGCTAAATACCCCAATCAAAAGAAACAAACTGGCAAATTGGATTAAAAAGTCAAAAGAAATCGATGTGCTGTATCCAGGAAGCCCATCGCATATGCAAGGACACACATAGGCTCAAAATAATGGGATAGTGGAAGATTTACCAAAAAAATAAAGGGCAAAAAAAAGAAGGAGTTACAATCCTAGTCTCTGATAAAATAGACTTTAAAATAACAAAGATTAAAAGAGACAAAGAAAGACATTACATCATGGTAAAAGGATCAATGCAACAAGAAGAGCTAACGATTCTAAATATACATGCACCCAATACAGAAGCACCCAGATACATTAAGCAAGTTCTTGACAATCTACAAAGAGACGTACACTCCACACAATAATAGTGGGAGACTTTAACACTCCACTTTAATATTAGACAGATCAAAGAGACAGCAAATTAACAAGCATATCCAGGACTTGAACTCCTTGAACTCAGATCTGGGCCAAGCAAACCTAATAGATATCTACAGAACTCTCCACCCCAAATCCACAGAATATACATTCTCAGCACTGCATTTCACCTACTCTAAAATTAAGCACATGATTGGAAGTAAATCACTCCTCAGCAAATGCAAAAGAACGGAAATTACAACAGTCTCTCAGACCACAGTGCAATCTAAATTAGAACTCAGGATTAAGAAACTGACTCAGAACTGCATAACTTCATGGAAACTGAACAACTGGCACTTGAAAGTTGACTGGATAAACAATGAAAAGAATGCAGAAATAAAGTTGTTCTTCAAAATCAATGAGAACGAAGACACAACATACATTCAACCTCTGGGACACATTCAAAGCAGTGTCTAGAGGAAAATTTATAGCAATAATTGCCCTTATGAGAAATGAGGAAAGATCTAAAATCAACACCCTATCATCAAAATTGAAAGAGCTAGAGGAGAAAGATCAAAAAAAAACTCAAAAGCTAGCAGAAGAAAAGAAATAACTAAGATCAGAGCAGAACTGAAGGAGATAGAGACACAAAAAAACCCTTCAAAAAGTGAACACATCCAGGAGCTGATTTTTTAAAGATCAAAAAAATAGATAGATCACTAGCCAGACTAATACAAACAGAAGAATCAAATAGATGCTATTAAAAAAACTATAAAGGGGATATCACTAGAGATTCCACAGAAATACAAACTACCATCATAGATTACTACAAACAACCCTATGCATACAAACTAGTAAATCTGGAAGAAATGGATATTCCTGGACACTTGCACCCTCCTAAGCCCAAACCAGGAAGAAGTTGAAACTGAATAGACCAATAACAAGGGCTGAAGTTGAGGCAGCAATTAATAACCTACCAACCAAAAAAAAAAAAAAAAGCCCAGGTCCAGATGGGTTCACAGCCGAATTCTACCAGATACACAAACAGGAGCTGATACCACTCCTTTTGAAACTATTCCAAACAATCCAAAAAGAGGAATCCTTCCCAAATCATTTTATGAGACCAACATCATCCTGACACCAAAACTCAGCAGAGACTCAACACAAAAAGAAAACTTCAGGCCAATATCCATGATAAACATAGATGTCAATCTTCAATAAAATACTGGCAAACCAATTGGAACCACAGGTCAAAAAGCTTATCCATCACGATCAAGTAGGCTTCGTTCCAGGGATGCAATGCTGGTTCAACATATGCAAGTTTATAAACGTAATGCACCACATGAACAGAACCAAAGACAAAAACCACATGATTATTTCAATAGATGCAGAGAAGGTCTTTGACAAAATTCAACAGTCCTTTATGCTAAACCTCTCAATAAACTAGGTGTCTATGGGACATATCTCAAAATAATAAAAGCTATTTACAACAAACCAACAGCCAATACCATACTGAATGGGCAACAATTGGAAGCATTCCCTTTGAAATCTGGAACTAGACAAGGATGCCGTCTCTCATCACTCCTATTCAATATAGTGCTGGAAATTCTAGCCAGCGCAATCAGGCAGGAAAAAGAAATAAAGGGTATTCAAACAGAAAAGGAAGAACTCAAATTGTCTCTATTTACAGATGACATGATTGTATATCTAGAAGACCCCATCATCTCAGCCCAAAATTTCCTGAAACTGATAAGCAACTTCAGCAAAGTCACAGGATACAAAATCAACGTGCAAAAATCACACGCATTCCTATACACCAGTAACAGACTTAAAGAGAGCAAAATCAAGAACGAACTGTCATTCACAATTGCTACAAAGAGAATAAAAAACCTAGGAATACAACTAACAAAGAACATAAAGGACCTCTTCATGGAAAATTACAAGTCACTGCTCAATGAAGTAAGAAAAGACACAAACAGATGGAGAAACATTCCATGTTCATGGTTAGGAAGAATCAATATCATGAAAACGGCCATACTACCCAAAGTAATTTACAGATTCAACGCTATCCCCATCAATCTACCAATGACCTTCTTTGCAGAACTGGAAAAAAAAACACCTTAAACTTCATATGGAATCAAAAGAGAGCCCACATAGCCAAGTCAATTCTAAGCAAAAAGAACAAAGCAGGAGGCATCACACTACCGGACTTCAAACTATACTACAAGGCTACAGTAATCAAAACAGCATGGTATTGGTACCAAAACAGAGATATAGACCAATGGAACAGAACAGAGGCCTCAATGGCAACACAACACATCTACAACCATCTGATCTTTGACAAACCTGACAAAAACAAGCAATGGGGAAAGGATTCCCTGTTTAATATATGGTGTTGGGAAAACTGGCTAGCCATGTGCAGAAAGCAGAAACTGGACCCCTTCCTGACACCTTACACTAAAATTAACTCAAGATGGATTAAAGAGTTAAACATAAGACCTAACACCATAAAAACCCTAGAAGAAAATCTAGGCAGAACCATTCAGGACATAGGCAAGGACTTGATGACCAAAACACAAAAGACATTGGCAACAGAAGCCAGAATAGACAAATAGGGCCTAATCAAACTCCACAGCCTCTGCACAGCAAAAGAAATAGTCAGTAGAGTGAATCGGCAACCAACAGAATGGGAAAAAATTTTTGCAGTCTACCCATCTGACAAAGGGCTCATATCCAGAATATACAAGGAATTAAAACAGATTTACAAGAAAAAAACAAACAATCCCATTCAAAAGTGGGTAAAGGATATGAACAGACACTTTACAAAAGAAGACATACATGAAGCCAACAAACATATGAAAAAATGCTCATCATCACTGGTCATTAGAGAAATGCAAATCAAAACTACATTGAGATACCATCTTACACCAGTTAGAATGGCGATCATTAAAAAATAAGGAGACAGCAGATGCTGGAGAGAAGGTGGAGAAATAGGAACACTTTCACATTGTTGGTGGGAATGTAAATTAGTTCAACCACTGTGGAAGACAGTGTGGCAATTCCTTAAGGACCTAGAAATAGAAATTCGATTTGATCCTGCAATCCCATTACTGGGTATATATCTAAAGGATTATAAATTGTTCTACTGTAAGGACACATGCACACGAATTTTCATTGCAGCACAGTTTACAATAGCAAAGACCTGGAACCAACCCAAATACCCACCAATGATAGACTGGACAGGGAAAATGTGGCACATATACACCATAGAATATTATGCAACCATCAAAAACAATGAGTCCATGCCCTTTGTAGGGACATAGATGAACCTGGAAACCATCATTCTCAGCAAACTGACACAAGAACAAATAATCAAACATCGCATGTTCTCACTCACAGGCAGGTGTTGAACAATGAGAACTCATGGACACAGGGAGGGGAGCATCACACACTGAGGTCTGTCGGGGAGAAATAGGGGAGCGACAGCGGGGGTGGGGAGTTGGTGAGAGACAGCATGGGGAGAAATGCCGGTATAGGTGATGGGGAGGAAGGCAGCAAATCACACTGCCATGTGTGTACCTATGCAATGATCTTGCATGTTCTTCACATGTACCCCAAAACCCAAAATGCAATAAAAAATAAAATGAAATAGAAAAAAATCTCTCTAGTCAATATCAATGTCCTGTTCAGAAGCATTCAGTGGCCTTCTACACCCCAGGACCTTAGCCTTACAACCAGAGGCCTTCACAACCTGGTCCCAAACCACTTTTCAGTCTTGCCTCATACTGCTCCCTCTCATCTTGTACACTACCCATTCTAAACTAAAATAGTCAATTCTTTCCACACATCCTCCAAACTTGTTCCTCCATGACTTTACTTAGGCTTTTCTCTCTGTCTCATATCTCATGCCTACCCCTCCATCCCTGTTTTTGCATGTCCAAAGTGTAGTATTATTTATCAGACAACTCTACTGTCACCATCTACCTAATGTGCTTTCTCTCCCCAACTCTTATTCCTTCCCTCCCTCTTTCTCTCTCTCTCTCTCATTAGGAATTCCAGGGCATTTTTGCCGTATTTCTTTTACAAAACTTAGTCTTTTTTCCTTGCATGATATGGCTCTCCATAAATGTGTGTTATAAAACCTCTTTGAGGACAAGATTAAAAGGAACTCATTACTGAGAATCCCACAGCATAGTTCAGCATAGTGGCACATGGTAGCTTTCAGAAACTATTGGTGAAACAAATGAAACATGCTTACAGACTGTGTTCTAATCCAGCAGTTTAAAAACTTTTGCTTTAGATTCAGAGCAATTATGCACCTGAAATCTTACATGCAAAACAAGTGTATAAAACTGATACATCCTCTGGATGAAGCTGAGGTGGTTGTGGGCCTTATCCACTGCCTCCCTCTTATTGATCTACATAGCAGCTTCTGAAGTATCTATGCAGAATTTCCATCATTCATTTGAATGCAGTTTGAGAAACATAGGTCTGATTCATGATAAGCTTTATTGTTTTACACACAAGTCCAGACTTGTAGGTCCCACTGCATGTGATATGAAAGGAGCTAGAATTGCTTCAGACCAAAAATCAATCTCAAAAACAATCCCCCAGTGAGCTTGCTTATTACCTGATATTCTTACCTTCAAGTTTTTCCAAAAATCACCTTTAAAAATACAAATGTTGCTGTAAATCCCTTTAGCAAATTAACTGTGTTTGCTACCTCAAATAATGGAATCTCTATTCACCAATTGTACAAGCTCAAAACCTTACTCCATTCTCTCATCCCTTATAACCAATCAATCAACAAATTCTTTTGATTCTACCTTCTAAATACCTCTCAAATATGTATTTGTTTTTACTTGCCCACAATAATCGTTTTAATTGAGATCACCACTAGCTCTTGCCTAATTACTGCATTGGGAGCTTCCTTATTTGTCTCTGTGATTCCACTTATGACATTTTCCATTTCATCCTATTCAATATAGTAGAAGGAATACTTCCAAACCATAAATCTGATGATTGTCTTAAAATGCAATCATGAACTACAAATTTATCACAGCTATTCATTCTGAAAGAAGAAAAAGAATGGAAGAAATTTGCATTTTTATTTTATAATGAAATGACCAGGCTTTTAAATGTTTTACTTTGCTGAATGTTTTACTTTCTATGTAAACTAGCAGGGATACAAGGATGTTCCTAGAATGAAATTGCTCTTGTTCACCTGCATTCCAATATCCTCCTTTAACTGAAGAAAAAGGAACAGAATTATATATGACCATGGAATTAAAAACAACTCCAGATTACCTTTGAGAATGACTACATTATCTGTCATGGATTCTGGGCAGAAAAAACAGTTTGGGAGGCACCGTACTAACTGATTTTTCTGTTAGTCTTTCATTGTTCTGCAGTTTTCTTATACATACATGTTTCTCAAACATCAAAAAAAAATGCATCGATGCCTTACTATTATAAATGTAGCTTCCAAACTTCCTAACATAGCCTAAAAGGTCCTATATAATCTGGCCCCTGTCTCTGAAGTCCCATCTGTTGACACTGCCCTCTTCATACTCTTTATCCCAATCACATGAAAATACTTTTAATTCCTGAGGTGTGCCACCATTGTTTTTTTTAACTTATGGGCTTTCACATACACTAGTCCCTTATCCTAAATACTCTCTCCTCTTCTCTCCAGATCTCAGTCTTTTACCACTGGCTTATCTGTAACTCTTCCTTTAGGTCAGAAGTTAAGTATGAATTATTTCAAGAAGACTTTCTTTATATCAATACTCTCATCCTGCCTGACATTGAATAGATGATTCCCCTGCCTTCTGCCATAGCACCCATACTTCCATGCTGACATCACTTAACTCACTGGCTTATAATTTTTTATTTTCATTTCTTCAGCTTCTACCTGAAGGTAAACTCTATGAAAGCAGAGGCCATATCTCTCTTTTTCATAGTTCTAATTTTGGTTAAAATAAAAGTACAAGGGTATACTTCTGGCATGTAGTGGTTGCACAATAATTTTTTGTTGACCAGATAAAGAAACTAACAGAAGTTTTCTTATGATAGAAACCAAAAAAATGGAATTTGATGTAGGTGGCAGAAAATGGGTGGCAAACGTCTCAGGTACTACGTGAAGTGTAATAACCTGAGGCCATGAAAGCTGGTTTCTTCAAATTAACCATCTCCCTGTATTACTTAAGGTTGTTTCTTTAGTAGTAGACTGATAGAACCAAAGGAACAAACACCCCTTTATGACATACTGCAATTCACCTGAAGAACTGGAGATGGCAATTACCTACTGTCAACCAGTGTTTTATGTCACTCCCTTTCACCCTCTTCATGTGAAAGATACTTGAATCTCACTCTGAGAGCTAGTTGATGATAGATGCAGACAAACAAGTACTTAGGTCTTTTTTCCTGCCTCAGATAACTTTTCCATTCCTCTTTTTCTCCTCCCCAGAGCTTCTTTCATCTTGAATAGGTATCCAACACTCTATGCTCTATACTTTATTCTGTTTATCTAAGCCTATAACCTAGTCAAGATGTGAGTATAAGCCATTTAAATATTAATATAAATAAAAATAACATCTGACATTGTATTGAGCAGATACTATGAATGAGGCACTATAGCAAGTGCTTAGCATGTTAAAACTCGCTCAATTCTCAATAAGCTTATTAGAAAGTTACTATTTTCCCTTTTTAACAGAGGAGATAAACCAGACTTAGAAAGATTAAGAACTTTTCTGTATCCACATATCTAATAAGGCAGATCTGAGGTTTTAATTCAGGTTTATTTGACTCCAGGTTTTTAAAAAGAAAATACTGTCTTCCACATAAGTTTGCCTAGATCATGTTGCCCAGATCTAGAGATGTGCTTGTGTGGTTGTTCTCAGCATCCTGAATAAAACAAGAGGGCTTCATAGAATAAGAAGCAAGTTTAGGAAGAGCAGGAGAACCTTTTTGGAAATACTCAGATCATATATAACATATGTGCAGACCTTGCCCTAAAGATGACTTAAGAACTTCTAGCCTAAGTCTGGGGCAATGAGAGAGAGCATAAGTGAAACACAGAAATTCACTGAGTATAAGGGCTTCCCAGGTGAGTAAAGTATACATGATGTGGGCACAGGGAAGAGATTTATGCAGTGGTCTTGGTAAATTAACCCACAAATCTCTAATTTTAAATCTGCTTAGTGCCAGATGCTCGGGTGAACACAGAAGGTAAGACCATCGCTGGTTACAATAATTGCATTGAGAAGGTATCACTAACAGGGGAAAGCTATTAACAAGTACCTCTGGAGTTCTGATGATGTTTTTGAAGTTTGATTGAGCAGGGGAAGATGTAAGCAACACTGGAGTGTGGATTAGACTTCTTGAGAAGGCAGGGTCTGACTTAAGTCTTGAAGACTGAATTGGGCTGGGCTGAAGAGAGAATAAATGAGGGAGTACAGGGAATATGAGAACATTTGAGGGTGAATGAAAAAAGTTAAAGAAAGTACCAGAAGTAAGGCTAGGGAAAACGATAGGGAAGGCTGGAGCTGCAAGCCAGTGCTTGTTGGGAAACAGTAGCAAAAGGCCACAATCGTTTGTTATGTTCCTACACTTTTTGACTCAGCTCATTCTCCCATCTTTTCAGATCCCTTTATTTGTCCTCTGTGCTCTGAAAAGCAGCAGCAGACAAGGTTGGAAAATCCATTAGTATGCTGTATAAACATACTGCTATCCACATAAAAGACTCAGGGCAGAAACAACGAATGAACTCTCACGTCTTCTAAAGAACAGCCCACACCACACCAGCAGCCTACATGTGGTCCCAGACAGCACCAAGGCATATGCAATTTCTCAATTCCAAAGCAATAAGAGACTTTCTCACAAAGGACTCTATTCAGGAGATGTTTTATGATGTTTCTGGGTAATAGGAAACTATGCCCAAGGTGAGCAAGCTTACTTGAGATAGCATAATATGGAGTGAAGAGTAGCAGTTTATTGACAAGAGAAAGGGAGCCAATAATTATTAAGTGCCTAATCTAGGCCAGCTTCCATGTGCCTAATCTAGGTCAGCTACCTTTACAACCATCACCTTGTTAATCTATCATAACATTGTGAGAAAGATACTATTCTGATTTTATTACGTGATCAAATAAAAGCTGAGAGAGGTTGAAAAACCTACCTAAGATAAAATCCCAGGTAAGTTATAAATCAGAGATTAGATTTGAATTTGAGTCTATTTGGTGAAGGATATTACAGCAATCAATTCATACTGCATTGTTCTCAACTATTCTGCTTTTATATCTGAAAGTTCTGAAAATTCCATCAATCCCAGATAGACTGGGATCGTTGGTTATCCTAGGAGAGATATAATATTATTTACTAACTCTGACAAAGTCACATAACTTCTGTAAACCTCAGTTTTTTCCTATATGAAATACTGACAGCAACACCTGCCCTATGTAACTAAACAAGACTATTGTGAAAATTCAGTGGATAATGAATGTGAATGGCATTTGAGTATGATAAAGAACTAGAAAAATAAAAGGAATCGATATTCTTTTTTCTTTACTTTCATCAGATATGATTAAAAACAACTGTTAAAGTTTTAAAAAGAGGATTCTGAACACATGTGCATGTGAGCATGTGCACACACACACGCAGCATAGAATATCCCTTCTCCCTTTAAAATGTTGGCATTATGAACTAATAATATCCAGTTTACAACCTTGGATGTTGGACTACGTTTTGCCTTAGCAACTTGTCAGAGTAACTAGTTAATAATTCAGTTTCTTAGCAGTTAAGGAAAAGCTCAGTTTGTTGACTAGTAATGACAGTAAGAATAAGACAAACTTCTAAGTTTCTTGGGGTGAGATGTATTTCCTGTTCATCATAGTATCTGATGTATGCACAATACCTGTCACATGATAGAAGCTCAATCAATATAGAGTGATTGTGAATGAATGTTTGGATGAATGAGTGAGTGAGTGAGTGACATGCCTGCCTGTATGTACATAGTACATACCATTGTTTAAAAGCAAATCTTTGCATGAGAACAAAAAAGGATGGCTACATACAAGTCATGCACTTCCTAATAAAATTTTGGTCAACAGTGGACTACATATATGATGGTGGTCTTATAAAATTATAATGGAGCTGAAAAATGTTTATTGCCTAGTGATATCATAATCATTGTAACGTCATAGTACAAATGATGATTTTTAGTTCACTATAATCTAAGTGTACAGTGTTGATAAAGTCTACAATAGTGTACAATAATGTCCCTAGGACTTCATATTCAATCACCACTCACTGACTCACCCAGAGCAATTTCCAGCCCTGCAAGTTTTATTCATAGTAAGCTTCCTGTACAGGTGTGCCATTTTTAATCTTTTATACCATATGTTTGTAGTAGCTTTTCCATACATCTTTTTAGATACACAAATATTTACCATTGTGTTACAATTGCCTACAGTAGTCAGTAGTGACATGCTGTATAGGTTTGTAGCCTAGGAGCAATAGGCTATCCCATAAAGCCTAGGTGTATAGTATACTATGCCATCTAGGTTTGTGTGAATATACTTTATGATGTTCACACAATGATGTAACCACCTAATGACACATTTTTCAGAACATATTCTATCATTAAGTGGCACATGACTGTGTTTAGATTTGAGGAATTATAGGTATGTTGCTTAACCTAAAATATGCACTCTTCCCATCCATGCCACCCCTACCCTAGTTCTGTCATGATGCATAAACATTCCAGATTTATTGCTTTGTACATAAGAGTTACATACATTTTCTGGAGTCCTATAATCAAATTCAATTTTTTTCAACATCTTGCCATGGATTCATGCCAGTAAGCAAGAATAATTAGATTACATAATTATTTAGGGGTTAGGTAATATTATAAATTGTTTTTTTTTTACTGTCATACATCTCCTGACACAATTATATTCACATAATGGAATCTTAAATATTGTACAGACTTAGTTTTAAAATACTCCCAGAGTAACTTAATTTATTTTCTTATAGAGAGGAAATTAAAACCCAAAGAAGGAAAATGACTTAGTCATAAATCCTAGTAACTCTGAAAAAGCCATAATGTGGGTACAAAGACTGCATGTTCTTGAATATCAAATAAAGATGATTTATTATTACTATTATTACCATTTTTACTAGTAAAAAACAAATCTAGAATGAAAACTAAGTTCTTTTGTCACCTTGTTCTGTGTTTCAGGCATTATATCCCATGGATGCTCACTCTTCACATGTAAATGGACAAGATCCCTGGAGGAACAAGGGTTGGGGTGAGGTTAAACACTTCCCCGTTAAGCTTAATTGTCATAATCTTCATTCCTAAATAAACTATAAATGTAGGCAACTAATAGGCCACGAAATAATCCTGTTTCTCAGATCACTTCTATCCTCTACAAGATTCAGGCCTCACCCATCTCCTACAAGACCTAGAGACTTTTTTTTCTTTTTCTTTTTCTCTGAAGGTAATCATGAGGATCTATCTTCTACAAGCTGCAGGCCTCACCTATCCCCGGCAATACCTAGAGATAGGTTTTTTGTTCTTTTTCCTCTAAGGTAAACATGAGGTTTGTTAGTCAAAATGTATCAAACTTTCATATTACTTGGGGCAGCCAGGAAATGTAACAGAAAATGGATCAGAAAAGATAGTGCTGTATTAAAGAGCACTGATCCAGTCTAAAGCAGCAGCTCCTTCTCAGTTTTCATGGACTATTGCATATTAGAATGTGGACCAGTGTTGCAAGCTAACAATATTCCAAGAGAAAGAAAAAATCTCATTTTCTATGTGTGTAAAATATTTAATTTTTTATTTTTAAAATATTTTAATTTTTATTTTAGGGTCACAGGTACATGTGTATGTTTGTTATATAGGTAAACTCATGTCACAGAGGTTTGTTGTACAGATTTTTTTCATCACACAGGTACTAAGCCTAGTACCTAATAGTTGTTTTTTCTGTTCCTTTCCCACCTTTCACTCTTCACACTCAAGTAGTTCCCAGTATTAACTGTTCCTCTCTTTCTGTCAATGTGTTCTCATCATTTAACTTCCAATTTTAAGTGAGATTGTGTGGTATTTGGTTTTCTGTTCCTGCATTAGTTTGCTAAAGAAAATGACTTCCAGCTTCATTCATGTTCCTGTAAAGGACATAATTTCTTTCTTTTGTACAGCTGCATAGTATCCCATGGTACAGGTGCATATGTACCACATTTTCTTTATCTAGCCTATCATTGATGGGCATATGGTTGATTCCATGTAATTGCTACTGTGAATAGTGTTTCAATGATACAATGACTTATATACCTTTGGATAAGTACCCAATAATGGAATTACTGGGTCAAATGGTAGTTCTGTTGTGAGGTTTTTGAGGAACTGCCACACTGCTTTCCACAAAGGTTGAACTAAATTATACTTCCATCAATAATGTATAAGTGTTTCTTTTCTCCACAACCTTACCAGCATCTTTTATTTTTTGGCTTTTTAGTAATAGCCATTTGGACTAGTGTGAGATGATATCTCACTGTGGTTTTGATTTACATATCTCTAATAATTAACGATATTGAACATTTTCTATATGCTTACTGGCGTCATGTATTTCTTTGGAAAAGTGTCTGTTAATGTCTTGTTCATTTTGTAATTGATTGTTTTCTGCTTGTACATTTAAGTTCCTTATAGATTCCAAATATTAGACCTTTGTGAGAGGTATAGTTTGCAAATATTTTCTCCTATTCTGTCGGTTGTCTATTTACTCTGTTGATAGTTTCTTTTCCTGTGCAGCTCTTAAGTTTAATTAAATCCAATTTTTCAACTTCTGTTTTCCTTGCAATTGATTTTAGTGTTTGGCAGAAAATTCTTGCCAGTTCCTATGTCCAAAATGGTATTTCCAGATTATATTTTAGGGTTTTTATGGCTTCAGGTTTTACATTTAGGACTTTAATCCATCTTGAGTTAATTTTTACATATGACATTAAGAAGAGATCCAGTTTTAGTCTTCTGCCTATGGCTAGCTAGTTATCACATCACCATTTATTAAATAGGGAGGCCTTTCCTCATTGCTTGATTTTATCAGCTTTGTCACAGATCAGATAGCAGTAAGTGTGTAACTTTATTTCTGGGCTCTCCATTCTGTTTCATTGGTCTATATGTCTGTTTTTGTACCAGTATCATGCTGTTTTGGTTACTGTAGCCCTATAGCATAGTTTGAAGTTGGGCAGTGAGATTCTTCCAGCTGTATTCTCTACACTTAGGATTGCCTTTGCTATTCAAGCTCTTTTTTGATTCCACATGAACTTTATAAGGGTTTTTTTTTTCTAGTTCTGTGTAGAATGTAATTGGTAGTTTAATAGGAATAACATTGAAACTATAAATTGCTTTGGACAGTATGGCCACTTTAAAGATACTGGTTCTTCCTATCCAAGAGAATGATATTTTCTTCTATTTGTTTGTATCATCTCTGATTTCTCTGAGCAGAGTTTTGTAATTTTCATTGTAGAAATCTTTCATCTCTGTGTTTAGCTGTATTCCTAGACATATTATTCTTTGTTGCTATTGTGAATGATATTGCATTTCTGATTTCTCTGTTGTCTTAGATCATGTTAGCACATAGAAATGCTACTGAGTTTTCTACATTGATTTTGTATCCCAAAACTTTGCTCAAGGAGCTTTTGGGCCAAGACTATGGCATTTTTCTAGATATAGAAACATGTTGTCTATAAACAGGAATAGTGTGACTTTCTCTCTTCTTACTTGGATGTCTTTTATTTCTTTCTCTTTCTCTTTCTTGATTGCTCTGGCCAGGACTTCCAGTACTATGTTAAATAGGAGTGGTGAGAGTGAGCATACTTGTCTTATTATCATTTTCAAGAGGAATGCTTTTTTTATTGCATTTTAGGTTTTGGGGTACATGTGAAGAACATGCAAGATTGTTGCATAGGTACACACATGGCAGTGTGGTTTGCTGCCTTCCGTCCCCTCACCTGTATCTGTCATTTCTCCCCATGCTATCTCTTCCCACCTCCCCACCCCACCGCCCCTCCCCCATTTTCCCCCAACGGACCCCAGTGTGTAGTGCTCCCCTCCCTGTGTCCATGTGTTCTCATTGTTCAACACCCGCCTATGAGTGAGAATATACGGTGTTTGATTTTCTGCTTCAAGAGGAATGCTTTCAGCTTTTGCCCATTCAGTTTGATGTTGTCTGTGGGTTTGTCATAAGTGACTCTTATTATTTTGAGGTGTATTTCTTCAAGATCTAGTTTGTTTATGACTTTTAACATGACGGGATATTGAACTTTATCAAAAGCATTTTTTTTAATCTCTAAAGATGATCATGTCCTTTTTTGTTTTTAGTTCTGTTTATGTGATGAATCACATTTATTGATTTACACATATTAAAACAAACTTGCATACCAGAGAGAAAGCATACTTGATCATGGGTGAATTAGCTTTTTGATGTGCTATGGATTTCGATTTATTGGTATTTTGTTGCAGAATTTTGTATTGATGTTTGTCAAGGATATTTGATTGATGTTTTCATTTTTTGTTATGTTTCCACCAGGTTTTGGCATCAGGATGATGCTAGTCTTATAAAATGAGCTGAGAATGAGTCCCTCATTCTCCATTTTTTGGAATAGCTTCAGTAGCAATGTTACCAGTTCTTTTTTTCTACATGTGGTAAAATTTTGGATATGAATCTGTCTGGTTATGGGCTTTTTTGTTGGTGGTGGTGGTGGCCTATTTATTGCTAATTCAATTTCAGAGCTTGTTATTGGTCTGTTCAGGGAATCAATTTATTTCTGGTTCAGTTTTGGGAAGATGTATATGTCCAGAAATGTACCCATTTCTTCCACATTTTCTAGTTTGTGTGCCTAGAGTTATAAAGATAATTCATGGTCAGAAGCATCTCTGACTTAAAGATATCAGACTCTGATTGGACCCTTCTGCCACAAATTGGAACAGAGAGATGGCCTTACTTTGTTTAGGTGTGAGTTAATTTCACTAGGGAAAAGTGGCTATTCACCTCATCCTGTTTATTCCCAAGATACAAACACACTCTCCCTCTTTCCCTCTGGGTGCATGCACAGACTATGGAAATTCCTAGACTTGGGGATATCTGTCACTGCTAATGTTCAGGGTGGCCTTGGAGAAAAAGCTGGCCACACTCTTGAAAAAAAAAGTTCTACATCAATAAAAACTCCCTATCCATGCCCCAGAATGACCACTTGGAACACTACACTCAGCTTGAGACTTCCAATCCAGCTACTGGGAAACTCACTGTCTTCAAGACTCTACAACAGTCTCTGATTTTCACACCCTGCTTACAATGAACCCTGATTTAGACCAACAAATACAAAACCCTTAGTTGGTTAACCTAGCCCCATGCTATCCCATTAGATGCCCCCTCGTTGCTAGCATTTTCTGACTGTGTTAAGAGAAAATCTATAGGCTTGTAAGTAGTGAATGGTGAAAAAAGAAAGGAAGAAGCTATAAAAAGCAGTAGCAGCTTAAAGGTATTGACTGGAGCCTACTCCTAGGCAGGATTTGTCTGATATCCTGAATTATTTTATTGAGAGTTTTTGAGTCTATATTCATGAAGGATATTGGCCTATGCATTTGCTTTTTGTTTTGTTCTTTTTGGTTTTAGTATTAGGATAATTCTTGTAAAATGAGAAAAAAAAATCCTATCTCTTTAATGTTTTGGAATACCTTAAGAAGAATTTGTGTTAGTTCTTTATAAGTTTTGTGGAATTCATATGTCAATCCATTTACTTGTTTGGGGATTTTTATTATTGATTCAATCTTATTCCTCATTATTGGTATGAACAGTTTCCTACCAATAGTAACAGATTCAATCTTTGTAGCTTATATGTGCCCAGTAATTTATTCATTTCTGCTAGGTTTTCCAATTTGTTGGCATATTGCTGTTTATTCACTTTAATGATTCTTTATAGTTCTGTGGCATCAATTTAATTTTCCCTTTTTATCTCTGATTTTATTTATATGGGGCTGTTCTGCTTTTCTTGTCTTAGCTAAGGATTTGTCTATTTTGTTTATATTTTCAAACAACCACCATTTTGTTTTTATGCCCCTTTGTATTGTTTTTAAGTCTGAATTTTAATTCTGCTCTGATGCTTATTATTTCTTTATGTCTACTAATTTTGAGTTTGGTTTGTTATTAATTTTGCAGGTTCTTTAAGTGTATCAGTAGATTTTTGATGTTTTCAATTTAAAATATTTTTTACTTTATTTATTTAAGAGGTCAGTCCTATAAACTTCCCTCTTAGCACTGCTTTTGCTGTATTTCACAGGTTTTAGTATGCTGTGATTCCATTTTCATTTGTCTCATTAAATTTTATTTTCTTCTGAAGGTTTTATTAACTCAATGGACATTCAGGAGTATGTTGTTCAATTTTACTTTTGTTATGCAGTTTCCAAAGTTCCTCTGTAAGTAAAATTAGTTTTTAATTTTACTCCATTGTGGTTTGGGAATGCATTGAATATAATTTATATTTTTTTCAAAAATTGTTGAGACTTGTTTGGTATTCTCTCTCTCTCTCTCTCTCTTTTTTTTATTTTGCTACTCTTTTTTTCTTTTTTTAATTGCATTTTAGGTTTGGGGGTACATGTGAAGAACATGCAAGATTGTTGCATAGGTACACACATGGCAGTGTGGTTTGCTGCCTTCCTTCCCCTAGCCTGTATCTGTCATTTCTCCCCATGCTATCTCCTCCCACCTTCCCACCTCCCCATCCCTCCCCCATTCCCCCCAATGGACCCCAGCGTGTAGTGCTCCCCTCCCTGTCTCCATGTGTTCTCATTGCTCAACACCCGCCTATGAGTGAGAACATGCGGTGTTTGATTTTCTGCTCTTGTGTCAGTGTGCTGAGAATGATGGTTTCCAGGTTCATCCATGTCCCTACAAAGGATGCAAACTCATCATTTTTGATGGTTGTGTAATATTCCATGGTGTATATGTACCACATTTTCCCTATCCAGTCTATCATCGATGGGCATTTGGCTTGGTTCCAGGTCTTTGCTATTGTAAACAGTGCTGCAATAAACATTCGTGTGCATGTGTCCTTATAGTAGAATGATTTATAATCTTTGGATATATACCCAGTAATGGGATTACTGGGTCCAATGGGATTTCTATTTTTAGGTCATTGAGGAATCGCCACACTGTCTTCCACAATGGTTGAATTAATTCACACTCCCACCAACAGTGTAAAAGTGTTCCTATTTCTCCACATCCTCTCCAGCATCTGCTGTCTCCTGATTTTTTAATGATCACCATTCTAACTGGTGTGAGATGGTATCTCAATGTGGTGTTGATTTGCATTTCTCTAATGACCAGTGATGATGAGCATTTTTTCATATGTTTGTTGGCCTCCTGTATTTCTTCTTTTGTAAAGTGTCTGTTCATATCCTTCACCCATTTTTTAACGGGCTTGTTCGTTTTTTTCTTGTAGATCTGTTTTAGTTCTTTGTAAATTCTGGATATCAGCCCCTTGTCAGATGGGTAGACTGCAAAATTTTTTTCCCATTCTGTTGGTTGCTGATTCACTCTACTGACTGTTTCTTTTGCCGTGCTGAAGCTGTGGAGTTTGATTAGGTCCATTTGTCTATTTTGGCTTTTGTTGCCATTGCTTTTGGCGTTTTGGTCATGATGTCCTTGCCTACGCCTATGTCCTGAATGGTTTTGCCTAGATTTTCTTCTAGGGTTTTTATGGTGTTAGGTCTGATGTTTAAGTCTTTAATCCATCTGGAGTTAATTTTGGTGTAAGGTGTCAGGAAGGGGTCCTGTTTCTGCTTTCTGCACATGGCTAGCCAGTTTTCCCAACACCATTTATTAAACAGGGAATCCTTTCCCCATTGCTTGTTTTTGTCAGGTTTGCCGAAGATCAGATGATTGTAGATATGTTGTATTTCCTCTGAGGCCTGTGTTCTGTTCCATTGATCTATATCTCTGTTTTGGTACCAGTACCATGCTGTTTTGATTACTGTAGCCTTGTAGTATAGTTTGAAGTCCGGTAGTGTGATGCCTCCTGCTTTGTTCTTTTTGCTTAGAATTGACTTGGCTATGCGGGCTCTCTTTTGGTTCCATATGAAGTTTAAGGTGTTTTTTTCCAGTTCTATGAAGAAGGTCATTGGTAGCTTGATGACTTGTTTGGTATTCTAACATATAATCTATCCTGAAGAATATTCCATGTGCTGAAGAGAAGAATGTGTATTTCTATTTCTCAGCTATTGGGTGAAAGCTTTGGAGAAATGTCTTTTAGGTCCTTTTACTTTAAAGTAAAGTTTAAATTCAAAGTTTCTTTGATGGTTTTTGGTCTAGATGATCTGTCCAATGGTGAGAGTGGGGTGGTAAATTCTCTAACGATTATTGTATTTTAATCTATATCTTGCTTTTTAGGTAATAATATTTGCTTTATATATCTGGGTACACTAGTGTTGAATTCATATTTGTTTCAAATTCTTATATTCTCCTGCTGAATTTATCACTTTATATAATCACCTACTTTCTCTCATTTTACTGTTTTTGATTTAACATCTGTTTTATCTAAATATAGGTACTCCTACTCACTTTTGGTTTTCATTCGCATGAAATGTCTTCTTTCATCCCTTTGTTTTTAGTCTTTATGTGACTTTAGAGGTGAGATGAGTTTATTTTAGGTAGCATATTGTTGGGTTATGGCTTTTTTATTCATTCAGCCACCCTATATCTTTTAAGTGTAAAATGTAATCTATTTACATTCAAGGATATTATTGATATGTGAGGGCTTATTCCTGCCATTTTATTAATTTCTGTTTGTTTATGAGTCCTTCAGTCCTTTCTTTTTATTTTATTTTTCCATCATTGAAGTTTGGTGGTTTTCTGTAGTTGTAATATTTGAGTTATCTCTCCCTTATTTATGTGTTTGCTCTCCCATTGGATTTTATATTTTCATGATGGCAAATAGCATCATTTCATTTCCAGGTGTAGGGCTCCACTTAGCATTTCTTGTAGGGTTGGTTTAGTGGTTACGAATTCCTTCAGATTTTGTTCATCTGGCAAGAATTTTATTTCTCCTTCATTTTTTAATGGAAGTTTTGCCAGCTATAGTATTCTTGGCTAACTTTTTTTTTTAATTTCAGCAACTTAAATATATCATATCTTTCTCTCCTAGCATGTAAGGTTTTTGCTGAAAAAATACACTGTCTGATGGGAATTCCTTCATATGTAACTTTATGCTTTTCTCTTGCTGTTTTTATAATTCTCTTTTTGTCTTTGACTTTTGACAATTTGTCTATAATGTGACTTAGAGAAGACCTTTTTAGGTTGAATCTATTTGTGAGTATACTTTGAGCCTCCTATATCTGGATTTTTCTATCTCTTGCAAGATTTAGAAGTTTTCAGCCGATATTTCATTAAATAGGTTTTTTATGCCTTTTCCCATCTCTTCTCCTAGGAATTCCAGAATTTAAATATTTGGTCACTTTATGATGTCCTATTGATGGCAGCAGCAGCCTGTTCTAAGTGTCTTCTGCAAAGACACTGCTCCAGCAGTGGAGGTATAGCTGGGTATGCACACTCCACAGAGCTGACAGAAGCTGAGAACAGGCAGAAGCCCTGCCCCCTTCTGAGATGGCAAGGTGGGAGTGCCACCATGGCTATGAACCTAGGCATCCCTGTGCTCTCAGGGGCCCAGGAATTCCTCCTCTCCCCACAGCTTCAGAAGTGCCTGCTGCTGTGGATTGGCCTCTCTCTGCTCCCACTGCCTGCTCCAGTGTAGAGCAAAGTTGTGGTCAAACCTGGGTGCTTTCACAACCCAGCTGAGTGTGCACACACTCAGGGTGGTATTGACACACCAGCCTCCTGCTGCCTTGGCTGTCTTCTAGCTGACAAGCATGGGACGGAGGCCAAAAGAGGGTTGAGGGTGGTTCCATGCAGGCCTGCAGATGTCCCTCAGCACAAATAGCCTGGACATGGTGGATGCCATGTAGATGGCAGCACTAGGCAGACAGGCTTCTGGGCAGAAAGGGGCAGGTCCCCAGTAAAGCCCCGTCTTCAAATCAGGAATGCCCTGAAGTCTGGGGTCTGGGCTGACAGTTCCAGGTGAAATCTGTGGCCCAGAGTGAGAATTTGTGGTGCTTTTTGTAAGCCCACCCATGACTTCCCATGGACCAATCAGCATGCACTTCCTCCCTTCTGAGGCCCACAGAAACCTCAAACTCAGCCAGACTCACACAGAAGTCAGGACTACCAGCTGTGGGAAAGTAGTACTCACTTCAGGTCTTCTCAACTCATCGGGATGACCTGCCTGTGGAAAGGAGCTATTCATTCCAGGTCTCCTCTCTTCTGAGAAACTGGACACTCATCCAGGACATTCATCAGGAGACTTGGGGTCTCCTGACAGCTGTTTTGTCACTCAATGCAGCTCCTCTCTGCCTTGCTCACACTCCAATAGTCTGTATACCTCATTCTTCTTGGATGCAAGGCAAGAACTCAGTACCTGCCAAATGGCATGACTGAAAAAGCAATTACCCAAACAGGGCTAAAACACACTCCTCACTTGCCCCATTGAGGGCAATGTGGAGAGACAAGCTGCAGCCTTTAAGGGAGCCCAGACCTAGGGGTTCCCCAAGCCAGGGCTGTGACACTCTTTGTCTGGCTTTGCAGTTCCTGACTTCTGCAATCTTCCAGGTGCTACCATGTTCCCTGGTGCCCACAGTGGAAGCCACTTGTGGTTTTCCTGGTCCAGTCACAGCCTTGCATGAAGACAGTGCTTGTGCTAGCACCTGTAGCAGCCCATCCCACTGCAGTTGGCATGTCTGAATATGTGCAATGGCAGGACTCCATGCTTGCTCACACACCCCTTGCCACTCTATGCCTGGCTTGCCCCTGGCAGACATGGGATCCAGGCCAGTAGTACAAACTGACTGCAACTTGCTGGGCTGAGTGGGTGGAACAAGCCCAGTGGGCCCAAACAAAACTTGAGCAAAGGCATCAATGGCTATAGAAGTTTCCAGCTGGAAAAGCAATACTCTAAGGATTCCATGACACTATATTTTACACAGGCTTCTCATTTTAATTTAATTTTATGATTTTTAGAGATGGGATCTCACTACGTTACCTAGGCTGGAGTGCACTGGTGGGATTAAAGCTAACTAGCACCTTGAGTTTCTGACTGAAACAATTCTCCAATCCCAGCTTTCTGAGTAGCTGGGACTACAGGCACCCAGAACCACACTCAACTATTTTATTTTAATTTTATGTAGAGATGAGGGTCTATCCATCTTGCCCAGACTGGTCTTGAACTCCTGGGCTCAAGTGATCCTCCCACCTCAGTCTCCCAAAATGCTGGAATTACAGGTGTCAACCACTGCACCTTACACACATAGACTTTTTACATTCTTTTCATCATTGTGTGTGTGTGTGTGTGTGTGTGTGTGTGTGTGTTTCTTGTCCAACTGAGTGGTTTCCAAAGATATGACTTCAAATTCAGAAATTATTCTACCTAGTTTATTGTTGAAGGTCTTGATTGTATTTTTCTTTTCATCCATTGAATACTTCAGTTTTAGAATTTGTATTTTGTTCTTTTGTGAATTTCTCATTCAAATCATGAATTGTTTCCTGATTTTCATTTCTTTGTATTTCTTATCTGTGTTCTATCCTATCTTATAGCATTTCTTTAGTACCAGTATTTTTAATACTGTTTTTCAAGCATTTTATAAATGTTCTTTTCTTTGGAGCCTGTTATCAGAGAATTACTGTGTTCTTTGGAGAAATCATGTTTCTTTGCTTTTCCTTGTTTCTTTTGTTCTTGCTTTGATATCTGTACATCTGGTGTAATACTCACTTCTTCCAATTTTATGTATTGGCTTTCATAGAGAAAGACATTTTCTATAGATGTATTTTTCATATTGAATGGGTAGAAATATATTTGACTCTGATTCTGGGTGGATAAAGTAGTGTACTCTGTATGATTTCTTCAGCTGTAATCAGCATCAGTTGTGTTTTTAAGTTCTAAAATATCTTACACTGTGGTTGTTGATGGATGCTGTTGTAAGGCTTTTCTGGGGACGGGGATATTAGGTGGGATGATCCTCAGGCACTAGAGGTGGTAGCATCAGGCAAGGCAGACCTGCCTTTAGTCTCCCTGATGTATGCACAGGCATCAGCTTGGGAAGATAAGGCAGGTCAATCCACAGGCTCCCAGATTGTGTGCTTGGGTGCTGGGTGCCAGCAAAAGTGGTGGTGGGCAAAACAGGTCTGTCATCAGGGTCTTGAGAATGTATTTGGGCACTAGCACAGGTGGGTGGAGTGGGTCAGTCCCCAGTCTCCCAGATGATGTGCATAGGCACCAGTGGTAGGGGTTAAAGATGGGACAGTCTTCCTCTTGTTTGTGCACTCAGGTACCATTGGCAGTGTGCAGGACAGTTCAATTCCCAAACTCTAAAGTACATGTATGGGTATTGGTGTCAGGCAGGGAAAGATAGCTTTTATAATATTAGTTGAAGACATGTTCAAATTATATTCAAATTAAAAGTAATTCTTCATATACCAACTATAATCAACTTACAAACCTATTAGTGTTACACATGTCACACTTTAGGAGCCACTGAGCCATATAATTGTGCAAGTCTGTCTTTTAAGGTCACACAACTAGTGGCAAAACCAATACTTGAACCCTGGTCTTCTGGCCACCTGTCCAAAAAATGCCATACTAGATTGAACTACATCTTCAAAAATACCTATCCAATAAAGAAATGAATGGATCGATGTGTTACAAGGAAACAGATGGAGAAAATAGGAAAGCCTAGTTTAGTGCAAAGTATTAAAGATATTGTTTGTTCCAAACAAATATATTGAAGATACAGAAAATGGAAAGTAAAACATGAGGTGACTATTGGCTCAGTAAGGTGATTCATATTATCTTTCAGAGAGTCCTAATGCCAGATGACTAAGGAAGACACAGAAGCATTCGTGTCTAGCTCCAGTGAATTCTCCCTATGCAGTTTATCTCTGGATTCTCTCATTTAGTATAGCTTATGCCTGGCTGTATAGCCTAAGGCTGTTTTTCACTTTTCCTACCCTATGCACAGACCTGATTATCAGGCATGAACTCCGAAAAGGCTAAATTTCTGAGTTATCAATTTATATCAGAAAATGTAAAGATTATTTTTTTCCAAAAAGAGAGAAAATAAAGGTGGTGAGAAAAACATTAATGTACTGAGTACAAACCTGGGAGTCAAAGTTTCTGAATCCTCATGATTGTTCTCTCACTGATTCAGATTTAGAAAAACAAGTATGTTTAAGAAGTTTCCAGAATAAATGTTTACCTAGGTTTAATTCAGGAATAGATTCATCATTAAGGTCTCTTTTTATAAGCACAAGAGTAAATATGTTGGCATTCATACAGAATGAACACCGTTTAATGAGTCCTTTTAATAGATCAGCTCAGCAGAAACACTGGTTCTGGATGAATTTCTTTGCAGAATCTAGCCTGTTGAAGTCTTTCCTTTGAGCTAAGTGACTGCATATTTATGATGTAGTTTTTATGGGTGCTATTAATTCCACCAGAGCTGTGATGTCCCATCTAGAAGTACAGCAATTGAAATTACAGAGTGCAAGATTGAACACTGCTGAAGAAATTCCACTATAAAAGTTATCAATCCAACATTGTGAATCTACCAGAAAAAGGAGAATAATTATATATTTTTACTAATCTTTTCCAAAATACTTTGGAAAACTTAGGATTGAGGCCTGATTGACCTGCTAAGTCATGTTATTTCACCATTGCGGCCTAGCATACACTTGCAAATTTTCTCCCTAAAATTGGCACTTCTCATTTGAAGAAATGGCAGCTACAAAAATATGTTTGTATACTGACATATTTGACAGTTCCATAGGCAGCCTTCTTTAATCTTTCACATTTTCATTGTGGTTGAAAAAATAATGACAAGATATTGCATTTGTTTCAAGGTTCTTTGAATTAGATTAGTAATTCTCAAACACCAGCAGCATCAGAGTCTCATGGTGATCAGTAGTCTGTATTTTAACAAGCTTCATAGACATTTCTATTCATCTGACTTTATCCAATGTAAAATATCTCATTGTAGTGTATGTAAGATTGTCACCTCAGTACTTCTTCTCCTCCCAGGGTGGTCTCCTCATAGTCCTATACACATCTGTTTAATTACCTTCAGGTTTTTGTTAATATTATGAACCTTTCAGTATCTCTACCTAATTTAATTATCATCTATCCAACTTCTACCTATACTTAAGATACCATTACCCTCCATTATTAATCCTTTTTGTATTACTTCATTCTCACACTGCTAATAAAGACATATCTGAGACTGGGTAATTTATGAAGGAAAGAGGTTTAATTGACTCACAGTTCAGCATGACTGGAGAGACCTCAGGAAACTTACAATCATGGTGGAAGGAAAAGCAAACATCTTTCTTTACATGGCAGCACCAAGTAGAAGTGCTGAGCAAGAGGGGGAAGAGCCCTCTATTAAACCATCAGATTTAATGAGAACTCACTCACTAGCACGAGAACAGCATGAAGTTAACTGACCCTATGTTCACTTACTGCCCACCAGGTCCCTTCCACAACACGTGAGGTTTATAGGAACTACAATTCAAGATGAGATTTGGGGGTGACACAGCCAAACCATATTGTTCTACCCCTAGCCCCTCCCTAATCTCATGTCCTAACATCTCAAAACATAATTATGCTCTTCCAACAGTCCCCCAAAGTCTTAACTCATTACAGCATTAACCCGAATGTCAAAGTTCAAAGTCTCATTTGACACAAGGCAAGTCCCTTCTGCCTATGAGCCTGCAAAATCAAAAGCAAGTTACATATATTCTAGATAAAATGGTGGTACAGTCATTGGGAAAATACACCTATTTCAAATAAGAGAAATTGGCCAAAATGAAGGAGCTACAGGCCCCACGCAAGTCTGAAATCCAAAAGGACAGTCATTAAACCTTAAAGTTCCAAAATGATCTTTGATTTTATGTCTCACATCCAGGACACACTGATGCAAGAGATGGGATCCCACAATCTTGGGCAGCTTCGTCCTTGTGGCTTTGAAGTGTATAGCCACCCCCTCCTCTGTTATCATGGGCTGGTGTTGAATGTCCACAGCTTTTCCAGGTGCACAATGCAAGTTGTTGGTGGGTCTACCATTCTAGTGTCTGGAGGATGGTGGTCTTCTCCTCACAACTCCACTAGGCAGTGACCCAGTAGGTACTCTATGTAAGGTCTTAAATCCGACATTTCTCTTTTGCACTGCCCTAGCAGAGATTCTCCATAAGAGCTCTGCCCCTGCAGCAAATTTCTCCTGGGTATTCAGGCATTTCTATATATACTCTGAAATCGAGGTGGTTTCCAAACTTCAATTCTTGACTTCTGTGAAGCTGCAGGCCCAACACCACATAGAAGCTGCCAAGGCTTGGGGTTTGCATCCACTGAAGCCACAGCCCAAGCTGTACCTTGACCCCTTTTAGCCATGGCTGCAGTGGCTAGGATGCATGGCAATAAGTCCCTAGGCTGCACACAGCAGGGGAGACCTAGGCCTGGCCCACAAAATCATTTTTTTCTTTCTAGGCCTCTGGGCCTGTGATGGGAGGGACTACCACAAAGGTCTCTGACATGCCCTAGAGACATTTTTTCCATCATCTTGGTGATTACCATTTACCTCCTCATTGCTTATACAAAGTTCTGCAGTTATGTTGAAACTCTACCCAGAAAATGTGATTTGTTTTTGGTCACATCATCAGTGTGCAAATTTTCCAAAGTTTTATGCTCCACTTCCTCTTGAACATTTTGCTGCTTAAAAATTTCTTTTACCTGATAACCTAAATTATTTCTCAAGTCCTAAGTTCCACAGATCTCTAGGGCAGAAGCAAAAATGCCACCAGTCTCTTTGGATAGTAAGAGTGACCTTTACTCCAGTTCCCAACAAGTTCCTCCTCTACATCTGAGACCACCTCAGCCTGGACTTCATCAGCATTTTGGTCAAAGACATTCAACAAGTTTCTAAGAAGTTCCAAAATTTCCCATATTTTCCTCTCTCTTTTTTAAACCCTCCAAACCATTCCAACCTCTGCTTGTTACCCAGTTCCAAAGTCACTTCTCCATTTTTTCATTTTTTGGCATCTGTACAGCAGCACCCCATTATCTGTGGTACCAATTTACTATATAAGTTTGTTTTCACACTGCTAATAAAGACATAACCAAGACTGGGTAATTTATAAAGGAAAAATGTTTAACTAACTTACAGTTCAGCATGGCTCAGGAGGCCTCAGGACTCTCACAATTATTACAAAAGAAGCAAGCACATCTTTCTTCACATGATGGCAGCAAGCAGAAGTGCCAAACAAAAGGGAGGAAATACACTTATAAAACCATCACATCTTATGAGAACTTACTATTACAATAACACCATGGAGATAATCACCCCTATGATTCAATTACCTCCTACCTGGTCCCTCACACAACACAAGAGGATTATGTAAACTATAATTCAAGATATGAGTTGAGTGGGGACACAGCCAAACAATATCACTTTTCTAACTATTCTAAATTGAGCTCTCCATTCATTCCAACCAGCTCTACTTATTGTGATCAATACTTAATTAACATTTTAATGATTTACTGCCTGATTTGTATATGTCTGTATGTCTGTCTCATTTTTCCCAGTTTAATTATAGGAAATAGGACCAAAATTCTTTTTCTTCTCAGGCCCTATAACAGTGCTGACCCTGTGAGGAGTAAAAAATTTAATCTATTCTAATGACTCTGAAAATGACCTAATGATTTCTGTTTAAGAAATGCAATGAAAAGTAGAAGGATAACAGATAAAACAATGTTCTTGATTCTCTTTCCCTGTAATTTAGGTTAGAAAATACACAGTAGAGGAGGAGGAGTATATTTAACTGTAATACTTCCCATACTTCTGTACTGTCTAGATCTAAAAGTGGATTATGAAGAGAAGCAGCAGAAATCAGAGGGTAGAATGAGATAGACCAGGCTGTCTACCTGACTAGAAAAAATTGAGTGCTACTCTTTTTTCATGAAATCCCTTCTAAACACTGGGGTTGATTCAAACTGTCCCTAGTTAGTAACAACTGCTTTTAATTAATAAATGTCTAGAAAGGTGTGAAATGGAAACATCCAGCTTGGCACACTTCTTGCCCACTCAGACAAAAAAAAAATGAGGATATACAGATCTTAGTTTCTATGAGGAATCAGTTCTGAGAAGAAGCAAGATCAATGAGGTCACTAAAACTTTGGTCAATTGAATATAAATCAAACATCAAAGTCACCAAAATGAAAGGTAAACACACTCAGACTTTAAAGTTTTCCTGTTAAAGTCCTGCCTTGTCTCACTGAGTGTGTAACTTAGATCACAAGCCAATGCTGGAAAAATTTGGTAGGTTCAGCACACTCAGTTTAGAGGCAGAAGTTTGTTTTCATATGAAAAGGGGAATTCTCTTACTCTCAGGACTCCTTGAGTGCTCTTTGAAGAGGCTGGAAAAAATCAAACACACAGAATCTCAACTTCATTAGAATTAAAGAGACTTCTTTCTTTTCTTTCCAGAACATATTGCAATTAGTCCTTTCTAAAGTTAATAGAAAGTAAATTACAGTAAATGAAAACATTTTGGAGGCTAAGTCTTCATGGTTTTGACCATGAAGCTGCCTGGAGGACAAGTGAAAATCTCAACAGAGTTGGTCTATTGAAGAGTGTTCTGATTTTTAAAATGAACCTCATGCTATATTTGGACATTAGCAGTTCAACTATCTTTTTATTTTTAGTTATTAGGACAGTCACTTGTCTAAATTTATCATTTAATATGATCAATAAGACAAAAGGCACATAGATTTTGATTGGTTCTATTGTAATGAAAAAGTACAAGAATGGTGATTTCCAGTTTTATCCATGTACTTGCAAAGGACATGAACTCATCTTTTTTTATGACTGCAGAGTATTCCAGAAACAGAAAACCAAACACTGCATGTTCTCACTCATAAGTTAATGTTGAACAATGAGAGCACAAGGACACAAGAAGGGGAACAACACACACTGGGGCCTGAGGGGTGGGAAACTAGGGAAGGAATAGCACGGGGTGGGGGGATTGGGGAGGGATAGCATTAGAAGAAACACCTAATGTAGATGACAAGGTGATGGATGCAGCAAACCACTACCATGACGCATATATACCTATTAACAAATCTGCACGATCTGCACATGTACCCCAGAACTTATAGTATAATAAATAAATAAATAAATAAATAAATAACAAGAGCCACATTGTTAATGTTTAAGAAGGTTCAGATTTTAAAAAATACTTCTTAAAATTAAGCATTCATTGACAATTGCCACCCACGACTTTATGTAAGAATTGACTCAAATCACAATTGTTAAGTGGAAAAATATTCCTTTGGGGTTCGTTGTATCTTAGTCACTTAAAATGGAAATGTTTCCTGGGATCTAATTATTTCATTAGTTAATATTTATTGTAATTATTTTATTGTTTAATATTTATTGTACCTCCAAATTTACATAGATTAACCCATTTAATTCTCACAACAATCCTTGAAATTGATATTAACCTCTCCATTTCATAAATGAAGAAAATGAGCATTAAAGAGTTTGAATGACTTGCCTGCTTGCATCAGGAATTCCACTTCAGATAGTCTGACTCCAAAGTCCGTACTCTGAACTCTTATTCTATTCTGATTCTGCTTATAACTCTACTTCTGTCTTTATTTTGTACCTATTAATGTAGAGTTGTAGTTTAGAAAAAGATTAAGAAGAGGGGTTTGGAGTCAGATAGATCTGAATGCAAATCCCAGCTCTACCGCATACTAGCTGCCTGAACATGGGTATTTCGTTTAACTTTTCTAATCCTTGATTTTGTCCTTTTGTAAAATAAGCCTAGTAATAACAATTCAACAGGGTTATTCTAAGGATCAAGTTGGCACAATGAATGTCACATACCTTGTGCACAGAAGATGCTCAGTTCATTATCATTTTTTTATTGAGGAAGATTTCTAAGTAGCTACCCATTTCTTGTCACAGATATCCCATAGATATTTTGCCTCTACGCTTTCCCATTTTTACCCTTATCACAATCACCAAACTTGCCAAACCGGGCCCAACCTAAATTGTCCATCCAGCTTGGTAATGCCTTGTGTTCATGCTCATATTTGTGTTCAAGTTCCAGAATTTTTCTTGCCTCCTCCTAAACAAGTCACACATTTCTGTACCTCATGAATGATAATGACTATAAATATGTTACTCTTCATACTTTAATTCTATTATTTATTTTCATTTTACTAGAGCCACCACTAAAGACACTCCATCTTATCCAAGGAGGTGCATCTGTTTTTGTTTTTGTTTTTGTTTTTTTTTTTGCCTGCCCAGAACCATAGGTTGACAGATTAAAATAATCAGAATGTTATCAATAAAATGAAGAAGGGAAAAAAATAAGAGTCATTGGACTAGCTTCACAGTAACAGAGCTGTAAGAGACATTAGAGGTATTCTAGTCCAATTTTATCAGATAGTAGATGAGAGTTATGGAAGAATACACAATTCAAGAATAAAGATTAAATATCTGAATCCTGGTTAAATTTTCTTTCCAAAATCTCACAATGCCTTAAAGTGGGTAGGTTTGTTTCTCTTGAAGAGCAGAGTAAAATATTTCTTTTCCTACAGATAAAAACAAGAACAGAGAAAAATAAAATTGTCATCAATAAATACAATAGACAATAAAAGATCAATAACAAATCTATATTACTGAGCAAATCTATATTACAATCAGCAAATCATGAGTTAAGCTATTTATTCCCCTGCTGCCTCATCGAAGAGTGATTCTGGCTGTGGCCAGAGCAAAGTGGCCAAATAGAAGCTTCCACCAATTGCCCCCCTTTCAGGAATACAAAACTTAACAGCTATTTACAAAAATAAAGCAACTTCAAAAGAATAAAAAATCAAATACCAGCTTGTGCACAGTGGGGTAGAACACCAAGCAGACTGTTGGGGTCACTGATTCCAGGCCTTAGCTATTTGACAGCATTTATGGACCTGCCCTGGGCCAGAAGAGAGCCCACCACCCTGAAGGGTGAGTCTTAAGACCAAGCAGCATCCACAACAATCTGACTTAAGCAACTTTGGGCTTTAAGTGAAAGTTGGCAGTACACTGGCAGTACTCCCCATGACTCTGTCATGGTGGTGGCCATGAAGTGAAGCTCCTCTGCTCATAAAAAGGGGTGTGGGAAGAGTGGGACACACATAATCTCTATGACAGAGCTGGAGGAGACATTAGAGATATTCTAGTCCAAATTCCTCAGAGAATGAATGAGAGTTTCATAAGGTTCAGTTCAGCAGCAGTACAGTAGAGCACCATGTAGACTTTTAAGGTATTTTACTCTCGTTCCTGGCTCCCAAATGGCATTTCTAGACCCATCCAAGGCCAGGAAGAATTCACAGCCTTAAAGGGAAGGACACAAGCCTGGATGGCTTTGCCCCCTGCTGATTGTAGAGCCCTGCAGCCTAAAACAAACATGTGGTAGCCAGGTTGTCGTTACAGCAGGCCTTGGGCAAGACCCAATACAGAGCTCACTATAGGTCTTACCCAGCACAGTTTCAGTGGTGGTGGTCACAGGGGTGCTTGTGTCACCCAACTCCCATATCCAGGTGGCTCAACACAGAGAGAGATACTCTATTCGTTTGGGAAAAATTGAGGGAAGAAAACAAGAGTCTCTGTCTAGTAATCCTCAGAATTTTTCTGGATCTTTTCCACGACCACAAAGAGGGTTCTTCAACAGGTCTGGAAGAACTACATCCTTACTGGGCTTGGGTGCTCCTTAATGCAGATGTGGCTTAGATCACAACACCAAAGTCCCTTTAAATGCCTGGAAAACAATTTCAAGAAGGAAGAGTACAAACAAGCCCTGACTACAAAGTCTACAATAAATACTTAATTGTTTAATGCCTAGACACCAACAAATGTCCAAAGGATCAAAACCTTCCATAAAAACATAACCTTGCCAAATGAACCAAACAAGTCACCAGTAACCAGTCCTGGGGAGACAAGCACATGTGATATTTCAGACAGAGAATTCAAAATAGCTGCACTGAGAAAACTCAACAAAATTAAAGATAACACAAAGAAAATAATAAACTTTATCAGATAAAGTTAACAAAGAGATTAAAGTAATTAAAAATAATCAAGCAGAAATTCTGGAGTTGAAATGTGTAATGGACATACTGAGAAATGCATCAGTCTCTTAAAGAAGAATTAATCAAATGGAAGAAAGAATTTATGAGCTCAAAAACAAGCTATTTGAAAATACAACTATAAGGACACGTGCACACGAACGTTCATTGCAGCACTGTTTACAATAGCAAAGACCTGCAACCAACCCAAATGCCCATCAATGATAGACTGGACAGAGAAAATGTGGCACATATACACCATGGAATACCAGGCAGCCATCAAAAACGATGAGTTTGTGTCCTTGGTAGGGACATGGATGAACCTGGAAACCATCATTCTCAGCAAACTGACACAAGAGCAGAAAATCAAACACCACATGTTCTCACTCATAGGTGGGTGAAGAACAATGAGAACACGTGGACACAGGGAGGGGAGCACTACACACTGGGGTCTGTTGGGGGCAAATGCGGGGGGACAGTGGGGGGTGGGGAGTTGGGGAGAGAGAGCATGGGGAGAAATGCCAGATACAGGTGAAGGGGAGGAAGGCAGCAAATCACACTGCCATGTGTGTACCTATGCAACTATCTTGCATGTTCTTCAAATGTACCTCAAAACCTAAAATGCAATTTAAAAAAAGAAAATACAGTCAGAGGAGACAAAAGCAAAAAAATATAAAAAGAATACCTAGAGGATCTAGAAAAATACTGTTAAAGGGAAAAATCTGAGAACTAGTGATCTTAAAAAGAAGAAAGAGAAAAAGATTAAAAAATTTACTCAAAATAATAACTGATTTGAACTACCTAAACCCAGACAAGACTATCAACATTGAAGCAAGAGAAGGTTATAGAACTCAAAGCAGCTTTAACCCAAATAAGACCACCTTAAGGCATTTAGTAATCTAACTTCCAAAAGTCAAAGATAAAGAAAGGATCCTAAAAGCAGCAAAAGAAAAGAAGAAAATAATATACAATTGAGCTCCAATACGACTGGCAGCAGTCATATCAGTGGAATCCTTATAGGCCAGCAGAAAGAGAAATGACAGACTTATGATGCTGAAAGAAAAAAAAAAAAACCTGCTTTTCCTGTAGAGTATATCTAGTGAATATATACTTCAAACCTGGGGGTGGGGGGCGAGGGGAGGAATAGCAGCAGGTGGGGGAGTTGGGGAGGGATGGCATTAGGAGAAATACCTAATGTAGATGACAGAGTGATGGATGCAGCAAAACACCACCATGGCACATGTATACCTATGTAACAAACCTGTACAATCTGCACATGTACCCCAGAACTTAAAGTATAATTTTAAAAATTAGAATAAAAAATAAATAAAAATATGAAAATTAGCTGGCCATGGTGGTGTGTGCCAAAAAAAGAAAAAGAAAAAAAAAGGACAAAGACTTTCTTGAAAAACAAAGCTGAGGGATTTTCTCAACATCAAAACTGTCCTAAAGGAAATGCTAAAGGAAAATCTTCAAAGAGAAAAGAATGTTAATGAGCAATAGTAAATCATCTGAAGTTTAAAAACTCACCAGTAAGAGTAAGTGCACTGAAAAACACAGAATATTATAACACTGTAATTATGATGTATAAACTGCTCCTCTCTAAGCAGAAAAACAAAAAATAAACCAATAAAAAAATAACTACAACTTCTGAGGCTACAGACGGTAAAATAAGATACAAATAGAAACCACAAAATGTTCAAAAGCAGAGTGATAAAGTTAAAATATAGAGTTTTTATCAGTTTTATTTTTACTTGTGTGTTGATGCAGTCAGTATTTAAGTTGTCATCAGTTTAGGCTGAGCATGGCATGGTGGCTCACTCCTGTAATACCAGCACTCTAGGAGGCCGAAGCAGATGGATCACACTGAGGTCAGAAGTTCAAGACCAACCTGGGCAACATGGCAACATGGTGAAATTCTCTATTAAAATAGAAAAACTAGCCAGGTGTGGTGGTGCACAACTGTAGTCCCAGCTACTCCAGAGGCTAAGGCAGGAGAATTGCTTGAACCTGGGAGACAGAGATTGCAGTGAGCAAAGATTGCACCACTGAACTCCAGCCTGGTTGCAGAATGAGACGCTGTCTCAAAAAAAAAAAAAAAAAGTTATCATCTGTTTAAAATAATGGGTTCTAAGATAGTATTTGCAAGCATCATGATAACCTCAAATCAAAAAAATATACAATGGATATGTAAAAATGAAAAGCTAGAAATTAAATCATTCCACTAGAGAAAATAGAGAAAACCACCTTCACTAAAACAAATACAGAAGGGAAGAAAAGAAGATCAAAATACAACCAGAAAACAAATAAAATGGCAAGAGTAAGTTTTTATTTGTCAATAATAACATTGAATGTAAGTAAACTAAATTCACCAATCAAAAGACAGAGTGGTTGTATAGCTATAACAATAAGACTCAACAGTCTGTTGCCTCCAAAAAAAAAAAAAACACTTCATATAAAGACACACTTAGAATGAAAATACAGAGATGAAAAAAATATTCCATGCAAGTGGAAACCAAAAAAAAAAAAAAAAAAAAAAAGAATAGGAGTTGCTATGCATGTATCAGACAAAACAAATTTCAAACATAAACCATAAAGACTTTTTGTCATTATATAATGATATAGGAGTACATTCAGAAAGAGGACATAACTGTTTTAAAGATACATGTACTCAACACTGAAGTACCAGATACATAATGTTAATGTTATTAGAAATAAAGAGGGAAATAGATCCCAATATAATAATAATTGGAGACATCAACAGCCCACTTTCAGCATTGAAGAGATCACACAGACAGAAAATCAAGAAAGAAACATGAAACTTAATCTGCACTGTTAACCAAATGAACTTAATTGATATTTACAGAACATTCCATCCAATGGCTGAAGTATACACATTCTTCTACTCAGCACATAAGTCACTCTCAAGAGGAGTGGGGGGTGGGGAGGTGGGAAGAGATAGCATGGGGAGAAATGACAGATACAGGTGAGGGGATTGAAGGCAGCAAACCACACTGCCATGTGTGTACCTATGCAACAATCTTGCATGTTCTTCACATGTACCCCAAAACCTAAAATGCAATAAAAAAAAAAAAAAGAAGAGTGTTAGGTCATAAAACAAATCTCAAAACATTTTTAAAAATCGGAATAATATTAAGCATCTTCTATTACCACAATGGAACAAAACTAGAAAAAGAGTAATTTTGGAAGCTACACAAACAAATAGAAATAAAACCATATGCTCCTGAATAATTAATGGGTCCATAAAGAAATTAAGAAGGAAATTCAAAAAAAAATTTCAAACAAATGATAATGAAAACACAACATACCAAAACCTTTTTAATAAGGTGAGAGCAGTACTATGAGTGACACTTATAGTTATAAGCACTTACATCAAATAAGAAAAAATATTCAAATAAATGGCCTAAATATGATGCATTTTTTTTTAAAAAAAAATCTTAATTTTAAGATTTAAGGACAAAAGATTTTTCTTTACTTTCTTTTAATTTTTATTTTTAGTCCCTGGGTACAAGTGCAGGATGTGCAAGTTTGTTACAAAAGTAAACATGTACCATGGTGGTTTGTTGAATCTATAAACCCATCACCTAGACATTAAGCCCAGCATGCATTAACTATTTTTCCTACTGCTCTCAACCTCCCACCACACCCCCAACAGGCCCCAGTATGTGTTGTTCTCCTCATCATGTCCATGTATTCTCATTGTTCAGCTCCCACTTATGAGTGAGAACATGTGGTGTTTAATATTCTGTTTCTACATTAGCGTGCTGAGGATGATGGCTTCAACTTTCATCCATGTTCCTGCAAAGGACATGATTGCATTCGTTTTTAAGTCTGCATAGTATTCCACAGTGTATATATACCACATTTTCTTTATCCGATCTATTTTTGATGAATATTTGAGTTGATTCCTTGTCTTTGCTATTGTGAGTAGTGCTGCAATAAATATAAGTATACATGTATCTTTGTGATAGAATGATATATATTCCTTTGCATATATATCCAGTACTGGGATTGCTGGATCAAATGGTATTTCTGGTTCTGGATCTTTGAAGAATCATCACATCATCTTTGAACTTTGAACTATGCCTAATATTTAGGTTTTATTGGTAATTATCTTGGCTCTCATTATGAACTTCTGTTTTTAAAATAAAACAGAATAATGCATACAAATCAACTTACTTATTTCATAATAATGCAATCAGTTACTATCACATACATGTACAGATAAAATCCTATTTTAATAAGCTCCATGGGGCAAGCCATTTTTTTATTGGTGTGGTATTCATTGTCCCAATTACTAGAAATCATTTTTCTAGACCTTAAACACTGGGGTGAAACAGATCAAACGCCCAGTCTCTTCATATCCACCTCCCTCCCTATCCAATATGTCACACAAAGGAACTGAGCAGTACATGTGCAAGTTAAACAAAGTGCTTTGAAGATAAAGGGGAAAGGGGAAAAATTCCCTAAATAAAGTGTCATTTGTTAAAAAAAAAAAAAGTGTAATGTGGTTTACATCATTCATCCATTTCTGTATTCCACACAGCTATTCCCTGTGACTCCAGCTCATGGATATATGTGAATTATATATGGAGTTGAGGGGGATATTTATGTGATCTTGTTCATTTCAATAAGTGCTTTGGAAGTTAAGTTTTCCTAATGGGATGTTTGGAATTTTAGAGGCGGACAAGAATAAAAGAAATCAAGGGGTAATTACTGTGAAGGCCATCTAAACACAATGCAATAGCTGGGAAAGACTCTGTGTCCATTCTTTTCATTATGTATTTGCTTGTATGAATGTCTTTATTTTTTACTTGTGCTTTACTTGTTTCCAGGAAAAAATTTCAGAGTCTTATGATAAAAGACATATACAATTAGAACTGTTAAAGAAAGATTAAAAAGTCATATTGTCACAATTCATACAGAGTCGGATAGGATCATTCTAGATACTTAAGTGAATGTAATTTGGGAGTCCCTTGATGTAAAAAAAAAAAAAAGCAAAATTTGATAGTTATATAGTGAACATTGTCCAATAAATAAAAGCCTAATAGCTCTTTAAGAAATAAACTAGAAACCCCATGCAGAAGGGACTATACCAATTTTGTGATTAGCACAGGATCTGGCATATGTTAGGAGATTCATAACTATTTATTATATGAATAAATGAAGTTTTAATGAGTTTTTTAAGAGTAAAAACTGTGACTCAACTCTATTTGTATCCCAAGCACCTATCAGTGTGTCATATACTAGGTACTCAATGGCTGTCTGTGGAATGGATGCATGAAAGAGAGAAAATTTTTCCTGGCACTAGTCTCTAATAAGAATTTAACAAGTTTACTTATATATGAGGGACAAGAAAAATAATTAGTCACTCTAGTCTTTGGTAATAGTAGTTTTATGGGATGTGTTTTCACATTTGTCATTTGGTCATTTCTCATGTTGTCCTTCAGTGAAAATTAATGTTGCCCTTCGGTGATTAATATTAATCCACAGCTTTTTTATTACTAATTCCAAGAATACTCATTCCTTAAAGCATTCCTTAAAGCATTTGCCTTTTTGTCAGCATTTGATATTGTTGACAACTCTTTCCTGACGGCTCTCTTCCAACGGATTTTGTAGTGTAATCTTTACCAGGATTCCATCTTACATCTCTGGTCTCTCTTTGCTCTATTTATCTACCTGCCATTTGAATGTTGATGTTCCTCAGTGTTCCGTCCCTGTCCTGCTATGCTTTTTACTCCAAATAATTTATGTTAATAATCTCATCCATCCCCATGTGTTTATTTACCATCTCTATCGTTTGATGTCCATTTGCCTAATCCAGAATTTTTTCCTGAGTTTCAAATGGACATATTTAACTGCTTAGTGGAACCTTCATTTGTAAGGCCTACATGCATCTCAAATTCAACATATCTAAAATTGTACACATTATTTTTTCCTCCACCTGTGTTTCTTGTCTCAGTGAATGATGAAATTATGCACATAGTTGTTCATTACCCTGCCTGTCCCTCACACGTCCAAGACAACTATATCTTGTAAGTAATATTAAATGAAGGTATATATCTATCTAATAACTTGATTTTATCCAAGGATTTGTTTAAAAGTAGTTCTCATATGTATTAATTGCCTGAACTCAGCTCGGTTATAATATAAACTATCATTTATTATCTATATTGTACTAGGAACTATGCTAGGTACTTTACATTGATCTCCTCATTTGATCTTCACAACAATACTACAAAACAACTTCATTTTACAAATAAAGAAAATGGAGTCCAGGAAGATCATGTTTCTTGTACAAAGGGGAAAGAGGGAAATACCCAAGTTACAGAATCACAGTGCTTCCTTCTTTTCTCCTCCTTGGCTTCAGGTGCAGCTCTGGGGCTGGTACTGTGAACTAATCGAAGTGACCAAAGGCAAAAGCATCATTCTTCAAGTAAGTATGAAGCACACCCAGCCTTCTTTGCATCTCCAGGAAAGCAGCTCTGACATTGCATCAACTTAATGCTGCAAAGCATCTTGACAATTGCCTGGTCTGTTCCCTTTCTTTTATTCATAAGGAAACTTGGGCCCAGAAAGGGAAGTAATTTTTTTTATGGTCATACAGCTATTTAGGGGCAAGTTCTGTAGTAGAATTCCATTTTTTGACTCACATTCTATATATACGTACATAACTACCACGTTTGGGGTGGCACTAACTTATCTCTAATTGTTACAACAGTCTTAAGTTGTAAATGTTATTATATATTTTCATTTTATAATAAAGAAGCTGTAATCCAGAAGAGTCAGGTAATTTGTCAAAAAACTTGTAACTATAATGTGAACAAGTTGAGATGTATAACTTAGGATGATGGCAGATGGGAGGAAGGACTAGAATGCAGTTCCCACTTGGACAGACAGAGGAGTGCCTGGAGTCTCACATCATGAACTTTTGCTTCAGAACCACTGCAGGAATCAATCAAGAAAGCAGAGAGAATCCACAGAACTTCTGAAGGAAGTGGATTGTTCCTGCATGCACTGGAGATGCCCCAAATACTCTGCTGGTATCCATGGTTGAGAGACCAACAGATATTTCACATCACAAGACTCTGTGCAGACACCCCCAGTATGAGCCCGGAGCTTGGCAGACCTGCTGGTGACTAGATGCAGAAGAGAGCTAACAACCACTACAGCCTGGCTCTCAAAAGCCACATCCCTAGGAAAAGAGGTAGAGTACTACATCAAGGGAACACCTCATGGGATAAAATAATCTGAACAACAGCCTTTAGCCCTAGACCTCTCCTCTGACAGAGCCTACCCTAATGAGAAGAAACCAGAAAACTAACTCTGGTAATATGACAAAACAAGGTTCTTTAACATCCCCCCAAAATTACACTAGCTCACCAGCAATAGATCCAAACCAAGAAGAAATCCCTGATTTACCTGAAAACAAAATTAAAGTCAGTTATTAAGCTAATCAAAAAGGCACCAGAGGAAGGTGAAACCTAATTTAAAGATTTTTTAAATAATACAAGAAATGAGGGGAGAAATCTTCAGTGGAACAGCATAAATAAAAAATAATCAAAACTTCAGAAAAAATGGACACATTTATAGAAATGCAAAATTCTTTGTAAAGTCTCAGCAATAGAATCAAACAAGCAGAAGAAAGAACTTCAGAGCTCAAAGACAGGGTTTTTGAATTAACCCAATCCAACAAAGACAAAGAACAAATAATAAGAAAATATAAAGAAACACTCCCAGAAGTCTGGGATTATGTTAAATGACAAAATCTAAGAATAAATGGCATTCCTAAGAAGAGAAATCTAAAAGTATGGAACAAATATTTTGGGAAATAATTAAGAAAAACTTCCCCAGCCTTGCTAGAAACCTAGATATGCAAATACAAGAAGCTCAAAGAACACCTGAAAATTTGATCACAAAAAATCATCACCTAGGCACAATGTCATCATGTTATCTAAAGTTAAGATGTAGAAAAGAATGTTAAGAGCTGTGACGCAAAGGCATCAGGTAAACTATGAAGGAAAATCTATCAGATTAACAACAGATTCTTCAGCAAAAACCCTACAAGCTAGAAGGGATTGGGGCCCTATCATCAGCCTCCTTGAACAAAACAATTAGCCAAAAATTTTGTATCCAGCAAAGCTAACCTTCATAAATGAAGGAAAGATACAGTCTTTTTCAGACAAATGCTGATAGAATTTACCACTACCAAGTCAGAACTACAAGAACTGCTAAGAGGAGCTCTAAATCTTTAAACAAATCTGGAAACACATCACAACAGAACATTTTTAAAGCATAAATCTCACAAGACCTATAAAACAAAAATACAATTTTTTAAAAAAAGAAAGGTATACAGGCAACCAACAGCATAATGAATGGAATAGTACCTCATATCTCAACACTAACGTTGAATGTAAATGTCCTAAATGCTCCGTTTAAACGACACAAAATTGCAGAATAGATAAGAATTAACCAACCACCTATCTGCTGCCTTCAAGAGACTCATCTAACACATGAGACTCAAACTTAAGGTAAAGGGGTAGAAAAAGACATTCTATGCAAATGGACACTAAAAGTGAGGAGGAGTAGCTAGTCTTATATGGAACAAAAAAGATTTTAAAGCAACAGCAGTTAAAAAAGACAAAGAGGAAAATTATATAATGATAAAAGGCCTAGTTCAACAGGAAAATGTCACAATCCTAAATATATATGCACCTAAAACTGAAGTTCCCAAATTCACAAAACAATTACTAATATACCTAAGAAATTAGATAGGCAGCAACACAATAATAGTAGAGGACTTCAATACTCCACTGACAGCATTAGACAGGTCATCAAGACAGAAAGTCAAAAAAGAAGTAATGGATCTAAACTATATCCTGGAACATATGGCTTAACAGATATTTATAGAAGATTCTACCCAACAATCACAGAATATATATTCTACTCATGCATACATGGAACTTTCTCCAAGATAGACCATATGATAGGCCACTAAACAAGCCTCAATAAATTTAAGAAAATTGAAATTACATCAAGCACTCTCTTAGACCACCGTGGAATAAAACTGGGAATCAACTCCAAAAGGAATCTCCAAAACCATGCAAATACGTGAAAATTAAATAACCTGCTCCTGAATGATAACTGGGTCAAGATGGAAATTAAATATTATTTGAACTGAATGAAAATAGTGACATAATCTATGAAAAGCCCTAAGATACAGCAAAGGCAGTGCCAAGATGAAAGCTCATATCCCTAAGCACCTACACTGAAAAGTCTAAAAGAGCAAAGCAGACAATTTAAGGTCATACATCAAGGGAATAGAGAAACAAGAACAAATCAAACCCAAACCCAGCAGGATAAAGAAAATAATGAAATCAGAGAAAAATTAAATGAAATTGAAACAATAATATACAAAAGATATATGAAACCAAAAACTGATTCTTTGAAAAGATAAATAAAATTGATAGACTACTCACAAGATTAACCATAGCACTAGAGGTAAAATCCAAATAAGCTCAATTAGAAACAAAACGGAATATATTACAACTTACACCACAGAAATAAAAAGAGCACTCAAGGCTACTATAAAGACATTTACATGCACAGATAACCTAGAGGATATGAAAAAAATTCATGGAAAGATACATCCCTCTAGCTTAAATCAGGATGAATTAGGTATCCTGAACAGACCAATAACATGCAGTGAAATTGAAATGGTGACACAAAAATTACGAACAAAAAAAGAAGTCCAGGACCAGGAAGATTCACAGCTGAATTCTTCCAGGCATTAAAAAAAGAATTCATACCAATCCTATTGACACTATTCCACAAGACAGAGAAAAAGTAAATCCTCCCTAAATCATTCAGTGAACCCAGTATCACTCTAATACAAAAACCAGAAAAGGACATAACCAAAAAAATAAAACCACAGACCAATATCCCTGATGAACATAGATGCAAAAATTCTAATAAAATACCAGCGAACCAAATCCAACAACATATCAAAAAGATAATCCATCATAATCAAGTCAGTTTCATACCAGGGATGCAGAGTTGGTTTAACATATGCAAGTCAATTAATGTGATAAAACACATAAACAGAATTAAAAACAAAATTCACATGATTATCTCAATAGAAGCATAAAAAGCACTTGACAAAATCCAGCATCCACTTTTGATTAAAACTATCAGCAAAACTGGCAGACAAGGGTCATGCCTCAATGTAATAAAAGCCAACTATAACAAACTCACAGCCAACATAATACTGAATGGGGAAAAATTGAAAGCATTTCGTCTTAGACTGGAACAAGACAAGGATATACACTTTCACCACTTCTGTTCAACATAGCAATGGAACTCTTAGCCAGAGCACTCACACAGGATAAAGAAATCAGAGGCATCCCTATTGGTAAAGAGGAAGTCAAACTGTCGCCATTTGCTGATGATATTATTGTATACTTAGAACACTCTGAAGACTCCTCCAAAAAGCTCCTAGAACTGATAAAAGAATTCAGCAAAGTTTCTGGATACAAAATTAATGTACACAAATCAATAGCTCTCCTATACATCAACAGTGACCAAGCTGAGCATCAAATCAATAACTCAACATCTTTTACCATAGCTGCAAAAAATTAAAATACTTAAGAATATACCTAACCAAGAAAGTGAAAAATCTCAACAAGGAAAATTACAAAACACTCCTTTAAGAAAACAGACGACATAAACAAATGGAAACACATTTCATGCTCATGGATGAGTAGATTCAATATTTTGAAAATGACTATACTGTCAAAAGCAATTAACAAATTCAATGGAATTCCCATCAAAATACCACCATCATTCTTCACTGAGCTAGGAAAAAAAAAATACTAAAATTCTATGAAACCAAAAAAGAACCCACATTGCCAAAGCAAGACCAAGCAAAAAGAGCATATCTGGAGGTATCACATTACTTGATTTCAAACTATACTATAAGGCCATAGTCACCAAAACAGCATGGTAGTCATATAAAAATAGGTGCATAGACCAATGGAACAGAATAGAAAACCCAGAAATAAAGCCAAATTCTTACAGCCAAATGATCTTCCACAAAGTAAATGAAAACGTAAAGTGGGAAAGGGACATCCTTTTCAACAAATTGTGCTGGGATAATTGGCAAGCCACATATAGGAGAATGAAACAGGATCCTAATCTCTTATACAAAAATCATCTCAAGATGGATTAACAACTTAAATCTAAGACCTGAAACTATACAAATTCTAGAAAATGACATCAGAAAAACTATTCTAAACATTGGCTTACACAAGGATTTCATGACCAAGGACCAAGCAAATGCAATAAAAACAAAAATAAATAGTTGGAACTTAATTAAACTGAAGAGGTTTTGCATGGCAAAAGAAATAGCAGAGTAAACAGGCAACCCAAAGAGTGGGAGAAAATCTTCACAATCTATACATCTGGCAAAAGACTAATATTCAGAATCTATAAAAAACTCAAAAAATTAGCAAGAAAAAAAATCCATCAAAATGTGGGCTAAGAACATGAACAAACAATTCTCAAAAGAAGATATGCAAATGGCCAGAAACATATGAAAAAATGCTCCATTTCACTAAGGATCAGGGAAATGCAAATCAAAACCACAATGCAATACCACCTTACTCCTGCAAGAATGGCCATAATCAAAAAACAATAGATTCTGGCACAAAAGTGATGAACAGGCAACACTTCTACACTGCCGGAGGGAATGCAAACTAGTACAACTACTTTGGAAAACAGTGTGACGATTCCTTTAAAAAGTAGAACTACCATTTGATCCAGCAATCCCACTACTGGGAATCTACCCAGAGGAAAAGATATCATCATACAAAAAAGATAATGGCACACACATCTTTTCTTTTTTTTTTATTGCATTTTAGGTTTTGGGGTACATGTGAAGAACATGCAAGATTGTTGCATAGGTACACACATGGCAGTGTGCTTTGCTTCCTTCCGTCCCCTCACCAGTATCTGTCATTTCTCCCCATGCTATCTCTTCCCACCTCCCCACCCCCCGCCCCTCCCCCATTTCCCCCCAACGAACCCCAGTGTGTAGTGCTCAACTCCCTGTGTCCATGTGTTCTCATTGTTCAACATCCACCTATGAGTGAGAATATACGGTGTTTGATTTTCTGCTCTTGTGTCAGCTTGCTGAGAATGATGGTTTACAGGTTCATCCATGTCCCTACAAAGGACGTGAACTCATCATTTTTGATGGCTGCGTAATATTCCATGGTGTATATGTACCACATTTTCCCTATCCAGTCTATCATCGTTGGCCATTTGAGTTGGTTCCAGGTCTTTGCTATTGTAAACAGCGCTGCAATGAACATTCGTGTGCATGTGTCCTGGTAGTAGAATGATTTATAATCCTTTGGATATATACCCAGTAATGCGATTGCTGGGTCAAATGGGATTTCTATTTTTAGGTCCTTGAGGAATCGCCACACTGTCTTCCACAATGGTTGAATTAATTTATATTCCCACCAACAGTGTAAAAGTGTTCCTATTTCTCCACATCCTCTCCAGCATCTGTTGTTTCCAGATTTTTTAATGATCGCCATTCTAACTGGTGTGAGATGGTATCTCAATGTGGTTTTGATTTGCATTTCTCTGATGACCGGTGATGATGAGTTTTTTTTCATATGTTTGTTGGCCTCCTGTATGTCTTCTTTTGTAAAGTATCTGTTCATATCCTTCGCCCGTTTTTGAATGGGCTTGTTTGTTTTTTTCTTGTAGATCTGCTTTAGTTCTTTGTAAATTCTGGATATCAGCCCCTTGTCAGATGGGTAGGCTGCAAAAATTTTTTCCCATTCTGTTGGTTGCCAATTCAATTTACTGACTGTTTCTTTTGCCTTGCAGAAACTGTGGAGTTTGATTAGGTCCCATTTGTCTATTTTGGCTTTTGTTGCCATTGCTTTTGGTGTTTTGGTCATGAAGTCGTTGCCTAAACCTACGTCCTGAATGGTTTTGCCTAGATTTTCTTCTAAGGTTTTTATGGTGTTAGGTCTGATGTTTAAGTCTTTAATCCATCTGGAGTTAACTTTGGTGTAAGGTGTCGGGGGGGGGTCCTGTTTCTGCTTTCTGCATATGGATAGCCAGTTTTCCCACCACCATTTATTAAACAGGGAGTCCTTTCCCCATTGCCTGTTTTTGTCAGGTTTGTCGAAGATCAGATTGTTGTGGGTATGTTGTATTTCCTCTGAGGCCTCTGTTCTGTTCCATTGGTCTATATCTCTGTTTTGGTACCAGTACCATGCTGTTTTGATTACTGTAGCCTTGTAGTATAGTTTGAAGTCCAGTAGTGTGATGCCTTCTGCTTTGTTCTTTTTGCTTTGCTTAGAATTGACTTGGCTATGTGGGCTCTCTTTTGGTTCCATATGAAGTTTAAGGTGTTTTTTTCCAGTTCTATGAAGAAGGTCATTGGTAGCTTGATGGGAATAGCATTGAATCTGTAAATTACTTTGGGCAGTATGGCCATTTTCACGATGTTGATTCTTCCTAACCATGAACATGGAATGTTTCTCCATCTGTTTGTATCCTCTCTTATTTCGTTGAGCAATGGCTTGTAGTTCTCCTTGAAGAGGTCCTTTACGTTCCTTGTTAGTTGTATTCCTAGGTACTTTATTCTCTTTGTAGCAATTGTGAATGGCAGTTCGTTCTTGATTTGGCTCTCTTAAAGTCTATTACTGGTGTATAGGAATGCTTGTGATTTTTGCACGTTGATTTCGTATCCTGAGACTTTGCTGAAGTTGTTTATCACTTTCAGAAGATTTTGGGCTGAGGTGATGGGGTCTTCCAGATATACAATCATGTCCTCTGCAAATAAAGACAATTTGATTTCCTCCTTTCCAATTTGGATACCCTTTATTTCTTTTTCTTGCCTGATTGCTCTGGCTAGAACTTCCAGTACTATATTGAATAGGAGTAGTGAGAGAGGGCATCCTTGTCTAGTGCCAGATTTCAAAGGGAATGCTTCCAGTTTTTGCCCATTCAGTATGATATTGCCTGTTGGTTTGTCATAAATAGCTTTTACTGTTTTGAGATACGTTCCGTCAATACCTAGTTATTGAGGGTTTTTAGCATAAAGGGTTGTAGAATTTTGTCAAAAGCCTTCTCTGCATCAATTGAGATAATCATGTGGTTTTTGTCTTTGGTTCTGTTTATGTGGTGAATTACGTTTATGGACTTGCGTATGTTGAACCAGCCTTGCATCCCCGGGATGAATCCTACTTGATCATGGTGGATGAGCTTTTTGATATGCTGTTGCAATCGGTTTGCCAATATCTTATTGAAGATTTTTGCATCTATGTTCATCATGGGATTCCCTCTTTTTGGATTGTCTGGAATAGTTTCAGAAGGAATGGTATCAGCTCCTCTTTGTATGTCTGGTAGAATTCAGCTGTGAACCCATCTGGACCTGGGCTTTTTTTGGGTGGTAGGCTCTTTATTGCTGCCTCGACTTCAGACCATGTTATTGGTCTATTCAGGGTTTCGGCTTCTTCCAAGTTTAGGCTTGGGAGGATGCAGGTGTCCAGGAATTTATCCATTTCTTCCAGGTTTACTAGTTCATGTGCATAGAGTTGTTTGTAATAATCTCTGATGATGGTTTGGATTTCTGTGGAATCTGTGGTGATATCCCCTTTATCGTTTTTTATTGCATCAATTTAGTTATTCTCTCTTTTCTTTTTTATTAATCTGGCTAGTGGTCTGTCCATTTTGTTGATCTTTTCAAAAAACCAGCTCCTGGATTTATTGATTTTTTGAAGAGTTTTTTGTGTCTCTATTTCCTTCAGTTCTGCTCTGATCTTATTTATTTCCTGTCTTCTGCTAGGTTTTGAGTTTTTTTGATCTTGCTCCTCTAGCTCTTTCAATTTTGATGATAGGGTGTCAATTTTAGATCTCTCCTTTCTTCTCATGTGGGCACTCATTGCTATATATTTTCCTCTAGAGACTGCTTTAAATGTGTCCCAGAGAATCTGGTATGTTGTGTCTTCGTTCTCATTGGTTTCGAAGAACATCTTTATTTCTGCCTTCATTTCATTGTTTATCCAGTCAACATTCAAGAGCAAGTTGTTCAGTTTCCATGAAGCTGTGCGGTTCTGAGTTAGTTTCTGCATTCTGAGTTCTAACTCGCTTGCACTGTGGTCTGAGAGATTGTTTGTTATGATTTCTGTTCTTTTGCATTTGCTGAGGAGTGATTTATTGCCAATTATGTGGTCAATTTTAGAGTAGGTGTGATGTGGTGCTGAGAAGAATGTATATTCTGTGGATTTGGGGTGGAGAGTTCTGTAAATGTCTATTAGGTTTGCTTGTTCCAGGTCTGTATTCAGGTCCTGGATATCCTTGTTGATTTTCTGTCTGGTTGATCTGTCTAATATTGACAATGGGGTATTAAAGTCTCCCACTATTATTGTGTGGGAGTCTAAGTCTCTTTGTAAGTCATTAAGAACTTGCCTTATGTATCTGGGTGCTCCTGTATTGGGTGTGTATATATTTAGGATTGTTAGCTCTTCTTGTTGCAGTCATCCTTTTACCATTATGTAATATCCTTCTTTGTCTCTTTTGATCTTTGTTGCTTTAAAGTCTATTTTATCAGAGATGAGAATTGCAACTCCTGCCTTTTTTTGCTCTCCATTTGCTTGGTAGATCTTCCTCCATCCCTTTGTTTTGAGACTTTGTGTATCCTTGCATGTAAGATGGGTTCCCTGGACACAGCACACTGATGGGTTTTGGCTTTTTATCCAATTTGCCAGTCTGTGTCTTTTGATTGGGGCATTTAGTCCATTGACATTTAGGGATAGTATTGTTATGTGTGAATTTGATACTGTCGTTTTGATGCTACCTGGCTGTTTTGTTGGTTAGTTGATGCAGATTCTTGATTGTGTTGATGCTCTTTTACAATTTGGTGTGTTTTTGGAGTGGCTGCTACTGGTTGTTCCTTTATATGTGTAGAGCCTCTTTCAGGAGGTCTTGTAGAGCAGGTTTGTTGGTGATGAAATCTTTGAGTGCTTGCTTGTTCACAAAGGATTTTATTTTTCCTTCACTTATGAAGCTTAGTTTGGCTGGATAGGAGATTCTGGGTTGAAAGTTCTTTTCTTTAAGGATGTTGAATATTGGCCCCCAATCTCTTCTGGCTTGTAGGGTTTCTGCTGAGAGATCTGCTGTGAGTCTAATGGGCTTCCCTTTGTGGGTAACCCGACCTTTCTCTCTGGCTGCCCTTAGCATTTTCTCTTTCATTTCAACCCTGGTGAATCTGATGATTATGTGCCTTGGGGTTGCTCTTCTTGAGGAATATCTTTGTGGTGTTCTCTGTATTTCCTGGATTTGAATATTGGCCTGCCTTGCTAGGTTGGGGAAGTTTTCCTGGATAATATCCTGAAGAGTATTTTCCAGCTTGGATTCATTCTCTTCATCACATTCAGGTACACCTATCAGACGTAGATTAGGTCTTTTCACATAGTCCCACATTTCTTGAAGATTTTGTTCATTCCTTTTTGCGCTTTTTTCTCTGTTCTTGCCTTCTCTTTTTATTTCATTGAGTTGATCTTCGACCTCGGATATCCTTTCTTCTGCTTGGTCAATTCGGCTGTTGAAGCTTGTGCATGCTTCACGAAGTTCTCGTGTTGTGTTTTTCAGCTCCATCAATTCACTTATACTCCTCTCTATGCTATCCATTCCCGTCAGCATTTCGTCCAATCTTTTTTCAAGGTTCCTAATTTCTTTGCGTTCGGTTAGAACATGTTCTTTTAGCTCACTGTAGTTTCTTACTACCCACCTTCTGAAGTCTGATTCTGTCATTTCATCACCCTCCTTCTCCATCCGGTCTGGTTCCCTTGCTGGTGAGGAGTTGTGATCCCTTTTAGGAGGAGAGGTGTTCTGGTTTCGGGAGTTTTCATCCTTTTTGCGCTGGTTTCTTCCCATTTTTGTGGGTTTATCCACCTGTTGTCTGTCTCTGTCCCAGGGAGTTGGAGCTTTATGAGTTTCCGTTGCACTACTGCCTTTTTTGATTTTTCTTTCAGGTCTGACCCGCCCAGCTAGCAGCACGCCTAGCCACTGCCTGCCTGCAGGGGCTTTGCTGAGGTGCTGTGGGCTCCGCCCAGCTGCCCTGAGCTCTTCCCTGTAGTCCTTTTTATATGTGTGTAGTTAGAACTGTCTTGGCCATGGTGGCCCCGCCTCTGTTATGGAGGACTCTCTCTGTTGTGGCAGGTTGCCTCAGCAATGGCGGGTTGCCTTGGCAACAGGGGCCTGCATCCCTTGCGGTGGATAGTCTCAGTAATGGCAGAAGCCCCTCCCCCGCCGAGCCGGACCGTCCAGGTTCAGCTGTGCTTGGTTTGGAGGGCTCAACCCAGAGGGTTTCCAATTACTGTTTTTGTTTTCGTTGTTGTTGGGGGTGGAGGGGTGGGACCAACCGAGCCTGATCACCTGGCTCCCTGACTCAGAGTCCTTTCTTTTAAGTTGAAGGACCCCGGGTTCTGGTCGCTTGTTGAAAAGGTGCCGGGATCTCCCGTGCTGCGACTCACGGAGTCGGCTCGAACTGCGGCGCCGGCTCCTGGCGGATTTTTTGCCTAGGAATCTCCTGGCCTGACTCGCTATTTCAGATGAATGGGCAAGTCTGCCGTCTCAGGGCTCTGCTCACCAGCTAAGAGGGCTCCCAGACCAGTGGCTTTTGTATGGAGAACTGCAGCAACAGGGAGTGGTCACATCAGCTGCGCGGGCGGTATCAGCCCCGAGGGGGCCAAAACAGCTGCACCGGCTGGGACTGCGATGCTGAAGACCCCTCTGCCTGGGTATCTCCTGGTCTGTGGGCAATAAGAGTTCGTCTGGAAATGCGGCATCCACTCACCCTCTGCACTTTCACTGGAAGCTGAAGTCCTGAGCTGTTCTTAGGCGGCCATCTTCCCAGCATTCCTGCACACACATCTTTATAGCAGCACAATTTGCAATTTCAAAAATGTGGAAGCAACCCAAATATCCATCAATCAACGAGTGGATAAAGAAAGTGTGGCATATCTATCTATCTATCTATAGATATAGATATAAATATAGATATAGGTATAGGTATGTTGGAATACTACTCAGCCATAAAAAAGGAATGAATTAATGGCATTCACAGCAACCTGGATAGAGACTGTTATTCTAAGTAAAGTAACTCAGAAATGAAAAACTAAACATCGAGTGTTTTCACACATAGGTGGAAGCCAAGCTATGAGGATGCATAGGCATAAGAATAACACAATGGACTTTGGGAACTCAGGGGGAAAGGGTGGGAAGCAGGTGAGAGATAAAAGACTATAAACTGAGTGCAGTGTATACTACTTGGGTGGTGGGTACACCAAAATCTCACAAATCACCACTAAAGAACTTACGTAACCAAACACCACCTATTTCCCAATAACCTATGGCAATAAAATTTTTTTTTTAAATTAACTTACAAAAGAGACATATGTTTCAAAAAAAATGTTGAGATTTTAACTCAGGTCTGTCCAATTCTAAGGTGAGATCTTTGCTGGCTCCCACCTGGTGGTGAATTAGCCAGAGTAACTTCCCAGCAAGTAGTGGATTCATGAGCCATGTACTCTTCTCTGGCTGTTGTTCTTCCCAGAGATAAGGTAATGGTTCCCTTCTGCATTCCAGCAGAATTACCCTTTGTGCTGAATGTTTTCTTTCACCAGATCAGTAAAGCCACCACTCATAATCCATTGCCTGAACCTTAGAAATGCTTCTGATAGAGTAAATTTCTCACCACAGAAACACTTCTTACTGAAAGGTTTGATGTATAGAAGTGCCTATAACTTGCCTTGAAAGAAAATGAACACACTATTGACAGTTTATGATACAAATCCCACAGGCTAAAGACAACATTTTTAGGAGTTTCTTGGAAATGCTTGGTAGTTACATTATATGCCTGGAGAAGGCGAGAAAATCAGACGAGGATAGGGACTACTCAAGCCTTTTTTTTTTTCTTTCACAGTTCTCTGCTCCATTCCTGTGCTACGTTTGACTAGGCCTTCTTCTTTGTCCACTCAAATGGAAGGAGTATGTTTCTACAATTAGAACTACACAAGACATTTGCTTCTCAAGAAGCACAAACTTGCAGCCATTTTTGGTTTTCCCTTGAGGCCAGAAGTGGACAAACATGAGGAAAAACATGAACAATTTACATAGGGCAGGGGGATGTTCAGGAGCAGACTTTAGCGCGGGTGAAAGCACATGCTGGTTTCTACAGGCCATGCACATATGTGAAGGATTCCACACATAGCTCATAAAGCGGCCTCCAGAAAAATGTATAACTACCAGGTTTTCAGAGGCCCAGCCCTCAATCTCTTCACTTCTCACTCCCCATGACCCCAGTTGCATGGTGTCATTTCGAAACAACCTCAAGATCCAACCAGAACATAAATACTCACTGACACTTTTGATTACTTGCTGAGGTGGCAGCCCAATCTCGAGTTGCAAGAGTCCAGGAGTGCTGTTTTTTCTGAGAGCTGTTTTCCTGACAACTCCAATGTCAGAGGGGTGACAAGTTCATGTTTTACAGGTCTTACAGTCTGAATGACAGTAGATATATAGTAAAGTATGTCACTTGCAGTATTAATGGCAGGCTTGCTCCTGGGCACTGTTGAGAAATGTCTGAGTCCCGTGATAAAAAGGAGGGAGTCTGTTATGGGGGAGGCAACCATTGCCTGGCCCACTTTGGGTAGAATATGAAGAAGAGACACATGTGGGCTCAAAATATACTCAAGAGTGGCTGGGATTTGAAAGAAAACACAGTGAGTGTCTGTGTTGAGTGTTAGAGCTATTATGCACCAGCTATGTGACTTAGACAAATGATCTAATTTCTTTTTAACCTAAGGGACCTCAGTTTCTCTGGATATGAAATTCGGAAAATAATACCTACCTTGTAAGATTGTTTTGAGGAAGTGTATTAAATGTGGTAAGCTACATGAAAATTTCTATCAATGTGTTTAATATATGGTAATTTATTTTGAAAGACAAAATACTGTAATTGCCAGGACTGCTCTGTGATTTATGGGGACATAAGATACAACATTTAAAGTCTCTTCCTGGCCCAGAGACTATAACCATCTTTCCGGCAACCTCAGCCCTTCTTTGTCCCTCATCCTGTCAGATGGATTCTCTAAGAAAGAGTCCTAGATGTGTCTGCATACCTGTCTTGTCTGCTCTTAACCATTTGCTTTGAATATATAGACTTCTGTTAATTCAATTTGTTAAGCAGTCACCAAAGTTCAGTGGATACATGATGATCCTTGAATTAATATAAACATAACTTTGAAGTCTACCTCCACCCCTTCTGCAGTTATTCAGATTGAGATGGAATCCCAACTCCAACCCTCTCAAACCTCAGTTTTGTCGTTTTCAAAAATGTGATTATACTTGTACCACAAAGTGGTTGTAAGGTAAAATTACATGAGATAATGTACAATAGAGTCTAAGTACAGTGCTGGGCACATAATAGGCACACAATAAATATTAATACCTCTTCCTGTCACATCCACCAAGGCCTGTGGCAGTCTGATTGGTGAAAATATATTGAGTACTTGTATTTTCTGTACATACAGAAAATAATGTATTTTATCCTTTCTAAGTAAAAATATTTCAGAGAGTGAATTTTATGTCATCTGGGCTCACTCCATATATTTCTGTACTCCACAGTCCATGTCTACAATATCCCTGGAGCACTACCCATCTTTTGAGGAGAAGAACCACCAGCCTTCACCCTACAATGAAGGATTGCTCACAATTATCCGATCAAGTGCATACTCTCTAAGCATTCTTTAGATTCTATTGCTGTGGCAACCATACATATAAGTTTTTCCAGGACAGACCCAACTTTAAGTATTGTATCCAATGTCCCCATAAATCAGAGCAGTCCTGGCAATTACAATACTTTGTCTTTCAAAATACATTTCCTACCTCTGCCACTTTTACCCAGAAGCATCGTAAAATCATTTGATAGGCCATAGGACCACATAATACACTCAGAAATTAAGGTCACTGTATCAAGAGTGTTTTGCTGTATGTCCCACATGATGTAACACCTTCCCACTCACTCATTCCTTCACACAACAAGCATTTACTGAGCACTCACTATCTGCCAGGTGAATGGGGCCACCGAAGTAAATACGTTCTACAAGAAAGGCAGATATAAAAGAAAAGAAATTGTAATATAATATGATAAAGAGGATGCTGTGGTAATCAAAAGTAGAGAATGGCTAGCTAGTTCTACCTGAGGATAATAAAAAGACTTTCCTAGAGGAAGAGGCATTTGGACTTGGACTTAAATGATAACTGTAAATAATAAATGAATCATGATTAGCTAAAATTTTGCTAAATAGATGCTGTTGTGAAGAGGTATTCCATTATATTATTGACTTTCATTTTAAAAGCTCATATAATATTTTATGTAATATTTCAGTTTCTCTAGAAAGCAACACAGCAGAAATATTCCCATAATAATAACCCTACCCTCACTCCTATCTTTCATTAAAGAGAAATTCATAATACCTACTGTTTGTAGCCATCAGGTAGCTGAAATTGCACTCCTATTAGAAACTGTCCTTTTCAAATATCATTGCCTACTCACAAAACATGAGTTTTAAGGAAAGACATGTAACATAAATACCCCATATAAAGATACATAGGCCTATAACATATAATGTGTAATTCTATGACTGTGTGCACATACACACATACACACACACGCACACACACATATATTATACACACACACACACACACACACACACACACACACACACAGAGTAAACTCTATGTACAGAAACAAAATTGGCAGCCAAAACTTCTTGAGTACAGTGTTTTAACTGGGGCTTAAACAACACTGAAGTTGATTGTTATATGCTATTTAAAATTTTTAAAGGTTAACTAAAAACAATTACATTCACTAAAACAATTTTGATGCCTTTGAATTTTGACGTTATAAAAAAATATATTAATTGCATTGATATTTAACTCACCATTTGTTAATTGAATGAAGATGGCCCTTCTTGTTAACCTTAATTGTCATGCCCTGTTTTCTAACTTAGTAAAAGGGTTTTTTCATTTCCTTTTTTCTCTATAGCCTCAGCCCCAGCTTGCTGCCTAGCAAAGGCATGCCATTTGTCACGGGGGCCAGGCAAGGCAGAGTGAACAGCTCATTGAAATCCATCTCAGCTTGTGAGGACAGCTAATCCCCAGGCATGCCCTGCTTTAAGGTGGGATGTATCAGGCACTCCCTATATTAAGGCTTAAACGTGAAGACAAAAATGCCCCCAGAACAAACCAAAGCTGTGGACAGAAACATAACTGCAAGTGTTTCAGCAGGAAAAAAAAAAAAAAAAAAACTGGTGAATTAACAGTGAAATAAAAAGTCTTCATGACCAAGAAGATACTACCATTGGTTTTGTAATTTTCATCTCTTTCTTCTTGAGAATGAATCCAGGAGCAAACTTGGAGACTATGGTTAGAAATGAGTTAACTTCGGCCGGGCGCGGTGGCTCAAGCCTGTAATCCCAGCACTTTGGGAGGCCGAGGCGGGCGGATCACGAGGTCAGGAGATCGAGACCATCCTGGCCAACATGGTGAAACCCCGTCTCTACTAAAAATACAAAAATTAGCTGGGCGTGGTGGTGTGCGCCTGTAGTCCCAGCTACTTGGGAGGCTGAGGCGGAAGAATTGCTTGAACCCAGGAGGCAGAGGTTGCAGTGAGCCGAGATTGTGCCACTGCACTCCAGCCTGGCACCTGGCGAAAGAGTGAGACTCTGTCTCAAAAAAAAAAAAAAAAAAAAAAAAAAAAGGAAAGAAAGAAATGAGTTAACTTCTGGTCAATATTTAAAAGCCACGCACCTTCAACTGTCTGCAGAGGCAGCCAATGTGAAAGGTGAAAAAAGTAACCAAAAACACAACCAGCCCTGCTTAACCAACACGGAATTTCTCTGTCTTTCAAGCTCTGGTCAGCTCTCACAATTCACCTTTGTTAGGAAACAAGCAGCTATACATTTCTCATATAAATTTCAACTAGCCACTGCTCATTTGCATCCCCTCCTTCAAACTCAGTCATCCCAATTCCTCTGAGGTTAGCTGACCAGCAGCTGAGAAGAGACCTTTTCTCTATGAATGCATAACTGATCATTGATGAACAAGCAGGCACTCAGTCTATCTGACCGAGGAAAAAAAAAATTCCTGACCATCATTCCAGATGTCCCTGTCGGTCAACACAATCTCCATATAATTTATAAGGTATTAAATATCAAAAATAATGGATCTTTTCACTTAGCATCTTGGCAGATGATGATAGCAGTGCATTTTATTTGAGAAGCCAGCACAGACTTCTCCTAGTAAAACTGCAAACAGAAAACTGTGAGGATTGGCCCCAGAGCCTCCTAGAAAAATGCTGCCATTATACTCCATTACAGTTAAAGCTATGTAAGCACTTTCTGGATGACATCCAATCACACAGCACTTTTCCCTTCCTTCTTGCTCACTTTTTCTTTCTTTTTTCCTTCTTTAATAAAAACATGTTCTTTCAATGGCTAGACAGTGGTTTCTAGTAAAGAAGCAGACTGCAAATCAACCAAGAAAATGTGTGCTGAAAGGAATGACAGATTTTTCAGAATCACCAGTAACAAGATACTTCTTTGTAGTCAACTTTATGTGCTGTGTGACATGCCATGTGGACTGGGAGATCCAGTCTAATATGTAACTCAGAAGTGCCAACAAATACTAGAAGGTACAAATTAAATGACAGGAGACTGCAAAAGGAAAAGTGGAGATTTTTACTTGAGACTTGAATATAGTTTAAGAGTTTCAAGTATGGTCAAGGTCTGTCTTCTTTCTTTGAGATCTTCCTTGAACATTTGGATATTTGGAAACCCGTATAATCTGCAAAATACCCCAAATTAAAAAAAAAATGATAGTGTAATGACAGTAGCCACTCTAGGAAATTAAGTATGTAGCTTGCCAATTGTATTCTAATGAAAATACTTTGCTCTTCAATGTTCATATTCTGCTGAAACTTTGCATAAAGCAATGTGAAAAGATGTCACATTTTGATGTAAAGAGAAGGCTCAAGTAATAAATTGAGAGGCAGTGGAGTATAGAGCTAGAGGATTAAGGCCATAGAGTCCTGATTTCCCATCCCAGATATGCCACATTGATTCACTGAAGAAATATTATTTGAGTGTCTGTATACTAGATACCATGTTGAAAAAGAAAATCATGGTTGCTACGCTGATGGAGCTCACATTTTATGTGGGGTGGGGGAGTAATGTAGACAGACATGAAAAAATAAATCAAAAAGAAGAATGTCAGAGAGTACTATGAAGAAAATTAAAACAGGGTAATGGGATAAAAGTAACTGGGTGTCTACTCTAAATTGGATGATCAAGGAAGGCCTCTCTGAAGAAGTAGCATTTGAACATAAATGATGAGAAGAAGCCAGCCACATGAAGACCGGGTGGAAAAGTGTTCTATGCATAGGAAACAGCAAAGATAAAGACCTTAGAAGAATGAGCTTCACTTAATGTAATAAAAGAATGGAAAGAAGGCTAGTGTACCTGGAGTTCAAATGTGAAGGACAGAGTAGTAAGAGATGAGGCTGACCTCTTTTTAATGTTTTTCTTTTTCTTGTAAATTTGTTTAATTTATTATAGATGCTAGATATTAGACCTTTGTCAGATGCATAATTTGCAAATATTTCTCCCATCCTGTAGGTTGCCTGTTTTTACTCTATTGATAGTTTATTTTTCTGTGCAAAAGCTTTTTCATTTAATTAGATCTTATTTGTCCAGTTTTTATTTTATTGCAATTGCTTTCAGCATCTTCATTGTGAAATCTTTGCCCATGCCTACGTCTAGAATGGTATTGCCTAGGTTGTCCTCCAGGGTTTATACAGCTTTGGATTTTATATTTAAGTCTTTAATCCATCTTGAGGTGATTTTTTTGTATACAGTGTAAGGGAGAGCTCCAGTTTCAATCTTCTGCCTGTAACTAGCCAGTTATTGAATATAGAGTCCTTTCCCCATTGCTTGTTTTTGTCAGCTTTTTCAAAGATCAGATGGTTGTAGGTGTATAGCCCTATTTCTGGGCTCTTTTTTCTCTTCCTTTAGTATATGTGTCTATTTTTGTGTCAGTACCATGCTGTTTTGGTTAATTTATCCTTGCAGTATAATTTAAAGTCAGATAACATGATGCCTCCAGCTTTGTTCTTTTTGTTTAGGATTGCCTTGACTATTCAGGAACTTTTTTGGTTCCCTATGAATTTTAAAATAGATTTTTCTAGTTCTCTGGCAAATGTCTTTGATTGTTTGATAGAAATAGAATTAAGTCTATAAATTGCTTTGGACAGTATGGCCATTTTAATGATATTGATTCTTCCTATCTATGAGCATGGAATATTTTTCCATTTGCTTGTGTCATCTCTGATTTTGTGAGCAGTGTTTTGGACACTTTTCAAAAGAAGGCATGCATGTGGCCAAGAAGCATAAGAAAAAAAAAAAAAACAGCACTGATCATTAGGGAAATGAAAATCAAAACCACAATGAGATACCATTTCACACCAGTCCAAAAGGTTATTATTAAAAAGTCAAAAAGTAACAAATGCTGGTGAAGTTGCAGAGAAAAAGGAACACTTAGGTACACTGTTGGTGGAAGTAAAAATTAATTCAACTATTGTGAAAAGCAGTGTGGCCATTCCTCAAAGAACTAAAAACAGAACTACAATTCAGTGAGAAATCCCATTACTCAGTACATAGTCAATGAAATGTAAATCATTCTATCATAAAGACATATCACCGGGCACGGTGGCTTAAGACTGTAATCCCAGCACTTTGGGAGGCCGAGGCGGGTGGATCACGAGGTCAAGAGATCGAGACCATCCTAGTCAACATGGTGAAACCCCGTCTCTACTAAAAATACAAAAAATTAGCTGGGCATGGTGGCACATGCCTGTAATCCGAGCTACTCAGGAAGCTGAGGCAGGAGAATTGCCTGAACCCAGGAGGCAGAGGTTGCGGTGAGCCGAGATCGTGCCATTGCACTCCAGCCTGGGTAACGAGAGCGAAACTCCATCTCAAAAAAAAAAAAGACATATGAACACTTATGTTCATTGAAGCACTATTCATAATAGCAATGATAGGGAATCAACCTCAATGCCTATCAATGGTATACTGGATAAAGAAAATGTGGTACACATACACCATGGAATACTATGCATCCATTAAAAATATGAGATAATGGATTTTGCACAAACATGTATGCAGCTGAGGCCATTATCCTTAGCAAACTAACATAGGAACAGAAAATGAAACACAACATGTTTTCACTTATAAGTAGTAGCTAGATGTTGAGAGTACATGGACACATTGATGGGAAAAAGAGACACTTGGGTGTGCAGGGGGTGAAGGGTGGGAGCAGAGAGAGGTGCAGGAAAAATAGCTAATGAGTACTAGGCTTAATACCTGGGTGACAAAATAATCTGTACAACAAACTTCAATGGCACAGATTTACCTAGATAACTAATTTGCACATGTACTCCTGAACTTAATATAATAGTTAAAAAAAGAAAGATGAGACTGAGCAGCAGGTAAGGGCCAGATCATAGAGTCCTTACCTTGATTAGATGTTGTATTTCATATCAAGACCCACTTACTATTTATGATATTTTCGGCATATTTATTAACACTTTGTCTCAGTTCCTGCACTTGTAAAGTGGAGATACTAGACTAGCTACTTCCTAAAGTTGTTATAAATATTACAAGAGATAATATATGTAAAACACAATGTCTAAGACATAGAAATAATTCAATAACTGTTTGTTGTTGCTATTATACATTAGAAATAGCCTATCTATGACTGATAGGAGCTTAGAATCAGAATAGTCTGTGTTCAAGTCCTAGTTTTGTCACTTACAGGCTATGCAAGTCACTTAGGCTTCCTAAGCCTCATTTTTGTCATCAATAACAATAATAGTATTAATAAATACATTTTCAAATGCTCAATATGCATCAGAAAGTAGCACACAAAATTATATAGCCTCAATTTAGTGTTCAAAAATACATTTATTAGTAGTGTTATTGTTATTGAAACTCTTTCTGGCCTTACATGTAAGTGGAAATAGGCAGCCATTTTGTGGAATGTTTTCCAAAAAGTTTGACCTCAGAGATGACTGAGTTCAATCTGCTGATTTTGCTAATAGGGGAACTCAGGCACAAAGAAAGGAAGAGATTTGCCCAAGCTTACACAGTGAGTAGGAGAATTGAGTACAAAACCAGATTTGGGCTTTCAGCCCAAAGCTCTTTGTTACAGCACAGAGTTTGCACTCAGATCCTTCACTGGGAGTATGTTTTGCTGAAAGGAAAGGTGTGGAGGAAGTAAGGGAAGGAGGGATGGAGAGAAAAGAGACAGCAAGAAGTGGGAGGGTTTGTGTGTGGGGTGGGGGTGAGAGAAAGAGAGAGAGAGAGAGAATCTCTTGCCTAAAGCAAGAGAAAGCACAAGAAAGAGGATGTTTAGGCCATAACATGATCTGCATTCCTGACCAGAAGTTGGCTAGGCTTGGGCCTTCATTAGTCTTCTGCAATCCCTGTGGCTTGAACCAGAACATAAACACCCAAAAATGTATTAACTAAGTGCAAATTTTGGACAACAGCACTTCAGGGTCTCACAACCCATTTAAAAACAAACATTAGAAATGTGATATTTAAGAATCAACTTTTTTGTACTTCCTTACATTCATTCAGAAATTTATTATTGGTTTTCATTTTATATATTTATTGAGAATGGAGCATCTTCATCTTGAGAATGTATACAACCATTAAAGTTAAATCCAGTCCTGCTATGGAGCATGAAATTCTGTTTCGTGTACATTTGCTCTATTTTAGTCTATAGCACTTATTATCATCTGTTCTTGTTACATTTTTTTATTTCAATCTGAGAGCAGGTACTTCTTATTAACTGACCAGATTAGAAAAAAATAATCATGGCGGACACCTTAGTCCATTCTTCTAATAAGCCTGTTGATCTGGTCCTCCTGTTGCCAGTATCTTCACCTTCTACAAAATGGGTGGTCTTTTTCTTCATTCCATCTCATGGAGAGGATAATTTGAAGGGTCACAGAAAGTTTTCAACAGTGTAGATCTCATGAATCAGATCCCCCATGCAAATGACGCCATATTTACCAAGAGATCGATCAGTTAAAGCATTATCTGTCAAAGCAATTTGCTTCTTATTAATTTTGCCATAAGCACGCTTATAGATTAGTTCATTTACTGACTTCAGATTTGGGTACTCCCATGCAATATATGGTTCTACAATCCTCAGCTTGTTAATTGAAGCCTTATTGAGCTTCACAAAGGTTCCATTGAAGATTTGATGAAGGCAAAGAAGCTGCAACAGCTTTCAGACCTTTGGCCTCACGCCATTAATACATCTGATCCTTATGATGAATGCCTATTTGGGTTCTGCAGTTATATAAAAGTTGCCAGCTTTTCTTGTCATCCTAGCCATTTGAATTTCAGTTCTGTACACCTGCCTATGTTCCTTGTGATAGTGCTTTGCTATTTCATAAACTTCCTCCTTGTTTTTTTGAAGCATTCTGGAGCAAACTTCTTTCTCAGGTGTTTGATCTTCAGCTTTACGAAATTCCTTTGCTTTTTCTTAAGGGTTTCTGGCACTACAGAAGCCTTTTTCTTCTTCTCTGTAACATCCTCCATGGTTCCAGCCAGAAAAGAGTGTTATTACTTTTTAACTTGTTTATTTGTTTGTTGGTGGTTTTCTTGCTCTGACTCCAGCGCATAAGTTTAAAATGACCAAAAATATATATATATATGTTATTGTCACCATTGTAGCTCCAATACCTAGAAGAATGCCTGACGCATGGTTGGTATTCAAGAAATTTGTTGAATAAGTAAATGAATGAACTCTGCATCCCTAGAAATTCTCCCAGCCAACCTGTTTCTCAGGAACTTCAAGCTCCCTTGAACTTGATCTATTCAAGAAGTTCCAGGTTCCCAATTGAGAAAAGCGACCCACACTTTTGGTTTTGCTACCACCAACTTGAGGAGGAAAAGCAACAATGTGCGAAGGAGACAACTTACCCTGGAACATCATTAGAAGGCATGAGGGCTCTTTGAGACTACCTTCTCATCTACAAGGTCTGAACTGTCAGATGATAAACAGGAAGGAAAGCTGTCTGCTAGCGCCACATAAGGCATGCCAACTTGAAAACCTACTTGACTTCCTTCACTGCCACATTTTAGGCCTTGCAACATTAGACCTGCTCTTCTGAGGTCCTCAGCTCAGTATCTCTCTGGATATTTGGGAAAGAAGAGCTTCATTCCCAGGCCCTCAGAGACAGAAGGAAGCAAAACAGTAGGCAGTATATGGTTCTTAAAAATCTGCATACAGCGGAGATTTTTGACTCAGTAGCCTGTGCTCTTTTGGTTACTTGCTCATAAAATATAAACAAACTGCTTCGTATTTTATAAATAATTTCACCAAATCCACCAAAATCAGGAAACATTTGGGGGAAAGATTCCATGACTATATGAAATGAGAACACAAGCTCCCAGTCACTGCAGGTGGTTTTGGAAAAGAGGGCTGTCTAGAACAGGTGGTATATGTTTTGGTATCAATGGAACACAAAATGATTTCAAGGGAGCAGGACAAGAAAGTCTGCAGTGCAAAAGCTCCACCACAAGGCAAGAGAGGCTGAGGCTTAAGAGATGATTTACCATTTATCAGGACAATCATCTCTTCCCATCCTGATCCTACTTCAGAGAGTCATTTGAATTAACCAGACTCCTTTTCTAAGATGCAAACACCAAAAAGGTTAAAAACAGTCAAGGAGGGAAAAATGAGGGATCAATCATTTACACCTTAATGTAAATCTGTTCAGCCTGTCACTGTCTTGCCAGAGCTTTATGTGCTGTGTTTTTGTTCAGGAAGAAGCAATATTTCTGGAGAGGCTGGGAAGAGATGTTGGAGAACACAAAGACCACAGGAAAAATAAGTAGAGCACGAAGTTTGGGAAACCATATTAAACATAAGATACAGGGATTGGGGGTGAAGACAAAAGGTAGAAGAGGGCATATAAAGATGTGAAACCAACAGCTTCTGTCTCTGTGTTTCTGAGGACCTGGCCTAGGAAATCATTAGTGACAAAGCTTCTCTAATTTTAAATGTAGCCTAGGGCTGATCAAGCTAGTCATGATCAGAAAATGCAGTTTGCTGTTATCTCATGGGGAACTAATGCACTATATGATGCTTGAGATACTAACATGGCCTTCCCTGAAAGTTAGAGGCATGAGCATGATATTCAGAAACTCTGTCTTGCTACCTCGGAACCATCACCTGTTCTAGGTATTAATCTGTTAGCCACTTAGCTCCACATTTTTCTTACTGTTGTCACATGATCTGTTTGCCCCAACTTTTCCCAGGCTTCCCAGTTGTTGTCCTAGAATATTTTGTCAAATCCCAGAAATTGAAATTCGAAGTCAGCTTCCCAGTTGTTGTCCTAGAATATTTTGTCAAATCCCAGAAATTGAAATTCGAAGTCAGCTTGGCTAGCAACCCCAAATAAATCAAACCCAAGTTAGAAAAATCAGGAAAGGAGGTCTTTAGTCTTTTACCTTGATCCCTAAAAAGTTACCGATTTGCCATTTGCCAATTCTTTATTAGTCTTCAGATAGCCTCAGAAATTAAGCACTGAAATTAATTTGAGAGCAAATATATTCTAATAATTCCTTTTTGAAAAGGTGGAGGGAAGATAAAGGAAAGATGCCTTTGAGTGGCCACAAATAAAGAAAGTTGAATAATTGATCAAAATATAACTGCTATATAATTCAAATATATTTTATTACATTTAATAAACATTTAAAATCCAAGTTGCAATTACAGCTGAAAATTTGCTTTTACTTTTGATGTAACATAGTCACTTTTATATTTAGTTATACATTACATTCTCTTGGTTACATTGTTAATGTGACGTTTTTATTATTAGCAATTTATATTAACTATAAAAATGGAAATTAAAAAAGTGAAATATAAAAAAATTTAAACATGGAAATTACACAACAAAAACCATTTAATAATATATTTTATTTCAACTTAGTTAACATCCCATTAAATGGTTTGGTGTAGTAATCATAAAATTTTATAATGTTAAGATGCAAGAGCACAAAAATGTTCACATATATTTTATAGTTACAAGAAATAAAAAAACTGAATACTGACAGAAACAAAAGATTATTCATACTTTTATTACTCATTTGATCTTACCATATAGTCTAACAACTGAACTGAACTTAACCTAATTTCATTTAACTGAGCCTAATGCCTTACGTATTACATCTACAGCCTTTACTCATAAGACTATATAATGCATAATTACTTTAAGGACTTTCATTTGGAAAAAGTAATGCTACTGTTGAGAATTTTTTTACTGTTGTTTTAGCATTTTTTCAATTTGTTCCTAACCCAGACACAAATTTTACAGTTTTTAAAGTTTCATTATGCTCACAGATTTTTACTTAAAAGTCTTATCATTTTTAAGTCTGCATGTCATCAGAAAGAAAAACAAGTTAATGAGTTATAAAAATTTGCTTATTGTTTTAGAATTTTTTTTGTTATTGTTCTGTGCATCTTAATTTTTTAACCACTTTCCAGCACACGTTTCTGGTAAGCAACTTACAGGATACATTTTTCCTGGAAGTTTTATTTTAAAATTCTCAGCATTTTTAAATTGCCATGTTATCCAAATATTTTAAAAATTGATTAATGCACATTTAAAATATCTTTGTTGTTTTTCAGGGTTTAACATTTAATTTTGGTTTCTGTTGTTGCTGCTGTGCATGTGTGTATGCAAGAGTTTATTTCCACTGCTTCTGACTTGAGCACAAATGTAACATCTTTCAAGCTCAGACATTGTATTTAAAAGTTTTAATATTCTTAAATACACACTTTAGTTTTAAAACAGTAAGAGTTTTAAAGATTTTTTATGTTTTTGTTGGAGTAAATTATAAAAAATGTTTTCTCTTTTTTCGTAGATTTTAAAATACTGTTTGTAATTGCTTTTAAACAGGGTGCCAGTTTAGCGGCTTCCTTAGCTGCATTTTGATCCAAAACATCATATGAATGTTATAGTGTTTTGTAAGATTTGCAGATGCTTGGAAAATGCAATCTCTAAAGTTTGTTTGTGCTTGTTTGTTTTAAGGCAGTTTGGTTTTTGGCTTTTTTTCCCACAGTTTGTCCTTGACCAGGAGATAAATTTAGCCACTTTGTAGCTGCATTGTGCTTCACGATTTCATGCAAATAACCTAGTATTTTTAAATTTACAGAGCCTGAACAAATTGTAATGAAAATGTTACAAATTATTTTTGAGTTTTTTTTTTTTTATTTTTATTTTTATTTTTCATGGGGTTCTGCAGGTTTTTGTTGTTGTTGTTTTGTTGTTTGTTGTTGTTCTAGTTTGCTTTGATTAATGTGTTGGTTTTTTTTTCTTAATTAGCTTCCAGTCTGAGGGCACAAATACAGCAGCCCCTGGCTATATTATGCTCCAAAATTTGATAAGAAAGAATAAGTATTTTCTGGTCATATATCTCTACTCCTCCCTCCAAAAATGATTAATTCAGGTTTTAATAAATATTTCAAGTTTACAGTTTGATTTTTTTGTATTACTTTGTTTTATTTTTTTCAATTTGCTCCTGACCTGAGCACAAATGCAGCCCCTTTCTGGCTGTGCTGTTCTCCAACATATAATATAGAGGATAAATATTTTATAGAACCTAGTTTCCCAAAATGAAGATAATTTGACATTTTAAGAACAAAAAGTATTGGTGTTGCTCAAGTTTTTTTTATTGACATTTGGTTGTTTTAAGTAATTTTCCAGCTTTTACCTGCCAGATATATATTCAGCAGCTTTCTGGCTTTGAAGTTTCACATGAAAATTTTAATGTAGTGTTAAAACAATGAAGTTTTTAAAACTCACACTGCCGATGATTATAAATGTGTAAATACTGTTTATTTTCTCTTTATTCCCACCCACATACATGACAACACAATTTATTTTCTGTTTTCGAAATGCACATAATGTATTTTACCAATGTTAAAATTTAGATACATTTCATGTTAATAATATTAGGCTAAAAATATTCTTGTGCTAAAATAAACTCAACAACAATTCAAAAAAAAATTTTAAACCTAGCATATATCAGTAGTAACACAATTTTTTAAAAAATCCCTGAATTTGTTCTATATTTATAGGCCCAACCCAATTACCAGGTATCATTGGAATGGAAATACCTTTTTGAAAGTTTCAAAGTCATCTCCATATTATCAAATGTCACTGGCCACCTGCATAATGTGATACAATGAAATTCCAACCAAGCAAAAGAGTTTGGAAATCCATCTTGGTTGTTGTAATTAGACTTGACCTATAATTACTGAACAAAACAGCAATAAAAATGTACAGTATACCTTCAAACAAATGTATCTGACTATATTTGGTGCATTCTTCTCAGTATCTTAGCTTCAAATCTTTAGTTTATAGCATAAGAAAAATTATAGGAGAAACCATATCTGGACCTGAACACAATTCACATGCCTAAAAGGTGGATTCTAACATTAATTCACCACCATTATTTGTTGTTTGATCACTCACTTCCTCTTGAACAGCTGGAAGGGAAGGCTTTGTGGTCAAAGGTGTTTCAGTCTTAAACAGGGACTCCATTCTGATGTGGGTATTGATGTAGAATGACTTCTGAAAGGACTCAAGGGTGAAGTAATAGATGAAAGGGTCAAAACAACAGTTCAGAGTTGCAAGGCACAAGGTGATTGGGTACATGATCTTTGCAAATCTTTCCAAAAAGCAATTAGTAATAGCTTGGGAGCGCACCAGGGCATATAGGAAGAGGACAGAGTTGTAGGGTACGAAGCACACCACAAAGACTGCCATATGTACTGTGATCATTTTCAGAACTTTTTTCTTATTGGTTCCAATTTGAGAAAGAGTAGCAGGCTTGCGAAGAGTTCTCAGCACCACAGAAGAGCAAGAGACATTCAATATCAGAGGAATGATAAACCCAACAACTTCAATAAATATTGTGATCTTGGATAAATAAGTCTTCCAGACACGTTTGGAGAAGCCTTCAAAGCAGGTGGTGGTTGCATTGTTGACATTAGTGGTGGAGAACAAAGAGGCTGAAATACCACCACTGAGGACTAGGATCCAGACACCAGCACACACAATGGCAGAATTCCTCCTAGTCCTAATAGTACGAGATCGGAAGGGATAGACAATGGCCAGGAAACGATCCACACTAATACAGGTGAGAAAGAGCATGCTCCCATAGATGTTGGTGAGGAATGCAGTCCCAGAGATCTTGCAGAGGGTGTCACCAAATGGCCAGTGGCGGTTGAAGTTGTAAAATATTTTGAAGGGTAGGGTACAGACAAAAAGCAAATCAGAGAGGGCTAGATTGGTGATAAAAATAGCGGTCTCACTTCTCATTTTCATGCGGAAACAGAAGACAAACAGAGAGACACTGTTGGTTATCAGACCCAGGATGAATACAACACTGTAGACAGCACCATTCAGATTATACTTGAAGGAATCATCAACAATGCAAGTATTATTGGCAGTAGCATTGCCCAACCTGGGTCTGAGGCTTGAATTTGAATCTTGGAATTGGAAGTCAATGAATCTTCTGTCACCCATGGACTTTTTTTTCAGGAGGCCTGCTGGCTGCAGGGGTTCACCACTCTGACACTAGGGATCAGTAGAAAATATTTTCCTCCTATCAGAGACAAGATGGAACAAATAATCAAATTTGCCTTCCATCCATGATTTCTGCATAAGAAGATATTCTTTCCACCCAGATTGGAAGAAAACATGCACATTCCATTTGGTTTGACAAGTACTTTTTTGAATATCTACCATACATTTAAAGGTACTACAAGAGTATGTTGCAGGAGCAGGAAAGCTCACAATCAATACAGTAAGTGCAATATTATAGCATGGCAATGAACATGGGTAAGGTGTAGGTCACCAAAGAGTCCAAAAATATAAAACTAAGAGTTAAAACAGAATTTATGGGACTGCAAAACCTCTAACATTAAAGCCAGGCTTTATTCACTATTATAGGCTTGCACTTACCTTCTACAATAAGTACTGTCAGTACATTTATTTTATTTGGAAAATGCATTTATAATACAAGCCGTTTCCCTTCTGCCCAGAGTCCCTCCATTCTCCCCACTAGTGATCCTTTTAAGCAGCATGATTCTAGCTCACTTGCTATATATTGTTTTGTGATTCTCAAGTTGATACATTTCAAATAGGTCTCCCAAGTTTTCCATTCAGTTTTTTTATTATTTCAATCGTTTTATTTTACTTTTTATTTGCTTTAACTGACAAATCATAATTGTACTACAATTATGCAAGTACAAGGTGATATTTGAATATATGTATACCACATGAGGTGATTATGTCAAGCTAATTAACATATCCATCCCCTCACTTTAGCTTACGTTCCCAGGAACATATACACTATACCCACAGCAAGCAGTATGCAAATGCCTGCCACTTCTGCTCTGCTGCTCTGAGTAATCAAACTTTGTGGGAGAGAAAGCACAGACAAGAAAGGATTACATTCTCAATCCTGAAGAGAGGGCATGGGAAAACTGCCACTATGGCCCTATTCATAGCTCCCCTTGCTTGAACACATACCACCTTTGCTGTCTAGAAGTGAGGGTGTGGTGCTGGGACTTAACACAGCATTAGAAGCAAGGAGTTCTATTTCTGACTCAGACACTGGTTCACTCTGTAACTTGGCTATACTCTTTCTCTTCCTTGAATAAACTTTACCCCTAAGCCTCACAGCTAAAGCTAGGAAGATTCAGCAAAGCTTATGAATAGCTTTATGAGCTTGCCAGTACTCAGCCCTACGTAACCACAGAGAAATATTATATAAGTTTGTTTCCTTCTCCCTTCCTGAAACAACTGTAAACTTATAACTCTGTCTTTTTTGGTACACTAAAGTTGACATTAGAAACACACCTTTCTAGTGTCATGTAATGTATACCTTGTACCTCAGAAAGCCCCCCGACTTGAGTTTCAGCCTTAACTTCACAATTTACTCAAACAGGACAATCCAGGAGTGTGCCCCCAAGGTAGTATCTCCCATACAGTTATGATTAAAAAACCAGAGAGGCATTTGGCTCTTGAGATGATTCTGAAGAAGAATCAATATTTGCCTCTTTTCTTACTGTTTCCTTTCTTTTGACTAAAAGAAACCGTGTTTCTAACTATTAAATCCTCTTCAATAGCCAACATATTGTGCACTAAATGGAGGTAAAGAACCAACACTTGAGCTTCAGATGAGATGAAGAAGGAAAAATATATGCTGATGCAGTTAATTCCATCTTCCACTGCAATAAGCATTAAACTACTATCTTCTGCAAAACTCTGCTGCCAATTATTCCAACAATTAATCACCTAAGGGTGTCAGACAGTGTTGGGTAGCTGCATTTTTATTGACACTGGACAGGAAGCAAGTTCCCTGGAGGTTGACCAAAAAGAAATCTGACCCTCAATTTTTAAATTTGATCTACACATGGAGCTAATTCAGAGTGGCCACAATTGTTCCCTTTTTAAATTTCTAATGATAGTAAAATACAGGTATACCATGTTTGGGGTCTTTAAGTCAGCTGGAAGAAGTAAAGTTAGCCTTTAGTCCTATAATTTTGAATAATCAAATCACTTCACTTCATGAAGTGCTATACTTTCACTTCCCAGTATCCTAGAAAAGTTGTCTTGCCGAAGGCCTTCTCTGCATCTATTGAGATAATCACAATAATCCTGCATGATTGGCACATGATTTGCTCCATGAGCACAGGTCAGAACCTAAAGTACAATTAAAAAAAAAAAAGAAAGAAAGGGAGACAGAGACACTTAAAAGAGATGAGGTGGTTAAACAGACATCTGGAAGAACACTCCAGGCAAATGCAACACCTAGAACAAGTTGCCTCCATTGGGAATTTGCCTGATATGTTCAAGGGAAGCCAGTGTGGTTTGTGTAGACTGAACTATGGTGAAAATAGATAAGGAGATAGGAGAAGAGAGGCGGGGAGCAGAGTAGGTAAGACTGTGTTGGCAACTGTATGACTCTTTTTAGGATACTTATTCTTTCTTTTTTCTTTTCATTTACTATATGGTCCTCTTGCAACTAATTCTGTTGTAAATTAGAAGACATTTATCCAATTTTATTCTGCCTGGATGGCTACCCAGATATACCAACACGAGTTAATGAATCATCCATGATACCCCTGATTTGAGGTCTAACTTTGTGATGTATTAAATGTGCATAATTGACCAGACACAGTGGCTGATACCTCTATCCTAGAACTTTGGGATGCCGAGGTAGGCTGATCATGAAATCAGGAGATTGAGACCATCCTGGCCAACATGGTGAAACCCTGTCTCTACTAAAAATACAAATATTAGCTGGGTGTGGTGGCACACAACTTTAGTCCCAGCTACTCGAGAGGCTGAGGCAGGAGAATGGCTTGAACCTGGGAGGCAGGGGTTGCAGTGAGCCGAGATCACGCCACTGTACTCCAGCCTGGCAACAGGGCGAGATTCCATCCCAAAATAAAATCAAAATAAATAAATGTGCATAATTATTTGAGCTATAACTAGATCCCTGCTCCAATGACCTTCTATTCTACCTGTACACACTAATTTCTTTTTGAAGATTTCCTAATTTTTTTTATAATTCAATGTGAACTATAGAATCATCTTTTCTATTTTAAAAAGAAAAGCCAAGTTGTATTTTTATTGCAATACTATTAAATTTATAAATTAACTTTGTAAAATTAATTATTTTGTGATGTGTAATGATGTGCAGTCTTTCTATCACAAAATAGTTTGTTTTCTAATTTTAAGTATTGTTTGTACTTTAAATCATATTTTAAAATTTCTTGAAATTGATCTTGTATATTTATTAAATTTTTCCCATGTACTTTAAAAAAATAAATAAATAAAATAAAAGCTAACTTGCTTTTGCTCCCTACTGAAGACAGTCCAGAAATCAGAAAGATAAGGTCTTGAATGTAGAGTATACTAAAATAGTTTTTGCTTTGCTCCATGAGCACAGGCCAGGTCAGAATGCTTCTCATCTCCAGAGCATTTCCTTGTTCGACTCTAGTCAAAGCTAATGAAAGTTGATACAATAGTTTTCAGAAGAAGATGAAATCTATTGCGTTCTTACCTATCGATACTTAGCAGTGAAATAGATTTAAAAATACACAAACGTTGTGAAAAATACAGCTCAAAACAATCCTGCTAGAGCAATAGGGAATACATTAAGATTGCTGCTTCTCAAATTAGTGACTTCTAACAGATAAGATTCCTTAAGGAAATTTTATAGGTCAAGTCACAGACACAGGTCATAATCATACAGGTTTTATATCAGTATTCATATGCATTGGTTGATGCTTCATAATAGTTTTCAAAACAAAACCTAACTTTATGGCATTCCATATGGAGGAAACTGTAGATAAATGTTTCACTCAAGAATGGAGCTAGGAAATTGATCTACATCAACCTCTTCTCTTTTATTTTTGATGCAAGAAACATTCTTTTAAAAGTGGTGTATCTATATCTAATCTAAGATTATTAAGGTTGCTTTGCCTTTCCATTATATTTGAGGAAAACAGGAAAGTGACATGGGCCTCAATTTGATAAGATCCCATTCTCAGTGATTAACTTGATATTTTTTTTTTCTTTTCACCAAAAAAGAAAAAAAAAATACTTCAGTGTCTCATTAATACTTCACTTGAAAACGCAGTCCAATCTTTTGGGACTAATGTGGTCTGATGCTCAACATGATGGGGCCAAAGATTGCATCAGCCCCACTAACGTGAAATTTTCCCTAGTACTTAGTTACAGAGTAAGACAACTGCAGATAAATTGCTCAACCTAATATTATGAAATTGTCTTGAGTCTTGAGACTCAATATCTCATCTCAGCAGAAGCCCCAGATCTTTTGGGACAATATTTGGGTGTTCCCAAAAGAACTCATTTCCAATTTCTGTAAGGGTCATATATGCCAGCCAGGATTTTAGCATTATTCCTTATATTTGAGCAGCCAAATCAGTTATCAATTTGGACAAGAATTCATGTGATATACACCGACACTGAACCTGATAATAGCAATAAAAAGTCTCCCATATCTAAAGGCAAATCCCAGTGGCAGAGAGGGGTTGAGCTGAAGAATCAACATTCATCTACATCAAAATAGCCTGAATTACAACAAACTACAATTCCTCCATCCTTTCTGGGTCTTCAAATCATTTACTCTTTAATAAGTTGGAACTATTTTTACAACAAAAGTTGAACAATTAAATTAGGAATTTGTAGAGAAAGTTATTATGAGGAGGGTAGGACTCACCACATTAGTTCGAGCCAAATGTTGGCACCAATTTTATCTAAGACTGGAATAAACAATTAGCTTCCTGGAGGCACTGTAGTTATAGATTTCCTCCAACAGGTGCTGTGAAATAGAAACAGTCATAATAGTGTGCCATAAAGAGAGCTGATAGATTTTCAACAAAATGTATACTTTCAATAAAATGATCTTAAAAGATCATACAATAGAAAAAAGTATTATATGATATAAAGCAGAGTAAATGAGAACCAATAAATTTTAAAATGGTATTTACATGCAGTGGATTTCATTATTACACAATTGCAGGTAACAATGTATTTTCCAACCTGTCACTACTGTGCTATATTTTATTGGTAGTACTGGCTAAACACTAAAGCATAAAATCCATGTGTGATAACCTATAATCATTTAATGATAATAAGTGACAAAAGGCATAAAAATATTTCCCCCACTTTCATAAGGTAATGCATTACATTAAAAATAAGAAAACAAAGGAGAATTTTGTTTTGGCCAGAATTTACATTGAGTCTTTTTTTTCTTGATCATAACTGTTACTATTGGGCAGGATCCTTAATAAGGGAAGAGGAAAGACAACTGGAATAAGAAGTGGAGACTCCACTGTCTTGTCTCTTACCTGCAGCCCACACATTTCTCTCTCCCCTGAACTACAGTGATATAATCAAGGCTTCAATTACTGGATATTAGCACACTGACTGACAATCACTGCACCTTTACCAGGATGTCCCAGAACTACCCAATACAGCATGTCTGTAACATCTCTACTTCAAACTCTGCACAAAATATTTGAATAGAACCAGAATTACTCTGCAATGGAATTCTTACAAATAGCAACTGCGTTTAGACTTTACCCATTACAGTGCCTCTACCCGTAAAGTAGAATTATCTGCTAGCTCCAAACTTACAGTATTGTTACATCTCATCCTTTTCTAAACAGAGGTACCTTAAAAAAAAGCAAACTGCTAAATAGTATTACAACTCTCCCCAAATGATTTTTTCTATAAACTAAAAAACCAAAACAAACAAATAAAATGATTAGATAATTTAAGATATATTGAGATCACCTTAATATTAAGGAGAATTGATTTTCACACTCCTCCAGAGATCTGTATTCCTAGAATGAAATGAATATTATTTTATTGGTTTATCTTAAAGAAAGATAGAAGCATTAACATTTCTTCATTTTATGCCTTTCACAGTTGATAAAGGTTATATAGAAAACTTTTTATTCAAAATTCAAGCAAACTGGGAAGTTCAAATACCCAGAATTTTTTATAGTTGATATGAATTAAGTGTAAACACACCCAGCCCCATCACAAGCTCTGTGAGAGTAAGTCACAGTCCATTTCTGAGTCTCAGTTTCTCTTCTCCTTTAATCTTTGGTCTTGATTGACAGAAAAGCAGCCTTCAACGAGTGCCATGCTGGTGGCCTTACTAGTTGTTCTTTTCCACCATTTATTTTCACCTGCTTACATACACCACTATAAAACATTATTTCCTCAATGTCTGCAAGGATGGCCTTTCATTTTTATTAGACTTAATTAAATGATTTCTAAATTTACTTAAAAATTAGAAATAAATAGTATTAATACCAGAAGCTAAGAATCACGGAGAAAGATGCCACTAATATCCTAAAGTCTTCCAAATTCCCGTACTTTCCTCATCCTCTGTCCTGCTCACTTCAGCAGGCATATCAACTCTAATTGTTTAGGTCTCAGTCTTCAACCCTTCCCACCTGTTTACTGGTCACTTCAGCCTTCAGAATGTGAGGTTAACAGCATACTTCAGGACTTAGCCATGTAGATTCATTAGATCATTTACCCTTTGCATTGTTCTGATAACTGATGATTTATCCACTTAAAGTAAGGCTAGATTCCCAGTGGTAGGTAACCTTTCATCAGGCTCCCAATCTCCAATATTCACAAACAAATTACAAGTTTTTTTCCTTCCTCCATCAAGAAGGCCAAGGGCAGACTATATATGATGGCCATATACACAGACAAAAGACAAGTGCACAATTAGGCGCTGACCAAACCACAGCAAGGGGAACAATTCTCACTGCATTTTCTCACAAAGGCAATTGAATAGATCAAGCTTTAGCTAAGCTTGGCCTTAGTGTTGCTGTGAGGCATCTTCTAGGTTCTCCCTTTAACTTGCAGAGAGCACACATTCTGAAAGACCCGCCTGATTGTTCCAATAAGCCTTCATTCCCATCTCTAATTGGCAGGAGATGCTTCACAATGTAGATGCCATCAAGTTTATCAGGTGAACTCATCCTTCTTGGCAAGAGTGCAACTTTTCATCTGTGACAAGGCAAAGGATTTTACAATCTATGTTGATGGGGTATGATGTTTGGAATTTTGTTCAGAAAAATAAACGCGTTGTAAAGCCATTGGATAATTTTAATCTCAGATTATTATTATTGTCTTCATGTTAGTCAAGAAAAAGAAAGATGCTATAATTTGGTAAGGTAGCAAAGTGAATAATCTCACCAAGCTCTGAAATGTACTATTTAATTTGTCTGGTCTTTTCCACGCTGAAATAATGATAAATTACATTGCTGAATTTCCTTTTAAAAAGTAACTGAAATACAGTATTTATAACTCAACAAGATCTTTTTACTGAAAATACTTAAAATATACAACAAGAGAATTTAAAGATGTCACATTGATGCATTTGTATGGCAAACAGCAATTAATTTTACATGTAATAGTAAATTCGGTTTATAACAGAATTAGTTTTTCATTCAAACATGATTCTTCCTTTATGGGCAAGTTCATGAATTATTCAATATAGCAAATGTCACATTCTCCATAAATCGATTAAGCATCAAAGACATGACATGCAAAGTTTTACTAGAAGAAACCTCATCATAATACAAGCCACGTTAGCTCACAATAAATTGTAAACCAAAGAAATACAAAGCAAACCAGCATACTTTCTAAATTGTTCCACACTGTGATTTTAAATTAGCTCTTTAGAACAACTGTGTTTACATGAAACAGCAGCCTGAAAATCCTGTATCTCTTTCACGGAAACAATATTATTGCCAAAACAATGGAAATTCTCGCTTTTTACCATTCAACACGAAGATCCTTGTTCAGTACTTCAGAGTTGAAGTCTCACTTCTTTCCGTAAACTCTCAAAGCATCAGTGTTTCCACTGTAGTTTGTTATGCTATTCCCCCACCCCCAAACGCCAAAATCAAATCTTTCTCAAAGAGAAACTTACCCCAAGAAAGAGTGTGCTAGATGAGAGAATGTGCTGATGCCTGTAGATAATTAGCTAATAAACATGTAAATGGGCAACTCGCCCTTTGGGAGTGCATATTTTTATCCATTTTTTTTTTTTTCCTCAGGGAAAGGTTAGCCCAGTCTAAAGTAGCAGACTCTGGGCTGCCGCAGCTTCTTACTGCAAACCGCTCATTCTGAAAATGTGAGCTTATTTACATTTATCTCTTTCCCTTTGTTAACGACCAGCTCTCTTGAATGCTGTAGCCCGCATGCCTTTAGCAAACAGGACACAAAAAGGCCTGAAGTCCGAGCTGGAGCCGGAGCCGAGGCCCAGGGGAACTCTTGGGGGTCTCAATAGGAAATGCTTTTCATTGGATAAGGAGGCATTATTAGGAGTCTAGATCCCGCCCAATTCCCTGTGCTCCATCGTTCCCTTAGTCACCAGTAACTGGACTGAAAAAGTTTTTCCTTAAAGAGCATTGCCCAGGAAAAGCAGTTTCACAGTCAAGAATTAATGGCTTAAGTGCCACTTGACAATATAAAAAGTGTCTTTCCTGACCAATTAATCCACAGAGAAAGCCTGTGTGCCTGTCTTTGCTGCAAGACTGTAGAGGAGGAGACAAACCTTCAAACGAGGAGGAGTGTTTCAGTTATGCATAACATGTTCGCTCCTACTTGTTTAAAATAATTACACCAATAATATTGAAAATAATAAGTAGGGGGCAAGGCAAAGGCAAAAATGAAAGGTACCATAAATATATTCCTATCACACTGTGCAAAATTCAAACTCCCACCATAACAAAATTATAAAGTAAAATTTAATACTATACTCACTTACTTAAGCCAGATACGTGCCCTCAGGCAGAGATGTACTAGGGTCCCAGAGCTCCTGACACCCACCTTCCAAGGACTAGGGAGTGTTTTGTAGCAAAAGGAGGGTCTACACTTCTTAAATAACTCTTAAATAACTGCCTCACAGTAAATCTAATTACCATGAAAATTTCAGAGTTCTGCTAAAAAACAAAATAAATAGTACAGATGCAATCTGTTTATAATAGGGAGTTATCTGCAATTGTTTACCTCCTCCTACTTCCCTCACGGCAAGTTTTTCTTTTCTAATTTTCTACAGGTTTACTGCCTTGGTCACACTTTTTTTTTTTTTTTCTCCCTATATTTTCCTCTTCCCCTCCCTCTCCTTGATCTGATTTTGTGGCAGACACCCACTCATCCATCTGTAACTTCATTGTTGGCCCTTCCCCTCTGCCAGCCCGCCCCTGCAAGCCTTCCCTACTCTATCTCCACCCACTGCCAACACCAACAACAACAGCAGCCCCTCCCCCTTCTCTGGAATGAAATTCTCTGACCAGGGATAAGGTGCTTTCTTTCTCTTGGCAGAGCAGAGCCCCTGGAGTCTTGGGGAATCCTCTATCTGCTTCAAAACTTCAGTTTGTGTAATTAAGCTGCCTCCCAAGTAGGACATGTTTTAAGCTTGTTTATTTCCCTATTTCTTCAGTTTTATTGTGGCTGCTCTCACTAACAGTGAAGGCCAGTAAACAAGTTAGTGTGAAGCTGACACTAGCCCCATTACTTCTGACTGACTCTAAAATAAAACCACTTTCTCTGTTGCTTCCTCTTCCCCATTCCACCCCCAATCTCTGTTCTTTTTATTCCTCTCTCTGTTTATCTCAAATATGTCTATTTCTGTCAGTTGCTGACATTCTCTATGTCTTTATAAATGGTCTTTTATCACCTCTCATCCTAGACCAGCACTTGGTGCATTTGTCAGTCCACAAGAGAAAGATACAATCTCTGACCTGTAGTATGCCACAGTCTAGGTAGGGACACAAGGACATATGGGAAAAAAGTGGGATACCAAAGGAAATTTTTGAAAAAAAAAAGACAGTTATGTGGAGATTGAGTTCTGTAAGAGATCAGAGGATGGAGATGAAGTCCCACAGATAGGGCCAGGAGGGTTTCCTAGAAAAAGTAGCATTTGTGCTACATTTGGATGGATGATTCAATATTAAATAAACCAGGAATGGAAGGGGATATTTTTCTAGGTGACCAGAACCAAGTGATCAAATGCAGAAGATGTGAAGTGAGAGTAGCTGAGAGGAAGACCAGTTTGTAAAGGGAAAATAAGGGTAAGGAGAAAAGCCTTTGGGAGTAGTACTTCAAAGTAGCAACTGAATGTACTATAGTGACAGAAGAGTTAACCTATAGTCATGATCACTGTCTGTCTATATGATCAGCTCACTACCTTTCTCCTCTTTGAGTTAATACCCATCAGTCTTCCAATTCTTCTGTCTTCATTTCTCCCTCAAAGACACAAGTACTTTTCTGATTAATCTTACCAATGTAGCAGATATTTTACAATGCCACTGGGTCACATGCTCTTAGCATCAGTCTTCGTCCCTTCCTCTGAGTTTCAGCCTCATTGATCTTCTGCAGCCCCTAGAATGAGATAGGATTTCTCATACCACAGGTATTTCTAAGTGCTATTTCCTCTGCCTGGAACACTCTCCTCCCTCCCTAATCTTCCTTTCACCAATTTAATCCTTATTCCTCCTTCAAATCCTATCCCAATAATCATGACTTCAGTGAATCCTTCCTTAACCCCTAGTTTAGGTCATATCCACATACTGTATGTCCTATAGCATCATGGACCTTTCATGTATGACATTTTTTACTGGTATATTTTACATACTGTTGTGTAATTTGTTTGTCTGACAATTTTATTAACATTGATCTCTCCCAACTGTAAACTCCAAGAGGATAGGATTCATATCTGCTTAATCCAAAATTGATAGTGGTGTTGGCAAAAATTATTCTCCCTGACCTTCTGTTTTACTAACCAAAGCAACAACTAGACTGTTTTTACTTACCAGCTGAAAATATGTATCATTTTGCCAATTTTTAAACAAATTTACATCAAGATGTTATTTTAGGCCAAATAATACACACAGATAAGGAAAAAAAAATCCCGTTAACAACAAAGTACAAAGGTTTATCCGCTACAATCCCCTTTTCCTTTACCTCACTTATTGCTGCAAACCTTAGAGTTTTGCTTGCTCCAAAATTTGTAAGGTGGAAGGGGGAAACTAAAGTTTACCCAGGGCTCTTTCCAATCAGCCAATTTATATATGTAAAACGTAACTCAAAATGTCCTTTAAAAAAAAAAAAAAGACATTCATTGAGTTGTTGATGTCCATGCTACTGGGGGGGGGGGGAATGAATATGCAGCTTAAAAAGTGCATTCAGAACTATCTGGGGGAATATGCACTTCATTTTTTATCTGTTTGAAAGGAAAGTAACTGAAATATAAATAACTTTCAACTGGAAATATAAACATTTGATTAAGAACAGCCAGATGCTTGGGACCTTCACACTTCAAACCCAAATCAATTTTTTTTTCTGCCAACAATATCAAAGGACTGGGTGAAATCACCCATAGCGCAAGTGATTCAGCACTATTTTAGGTTCCCTAGAAACAGTATAAACGTAGCCAAAGGATTTTAACCATGCCTATATGAGTCCAGCTAACAGTTTTGGTAATTTTGATAGTCTTTAAATGAACACAGTACCTGGACCATATTCTAGGGAAAGGGAGCCAGTTAATTACTAACTTTGTGTTAATTAGTGGATGTCTTTTTTTCATCTGAGACAGGGTCTCATTCTGTTGCCCAGGCTGGAGTGCAGTGGTGCGATACCTGCTCACTGCAACCTCTAATTAGCAGATGTATTGAAGTCTTTCAGGAAACAAAGAAAGGCAAAATCCTGGATCCTACATTCATTTCTTTTTTATACAATCTTCTTTTGCTTCAGTGGAAAAAAAAAAAAAAAGGATCACATGGCCAGGTACCCAATCAGATAATTTAGGACACTAGATCTCTGAAAGGGCATAAAATTTATTTTCAAGCCAATTCCCTAGAAGATTTTTAGTGCATCCTTCATACTGGATTACCTTTACTTCCTAGTATTTTATCAAACAAATGAGCTTTCATTCTCACTAACTGAATCAGCTTAGAAAACAAGTTTTCATTGCTGGAAGTGGAGCTGGTAGTTACAGAAAAATAAGCTTTTTTTGTTATTGTACTTTAGATTCTGGGGTACATGTGCAGATCATGCAGGATGTTGCATAGGTACATTCATGGCAAGGTTGTTTGCTGCCTCCATCCCCCCATAACCTATACTTGGCATTTCTCCCCATGTTATCCCTCCCCACCCTCCCCCCAACTGTCCCTCCCCTAGCCCTCACAAAAGACCCCAGTGTATGATGCTTCCCTCTTTGTGTCCATGTGTTCTCATTGTTCAACACCCACCTATGAGTGAGAACATGTGGTGTTTGAGTTTCTGTTCTTGTGTGATGAGAATGATGGTTTCCAGGTTCATCCATGTCCCTGCAAAGAACACTAACTCATCGTTTTTTATGGCTGCGTAGTATTCCATGGTGTATTTGTGCCACATTTTCTTTGTCCAGTCTATCATTGATGGGCATTTGGGTTGGTTCCAGGTCTTTGCTATTGTAAACAGTGGCACGATGAACATACATGTGCATGTGTCTTTATAATAGAATGATTTATAGTCCTACCCAGTAATGGGATTGCTGGGTCAAATGGAATTTCTATTTCTAGGTCCTTGAGGAATTGCCACACTCACAATGGTTAAACTAATTTACACTCCCAACAACAGTGTAAAACTGTTCCTATTTCTCCACATCTTCTCGAGCATCTGTTGTCTCCAGATTTTTTAATGATCACCATTCTAGCTAGCATGAGATGGTATCTCAATGTGGTTTTGATTTGCATTTCTCTAATGACCAGTGATGATGATTTCATATGTTTGTTTCCTTCATATATTTCTTCTTTTGAAAAGTGTCTGTTCATATCCATTGACTACTTTTTGATGTGTTTGTTTGTTTTTTTTCTTGTAAATCTGTGTTAGCTCTTTGAGGATATTAGACATAAGCCTTTTGTCAGATGGGTAGATTGCAAAATTTTTGTCACAATCTGTTGGTTGCTAGTTTGCTTTAATGATTGTCTCTTTTGCTGTACAGAAGCTCTGAAGTTTAATTAGATCCCATTTGTTTTGTTGCCATTGCTTTTTATGTTTTAGTCATGAAGTCCTTACCTATTCCTATGTCCTGAATGGTTATGCCTAGGTTTTCTTCTAGGGTTTTTATGGTTTAAGTCTTATGTTTAAGTCTTTAATCCATCTGGAGTTAATTTTAGTATAAAGTGTCCAGTTTCTGCTTTCTGCACATGGCTAGCCAGTTATCCCAACACCATTTATTAAACAGGGGATCCTTTCCCCATTGCTTGTTTTTGTCAGGTTTGTCAAAGATCAGATGGTTGTAGATGTGTGGTGTTGCTCAGATGACATGATTGTATATTTAGAAAACCCCATCGTCTCAGCCCCAAATCTCCTTAAGCTGATAAGCAACTTCAGAAAAGTCTCAGGATACAAAATCAATGTGCAGAAATCACAAGCATTCCTATACACCAATAACAGAGAAACAGAGAGCCAAATCAAGAGCAAACTCCCATTCACAATTGCTACAAGGAGAATAAAATACCTAGGAATACAACTAACAAAGGAGGTAAAGGACCTACTCGAGAACTACAAGGAAATAAGAGAAGACACAAACAGATGGAAAAACATTCCATGCTCATGGTTAGAAAGAATCAATATCATGAAAATGGCCATACTGCCCAAAGTAATTTATAGATTCAATGCTAACTCTATCAAACTAATAATGACCTTCTTCGCAGAACTGGGAAAAAACACTTTAAACTTCCTATGGAACCAAAAGAGAACCCACATAGCCAAGACAATCCTAAGCAAAAAGAACAAAGCTGGAGGCATTACACTGCTGGACTTCAAACTATACTACATGGCAACCATAATCAAACAGCATGGTACTGGTACCAAAACAGAGACATAGACCAATAGAAATAAATATTTTTACCAAATAACTTTTGAAAAAGCCCAGGAACTTTGCATATTTGGCATAGGTTAGAAAAACTTCAAGGTAATAATAAAAATAATAACAGTAGAAAACATTTTATCAGCATTATTATATATCAAGTAATATTCTAAGTGCCTTACATATATTTATTTACCAAATTGCACAACTCCATGATGATGTAGTTACCGTTATTCCTATTTTATACTTTAGAAAAATAAGGCATGGAGAAGTTAATTAAATTGCTGAAGCTCACATAGCTAATAATTCTTCCATTAATTTTGATAATTTCTTGGCTAATAGTCATATCTTCATTTGGTTGTGCACTCAGAACTCCGTCCAAATCATCTTGCTCATAAGCAAATATAAGGATTCTGTCTTTTGTGATGCAAACTTCTCACTACAATTCGACCAATCTTGCTAACAAAATGTGTGGCTTTTGAACTGTTCTAAGGTTCGAAAATCTGTTAATATGAGATCTAAAATTGCAGTCTGTCTCTCAAATGAATGGGAGAAAAGTGACTTACCTAAGACAACAAAGCTAATAAATACTACAATCAAATCAAAATGTAAGTGTTTTGGAATTATGTTAATGTAAATATGAAGTCAATTTTGATAAGTAAAGCTATATATTCAAAACCCAAAAGCAATCAGTAAAAAACTTCAAAAATATAGTTTAAATTTATTAAAGTAATGAAAAAGTTGCACAGAAAATAGCCACTCAAGACAATAAGAGGAATGCAGGACAAAAGGAGTCATGACACATATAGAAACAAAAAAGCAAGCTTGCATGAAAACATAAAGCGTGTCAATAACATTAAATATTACTGATTAAATAATTCAATCAAAAGTCACAGATTATAAGACTGAATTATCAACAAAGTTAAAATATATGCTGTTTATAAGACAAATTTAGATTCAAAGACACAAATACCTTGAAAGTAAAAGGATGGAAGTGTTCCTTAAAACAATAGCCAAAAATAAGGAGATGGAGTGGCTATGTTAACACTGACAAAAATGGATTTTAAAATAAATAAGCACCGATTACTGAGATTTTAAAATAATCCCATTTTACTATGGTGTATTTTATAATGATAAAATGATTAATCCATCAGTAAGATTTTATGATTATAAATATATATACACCCATACACAGAGGCGCAAAATACATTAAGCAATAGCTTATATAATGTAAGAAAGAGACAATCTAACAATAATAGTTTGAGACTGCAGTATCTCACTTTCAACAATGGAAATATCAAATACACAGAGGATCAAGAAGAATACAGAATAATTGAACAGCACTATACCTCAACTAGACCTAAGATGGCTTTATAGAACATTCCACTGAACAACAACAAAATATATTGTACATTCTTTTCCAGTGCCAATATTGTACATTCCTTTCCAGTGCCAATGGAATATATGGCAAGTAGATCATATAGTAGGCCATAAAGAAGCCCAATACATCTAATAAGATTAAAAATAATGTAAAATATGTTGATGATTCACAATGATTTTAAATTGTAAATCATCAACAGAAAGAAATTTGGGATATTTTTCATGTGGAAATTAAACAATACACTCTTAATTACCAGTGGATCAAAGAAGATATTATACGAGAAAATAAGATGAACAAAGATGAAAACACAACTTATAAAGACTTACGAAGTTCAAGAAACTTGAAGTAAACTTATGGTTGAAGGAAATTCATGGTGGAAGAATATTACATTAAGTTAAAACTATAATGTAAAACTAAGATGACAAAAATGAACAAAGATGCTGTGAAATCACCAATGAGTCATAGGCAATCTTTTCCACTAATAACTTTCTTGTAACTATCAGTTGGTGTGCAGAATATCAGCATTTTGATGGAGCAGAAACAAAAATAGCTTTCAGATTAACCAGAAACTTTGATTTTGTGAAAAAAGCTTATATGCACTCAGGCTGCTTTTCTTTGTTACCTATGAGTTTCATACAGTGCAAACATTAATTAGGAGAGATCTGTAACTATGAAGTGCTGTGTAATTAAGGAAGACATCTTTTCCATATGGTTACTAGAAGACAAATCCCTCCCACATCATATAACACTCACAAAAAGTGTGTAACAAACAAAACTGAAACTTGAATCTAGTTATTTGAACACACTAGCACTGAAAGTCTATTTTTTTCCCTGAAACCAATTATAAAAAGTGGTCCCAATTTTAACAATTAATTTTTTTTTCAATAAATATGTAACAAAGTAAAAAAAACCACACAAACATTGATTATTTGACTAAATCAACAAAATTGACAAATCTTTGGCTACACTGATTGAGAATATAGAAAACTTATGTTACTAAAACTAGGAATGAAAGAGTGGATATTAATACTGACCTTAAAGAAATAAGAAATTATCATAAGGAAGCATTATGAACAGTTGTATTCCAACATATTAGACAACATACACTAAATGGACGAATTTCTAGAAATACACAAATTACTTAAACTGACTTGAGATAAATGGAAATATGAATGGACATATAATAAGTAACGAGACTAAGTTAGGATTTAAAAAAAAAATGCAAAGAAAATTTCAGGAGCAATTGGCTTCACTGGTGGATGTTACAATTCATTACAAACAAAACTTTTTCACAAACATTGTTTTTGTTTTTTAATTGTACTTTAGATTCTGGGGTACATGTGCAGATCATGCAGGATTGTTGCATAGGTACATACATGGCAATGTTGTTTGCTGCCTCTATCCTCCCGTCACCTACATCTCGCATTTCTCCCCATGTTATCCCTCCCCAACCTCCCCACCCCACCCCGCTGTCACTCCCTTGCTCCCCCAACAGACCCCAGTGTGTCCATGTGTTCTCATTATTCAATACCCGCCTATGAGTGAGAACATACAGTGTTTCATTTTCTGTTCTTGGGTCAGTTTGCTGAGAATGACGCTTTCCAGATTCATCCATGTCCCTACAAAGGACACAAACTCATCAGTTTTAATGGCTGCATAGTATTGCATAGTGTATATATGCCACATTTTCCTTCTCCAGTCTATCATCAATGGGCATTTCAGTTGGTTCCAGGTTTTTGCTATTGTAAACGGTGCCGCTACGAACATATGTGTGCATGTGTCTTTATAATAGAATGATTTATAATCCTTTGGGTATATACCCAGTAATGGGATTGCTGGGTAAAATGGAATTTCTATTTCTAGGTCCTTGAGGAAGTGCCACACCGTCTTTCACAATGGTTGAACTAATTTACACTCCCACCAACAGTGTAAAACTGTTCCTATTTCTCCACATTCTCTCCAGCATCCATTGTCTCCAGATTTTTTAATGATCACTAATCTAACTGGCATGAGGTGGTATCTCAATGTTTTGATTTGCATTTCTCTAATAATCAGTGATAATTAGCATTTTTCATATGTTTGTTGGCCTCATATATGACTTCTTTTGAAAAGTGTCTGTTCATTTCCTTTGCCCACTTTTGGATGTGTTTCTTTGTTTGTTTTCTTGTAAATCTGTTTTAGTTATTTGTAGATTAGTTATTTGTAGATACCCTTTGTCAGATGGGTAGATTGCAAATTTTTTTTCCATTCTGTTGGTTGCTGGTTCACTCTAATGATTGTTTCTTTTGCAGTACAGAAGCTCTGGAGCCTAATTAGGTCCCATTTGTCTATTTTGACTTATGTCGCCAATGCTTTTGGTGTTTCAGTCATGAAGTCCTTGCCTTTGACTATGTCCTGAATGGTTTTGCCTAGGTTTTCTTCTAGCATTTTTATGGTGTTAGGTCTTATGTTTAAGTCTTTAATCCATCTGTAGTTAATTTTAGTGTAAGGTGTCAGGAAGGGGTCCAGTTTCTGCTCTCTGCACACTGCTAGCTAGTTTTCCAAACACCATTTGTTAAACAGGGAATCCTTTCCCCATTGCTTATTTTTGTCAGGTTTGTCAAAGATCAGATGGTTGTAGATGTGTAGTGTTGTCTCCAAGTACTCTGTTCTGTTCCATTGGTTTATACCTCTGTTTTGGTATCAGTACCATGCTGTTTTGATTACTGTAGCTTTGTAGTATCGTTTGATATCAGGTAGCGTGATGCCTACAGCTTTGTTCTTTTTGCTTAGGATTATCTTGGCTATGCAGGCTCTCTTTTGGTTCCATATGAAATTTAAGGTGTTTTTTTCTAGTTCTGTGAAGAAAGTCATTGGTAGTTTGATGGGGATAGTGTTGAATCTATAAATTACTTTAGGCAGTATAACCATTTTCATTATATTGATTCTTCCTAACCATGAACATGGAATGTTTCTTCATTTGTTTGTGTCCTCTCTTACTTCCTTGAGCAGTGATTTGTAGTTCTCCATGAAGAGGTCTTTTAAATCCTTTGTTAGTTGTATTCCTAGGTATTTTATTCTCTTTGGAGCAATTGTGAATGGGAGGTTGCTCATGATTTGGCTCCCTGCTAGTCTGCTATTGGTGTATAGAGATGCCTGTGATTTCTGCACATTGATTTTGTATCCTGAGACGTTGCTGAAGTTGCTTATCCATTTAAGGAGATTTTGGGCTGAGATGATAGGGTCTTCTAAATATACAATCACGTGATCTACAAATACAGACAATTTGACTTCTTCTTTTCCTAATTGAATACACTTTATTTTTCTTTTCTTGCCTAATTGCTCTGGATAGAATTTCCAATACTTTATTGAATAGGAGTCGTGACAGACGGTATCCTTATCTAGTGCCAGATTTCAAAGGGAATGCTTCCAGTTTTTGCCCATTCAGTATAATATTGGCTGTAGGTTTGTTGTAAATAGCTTTTATTATTTTGAGATATGTTCCTTCAATATCTAGTTTATTGAGAGTTTTTACTATAAAGAACTGTCAAATTTTGTCAAAGGCCTTGTCTGCATCTATTGAGATAATCACGTGGTTTTTGTCTTTGGTTCTGTTTATCTGGTGGATTGAGTTTATAGACTTGTATATGTTGAACCAGACTTACATCCCCAGAATGAAGCCTGCTTGATCATGGTGGATAAGCTTTTTGATGTGCTGTTGCAATCAGTTTGCCAGTATTTTATTGAAGATTTTTGCATCTATGCTCATCATGGATACTGGCCTGAAGTTTTCTATTTTTGTTGAGTCTCTGCCAGATTTTGGTATCAGGATGTTGGTCTCATAAAATGATTTGGGAAGTATTCCCTCTTTTTGTATTGTTTGGAGTAGTTTCAGAAGGAATGGTACCAGCTCCTCTTTGTACATCTGGAAGAATTCAGCTGTGAACCCATCTGGACCTGGACTTTTTTTGTTGGTAAGCTATTAATTGCTGCCTCAACTTCAGCCCTTGTTATTGGCCTGTTCAAAGTTTCAACTTCTTCCTGGTTTAGGATTGGGAGGATGCAAGTGTTCAGGAATTTATCCATTTCTTCCAGGTTTACTGGTTTGTGTGCATGGAGTTGTTAGTAATAATCTCTGATTGTAATTTTTATTTCTGTGGAGTCAGTGATGATATCCCCTATATTGTTTTTTATTGCATCTATTTCATTCTTCTCCTTTTTATTTTTTATTAATCTGCCTAGCAGTCTGTCTATTTTGTTGATCTTTTCAAAAAACCAGCTCCTGGATTTATTTATTTTTTTGAAGGATCTTTTGTGTCTTTATCTCCTTCAGTTCTGCTCTGATATTAATTATTTCTTGTATTCTGCTAGCTTTTGAATATTTTTTTATCTTGCTCCATTAGCTCTTTCAATTTTAAGGATAGAGTGTCAATTTTAGATCTTTCCTTGCTTCTCTTGTGGGCATTTATTTCTATAAATTTCCCTCTAGACACTGCTTTAAATGTGTTCCAGAGATTCTAGTACATTGGGTTTTCATTCTCATTGGTTTCAAAGAATATCTTTATTTCTGCCTTCATTTCATTGTTTAGCCAGTCAACATTTAGCAGCCAGTTGTTCAGTTTCCATGAAGTTGTGTGGTTCTGATTTAGTTTCTTAATTTTGAGTTCTAATTTGATTGCACTGTGGTCTGAGAGACTGTTTTTTATAATTTCCATTCTTTTGCATTTGCTGAGGAGTGATTTACTTCCAATTATGAGGTCAGTTTTAGAGTAGGTGCCATGCAGTTCTGAGAAGAATGTATATTCTGTGGATTTGATGTGGAGATTTCTGTAGATGTCTATTAGGTCCGTTTTGTCCAGATCTGAGTTCAAGTCCTGCATATTCTTGTTAATTTTCTGTCTCGTTGATCTATCTAATATTGACAGTGGAGTGTTAAAGTCTCCCACTACTATTGGGTGGAAGTCTAAGTCTCTTTGTAGGTCATTAAGAACTTGTTTTACATACCTGGGTGCTCCTGTATTGGGTGCGTATATATTTAGGATTGTTAGTTCTTCTTGATGCACTGATCTTTTTACCATTATGTAATGCCCTTCATTGTTTCTTTTGATCTTTGTTGGTTTAAAGTCCATTTCATCAGAGACTAGGATTGCAAATCCTGCTTTTGTTTTCTCTCCATTTCCTTGATAAATCTTCCTCCATTTCTTTATTTTTAGGCTATGTGTGTCCTTGCATGTGAAATGGGTTTCCTGAATACAACACACCAATGGGTTTTGATTTTTTATCCAATTTGCCAGTCTGTGTCTTTTGATTGGACCATTTAGTCCATTTACATTTAAGGTTAATATTGTTATGCATGAATTTGATCCTGCCACTTTGATGCTAGCTGGATGTTTTGCCTGTTAGTTGACACATTTTCTTCATTGTGCTGATGGTCTTTACCATTTGGTATGTTTTTGGAGTGGCTGTTTTCCTTGTTTAGTGCTTCTTTGAGGAGCTCTTTTAAGGCAGGCTTGATGGTGATGAAATCTCTCAGCAATTGCTTGTCCATAAAGGGTTTTCTTTCTCCTTCACTTACGAATCTTAGTTCGGCTAGATATGAAATTCTTAGTTGAAAGTTCTTTTCTTTAAAGATGTTGCATATTGGCCCCCACACTCTTCTGGTTTGTAGCGTTTCTACTGAGAGATCCGCTGTGAGTCTGATGGGCTTCCCTTTGTGGGTAACTCGACCTTTCTCTCTGGCTGTCCTTAGCATTTTTTCCTTCATTTCAACCCTGGTAAATCTGGCAATTGTGTGCCTTGGGGTTGCTCTTTCTGAGGAATATCTTTGTGGTGTTCTCTGTATTTCCTGGACTTGAATGTTGCCCTGCCTTTCTAGGTTGGGGATGTTCTCCTGGATAATATCCAGAAGAGTGTCTTACAGCTTGGATTCATTCTCTTCGTCACATTCAGGTACACCTATCAAACATAGATTACGTCTTTTCACATAATCCCATATTTTTTGGAGGCTTTGTTCATTTCTTTTCACTCTTTTTCTCTATTCTTGCCTTCTCATTTTATTTCATTGAGTTGATCTGCAATCTCTGATATTCTTTCTTCTGCTTGGTCAATTCAGCTGTTGAAACTTGTGTATGCTTCGTGAAGTTCTTGTGCTGTGTTTATCAGCTCCATCAGGTCATTTATATTCTTCTCTAAGCTGTTTATTCTAGTTAGCATCTCATCTAATCCTTTTTTCTAGGTTCTTAATTTCTTTACATTGGGTTAAAACATGGTCTTTTAACTCAGAGAAGTTTATAATTACCCACATCCTAAAGCCTCCTTCTGTCAGTTCATCAGATTCATTCTCCATTCATGTTTGATCCCTAGCTGGTGAGGAGTTGTGATCCCTTGGAGGAGGAGAGGCATTCTGGTTTTTGGTGTTTTCATTCTCTTTGGTCTGGTTTCTTCCCATCTTAGTGGCTTTATCTACCTGTGGCCTTTGTAGTTGGTGACTTTTGGATGGCGTCTCCTCTTCTTTCTGCTTCTTAGTTTCCTTATAACAGTCAGGCCTTTCTGCTGCAGCACCATTGGAAGTCCACTCCAGACCCTGCTCCCCTGGGGACCACCCACAGGGGCTGCAAAACAGCTAGAGTTGCCGCTGGTTTCTTCCTCTGTTAACCTTGTCCCAGAAGTGTACTCACCAGATGTCAGCCTGAGCTCTCCTTTAAGAGGTGTCTCTTTGGGTATACAAGGATCAGACAGTTGCTTGAGGAGACAGTCTGTCCCTACAGGAGCTCAAGTGCTGTGCTGAGAGCTGTGTTGTTCTGTGCAGAGCTGCTGGGCGGGTACCTTTAAGTTTGCTGCAGCTGAACTCATAACCATCTCTTTTCCCATGTGCTCTGTCCCAGGAAGGTCAGCTTTATTAATAAGTTCCTGTAGTGCTGCTGCCTTTTTTCATAAATGTCCTGCCCCACAGGGAGTAGTCTAGTCACAGTCTGCCAGCAGAGTCATTGCTGTGCTGCTGCAGACTCTGCCCAGCTACTGTATGAGCTGCCTCGGTAGTGGCGGACTGCCTCGGTAGTGGGGGACACCCATCACCCATCCTGGGTCCAGCATGCTTGCTGCAAAACTCTCAATCCAGAGTGTTTCAGGTTGCTTGTTCTGTGGAGGTGGTACCCACTGAGCCAGATTGCCTGGCTCCCTGTCTCAGTCCCCTCCCTTTCAGTTGAATGGGCTGCTCTGTCTCCCAGGCATTCCAGGCACCAGTCTAAATGACCACCCAGACTTGTGTGAGTTTCTGTGCACTGATGCAACACCTGCTGAAACCACGGTGCTGAAAACTTGTGACACTTTTTGGCCTGGGAATCTCCTGGTCTGTGGCCAATGAAGACTTGTTTGGAAATGCAGTGAGCACTCACCTTCTGCACTGTTCTTGCTAGGAAATGCACTCCAGGGATGTTCTTATTCAGCCATCTTGGATCTCTCTCCCCCACAAACATTTATTAAAAATGGAAGAGAAGAGGTCAGGCACGGTGACTTATGCCTGTAATCTCAGCACTTTGGGAGACCGAGGCAGGAGGATTGTGAGTCAAAAATACAAAAATTAGCTGGGCATGGTGGCACTCACCTGTAGTCTCAGCTACTCAGGGGACTGAAGCAGAAGAATCTCTTGAACCCAGGTGATGGAGGTTGCAGTGAGCCAACATCATGTACTCCATCAAAAAAAAAAAAGAGGAGAGAACATATTCCATTTCACTTTATAAGGCAAATATTACTGATATGTTTTGGATCTGTATCACCACCAAATCTCATGTTGAAATGTAGTCTCTAGTCACTCCAGCCCATCTGTGATGATTGGATCATGGAGGCGGGTTTCTCACGAATGATTTAACATCATTCTATTAGTGCTGTCCTCGAAATAGTGAGTTCTCCTGAGATCTGGTTGTTTAAAAATTGTGACACCTATTCCATCCCATGGTCCCTCTCTTGCCATGTAACATGCCTGCTCCTGGCTTAGCTTTTGCTATAAGTAAAAGCTCTTGAGGCTTCCCCAGAAGCTGCGAAGATGTCAGCACAATGCTTCCTGTAGAGCCTTAAATTCATGAGCCAATTTAACCTCTTTTCTGTATAAATAATCTAGTCTCTGGTATTTCTTTGTAGTAATGCAAGGATAGCCTAATACGGAAAATTGGTACTGGGAGTGGGGCGTTGTTACAAATAGGCCTGAAAATATTGCAGTGACTTTGATTGGAAGTGTTGGAAGGCTCAGAGGGCAGAAAGATGTGGGAACATTTGAAACTTCTTGGAGACTGGTTAAATGGTTGTGATCAAAATGCTGATAGTCATATGGAAGGTGAAGTCCAGGCTGTTGACGTCTCAAATGGAAATAAAGAACTGTTTGGCAACTGGAGCAAAGGTCACTTTTGTTATGCTTTTTTAATGAAGAACTTGACTTCGTTGTGTCATACTCTAGGGATCTATGGAGGTTTCAACCTAAGAGTAATGACTTAGAGTATCTGGTGGAAGAAATTTCTGAGCAGTAAAGCATTCAAGATGTGGCCTGGTTGCTTCTGATTGCCTATACTCAGAAGAAGTAACAAAGAAATTGCTTAAAGTTGGAACATAGATTTAAAAGAGAAGCAGATTGTAAAGGTTTGGAAAAATTACAGCCTAGCCAAGTGGAAAAAAAGAAGAAAGCATTTTCAGGGGAAGAATCCAAGTAGGCTGTGGAGCAAACACTTTTTAGAAAGATTTACATGGGCAAAAAAAGAGCCAGATGCTGAAAGCCTAGACAATGGGGGAAAAATGCTTAGAAGGAATTGCAAGTATCTTTTTGGCACCACCTTCCATTATAAGCTCAGAGGCCTAGGAGGAATCAATGATTTAGGGGTCCAGGCTTGGGACTCCACTGCCCTGTACAGCCTTGGAACACTACTTGCATCCAGGTCACTCTGGCTTCACCCTAAGCTCAAACAGTCCCAGGTATAGTTCCAGCCACTGCTTCAGAGGGTGCAAGTCACAAGCGTTGGCAGCTTCCATGTAGTGTTAAGCCTATAGGTGTGCAGAGTATAAGAGTGAAGGAGACTTGGCAGCCTCCACCTAAATTTCAGAGGATGTATGAGAAATCCTGGGTGCCCAAGCAAAAGACTGCTGCAAGGGCAGAGACCTCATACCGAACCTCTACTAGGACAATGTCAATGGAATTGGAGGCTCAAAACAGAGTCCCCACTTGGGCACTACCTAGTGGAGTTGTGGAAAGGAGGCCGCCTTTCTTCAGACCATAGAATGGTAGAGCTGCAACCAGCTTGCACCCTGCACTTCAAAAAATTACAGGCACTCAACTTCAACCCCTAAAAGCAGCCACAGGGGCTGTACCTGCAAAGCCATGAGGGCAGCACTACTCAAGGCCTTGTGAGTCCACCCCTCACACCACTGTGCCCTGGATATGGAACATGAAATTAATAGGGAATATTTTGGAGATTTAAAATTTAATGACTGTCCTGCTGGGTTTTGAACTTGCATGGGACTTGTAGCCCCTTTCTTATGGCTGATTTCCCTTCTTTGGAACAGAAGTGTTTATCCAAAGCCTGGATCTCCATTGCAACTTGGGCACAAATAACTTGTTTTGATTTTACAGGTGCATAGATGGAAGGAACTCATCTCTAGATGGGGCTTAGGAATTGGGACTTGGGACTTTGAGTTACTGCCAGAATACGTTAATACTTCAGGGGACTATAGGGAAGGTATAATTGTATTTTAAAAGGTGAGAAGGGCATGAGATTTGGCAGTCCAGGGGCAGAATGATATGGTTTGAATTGGTGTCCTTGTCAAATCTCAATTTAAAATGCGGTCCTCACTGTTGGAAGTGGGGCCTGTTGAGAGGTAACCGAATCACGAGGGTGAATTTCTCATGAATGGTTTAACATCATCCCATTTGGTGCTGTCCTCATGATAATGAGTGAGTTCTCACAAGATCTGGTTGTTTAAATGAGTGTTGCACCTTCCTCTTCTTGAGCCCTCTCTTTCCATGTGATGTACCTGCTCTTGCTGCTCCTTCTGCAATGAGGAAAATCTTCCTCAGGCCTCCCTAGAAACTGAGAAGATGTCAGTGCCATGCTTCCTGTACAGCTGCCAGAATTTTAAGCCAATTAAACTTATTTCTTTATAATTTATCCAGTCTCAGGTATTTCTTTACAGTAATGCAAGAACAGCCTAAAACAATTGTCCAGATACCAAAACAAAGATTTCCTAGGAAATGAAAGCAACATACTATTATTACCTGTGAACGTAGACATAAAAATCCTTTGAAAATACTAGCAAACCAAAATTTTAAAAAATATAAAGAGGATTATAGACGATGACTGAGAATCAGCTCAGCAATGAAAAGTTTGTTTAACATATAAAAGTCAAACAAAGTAATTCTCCATATTACTAAGATAAATGACAAACTACATGAACAACTCAATATATGCAGCAAAAGCAGATGAAAACCCAACAGCCTTTCAAGATAAAAACCACTCAATATACTAGGAATATAAGGAAAATACCTGAATGGGATAAATGACATCCATTAAAAAATCCACAATTAACATTATACTTCATGGCAAAAAAAATAAAATCTTTTCCACTAAGATCAAGGACAAAATTAAAATGCCTGTTTTCACCAATTTTATTCAATATTTTACTGGAAATTATGGCCAGAACAATTAGGCAAGAAAGAGAAACAACATTCAAATTGAAAAGGAAAAAGCAAAACTATGCCTATTTATAGATCATATAATTTTGTAAAAAAAATCTAAAGAATGTAGAGAACAACTATTAGAGATTGTAAGCAAGGTCAGCAAGGTTGTAAAACACAAGATAAATACACAAAAAACAGGTTAATGTCTATTTGCCAATAATGAACAATGTGAAAATAAAATTAAGGAAAAAATCCTATTTATAAAAGAAAAAGGAATAAATTTAAACAAAGAAATGCAACACTTGTACACTGAAAACTACAAAGGATTGCTAAAATAAGTTTAATGATATCTCAATAATAGGAAAATAACTCATGTTTATAAATGAACAGCACAATATTTTGAGGATAGTGATAGTACTCAAGTTGATCCACAGATTCAACACATTTTCTATCAAAGCCCCAGCTGACTTCTTTGTTGAATATTACAGGTAAAATTTATATGAAAATGCAAAGAACACAGAACAACCAAAATAATATTTTTAAAAGAATTAAGTTGATGGACTCACCCTAACCAATTCAAAACTTAATACAATCCTATAACAACCAGTATTGTGGTACTGGCACAAGGACAGACATATGTATAGAACGATGGAGTAGAAATGAGAATCCAGAAACCAATCCACAGTTGTGTGGTCAATGGATATTTGACAAGGGCACCAAGACAATTAAATGAGGGAAAAAAAATTTTTTTCATGAATTGTAGTGGATATATATATCCACCTGAATATAAACACTCAAAATAATAGATCCACACAAAAAAACTCAAAGTTAAGAGCTAAAATTATAAAATTCTTAGAAAGTAAAAAATCTCCATGATTTGGGGTTAGGCAATGTTTTTTTTTTTAGATTTGGTAGTAATAGCATAAACTATAAAAGAGAAGATTAAAAAGTTGAACTTCACCAAAAGTAAAACTTGTTTGCCAAGAACTTCATAAAGAAAGTGAATGGTCTTAAAATGCAAAGGCCACCCCACCCCCAACCCCTAGAAGTGGTGGCAGCATGGTGCAGAGAGCATCTCTAAGAACTGGGGTAAGCAGAACACAACCATTTTGTGGCTTGAACCCAGTACTGTTCTGTTAGAGCAAAAAGGAAAACCAGATCAAACTCAGCTGACACTCATCCACGGAGGAAGTATTTAAATCAGCCTTCACCAGAGGGAGTAGCGGATCTCATTGGTTGGAATTTGAGTTCTCACAAACCTTGCCACTGAGAGCTAAAGCATTCCGTGTCTCCAAGTAAACTTGAAAGGCAGTCTAGACCATAAGGATTGCAACAGTTAAGCCCCCTAGTGCTCAACTAGGTGCAGAAACAGTGGACTAAAGGGGGATATGTGACATATTGAGATGCCAGGTGTGATGTCTAAGAGAATGCTGATAACATCCACCCCAACCCCAGGCTGCACATCTCATGGATAAAAAACAAAACAAAACAAAACAAAACAAAAACCCACAAAAGCCTTCCTTCTATTTGAGGAGAGGAGAGGGAAGAGTGGAAAAAACTTGGTCTTGCATCTTGGTTATAAGGCCAGCCATAGCAGGATAGGGCACTAGTCAGAGTCATTAAGCCCCTTTTCCAGGCCCTAGCTCCAAGATGACATTTCTAGATACACCCTGGGCCAGAAGGAAATTCACTGCCTTTAAAGAAATAATTAAGTCCTAGCAGCATTCATCACCTGCTAACTGAAGAGCACTTAGGCCCTGAATAACCAGCAGTGATACCCAGGTACTATGTCGAGGGTCTTAAGTGAGGCTCTGATACTTGCTAGATTCAGGCGAGATTCAGCATATTACTAGCAATAATGGCTACAGGGCAAAACTCCTTCTGCCTTAGAAAAGCAAAAGGAAAAGTAAAGGGGATTTTGTCTTGCACCTTAGGTAGCAGCATGGCCACAGAGTAATAGAGCAACAAGTAGGCTCTTGAGGTCTCTGATTCCAGCACCTAACTCTTGGATGTCATTTCCGGAACCCCCTGGGTGAGAGGGGAACCCACTCTTTACCACCAATGAGTGGTGAAGGATGACTCCCAGGCCAGGTAGCATTCATCACACACAAGTTGACAGAAGAGCTCTTCGTACTTAAAAGAACATCGATGGTAGTATGGCAGTACACCTCCTGGCCTGGGTTGTTGGTGTCTAATGGGCAAGGCTCCTCTGCTTAAGAAAAGAGAGAGGAAGAATGAAAAAAACTGCATGCTGTGGTTTGAGTGCCAGGACAGCTGTATTACAATACAATGACAGGTAAACTTCTGACATGTTTTACTCCAGTCTCTGACTTCCAAACAGCACATCTTGACACACTCATGCCTGAGGAACCTCACCACATCACTCTGAAGGGAAGGATACAAACCTGTTTGGCTTCACCACTGGTTACTTGTAGAGTGCCAGGACCCCGAGCAAACATAAAGCAATTGCCAGAGAGTGGTTAGAGCAGGGCTTGTGTGAGATCCAGTGCTGTGCTGGCTTCAAATCTGAACCAGCACAGTCATAGTCGTGGTGGCTATAGGGATGTTTGTATCATTCCACCCCCAGCTTTAGGGAGTTCAGAACAGAGACTCAGTATGTCCTAGAAACATAAAGGAAAGAGAGCAAGAGTCTCTTCTCAGTAATCTAGAGATTTCTCCCAAATACCTGGAAAGCCTTACCTAGGAGGACAGGTAAAAATAAGTCTTGAAAGTGAAGACTACATTACCTGTCTAAATCTTTAATGTTGTGACACCAAAGAACATTTACTAGAATCAATGCCATCCAGCAAAACATGACCAGGTGTGGTGGCTCATGCCTGTAATTCCAGCACTTTGGGAGGCTGAGGCGGGTGGATCATGAGATCAGCCTGGCAAACATGGTGAAACCGCATCTCTACTAAAAATACAAAAAAAATAGCCAGGAGTGGTGGCACACACCTATAATCCCAGCTACTTAGGAGGCTGAGGTGGGAGAATCGCTTGAACCCAGGAGGGAGAGATAGCGGTGAGCAGAGATCGTGCCATTAGTCTCAGCCTGTGTGACAGAGCAAGACTCTATCTCAAAAGAAAAAAGAAAAAGAAAACATTACCTCACCACATGAACTTAAAAGGCACCAGAAACCAGTCAAGGAGAAACAGAGATATGTGACCTTTTTACACAGATAATTCAAAATAGTTCTGCCAAGGAAATGTAAATAAATTCAAAATAACACAGAGAAGAATTTCAGCATTCTAGTAGATAAATTTACAATGCAATTTAAGTAATTAAAAAGAATTAAAAATGCTTGGAAGATGGCCACCTAAGAACAGCTCAGGACTTCAGCTCCCAGTGAAAGTGCAGAGGGTGAGTGGACGCCACATTTCCAGACGAATTTTTATTGCCCACAGAACAGGAGATACACAGGCAGAGGGGTCGCTAGCGCCGCTGTTCTGGCCGATGTGGCAGTTTTGGCCCCCGCGGGGCTGCTTCGGCCCACGCAGCTGCTTTGACCACGCCCTGCTGCGGCGGTTCTCTGTACAAAAGCCACTGGTCTGGGAGCCCTCTTAGCTGGCGAGCCCTGAGATGGCAGAGTTGCCCATTCATCTGAAATAGCGAGCCAGGCCAGGAGATTCCTAGGAAAAAAAAAAAAATCCACCAGGAGCCGGCACCGCTGTTTGAGCCTACTCAGTGAGTCGTAGCATGAGAGATCCTGGCGCCTTTTGAACAAGTGACTGGACCGCTGGGTCGTTCAAATTAAAAAATAAAAAAAAAAAGACTCTGAGTCAGGGAGCCAGGTGATCAGGCTCGGTTGGTCTCACAACCCACCCCCAACAACAAGGAAAACAAACACAGTGATCGAAAATGCTCTGGGTTGAGCCTTTCACAGCAAGCACAGCTGAACCCGGGACGGTCCGGCTCAGTGGAGGAGGGGCACCCGCCATTACTGAGACTCTCCACCACTACGGAGGCAGGCCACCGTTGCCAAGGCAACCCACCATTGCCAAGGCAACCTGCCACAACAGAGAGTCCGCCATAACAGAGGTGGGGCCACTGTTGCCGAGGCAGTTTTAACTACGCCCATATAAACAGGACTGCAGGGAAGAGGACAGGACAGCTGGGCGGAGCCCACAGCAGCTCAGCAAAGCCTCTGCAGGCAGACAGTGGCTAGGTGGGCTGCTAGCTGGGTGGGGCAGATCTGAAAGAAAAAACAAGGGCAGCAGCACAACGGAAACTCATAAAGCCCTAACTCCCCGAGACAGAGCACCTGGGAACAAAAAGTGGTTTATGAGTTCAGCTGCAGCAGACCTAAATGTATCCGCACAGCAGCTCTGAATGAAAAACGGAGCTCACAGCTCAGGACTTGAGCCCCAATAAAAGATAAACTGTCTCCTCAAGTAGATCCCTGACTCCCATAGATCCAAAGACTCACCTCATAAAGAAGAGAACAGACTGACAGTTGGAGAGCATCCTTCTGGGACAAAGATAGCAGAAGAGGAAACTGATAGCAATCCTTACTGTTCTGCAGCTGCCGCAGATGATCCCCAGGCAAGCAGGGCCTGGAGAGAACCTCAGCAGTCCTACAGCAGACGGGCCAGACTATTAGAAGGAAAGCTAAAAAAAAAAAAAAAAAAAAAAAAAAAAGTAACTTCAGCATCCACGAACTAGAAGCTCACTCACAGACCGAATCTGAAAGACAGTAACTACAAAGACAACAGGTGGATAAACCCACAAAAATGGGAAGAAACCAGTGTAAAAAGCATGAAAATTCCCGAAACCAGAACACCTCTCCTCCTAAAAGGGATCACAACTCCTCACCAGAAAGGGAACCAGACCAGATGGAGAAGTGTGATGAAATGACAGGATCAGACTTCAGAATGTGGGTAGTAAGAAACTACAGTGAGCTGAAAGAACATGTTCTAACCCAACACAAAGAAACTAGGAAAGTTGAAAAAAGATTGGACAAAATGCTAACGAGAATGGACAGCATAGAGAGGGATATAAGTGAATTGACGGAGCTGAAAAACACAACACGAGAAAATCGTGAAGCATGCAGAAGCTTCAACAGCCGAATTGACCAAGCAGAAGAAAGGATATCAGAGGTCGGAGATCAACTCAGTGAAATAAAAAGAGAAGGCAAGAACAGAGAAAAAAGCACAACAAGGAATGAACAAAATCTTCAAGAAATGTGGGACTTTGTGAAAATACCTAATCTACGTCTGATAGGTGTACCTGAATGTGATGAAGAGAATGAATCCAAGCTGGAAAATACTCTTCAGGATATTATCCAGGAAAACTTCCCCAACCTAGCAAGGCAGACCAATATTCAAATACAAGAAATACAGAAAACACCACGAAGATATTCCTCAAGAAGAGCAACCCCAAGGCACATAATCGTCAGATTCACCAGGGTTGAAATGAAACAGAAAATGTTAAGGGCAGCCAGAGAGAAAGGTTGGGTTACCCACAAAGGGAAGCCCATTAGACTCACAGCAGATTTCTCAGCAGAGACCCTACAAGCCAGAAGAGATTGGGGGCCAATATTCAACATCCTTAAAGAAAAGAACTTTCAACCCAGAATTTTCTATCCAGCCAAACGAAGCTTCATAAGTGAAGGAAAAATAAAATCCTTTGTGAACAAGCAAGTGCTCAGATATTTCATCACCATCAAACCTGCTCTACAACAACTCCTGTAAGAGGCTCTACACATATAAAGGAACAACCAGTACCAGCAACTCCAAAAACATACCAAATGGTAAAAGAGCATCAACACAATCAAGAATCTGCATCACCTAACAAACAAAACAGCCAGGTAGCATCAAAATGACAGTATCAAAATCACACATAACAATACTATCCCTAAATGTCAATGGACTAAATGCCCCAATCAAAAGACACAGACTGGCAAATTGGATAAAAAGCCAAAACCCATCAGTATGCTGTGTCCAGGAAACCCATCTTACATGCAAGGATACACAAAGGCTCAAAATAAAGGGATGGAGGAAGATCTACCAAGCAAATGGAGAGCAAAAAAAAAGCAGGAGTTGCAATTCTTATCTCTGATAAAATAGACTTGAAAGCAGCAAAGATCAAAAGAGACAAAGAAGGACATTACATAATGGTAAAAGGATCACTGCAACAAGACAAACTAACGATCCTAAATATATACGCACCCAATACAGGAGCACCCAGATACATAAGGCAAATTCTTAATGACTTACAAAGAGACTTAGACTCCCACACAATAATAGTGGGAGACTTTAACACCCCATTGTCAATATTAGACAGATCAACCAGACAGAAAATCAACAAGGATATCCAGGACCTGAACTCAGACCTGGAACAAGCAAACCTAATAGACATTTACAGAACTCTCCACCCCAAATCCACAGAACATACATTCTTCTCAGCACCACATCACACATACTCTAAAATTGACCACATAATTGGCAATAAATCACTCCTCAGCAAATGCAAAAGAATGGAAATCATAACAAACAGTCTCTCAGACCACAGTGCAATCGAGTTAGAACTCAGAATTCAGAAACTAACACAGTTTCATGGAACCTGAATAACGTGCTCTTGAATGTTGACTGGATAAATACTGAAATGCAGGCAGAAATAAAGATGTTCTTTGAAACCAATGAGAATGAAGACACAACATACCAGAATCTCTGAGACACATTTAAAGCAGTCTCTAGAGGAAAATATATAGCAATGAGTGCCCACATGAGAAGAAAGGAGAGATCAAAAATTGACACCCTATCATCAAAATTGAAAGAGCTAGAGGAGCAAGATAAAAAAAAAAAAAAAAAAAAAAAAAAAAAAAAAAGGTGGACTTTCAAGATGGCCGCCTAAGAACAGCTCAGGACTTCAGCTCCCAGTGAAAGTGCAGAGGGTGAGTGGACGCCGCATTTCCAGACGAACTCTTATTGTCCACAGACCAGGAGATACCCAGGCAGAGGGGTCGCCAGCGTCGCAGTCCCAGCCGGTGCGGCTGTTTTGGCCCCCGAGGGGCTGATTCCGCCCGCGCGGCTGCTGTGACCACTCCCTGTTGCTGCGGATCTCCGTACAAAAGCCACTGGTCTGGGAGCCCTCTTAGCTGGCGAGCAGAGCCTTGAGACGGCAGAATAGCCCATTCATCTGAAATAGCGAGCCAGGCCAGGAGATTCCTAGGCAAAAAATCCGCCAGGAGCCGGCGCCGCGGTTCGAGCCGACTCCGTGAGTCGCAGCACGGGAGATCCCGGCGCCTTTTCAACAAGCGACCGGAACGCGGGGTCGTTCAACTTAAAAGAAAAGACTCTGAGTCAGGGAGCCAGGTGATCAGGCTCGGTTGGTCCCACCCCTCCACCCCCAACAACAACGAAAACAAAAACAGTAATTGGAAACCCTCTGGGTTGAGCCCTTCAAACCAAGCACAGCTGAACCGGGACAGTCCGGCTCCGTGGGGGAGGGGCTTCCGCCATTACTGAGACTCTCCACCGCTACGGAGGCAGGCTGCCATTGCCGAGGCAACCCGCCGTTGCCGAGGCAACCTGCCACAACAGAGAGAGTCCGCCATAACAGAGGCGGGGCCACCATTGCCCAGATAGTTCTAACTACGCCCATATAAAAAGGACTACAGGGAAGAGCTCAGGGCAGCTGGGCGGAGCCCACAGCAGCTCAGCAAAGCCCCTGCGGGCAGGCAGAGGCTAGGCGTGCTGCTAGCTGGGCGGGTCCGACCTGAAAAAAAAAAAAAATCAAAAAAGGCAGTAGTGCAACAGAAACTCATAAAGCTCCAACTCCCTGGGACAGAGACAGACAACAGGTGGATAAACCCACAAAAATGGGTAGAAACCAGCGTAAAAAGGATGAAAACTCCCGAAACCAGAACACCTCTCCTCCTAAAAGTGATCACAACTCCTCACCAGCAAGGGAACCAGACTGGATGGAGAAGGAGGGTGATGAAATGACAGAATCAGACTTCAGAAGATGGGTAGTAAGAAACTACAATGAGCTAAAAGAACATGTTCTAACCCATCGCAAAGAAAATAGGAACCTTGAAAAAAGATTGGACGAACTGCTGACGAGAATGGACAGCATAGAGAGGAGAATAAGTGAATTGATGGAGCTGAAAAACGCAACACGAGAACTTCGTGAAGCATGCACAAGCTTCAACAGCCGAATTGACCAAGTAGAAGAAAGGATATCAGAGGTCGAAGACCAACTCAATGAAATAAAAAGAGAAGGCAAGAACAGAGAAAAAAGCGCAAAAAGGAATGAACAAAATCTTCAAGAAATGTGGGACTATGTGAAAAGACCTAATCTACGTCTGATAGGTGTACCTGAAGCTGATGAAGAGAATGAATCCAAGCTGGAAAATACTCTTCAGGATATTATCCAGGAAAACTTCCCCAACCTAGCAAGGCAGACCAATATTCAAATCCAGGAAATACAGAGAACACCACAGAGATATTCCTCAAGAAGAGCAACCCCAAGGCACATAATCGTCAGATTCACCAGGGTTGAAATGAAAGAGAAAATGCTAAGGGCAGCCAGAGAGAAAGGTCGGGTTACCCACAAAGGGAAGCCCATTAGACTCACAGCAGATCTCTCAGCAGAAACCCTACAAGCCAGAAGAGACTGGGGGCCAATATTCAACATCCTTAAAGAAAAGAACTTTCAACCCAGAATCTCCTATCCAGTCAAACTCAGCTTCATAAGTGAAGGAAAAATAAAATCCTTTGTGAACAAGCAAGCACTCAGAGATTTCATCACCACCAAACCTGCTCTACAAGAACTCCTGAAAGAGGCTCTACACATATAAAGGAACAACCAGTACCAGCCACTCCAAAAACACACCAAATGGTAAAAAAGCAGCAACACAATCAAGAATCTGCATCAACTAACCAACAAAACAGCCAGGTAGCATCAAAATGACAGCATCAAATTCACACATAACAATACTATCCCTAAATGTCAATGGACTAAATGCCCCAATCAAAAGACACAGACTGGCAAATTGGATAAAAAGCCAAAACCCATCAGTGTGCTGTATCCAGGAAACCCATCTTACATGCAAGGATACACAAAGGCTCAAAATAAAGGGATGGAGGAAGATCTACCAAGCAAATGGAGAGCAAAAAAAGGCAGGAGTTGCAATTCTCATCTCTGATAAAATAGACTTTAAAGCAACAAAGATCAAAAGAGACAAAGAAGGACATTACATAATGGTAAAAGGATCACTGCAACAAGAAGAGCTAACGATCCTAAATATATATGCACCCAATACAGGAGCACCCAGATACATAAGGCAAGTTCTTAATGACTTACAAAGAGACTTAGACTCCCACACAATAATAGTGGGAGACTTTAACACCCCATTGTCAATGTTAGACAGATCAACCAGACAGAAAATCAACAAGGATATCCAGGACCTGAACACAGACCTGGAACGAGCAAACCTAATAGACATTTACAGAACTCTCCACCCCAAATCCACAGAATATACATTCTTCTCAGCACCACATCACACCTACTCTAAAATTGACCACATAATTGGCAATAAATCACTCCTCAGCAAATGCAAAAGAACAGAAATCATAACAAACAGTCTCTCAGACCACAGTGCAATCCAGTTAGAACTCAGAATGCAGAAACTAACTCAGAACCGCACAGCTTCATGGAAACTGAACAACTTGCTCTTGAATGTTGACTGGATAAACAATGAAATGAAGGCAGAAATAAAGATGTTCTTCGAAACCAATGAGAACGAAGACACAACATACCAGAATCTCTGGGACACATTTAAAGCAGTCTCTAGAGGAAAATATATAGCAATGAGTGCCCACATGAGAAGAAAGGAGAGATCTAAAATTGACACCTTATCATCAAAATTGAAAGAGCTAGAGGAGCAAGATCAAAAAAACTCAAAACCTAGCAGAAGACAGGAAATAACTAAGATCAGAGCAGAACTGAAGGAAATAGAGACACAAAAAACTCTTCAAAAAATCAATAAATCCAGGAGCTGGTTTTTTGAAAAGATCAACAAAATAGACAGACCACTAGCCAGATTAATAAAAAAGAAAAGAGATAATAACCAAATTGATGCAATAAAAAACGATAAAGGGGATATCACCACAGATTCCACAGAAATCCAAACCATCATCAGAGATTATTACAATCAACTCTATGCACATAAACTAGTAAACCTGGAAGAAATGGATAAATTCCTGGACACCTGCAACCTCCCAAGCCTAAACCTGGAAGAAGCCAAAACCCTGAATAGACCAATAACATGGTCTGAAGTTGAGGCAGCAATAAAGAGCCTACCACCCAAAAAAAACCCAGGTCCAGATGGGTTCACAGCTGAATTCTACCAGACATACAAGGAGGAGCTGATACCATTCCTTCTGAAACTATTCCAGACAATCCAAAAAGAGGGAATCCTTCCCAAATCATTTTACGAGACAAACATCATCCTGATACCAAAACCCGGCAGAGACTCAACAAGAAAAGAAAATTTCAGGCCAATATCCATGATGAACATAGATGCAAAAATCTTCAATAAAATACTGGCAAACCGATTGCAACAGCATATCAAAAAGCTCATCCACCATGATCAAGTAGGATTCATCCCGGGGATGCAAGGCTGGTTCAACATACGCAAGTCCATAAACGTAATTCACCACATAAACAGAACCAAAGACAAAAACCACATGATTATCTCGATTGATGCAGAGAAGGCTTTTGACAAAGTTCAACAACCCTTTATGCTAAAAACCCTCAATAAACTAGGTATTGACGGAACGTATCTCAAAACAATAAAAGCTATTTACGACAAACCAACAGCCAATATCATACTGAATGGGCAAAAACTGGAAGCATTCCCTTTGAAATCTGGCACTAGACAAGGATGCCCTCTCTCACCACTCCTATTCAATATAGTACTGGAAGTTCTAGCCAGAGCAATCAGGCAAGAAAAAGAAATAAAGGGTATCCAAATTGGAAAGGAGGAAATCAAATTGTCTCTATTTGCAGATGACATGATTGTATATCTGGAAGACCCCATCATCTCAGCCCAAAATCTCCTGAAACTGATAAACAACTTCAGCAAAGTCTCAGGATACAAAATCAACGTGCAAAAATCACAAGCATTCCTATACACCAGTAATAGACTTCAAGAGAGCCAAATCAAGAACGAACTGCCATTCACAATTGCTACAAAGAGAATAAAGTACCTAGGAATACAACTAGCAAGGAACGTAAAGGACCTCTTCAAGGAGAACTACAAGCCATTGCTCAACGAAATAAGAGAGGATACAAACAGATGGAGAAACATTCCATGTTCATGGTTAGGAAGAATCAACATCGTGAAAATGGCCATACTGCCCAAAGTAATTTACAGATTCAATGCTATTCCCATCAAGCTACCAATGACCTTCTTCACAGAACTGGAAAAAAACACCTTAAACTTCATATGGAACCAAAAGAGAGCCCGCATAGCCAAGTCAATTCTAAGCAAAAAGAACAAAGCGGGAGGCATCACACTACCGGACTTCAAACTATACTACAAGGCTACAGTAATCAAAACAGCATGGTACTGGTACCAAAACAGAGATATAGACCAATGGAACAGAACAGAGGCCTCACAGGAAATACAACATACCCACAACCATCTGATCTTCGACAAACCTGACAAAAACAAGCAATGGGGAAAGGACTCCCTGTTTAATAAATGGTGTTGGGAAAACTGGCTAGCCATGTGCAGAAAGCAGAAACAGGACCCCTTCCTGACACCTTACACCAAAATTAACTCCAGATGGATTAAAGACTTAAACATCAGACCTAATACCATAAAAACCTTAGAAGAAAATCTAGGCAAAACCATTCAGGACATAGGTGTAGGCAAGGACTTCATGACCAAAACGCCAAAAGCAATGGCAACAAAAGCCAAAATAGACAAATGGGACCTAATCAAACTCCACAGCTTCTGCACGGCAAAAGAAACAGTCAGTAGAGTGAATCGGCAACCAACAGAATGGGAAAAAATTTTTGCAGTCTACCCATCTGACAAGGGGCTGATATCCAGAATTTACAAAGAACTAAAGCAGATCTACAAGAAAAAAACAAACAAGCCCATTCAAAAATGGGCAAAGGATATGAACAGATACTTTACAAAAGAAGACATACAGGAGGCCAACAAACATATGAAAAAATGCTCATCATCACTGGTCATCAGAGAAATGCAAATCAAAACCACATTGAGATACCATCTCACACCAGTTAGAATGGCGATCATTAAAAAATCGGGAAACAACAGATGCTGGAGAGGATGTGGAGAAATAGGAACACTTTTACACTGTTGGTGGGAATGTAAATTAATTCAACCATTGTGGAAGACAGTGTGGCAATTCCTCAAGGACTTAAAAATAGAAATCCCATTTGACCCAGCAATCCCATTACTGGGTATATATCCAAAGGATTATAAATCATTCTACTACAAGGACACGTGCACACGAATGTTCATTGCAGCACTGTTTACAATAGCAAAGACCTGGAACCAACCCAAATGCCCAACGATGATAGACTGGATAGGGAAAATGTGGTACATATACACGATGGAATATTATGCAGCCATCAAAAACGATGAGTTCACGTCCTTTATAGGGACATGGATGAACCTGGAAACCATCATTCTCAGCAAACTGACACAAGAGCAGAAAATCAAACACCGTATATTCTCGCTCATAGGCGGGTGTTGAACAATGAGAACACATGGACACAGGGAGGGGAGCACTACACACTGGGGTCTGTTGGGGGGAAATGGGGGAGGGGCGGGGGGTGGGGAGGTGGGAAGAGATAGCATGGGGAGAAATGACAGATACAGGTGAGGGGACGGAAGGCAGCAAAGCACACTGCCATGTGTGTACCTATGCAACAATCTTGCATGTTCATCACATGTACCCCAAAACCTAAAATGCAATAAAAAAAAAAAAAAAACCTCAAAACCTAGCAGAAGACAGGAAATAACTAAGATCAGAGCAGAAGTGAAGGAAATAGAGACACAAATCTCTTCAAAAAATCAATAAATCCAGGAGCTGGTTTTTCGAAAAGATCAGCAAAATAGACACACCACTAGCCAGATTAATAAAAAAGAAAAGAGAGAATAACCAAATTGATGCAATAAAAAACGATAAAGGGGATATCACCACAGATTCCACAGAAATCCAAACCATCATCAGAGATTATTACAAACAACTCTATGCACATAAATTAGTAAACCTGGAAGAAATGGATAAATTCCTGGACACCTGCATCCTCCCAAGCCTAAACCTGGAAGTCGAAATGCTGAATAGACTAATAACAAGGTCTGAAGTTGAGGCAGCAGTAAAGAGCCTACCATCCAAAAAAAGCCCAGGTCCAGATGGGTTCACAGCCGAATTCTACCAGACATACAAAGAGAAGCTGGTACCATTCCTTCTGAAACTATTCCAGACAATCCAAAAAGAAGGAATCCTTCCCAAATCATTTTATGAGACAAACATCATCCTGATACCAAAACCTGGCAGAGACTCAACAAGAAAAGAAAACTTCAGGCCAATATCCATGATGAACATAGATGCAAAAATCTTCAATAAAATACTGGCAAGCCGATTGCAACAGCATATCAAAAATCTCATCCACCATGATCAAGAAGGATTCATCCCAGGGATGCAAGGCTGGTTCAACATATGCAAGTCTATAAACGTAATTCACCATATAAACAGAACCAAAGACAAAAACCACATGATTATCTCAATTGATGCAAAGAAGACCTTTGACAAAATTCAACAGCCTTTTATGCTAAAAACCCTCAAAAAACTAGGTATTGATGGAGCGTAACTCAAAATAATAAAAGCTATTTATGACAAACCAACAGCCAATATCATACTGAATGGGCAAAAACTGGAAACATTCCCTTTGAAATCTGGCGCTAGACAAGGATGCCCTCTCACCACTCCTATTCTATATAGTACTGGAAGTCCTAGCCAGAGCAATCCGGCAAGAAAAAGAAATAAAGTGTATTTAAATTGGAAAGGAGGAAATCAAATTATCTCTTTTTGCAGATGACATGATTGTATATCTAGAAGACCCCATTTTCTCAGCCCAAAATCTCCTGAAACTGATAAACAACTTCAGCAAAGTCTCAGGATACAAAATCAACGTGCAAAAATCACAAGCATTCCTATACACCAGTAATAGACTTCAAGAGAGCCAAATCAAGAACGACCTGCCATTCACAATTGCTACAAAGACAACAAAATACCTAGGAATACAACTAACAAGGAACGTAAAGGACCTCTTCAAGGAGAACTACAAGCCACTGCTCAATAGAATAAGAGAGGACACAAACAGATGGATAAACATTCCATGTTCATGGTTAGGAAGAATCAACATCGTGAAAATGGCCATACTGCCCAAAGTAATTTACAAATTCAATGCTATTCCCATCAAGCTACCAATGACCTTCTTCACAGAACTGGAAAAAAACACCTTAAACTTCATATGGAACCGAAAGAGAGCCCACATAGCCAAGTCAATTCTAAGCAAAAAGAACAAAGCAGGAGGAATTACACTACCGGACTTCAAACTATACTGCAAGGCTACAGTAATCGAAAGACCATGGTACTGGTACCAAAACAGAGATATAGACTAATGGAACAGAACGGAGGCCTCAGAGGAAATACAACATATCTACAACCATCCGATCTTTGACAAACCCGACAAAAACAAGCAATGGGGAAAGGATTCCCTGTTTAATAAATGGTGTTGGGAAAACTGGCTAGCCATGTTCAGAAAGTAGAAACAGGACCCCTTCCTGACACCTTACACCAAAATTAACTCCAGATGGATTAAAGACCTAAACATCAGACCTAACACCATAAAAACCCTAGAAGAAAATCTAGGCAAAACCATTCAGGACATAGGCATAGGCAAGGACTTCATGACCAAAATGCCAAAAGCAATGGCAACAAAAGCCAAAATAGACAAATGTGACCTAATCAAACTCCACAGCTTCTGCATGGCAAAAGAACCAGTCAGTAGAGTGAATCGGCAACCAGCAGAATGGGAAAAAAATTTTTGCAGTCTACCCATCTGACAAGGGCCTTATATCCAGAATTTACAAAGAACTAAAACAGATCTACAAGCCCATTCAAAAAAACAAACAAGCCCATTCAAAAATGGGCAAAGGATATGAACAGACACTTTACAAAAGAAGACATACAGGAGGCCAACAAACATATGAAAAAATGCTCATCATCACTGGTCATCAGAGAAATGCAAATCAAAACCACATTGAGATACCATCTCACACCAGTTAGAATGGAGTTCATTAAAAAATCTGGAGACAACAGATGCTGGAGAGGATGTGGAGAAATAGGAACGCTTTTACCCTGTTGGTGGGAGTGTAAATTAATTCAACCATTGTGGAAGACAATGTGGTGATTCCTCAAGGACCTAAAAATAGAAATCCCATTTGACCCAGCAATCCCATTACTGGGTATATATCCAAAGGATTATAAATCATTCTACTATAAGGACACATGCACACTAATGTTCATTGCAGCAATGTTTACAATAGCAAAGACCTGGAACCAACCCAAATGCCCATTGATGATAGACTGGAAAAGGAAAATGTGGTACATATATGCCTTGGAATATTATGCAGCCATCAAAAACGATGAGTTTGTGTCATTTGTAGGGACATGGATGAACCTGGAAACCATCATTCTCAGCAAACTGACACAAGAGCAGAAAATCAAACACCACATATTCTCACTCATAGGCAGGTGTTGAACAATGAGAGCACATGGACACAGGGAGAGGAGCACTACACACTGGGGTCTGTTGTGGGGAAATGGGAGAGGGATGGGTGAGTGGGTAGGTGGGAAGAGATAGCATGGGGAGAAATGACAGATACAGGTGAGGGGAAGGAAGGCAGCAAACCACACTGCCATGTGTGTACCTATGCAACAATCTTGCATGTTTTTCACATGTACCCCCAAACCTAAAATGCAGTAAATAAAAAGAAAAAAAGGAAAAAAAAGAGGGAAAACAAAACAAAACAAAACAAAATAAAAAGAATCAAGCAGAAATTCCCTCACTGAGAAATGCAATGGCATACTGAAGAACGCTTTAGAGTTCCTTATTAGCAGAATTGATCAAGCAGAAAAAGAATTAGAGTTTGAAGACAAGCTAATTTGAAAATATGTAGTCAAAGGAGAACAAAGACTAAAAAACAATGAATCCTACAGGATCTAGAAAGTAACCTCACAAGGACAAATCCATGAGTTATTGGCCTTAAAGAGGAGGTAAAATGTAAATATGGATTAAAAAAAATATTCAAAGGTATAACAGAGAACTTCTCAAACCTTGAGAATATTATCATTATCCAAGTACAAGAAATGTATAGAACACCATTAAGATTTAACCCAAAGACCACCTCAAGACATTTAATAATCAAACTCCCAAAGTTCAAGGATAAAGAAAGGATCTTGAATGCAGCAAAAGAAACAAATAACATATAAAGAAGCTCCAGAATATCTGACATCAGACTTTTCAATGGAAATCTTACAGGAGAGAGCAGCATGACACATCTATTTTGGAATAAATAAATAAATAAATAAATAAATAAATAAACCCTTTTATCCTAGAATAGTACACCTACTGAAAATATTCATCAAACATAAAGAAGAACTAAAGACTTTCTCAGACAAACAAATGCTGAGGGATTTCATCAATGCCAGACCTGTCCTACGGGAAATGCAGTGGGGAATACTTCAATCAGAAATTTTTAAAAAACAGTTATGAGCAATAAGTATTCACCTGAAGGTACAAAATTCACTGATAATAGTAAGTACAAAGTAAACAGAGTATTTTATAACACTACAAGTTTGCTGTGAAAACCAATCTTATCCTAAGTATTAATAGACAGACTAACTGATAAACCAATCAAAATCCAATACTATTCAGGACATAGTACAATGAGATATAAATAAAAATTACACAAAGTTAAAAATTTGGGGGACAAAGTTAAGGCATTGAGTTTTTATTAGAATTCTTTTCACTTGTGTGTTTTTTGTTTTTTTACAATACAAAATGTTAAGTTGTAATCAGGATAAAATAATGAGTTATAAGATAGCATTTGCCAGCCTCATGATAACATCAAACCAAAAAATATACAATGGATACACACACACACAAAAAGCAAGAAACTATATCATATCACCAAAGAAAATAACTTCTACTAAGGGAATACAGAAATGAAAGAAAATGAATACAGAAATGAAGGAGAAGACCACAAAACAACCAGAAAACAAATAACAAAAGGACAGGAATAATTTCTTACTTATTAATAATATTAATAATATTGAATGAAAATGGACTAAACTCTACAATCAAAAGACATTGGCTGGATGAATGAATAAAAACACAAGATCCAGTGATCTGTTGTCTGCAATGAAGTCACTTCACCTATAAAGACACACAAAGACTGAAAATAAAATGATAGAAAAAGACACTTCATGCCAATTGAAACCAAAAAGGAGCAGGAGTCACTATGCATAAGTAAAACAGATCTTTAAACAAAAAATAAGAAAAGACAAAGAAGATCACTAAATAATAATAGAGGGGTCAATTCATCAAGAGAATATAATCATTTTATATAAATATTTATGCACCCAAGACTGGAAAATTTAGATATATAAAGCAAATATAATTGGAGATAAAAAGAGATAGACCCCAATACAATAATACCAGGAGACTTCAGTACCCCACTTTGAGCACTGGACAGATAGTCCATTCAGAAATCAATTAAGAAACATCAGATTTGAACTGCACTATAAACCAAATGGATCTAATAGATATTTCCAGAACATATCATCCAATGGCTGCAGAATACACATCCTTTTCATCAGCACATAGACTATTCTCAAACATAGACTATCTGTTAGGTCACAAAACAAGTCTTAGCACATTCAAAAATTGAAATAATATCAAGCACCTTCTCTGACTACAATAGAATAAAACTAGATATCAATAAAAAGATGAATCTTGGAAACTATAAATACATGGAAATTAAGCAATATCCTCCGCAATTACCAGAGGATCAATTAAGTAATTAAGAAGAAAATTGAAGCATTTATTGAAACAAATAATAATAAAAACACAACATACCAAAACCTATGGGATACAGCAAAAGCAGTGCTAACAGGAAAGCTTACAGCTATAAGTGCCTACAATAAAAAAAAAAAAAAAAAAAAAAATCACTTCAGATAAACAATATAACAATGCATCTTAAAGAACTACGAAAGCAAGAGCAATCCAAACTCAAAATTAGTAGAATAAAATAATAAAGTTCAGAGCAGAAACAAATGAAATTGAGATGCAAATATATATATATATATATATATATATATATATATATATATATATACAAAAGATGATTGAAGCAAAAAGTTGGCTTTTTTGAAAAGTTAAGCACAATTGTCAAACTTTTAGCCAGACTAACTAAGAGAAAAGGAGAGACAATCTAAATAAAATCAGAAATGAAAAAGGAGGCATTATGACTGATACTGCAGAAATTCAAAGGATTAGTGGCTACTATGAGCAACGGTATGTCAATAAATTGGAAAATCTAGAAGAATTGGACAAATTCCTAGACACATACAACCTACCGAGACTGAGCCAGGAAGAAATCCAAAATCTAAACAGACCAATAACATAATGAGATCAAAGCCATAACCAAAAGTATTCCAGTAAAAAAAAGTCCAGGACCCAATGGTTTCACTGCTGAATTCTACCATGCATATGAATAACTAATATCAATCCTACTCAAACTATTCTGAAAAACATAGAAGGAAATACTTCCAAACTCATTCTGCAAGGCCAGTGTTACCCTCACACCAAAAACAAAGATACATGAAGAAAAAAAAATACAAACGAGAAATACTACAGGCCAATATCTCTGATGAATATTGATGCAAAAATCCTCAACAAACTACTGAATTTGTTAATAATTCAACAATACATTTGAAAAATTATTTCTCATGCCAAGTGAGATTTATCTCCAGCATGTAAAAATCATTCAACATAAGCAACTCAATCACTGGGATACATCACATAAAGAGAATGAAGAATAAACCTACGATGATCATTTTGATGGATGCTGAAAAAGCATTTGATAGAATTTAAGATCCCTTCACGATAAAATCCCTCAAAAAACTGGGAATATAAGGAATATACCTCAACATAATAAAAAAAACCATATACGACAGACCCACAGTGAGTATCATACTGAATGGGGAAAAACTGAAAGTCTTTCCTCTAAGATCTGAAACACAATCACAATGTCCACTGCCATTACTTTTATTCAACACAGTACTGGAAGTCCCAGCTAGAGCAATCAGACAAGAGAAACATATAAAAGTCATCCAAATTAGAAAGAGAAAAGTCAAATGTTCCTTGTTTGTAGATGATATGATCTTACATATAGAAAAACCTAGATTCCACACAAAAACCTATTAAAACTGATAAACAAATGGAGTGAAGTTATAGTATACAAAATCAATATGCAAAAATCAGTAGTATTTCTATATGCTAACAGTAAACAATGTGAAAAAGAAATCAAGAAAGTAATCATATTTACAACAACCACAAATAAAATTGAATAGCTTGGAATTAGCCAAATAAATGAAAGATCTCTATAATAAAAACTACAAAATAGTGATGAAAGAAATTGGAAAGGACACCAAAAAAAAAAGAAAAGAAAAAATAGTCAATGTTCATGCATTGGAAGAATTAATATTATGGTGCTAGAAATACTGGATATCCATAGGCAAAAGAATATAACTACACTCCTATATCTAGCATGTATAAAATCAAATCAAAGTTAACTAAAGTCTCAAATATAAGACCTCAAACTATGAGTGTACTACAATAAAACATTGGGAAAATTCCTCAAGACATTGATCTGGGAAAAAATTTCTTGAACACAAGCACAGGCAACCAAAGCAAAAATGGACAAATGGAATCACATCAAGTTTAAAAGTTTCTATACAGCAAAGGAAACAGTGAATAATGTAAACAGGCATTTCTATCACAGATTGATAGAAAATATTTGCAAGCTACTCATTCAACAAGGGATTAATACCCAGAATATATAAGGAAATCAAACAACTCTATAGGAAAAAAATATAATAATCTGATCAAAAGACGGGGAAAATATTTGAACAGACATTTCTCAAAAGAAGACCATAAAAATGGCAAGCAGACATGTGAAAAGATGCTCAATATCATTGGTCATCAAAGAAATTCAAATTAAATCTGTAATGAGATATTATCTCACTACAGTTAAAATGGCTTAGACCCAAACAACAGTCAATAACAAATGCTGGTGAAGATGTGGAGAAAAGGAATCACTCATACACTGTTGGTGGGAATGTTAATTAGTTATAAAACCACTATGGATAACAATGTGGAGGCTCCTCAAAAAAACAAAAATGGAGCTACCATATTATCCAGCAACACATTGCCAGGTATATCGCAAATGAAAGAAAATCAGTAAATCAAAAATATATCTGCACTTCTGTTTGCTGCAGCACTGTTCATAATAGCCAAGATGCTGAAGCAACCAAAGTATCCATCAACAGACGAATATCGAGAAAATGTGTGATATGATTTGGCTGTGTCCCCACCCAAATCTCATTTTGAATTGAGTTCCCATAATCCCCATGTGTGGTGGAAGGGCACAGAGGGAAGTAATTGAATCATGGGAGCAGATTTCCCCATGTTATTCTCGTGATAGTAAGTTCTCACAAGATCTCATCTTTGTATAAGGGGTCTCCCCCTTTGCATGGCTCTCATTCTTCTCCTTCCTGCCACCTTGTGAAGAAGGACATATTTTCCTCCCCTTCTGCCATGATTGTAAGTTTCCTGAGGCCTCCCTAGCCTTGCTAAACTGTGAGTCAACTCTTTCCTTTATAAATTACCCAGTCTCAGGTATGTCTTTATAGGCAGCATGAGAACAGACATAAACTATATGGTACGTATACAAAATGGAGTACTATTCAGCCATAAAAATAAATGTGGTTCTGTCATTTGCAACGACATGGATGGAACTGGAGACAACTATGTTAAGCAAAATTAGACAGGCAGAGAAAAAGAAATAACACGTATTTTAACTTACTTGTGGGATCTAAAATTTGAAACACTTGAATGATGGATAGAGAGTAGAAGGATGGTTAACAGTGGCTGGTAAGGGTAGTGATGGGGGGCATGGGGAGGTGAGGATGGTTAATGGGGACAAAAACTACTTGAAAAAAGTGAATAAAACCTACTATTTGATAGAAAAACTGGGTGACTATAGACATTAATAATTGTACATTTGAAAATGACTGATATCAATATAATTGGAATTTTTGTAACGTCAAAAATAAACACTTGAGGGGAATGGGTACTCCATTCTTCCTGATCTGCTTATTTCACATTGCATGCCTGCATAAAAACATTTTGTGTACCCCAAAAATATATACACTTAGTATGTACCTCACTTACTATATATCCACAAAAAACCCAAATTAAATAAATTATACCCAAAAAAGCCACAAAAACTCCTTGAACATTCCATGCAGATGGTTCCCAAGTCCACCTCAATGGGAAAGGAGAGTTTCTACAACATTTTACTTTTAAATAATGAAATTGAACCTAGAAATTTGTGTTTCAATTCTTCTGAAGCTTTCTCAGCTTCAGATAGTCAAATGTAGAGGAACCACACATGCACCTTCTGTAATCTGCAGAGCTTTAGATGTTGGTGTTCCAAACTCAGTTTTTACTCTTTATTAAACTTTCCCTCATTGTTTCTTCAATAGGCACTGTGTACATACTGTCTATTATAATGACTTTTTTATCTGGATGACATACTTTTCCAATTAGGTTGCCAACTCTTTGAAGGCAGGGATTCTATTAATCACTTTTATTTCTCCTTTACGGTATCTGATATGGCAACTGTTTCAGTTAGGTCTCTTTTGTTTGCTTCTGTAACACAATACCTGAGGCAGGGTAATTTGTGTGTGTGTGTGTTTTTTTTTTTTTTTTTTTTTTTTTTTTTTGAGATGGAGTTTCACTCTCGTTACCCAGGCTGGAGTGCAATGGCACGATCTCGGCTCACCGCAACCTCTGCCTCCTGGGTTCAGGCAATTCTCCTGCCTCAGCCTCCTGAGTAGCTGGGATTACAGGTACGCGCCACCATGCCCAGCTAATTTTTTGTGTTTTTAGTAGAGACGAGGTTTCACCGTGTTGACCAAGATGGTCTCGAACTCCTGACCTCGTGATCCACCAGCCTCAGCCTCCCAAAGTGCTGGGATTACAGGCTTGAGCCACTGCGCCTGGCTAAGTGCATTTCTCATAGAATAACTTCTTTTCTCTAGGAAGATACACAGTAGTGAGATTTGCTGGATCAATTGCTACATTTTGTTCTTTAAGGAATCTCCATACAGTTTTCCATACTGATTGTACTAGTTTACATTCCACTAGCAGTACAAAAGTGTTCCCTTTTCACCACATCCATGTCAACATCTATTTTTTTTTTTTAATATGACCATTCTTGCAGGAGTAAGGTGGTATCACATTTTGGTTTTCATTTGCATTTCCCTGATCATTAAGAATGTTGAGCATTTTTTAATGTTTGTTGGCCATTTGTATATCTTCTTTTGAGAATTGTCTATTCACGTCCTTAGCCCACGTTTTGACAGGGTTTTTTTTCCTGCTGATTTGAGTTCCTTATAGATTCTGGATATTAGTCCTTTGTCAGATGCACAGTTTGCAAACATTTTCTCCCAATCTGTGTGTTGCCCATATCCTTTTGCTGTGGAAAAGCCTTTAAGTTCAATTAAGTTCCATCTATTTATCTTTGTTTTCGTCGCATTTGCTTTTGGGTTCTTGGTCATAACGTCGTTGCCTAAGCAATTTCTAGAAAAATTTTTGGGATGTTATCTTCAAAATTTTTTATTATTTCAGGTCTTAGATTTAAGTCTTTGATCCATTCTAAGTTGATCTTTATATAAGAGATGAGGATCTAATTTCATTCTTCTACATGTGGCTTGCTAATTATCCCAGCACCATTTGTTGAATAGAGTGTCCTTTACCCACCTTATGTTTTTGTTTGCTTTGTTGAAGGTCATTTGGCTAATTTAAATTTGGCTTTATTCCTGGGCCTTCTATTCCGTTCCATTGGTGCATGTCCCTATTTTTTATATCAGTACCATGCTGTTTTTGTGACACTAGCCTTATAATATAGTTTGAAGTCAGGGAACATAATGCTTCCAGATTTGTTCTTTTTGCTTAGTCTTACTTTGGCTATGTGGGCTCCTTTTTGGTTCCACATGAATTTTAAGTTTTTATTCCAGTTCTGTAAAAAAAAAATGATGATATTTTGATGGGAAAATGAATTTGTAGATTGTTTTCAGCAGTATGGTTTTTTTCACAATATTGATTCTTCCCATTTATGAGCATGGGCTGTGTTTCCATTTGTTTGTGTTGGTTTTCTTACCAGAGGGATTTATAGTTTATCTTGTAAAGGTCTTTCACCTCCTTGGCTAGGTATATTTCTAAGCATTTTATTTTATTTTATTTTATTTCATTTCATTTTTGCAGCTATTGTGAAAGGGGTTGAGTTCTTGATTTGATTCTCAGCTTGGTTGCTGTTGATGTATAACAGTGATACTTATTTGTGTACATCGATTTTGTATACTGAAACTTCACTGAATTTATTTGTCAGATCTAGGAGCCTTCTGGATGAGTCTTTAGGGTTTTCTAGGTATATCATTATATCATTGGTAAACAGTGACAGTTTGACTTTCTCTTTACCAATTTGGATACCCTTTATTTCTTTCTCATGTCTCATTACTCTGGCTATGATTTCCCATACTATGTTAAGCAGAAGTGGTGAGAGTGGGCATCCTTTTCTTGTTTGAGTTCTCAAGTGCAATACTTTCAACACTTCTCCATTCAGTGTAATATTGGCTGTGGGTTTGTCATAGATGGCTTTTGTTATTTTTGATATGTTCCTTCTATACCAAATTTGCTGAGGGGTTTAATCATAAAGAGTTGCTAGCTTTTTCAAATGCTTTCTCTGCATTTATAGAGATGGTCATACTGTTTCTGTTCTTAATTATGTTTATGTGGTGTATGACATTTATTGACTTGTGTTTTGAAACAATTCCTGCATTCCTGGTACAAACCCACTTGATCATCGTGGATTATTTTTTTGATATGCTGTTGGATTGGTTAGGTAGTGTTTTGTTGAGGATTTTTTCATCTATGTTCATTAGGGATATTGGACTCTAGTTTTCTCTTTTAGTTATGTCCTTTCTTAATTTTGGTATTAGGGTGATACTGGCCTCATAGAATTATTTAAAGAGGATTCTCTCTTTCTCTGTCTTATGGAATAGTTTTAATAGGATGTGTACCAATTATTTGAATGTCTAATCGAATTCATCTGGTCCTGGAGTTTTTTCTTGGCCATGTTTTAATGACCATTTCAATCTTGCTTCTTGTTGTTAGTCTGTTCAGAGCTTCTATTTCTTCCATAAAGTTCTTGATAGCAGCCTTGCATGTTTTTTTGTATTTCTGTGGTTGTAATATCTCCCATTTCATTTCTAATTGTGCTTACTTAAAACTTTTCTGTTCTTTTCTTTGTTAATCACACTAATGGTCTACTAATTTTGTTTAACTTTTCAAATAACTCTTTGAGACTTTTTGTTGTCAGCATTTAATGCTATAGTCTATCCTCTTAGCACCACTTTTGTGGTATCCTAGAGATTTTGGTAGGTGGTGTCACTACCATCATTCGGTTCAAATAATTTTTTTGTTTCCATTTTGATTTCATTGTTGACCCAAAGATCATTCAGAAGCAGATTATTTCATTTCTATTTATTTGCATGGTTTTGTGAGTTCCTTTTGGAGTTAATTTCCACTGTGATCTGAGAGTACATGATATAATTTTACTTTCTTATATTTATTGAGACTGTATAGTTTAAGTCTGTTGTTTGTTTACTCTCTGTCTTGATGACGTGTCTAGTGCTGTTAGTGAAGTATTGAAGTTCTCCACTGGAATTGTCTTATCATTTATCTCATTTCTTAGGTCCAGTAATAAATGTTTTATAAATTTGGGAGCTTCAGTATTAGGTACATATATATTTAGGATTGTGATATTTTCCTTTAAGACTAGTCCTTTTATCATAATATAATGGCCTTCTTTGTCTTATTTAACTGTTGTTGCTTTAAAGTCTGTTTTGTCTAATGTAAGAATAGCTATTCCTGTTTGCTTTTGGGTCCACTGGCACGGAGTTCCTTTTTCCACTTCTTTAAGTTTGTCTGAGACCTTATATGATAAATAAGTCTCTTGAAGACAGCAGATACTTAGTGAATGCTTATGTATTCTGCCATTCAATATCTTTTAAGTGGAGAATTTAGGCTATTTATATTTAATGTTAGTATTGAGATGTGAGATACTATTCTATTCATCATGCTAGCTGTTGCCTGAATATCTTGTGTTCTTTTCTTTAAATGTTATTGCTTTATAGGCCCTGTGAGATTTATGCTTTAAGAAGGTTCTATTTTGTTGTATTCCAGCGGTTTGTTTCTTTTTTTTGGGGGGGGGCATATCCTAGCAAATTTATTAATATTTTTTATTGCATTTTAGGTTTTGGGGGACATATGAAGAACATGCAAGATTATTGCATAGGTACACACATGGCAGTGCGGTTTGCTGCCTTCCTTTCCCTCACCTGTATCTGTCATTTCTCCCCATGCTATCTCTTCCCACCTCCCCACCTCCCCATCCCTCCCCCATTTCCTCACAACGAACCCCTGTGAGTAGTGCTCCCCTCCCCGTGTCCATGTGTTCTCATTGTTCAACACTGGCCTATGAGTGAGAACACGTGGTGTTTGATTTTCTGCTCTTGTGTCAGTTTACTGAGAATGATGGTTTCCAGGTTCATCCATGTCCCTACAAAGGACACGAACTCATCGCTTTTGATGGCGGCATAATATTCCATGGTGTATATGTACCACATTTTCCCTATCCAGTCTATCATCAATGGGCATTTGGGTTGGTTCCAGGTCTTTGCTATTGTAAACAGTGCTGCAATGAACATTCGTGTGCATGTGTCCTTATAGTAGAATGATTTACAATACTTTGGATATATACCCAGTAATGGGATTGCTGGGTCCAATGGGATTTCTATTTTTAGGTCATTGAGGAATCGCCACACTGTCTTCCACAATGGTTGAACTAATTTACACTCCCAACAAGAGTGTAAAAATGTTCCTATTTGTCCACATCCTCTCCAGCATCTGTTGTCTCCAGATTTTTTAATGATCGCCATTCTAACTGATGTGAGATGGTATCTCAATGTGATTTTGATTTGCATTTCTCTAATGACCAATGATGATGAGCATTTTTTCATATGTTTGTTGGCCTCCTGTATGTCTTCTTTTGTAAAGAGTGTGTTCATATCCTTTGCCCATTTTTGAATGGGCTTGTTTGTTTTTTTCTTGTAGATCTGTTTTAGTTCTTTGTAAATTCTGGATATCAGCCCCTTGTCAGATGGGTAGACTGCAAAAAATTTTTCCCATTCTGTTTGTTGCCGATTCACTCTACTGACTGTTTTTTTCTGCCATGCAGAAGCTGTGGAGTTTGATTAGGTCCCTTTGTCTATTTTGGCTTTTGTTGCCATTGCTTTTGGCGTTTTGGTCATGAAGTCCCTGCCTACGCCTATGTCCTGAATGGTTTTGCCTAGATTTTCTTCGAGAGTTTTTATGGTGTTAGGTCTGATGTTTAGGTCTTTAATCCATATGGAGTTAATTTTGGTGTAAGGTGTCAGGAAGGGGTCCTGTTTCTGCTTTCTGCACATGGCTAGCCAGTTTTCCCAACACCATTTATTAAACAGGGAATCCTTTCCCCATTGCTTGTTTTTGTCAGGTTTGTCAATGATTGGATGGTTGTAGATATGTTGTATTTCCTCTGAGGCCTCTGTTCTGTTCCATTGGTCTATATCTCTGTTTTGGTACCAGTACCATGCTGTTCTGATTACTGTAGCCTTGTAGTATAGTTTGAAGTCCAGTAGTGTGATGCCTCCTGTTTTGTTCTTTTTGCTTAGAATTGAGTTGGCTATGCAGGCTCTCTTTTGGTTCCATATGAAGTTTAAGGTGTTTTTTTCCAGTTCTATGAAGAAGGTCATTGGTAGCTTGATGGGAATAGCATTGAATTTGTAAATTACTTTGGGCAGTATGGCCATTTTCACGATGTTGATTCTTCCTAACCATGAACATGGAATATTTCTCCATCTGTTCATGTCCTCTCTTATTTCGTTGAGCAGTGTCTTGTAGTTCTCCTTGAAGTGGTCCTTTATGTTCCTTGTTAGTTGTATTCCTAGGTATTTTATTGTCTTTGTAGCAATTGTGAATGGCAGGTCATTCTTGATTTGGCTCTCTTTAAGTCTGTTATTGGTGTATAGGAATGCTTGTGATTTTTGCACGTTGATTTTGTATCCTGAGACTTTGCTGAAGTTGTTTATCAGTTTCAGGAGACTTTGGGCTGAGATGATGGGGTCTTCTAGATATACAATCATGTCGCCTGTAAATAGAGACAATTTGATTTCCTCCTTTCCAATTTGAATACCCTTTATTTCTCTTTCTTGCCAGATTGCTCTGGCTAGAACTTCCAGTACTATATTGAATTGGAGTGGTGAGAGAGGGCATCCTTGTCTAGCGCCAGATTTCAAAGGGAATGCTTTCACTTTTTCCCTATTCAGTATGATATTGGCTGTTGGTTTGTCATAAACAGCTTTTATTATTTTGAGATCTGTTTCATCAATACCTAGTTTATTGAGGGTTTTTAGCATAAAGGGCTGTTGAATTTTGTCAATGGCCTTCTCTGCATCAATTGAGATATTCATGTAGTTTTTGTCTTTGCTTCTGTTTATGTGATGAATTACGTTTATGGATTTGCATATGTTGAACCAGCCTTGCATCCCTGGGATGAATCCTACTTGATCATGATGGATAAGCTTTTTGATATGCTATTGCAATCGGCTTGCCAGTATTTTATTGAAGATTTTTGCGTCTATGTTCATCATGGATATTGGCCTGAAGTTTTCTTTTCTTGTTGAGTCTCTGCCAGGTTTTGGGATCAGGATGATGTTTGTCTCATAAAATGATTTGGGAAGGATTCCCTCTTTTTGGATTGTCTGGAATAGTTTTAGAAGGAATGGTATCAGCTCCTCTTTGTATGTCTGGTAGAATTTAGCTATGAACCCATCTGGACCTGGACTTTTTTGGAGTGGTAGGCTCTTAATTGCTGCCTCGACTTCAGAGCTCGTTATTGGTCTATTCAGGGTTTCGACTTCTTCCTGGTTTATGCTTGGGAGGATGCAGGTGTCCAGGAATTTATCCATTTCTTCCAGGATTACTAGTTTATGTGCATAGAGTTGTTTGTAATAATCTCTGATGATGGTTTGGATTTCTGTGGAATCTGTGGTGATATCCCCAGGGGTTTGTTTCAAGATTTATAACTCCTTTCCATGGTTTCTGAAGCACTGGCTTGGTAGTGTCAAATTCTCTCAGCATTTGTTTGTCTGAAAAAGACTGTATCTATCTTTCCTTTATTTATGATGTATTATGTTTACTTTCACTGGATACAAAATTCTTGGCTGATAATTATTCTGTTTAAAAAGGCTAAAGATAGAACCCCAATCCCTTCTAGCTTTTAGTGTTTCTACTGAGACATCCTCTGTTGATCTGACAAGTTTTCTTATATAGGTTACCTGATGCTTTTGCCTCACAGCTCTTAAGATTCTTTCCTTCATCTTCACTTTAGATAACCTCATGACTCTGTGTCTAGGTGATAATCTTTACAATGAATTTCTGGGGTGTTCTTTGAGCTTCTTTTATTTGGATGCAAGCCCAGGGAAGGTTTTCTTGATATTTTCCTCAAATATGTTTTCCTAACTTTTAGATTTCTCTTCTTCCTCAGGAACACGAATTATTCTTAGGTTTGGTTATTTAACATAATCTAAAACTTCTTGGCAGCTTTAAAAATTTTTTTAATTCTTTTTTTCTTTGTCTTTATCAGACTGTATTAATTAGAAAGTCTTTAAACTCTGAAGTTCTTTCTTCTACTTGTTTGATTCTATTGCTGAAACTTTCCAATGTATTTTGCATTTCCTTAAATGCATCTTTTATTTCTACAAGTTGTCATTGTTTTTTATTTTTGATATTGATTTCTTTGGATTTTTTCATCTATATCGTTTATTTTTTAAAATTTAAGTTGGTTTTCACCTATCTCTGGTGTCTCCTTGAGCAGCTTAATATTTAACCTTTTGAATTCTTTTTCTAATAATTCAGAGATTTCCTTTTGGTTTGAATCCATGCCTGGTGAGCTACTGTGATCTTTTTGGAATATTATAGAAACTTGTTTCTCTGGTTTATTCTCATTTCGGTAAAGTAGTTCACAGGAAAAATCTACTCAAAAGCTGCTGTTCAGACTCTTTTGTCCCATTGGAAGAAAAGAAAAGATTCTTGAAGTGGTGGGCTCCCCCTTCCCCTAGGGATGGAGATTCCTGAGAGCTGGACTGCAGTGTTTGTTATTGCTCTTCCGAGTCTAGCGAACCATTGGAGCTCTGGTATTGCAGTGTATGTGCAAAGAATCCTGTGATGTGATTTGTCGTCAGATCTCTCAGCTGTGGATACCAGTACCTGCACTGGTGGGGGTAGCAGGGGAATTAAACAGACTGTGAGAGTCCTTGGTTGTAATTTCATTTATTGTGCAGGTTTTCTTCAATGCTGGTTATTCCAGCAGTGAAATTGTCATGTGGACAGACTCAGGACCTCTGTTTAGCCAGGGTGTCACAAGATGTGGAATTAGCTGTTGTTTTCTCCTTACTTGGAGCAGGGTTGTTTTGTTAGGTATTGCAGTAATGGCTTGAGTTGATTGGCTTTCAGCCAGGAGGTGGCATTTTGAATACAGCATAAGCTATGGTAGTATAGAGGGGATACAAGCTTGCTCTAAGTTTGCCTGAATAAGTATTTGGTTTCTCAGGCTATGGGTGGGGCCACAGAGCTCCCACAAGTTTATGCCTTTTGTCTTTGGCTACCAGGGCAGCTAGAGAAAGACCATCAGGTAGGGAAGGGTTAGGTCTGTCTGAGCTCAGACTCTCTTTGTGTAGGGCTTGCTGTGGCTGCTGTTGGGAATGTGGTGTGGTTCTTGGGCCTATAGAGTTGTTTTCCAGGGGGTATTATAGCTGCCTCTGCTGCTTTGTACAGGTCACCAGGCAAGTGGGAAAAAGCTAGCAGTAAGAGGTCTCACCAAGTTCTGATGCAGCCAGCAAGGACAGTCTCATTCCTGCTGTGCTCCCTCAACAGCCAACAGAGATATTTTAAATCCAGACCTAAAGTGCACAGGGCTGAGATCTTCACCCAGGTTGCAAGTTTCTTGGCTGCAAAAGCAAGCACGGCTTTCAGACCTCACATTTTCCTGCCTGCCATTTGGCTTCTGTGCTCATATCTGTACTGCCTGTCCACAAGACCACTACTCCCATGGATTCTGCCTAGGAAAATTGGTGTTCTATTGAAATTATTACAAAATTCAACTGAAAGTCTCTCTCCCTGTGGCCCTACTCCAAATCTACTGGCTGCCCTCCCCAAGGACCCCTGTGATATAAAATTAGAAATGGTTTCCCTGGGTACCAGGAGTGCCTACAGTGTCCTTGCTACTGTTTCTTCTACTTTTATGTATTGCTTGGATCTCTAAATTTATTTCAGCTCTAGTCTAGATTAAACTTTTCTCTTGTTATCTGGATTTTCAGGTTCCTCAGTGAGGATGCGTTTGGAGGCAAACTTTCCTCCTCTCACACTTTGGACACTCACAGTTTTTCAGCTATCTCATAGAGTTTGCAGTGGAAAGCTGCTTCATTCAAAGAATCTGTGAATTCTTTTAGTTTTAGCTTATGATGTGAGTCTCCACACACTGTTCTGTTCATCCATTTGGAAGATGCAAGTTAGTCCTGCCTCCTTTCTGCCCTTTCTGCCCTGTTTTTTTTTTTTTTTTTTTAATTTTGGTATTTGTCTCTAGGTCCTTGAGGAATCACCACACTTTCTTCCATAATTGCTGAACTAATTTACATTCCCACCAAGAGTGCATAAGTGTTACATTTTCACCACAACCTTATCCACATATATTATTTTTTGACCTTTTAGTAATAGCCATTCTTACTAGTGTATGACAGCATCCCATTGTGATTTTGATTTGCAACTCTTTAGTGATAGTGATGTTGAGATTTTGTTCATGTGGTTGTTGACCAAATGTATTTCTTCTGAATCCTGCTGAATTTTTCAGCTTTGATATTGACAGAACCACTTTATTGATTACTCAAGCTTTCTACAATTCCCTATATCCTGTCAGTAATTAAGTCTTCCCAAATATCTCTTGCAAACACATCCTTCCCATATCCTCACATTTACTGACTCACTTAGGTTCTCATTACATTTTTGGAAATTGGAGTAACCTCTTAACTGCTCTGTATCATAGTTCAACCCTTTCAAGTTCTTCCCTTGCACTGTTGCCAGAGCAATCTTTCTAAAGAACATCTTGAAATATGCCATTCTACTGCTCAAAATCCTTCAGTGGCTCCCAATTGCATCCAACAAATGTCCAAATTGTTTATCCTTGTCATTCAGATCCGTGCAACCATTCAACTGATGTATTCACTCTTTCCTGACTGTGTCTTGCACTATGTGACTTCCATACCTATATTCAATGCTGTTTCCTCTATAAGACACACCCTCTTTACATTAATCCTTTCTGCTTATTGGATCCATACATCTTTCACATTCTTATTGCCTCCATGAAGCTTTCTCTGATTTCTCAAGTAAATATAATTTCTCCCTATCCTGTGGTCCCACAGCACTGCTTCTAAATCTCTCTAATCATGCTTATTACATTCTTCTGTGTAGCAAATTACTCATGTCGATTATATTGTCTCTCACTGACTGTAATTTATTTAAGGACAGGGTCCTTGTTTTACTCACTTCTATTGCCACTCTGAAACACTCAGTATAGCCTAATATAGGATCCTGCTACTCTGCGAATAATCAGGAAAGAAAGAAATTTAAAATGCATGGAGCTGACTCCAAACAAATAACAGAAACAATTTTAGTACAAGTCAATCTACTACAGCTGTCACAGAGCAAATAAATTCTTACTCTCAGCACTAAGTTGAGAGAAAAATCAGACTTATCAAATCTATGCAAAAGGCAGTGACCTGTAACCTGAGGATCCTTTATAAAGAGTTAGCTAATGTACAGAAAAGTCAAGGACAAGGAACTTTATAAATCACAAGAGACTAGAAAAGTGAATAAATAAATGTGAAAAGTGAGTGTCACTCCCATCAAAATGAAGCCAGATGTCTCCTGACAGATGCCACCTAATAAGTAAAATACAGAGAGACAGTCTTTCAGGCCTAACACAAAATTAAGTAATAAGCTATCAGAATTGTATCTAACTAACCAAAAACACATTGTACCAAACAGATTTAATCACTTTACTTTGAAACAAATTAGAGTAAGTAACAAATGAAGGCTTTGATAAAGCATCCCTGGATTTAGGTAAGGCATCAACAGGGCTTTCTGGGTTGCCCTTGAGGACACAATTAATTTCAGGGCTGATTGGCTGTGAGGGCCATGTGCATCCTTAGATGAAAAAGAAGGGAAACATTCTGACAATGGTTTCAAGTACCACAGGGTCAAATAATGGCCAGGATTTATGACCCAAAGTATAAAGAAAAATACAAACCCTTACATGCACAAAAGCATTTCTCCAAATCCCAATTTGGCCATATTAATAGAAGATAGCAACAAGTAAAGTTATAAAAAGACCACTACTGCCTAAACACAGTACTGTGAAATTGGCTGAGTATATATTCATTGGCCATGCACTGCTATTTTCTATTCCCTCTCTCATTTGTGCTATCTGTCTCTTCTCCATGTCTCCTCAAGTGCCTTATAGCTTCAAGCTGCCCCATAATGCCCCAGAATCTTTTCTTGCTACCAGTCTCCCCAGCAATAAGGGCCTCGGATTTCTCTCTTCCCCACTAGACTCAAATTGCCTTTTCTTCCATTCACCACCTTATGCAGTTTACAACTGGCTGCAAGGATCTGACAGGATACAAGGAAAGGCTGAGAATTCACAACAGCATGATTTAGCCATTTCTTCTAAGATTATCAGGATATTAGTGGATAATGACTAAATCCCAAACTGTGAACCTCCAATTTCCAGGCATATTAGCAAGTGAGGAGAATGATTTTTTTCCCTCTTAAAACAAGAGAACTTAAAGACATAAGTACCAGTGCTCTCTCTCTTGCTCATTGACATTGTGGCTTTGAAATGGTCACTTGGTTTCTATGAAATGATGTTTTCCTCTCTGAAAAACTGAACAGTTTACCTAGATTTCTTTCAGTTCTAATAATCTGTACTCACTAATTCTCAGTACGTTCACTACTCTACTTATTCAACCTTTGCATAAGGCTGGCCCTAGTTGTCACCAAACACTGACAGATGGAGAAACCTGTATTTTCTGTTTGTTTCCACTGCTACCTAACATATTTGCACTTAACTCAATAGAATTAATTCTACCAGAGTGGGCACTAAGTAAAATATTACTGATTAAAGAGATATGATATTTTATCTGCACATAAGTACAAAAGTGTAGATACGGAGTAATGAGTTTTTGTTCTATAATGGAAAGAATATTGGGCTTAAAGTCAAGTAACTGGGGTTCAAATCCTAGCTCTACCACTTATTTGCTCTGTAATTGATTCTGGGTAGGTTTCTTAACTTCTCAAACATCCATTTCCTTTGTTTGTAAAATAAATGCCTAATATTCTTAATTTCTACATCTAGGGGCTACTGCAAGGGTTAAGTAAGAAAATATATGGGAAGTCTGAGGCATAGGGTCTGGAAAATAGTAGGGGCCCAGTTTATAGTAGTCTCAGCTGGAAACAGTAATTGCTCAAGTTTTCATCTAAAAAATCTTGATGCAAATTAAATGTGCATAATAAAAATTAACAGGCTCATCTGGAAGAATTGATCTGTCAATGAATATCCATAACCCCATATTCTCCTCATGAAGTTAGGAAAGAGAATAACAAAAACCTTTAACCATTGTGACGTCTAAAGAAATGTCACTAAGATATTCATGTGCAGATTTTTTTTTCTGCTTAGAGACAAAGAGAAGAAAAAGCAAAAAGAGCATTACCTATTATCTACTTCTCGCCTATATGTCCCAGAGGCAATTACTATTGTTTTTATTTTGCATTTATCAAAATAGAACTGTGAGAGATCTCCTGAAAGAAGTAATAGAAAACCATATTGGAAGCATTTGCCCTGAGATAATAGTTGACCAAAGTCTCCAAAGTAAAAATTTCTGCTACTTTTAACAAATAACTTTTAGAGGTCCTCATTAAGACATGAGAAGTTTTGAATCTCTAAACAAGAATTTTGCTTACAAAGATACATAGAGTGAGGCAGAGATTATACAATTGCTTTTATTTCTATGTACACTCAAGTGTTTTAAACACAAAACAAGAGAGATGCTTTTAATCATAAATAAATTATGCGTAACTTTGGTTTCATGTCAAGTAAGAATGTCATAAAAATAAGCAATTTAACCACACATGAGCTAAACACATTGTTATGTATTTCTTTGTCTGTATGGTATAACTTTATCCTTGCTCTATATTTAACCTCCAATGGCAACTTCCCATGAATTCAAGACACTATTATTATGTGAGAGCCTGGGCTAATGGCTATGGAACCCAGAAATAAATGAAACTTTATCTCTGCCTTTCATGAAACACACCAATTTCATTTTTGAGAAGTCAATGACCATGACTCTACAAATTCTAGCTTAAATGGCTGAGTGATACCATTAGCTAAAAGAAGAAAGGAAGGAGGGAGAACAAATTTGGAGGGGAAAAGATTGGTTTGGTTTTAAATAGGCAGTATTGACACGCCTGAAGGACACTTACTTGTCCTTCAGGTAATGTCCTAGAGTCAAGGAGAATTCTAGTACACAGATAGATAGTCTAGAGAATCAGAAAAAAATTCACAGCAGGAGATACATATTACTTAGTCATACTTATAAAGGACATACTTGAAGCCAAGGGAGTGAATGTGATCACACGAGAAGAACAGGTAGAACGAAATGAGAAAGGAAACTGATACATCACTGATTGAATATTAGTTTCTAATTTTTTTCCCTCCACAAATTCCTCTAATAAAACAGTATGAATTTGTTAAAGTCATAAACCCACAGATTCATAGAGAGAAAAAGAGGAGACAACAAAATAATTTTAGAAGCTGGAAAGCATGTGGTTTCATGTTAACTAATTTGACATCTAGAAGAATTGAAAGTGATTGCCGCTGGAAAGCCAGAAATGTTAGCGGGGAGATGCTGGTGATGCTAATTTTCATAACTCTGAAATTCAGAAATCTGAATGCATGTGGGTTGAGAAGTAAAATCAAGGAGAATTAGAGACACCAAATATTAACTATGCTTACAATAAGTTTGGTTATGAAATGAATGAAGCATATATAGCTTGAAGCATAGGGAAGACGAATAAAGGGTTTGGGGTTTGTGTAAAACAGTTGATACTGGAACACATCTGCAAGCTGTGAGAAAACGTGAGAAAAATTAAAATGACGTTCAATGATATAGAAGAGGAGAAGAAAAAGAATAAATGACTACAAGAACATTGGATGCAGAAGTAGGAGGGAATTGTCACCTGATGAATTTTTTACAGATAAACAAATGTAGGTTATCTCCTCAAAAAGAGTAGGCCAGAGTGTGGGCCTGAGAAGAAAAATGCAGGTTTGGAACAGCTGCTGTGGGAAAAAATTGAAGCCAACTATGGATGAGAAAAGGATTAAAGATAAGAGTTAAGAGCCCAGCTGAGGCTGGAAAGCATGCATTTGTCATGAAGCCAATGAACATGAATATGTAATTTTCCCCAGATGGGTCTTCAGCAGCCTGGGAACAAGAACAGGCAAAGTGGACCACTGAACTGATTCAGGCCTGGGCAGGAATTGACGAAGCTGTGAGATGGAAGGTGAAGAAATCAAAGGAATGGAAAATGCTTGTGAGAGTATCCTTGAAATGCAGCCCAGAATAGAGAGGAAAGGAGAAGACAGGTTGTGGCTGCTAGCCTAAGAGATTAAGAGAGAAGGAAATGAAGGCCAAAATAAAAACCATTTGATTGATCACAAGACCATTCCTTGGTGCTTCGGATACAAGTTCAGGTAACTATTGCCTCTATGATCAAATTTCTGAACTCTTAGCTGGATAGCTGTTGAATTTCCAGTAAGTGCAGTGTTAATGAGGCTTAAATGATAGCTTTCTACTATGAGTTATTTCACTGTGGTGATCTTTATTCCAGCTTTCTCATTGTTTTTAATGAATTTCTCTCAACTAATCTTGAGGCATGATCAGGGGAAGTATGTATTTAATAATCTCCTTTTGCATGTGGCTCTAAGTCTGGCTGTGCCTCAGAAACCCTTTATTGTAGGGAACACAAAGAACATTTGGAAGCTATCAATTTTCTGAGGATCCCAACGTGTGACCTGCCCTGAAAAAGAAATCCTGGCTAATCCCCTTTTCAGTCCTCCTCTAGAGGGCAGCTGCTTCCTTCATCAATTTGGAAGCACAGCTTCTTGCCCAGATGGCTGTTCACCATTTGCAGGTTTCGAATTTACAGTAGTAGGGAAGCGGGAGTTGGTGGGTGGGGGGGTGATCATTCACTACAGAATACAGAGGATGTAAGGCCTATCAATTCCCAATCCATATAGGCCTCCTCTAGCCTTCTGATAATGTCACCAGGGTTTTAAGAGAAACTTTTACTTAAGTCCACAAAGTTGTGGTTTGCATGAATAGTAATTGCCTCTGGCTAATGAAAAGAGTAGAAGTAACTTCTTTAGCTTCCCTTTAGTTAGGGGAAACTGTCCTATATCCCCTGCCTTAATTTATTCAGAATTAAATGGTTTACTTAAGATAAATATTTTTGTGAGAAAAATATTATCAGTGATTTTAAGATTACCAGCTATCATAGAGGGCAACACAACCTTTAATCAATGTGTCTTACATTCTCATGGAAAAAAGTTTATGCTCAAAGACACTGTAACATAGTTAGAGGCCATTATGTTGGCATCCTGCTCCTTACTATTGGAAAACAGAAACGTGTTGGGGCTCCTTGAATAGATTATCTGTGTTACTACATATTATTCATCAAATGGGAATTTCACAGAAATTGATACTCTATCATTTGCCTCAACACAGTCTTTCTCTGTTCTTATGCCCAAATACATAAAAGTTTGGAATGTTTGTTTAGCTATTCCATTCCCATTGAAGCCCCAGTATTTTCCTAAATATTCAAACTTGACTATTGTGTATCCAACTAGAAAAAAAAAATCCAATGAAAGAGAGACTTGAAAGCTGACATCAATTGTTCATAGAGCAAATGTTTAAGAGCTGTGTAAAATAGTGGTTAAACAAGTGGGCTAACATAATTTGACTACAACTCTTTCCCATCTTTGTTTGAAATATGAAGAAACAATTTTGGTACCAATATGTCAATTTTGTTCGCAGAAAAAGCTTTCAGAGTAACATTTGTAAGAATAATTCAGTTATCATAGAATATATAGGTCTGTCGGGTATTTTCAAGAATCTGTAACCAAAGGGACAGAAATATGACTGTTAACCTACATAAAGGTGGCACTATTTCCAGTTTTATAGGTTTAAGCCAAACCAAAGTAATCTAGTTCTGCTTTAAATGAAAAATAAAATATAGCCTTTGGCTTATCTTGGGTCTAAATTACATTTACTAAAAAAGCCCTTCGAATACTTAATTGAATGCTTCTTGGAATGAGAAACCGAGTCTGTATATGCATGTGACTTTAGTTTTCTCACCAGTTCTTTTCTAATTTTAAGTTGTACTTATTTTCTAACCTCACTTTTATGTTGCAAAAATGATTGTGCAAACTATGTTCAACGAAGCTCAATTGTAAGACATTTGTTCTCCTTTAGGTTTGAGATAGAGAAAAAAGCATGTATTCTTGCCATATCTCTGGAGAATTCTGCCTCTGTCTTTAAATGAACTCAGCTAACTAAAACTATCCAGAGCAACCTTCATTTCACAGTTTTTACTTTTATACTTCATTTTTTTGAATCTTATATCCTGTTACTTCCTTCAGGTAAATATTTGTGACCTCAGCAACTCTTTCCAGAGCCTTTGGTTAATGGGATTTCATTCCAAAAGTACAGCACACCAAGAAGTAAATGTTCTTTCAAAAGTTGGATGTATATTTTCTGACCATAGAAAGACTTATTCTAGACATACTCATTAAAATAAAATCTTCCCTTACCCTAAACCAGAATATGACAGAGGTTAAGGGTAGGTGGGGGAATCTCCCCAGCTGAAATTTTATAACTACGAAGAAAGAAAAGACAGCAACCACTTTTAGATACATATGTGTATGTTACAGTTTTTGTCAGGCTGAGTGTGCTGCTCAAAAAAATTAAACAATTCTAGTATGTTACGAGGATTGCAAGACTACTATATTGCAAAATATTTGTAAGTTAGTTTTGCAGGAGAAAAAGAACAGCTTCATGTGATGGAACAAGGATATTTACTGCAGAAGAAGCCAAGAAATCTGTTTTTTAAAGAATATTTGCAATAGGAAAAAGTACCCCAAAGAGAGCCCTTTTTGTAAAAAGGCTGGAAACATTTTCTGGGTCATTTAAAATGCTGTCCAGTCAACCATGGCCAATTTTTTATTAAAAGCAGAAATGAAAACTGAAATAAAACTGCAAAGTGTCCTTTTGGTAGGATTTTCTTTCTCAGAAATTTATAATAGATCTGATTTATGTATTATCCAGGTCCAATGTGCTGTTTAAGTCACTAAAATTGCCTTTAAACAGGCAATTTATTATTAAGGACTCAGGCTCTAACTGTAAGGCTATAGTAAACTAGAATGCAAAATAATTATTAGTCCAGTTGGTAGCACGCCATGTTACTATCTCAGAAACGGAGAAAACAAGATATCTTAAGAAAACGCGACTCATTGCTTTGGCCAAGTAGGTAATCATGTACATGTTGTGATTTCAAGAACTTTAGAAAAACCATCCCAACCCAAAATATTTCCCTTGAAGTCTATTTTGTTGATTCAAATTTCTACCATGACAGTATCTCTTTGGGTTAGAATGCTGTTAAAATAAGTCTATCTTTGAGAGGTAACATGCAGATGCCATGGACAGATTAATGTGGCTTATTATCCATTCCTTGGTAGAAAGAAAAGCTCTGACAATGATGGGAGAAGACTAAGTATGTGCATGTACAATACAACAATGAGTAAGAAAAAAGACTGGATTTTTGTTGGGTCCCACTTGGAAGGGGAGCTTGAGTGCCAAGGACATGAGGACTGGACAAACTCTAAAAGGAAAGGTGACACACCATAAACCATGATGTGGTAGAAAGAATACTGACCTGGAAGTCAAAACACATAGTATCAGTCCCTTTTCTGGAAATATCCTATGACCTTGAGTAAATCCTGCTTCCTCTCTAAATTCAAATTCCTCCATCCATCAAAAGTAAGATAGATGGAATAAGTAATCTCTGAAGTCCCATGCAGCACTCTCTGATCCAAAATGATACGGGCAGAATACAGCTGAGGATAAAGTGGCTATTTCACCATTTTGTTCAGCCCCAGTCTTAACCTGTGGGCTCCAAATAAATACCTGTGAAGATGCCATGGAAACAGTAAAAAGCAAAGTAGATTTCTCCTTAAAGGAACCCATTACAATGAATAATAGCACTCCCTATCAAAAAATCATTCTTTCTTCCTGTTGCTTCTCATACTCAGTCAGTTTTTGATTGCTAATACCAACTGGTGGCTTATTAAAAAATTATGTGCCAGTTTTCTTCATCTAACACAAAATATTTATGACTTTTTAAAAATGTAGTTTCCACATTTAGTTTACTAAAGACCCAAAGCTTACCAAACCAAGTTTTGGTTTTTTTTAATTTTCCTAGATGGCTTTTCAAATATGTGTTATAACACAACAAGAAAAAAAAAAAACAAAACAAAACATGAAAGTGATAATCATAAGGGTGAAACACCAAATGAAAAGATGGAAAACATTTAAAGGGTAGTACAGTCGTTTCTCTTGCCAGTATGAGATTGCTTTCTATATTGCACAGCCTATATTTAAATACCCTAAATGATGCTGTCTCATTCCACTGGAGACCACACCTTAGTCTAAAAAGATTTCACTGTCAAGAAATTTGTAACTGCTACTAAGCCTAAACTTTCATCTTTTACTCCCATGCTTTCTTATTAAACATTAGGTAACAGTGAAAAGGAAGTACCCGCCAAGTACCCACCACCACCACCATCTTTGTTCACCAATTTCCACATTTCCAAGCCAAAATGCCACAATTGAACCCACTTTCTTTGGCCCTTTAACCTAAGCTTTTTTTTTCTACTAAGTTTTCTTTTTTTTTATTGCATTTTAGGTTTTGGGGTACATGTGAAGAAAATGCAAGATTGTTGCATAGGTACACACATGGCAGTGTGGTTTGCTGTCTTCCATCCCCTCACCTGTATCTGTCATTTCTCCCCATGCTATCTCTTCCCACCTCCGCACCCCCCGTCCCTCCCCCATTTCCCCCCAACTGACCCAGTGTGTAGTGTTCCCCTCCCTGTGTCCATATGTTCTCATTGTTCAACACCCGCCTATGAGTGAGAATATACGGTGTTTGATTTTCTGCTCTTGTGTCAGTTTGCTGAGAATGATGGTTTCCAGGTTCATCCATGTCCCTACAAAGGACGTGAACTCATCATTTTTGATGGCTGCATAATATTCCATGGTGTATATGTACCACATTTTCCCTATCCAGTCTATCATCATTGGGCATTTGGGTTGGTTCCAGGTCTTTGCTATTGTAAACAGTGCTGCAATGAACATTCGTGTGCACGTGTCCTTATAGTAGAATGATTTATAATCCTTTGGATATATACCCAGTAATGGGATTGCTGGGTCAAATGGGATTTCTATTTTTAGGTCCTTGAGGAATCACCACACTGTCTTCCACAATGGTTGAATTAATTTACATTCCCACCAACAGTGTAAAAGTGTTCCTATTTCTCCACATCCTCTCCAGCATCTGTTGTTTCCCGATTTTTTAATGACCACCATTCTAACTGATGTGAGATGGTATCTCAATGTGGTTTTGATTTGCATTTCTCTGATGACCAGTGATGATGAGCATTTTTTCATATGTTTGTTGGCCTCCTGTATGTCTTCTTTTGTAAAGTATCTGTTCATATCCTTCGCTCATTTTTGGATGGGCTTGTTTGTTTTTTTCTTGTAGATCTGCTTTAGTTCTTTGTAAATTCTGGATATCAGCCCCTTGTCAGATGGGTAGGCTGCAAAAATTTTTTCCCATTCTGTTGGTTGCCGATTCACCCTACTGACTGTTTTTTTTTTTTTTTTTTTTTGCTGTGCAGAAGCTGTGGAGTTTGATTAGGTCCCATTTGCTATTTTGACTTTTGTTGCCATTGCTTTTGGCGTTTTGGTTATGAAGTCCTTGCCTACACCTATGTCCTGAATGGTTTTGCCTAGATTTTCTTCTAGGGTTTTTATGGTGTTGGGTCTGATGTTTAAGTCTTTAATCCATCTGGAGTTAATTTTGGTGAAAGGTGTCAGGAAGGGGTCCTGTTTCTGCTTTCTGCACATGGCTAGCCAGTTTGCCCAACACCATTTATTAAACAGGGAGTCCCTTCCCCATTGCTTGTTTTTGTCAGGTTTGTCGAAGATCAGATGGTTGTGAGTATGTTGTATTTCCTCTGAGGCCTCTGTTCTGTTCCATTGGTCTATATCTCTGTTTTGGTACCAGTACCATGCTGTTTTGATTACTGTAGCCTTGTAGTATAGTTTGAAGGCCGGTAGTGTGATGCCTCCTGCTTTGTTCTTTTTGCTTAGAATTGACTTGGCTATGCGGGCTCTCTTTTGGTTCCATATGAAGTTTAAGGTGTTTTTTTCCAGTTCTGTGAAGAAGGTCATTGGTAGCTTGATGCGAATAGTGTTGAATCTGTAAATTACTTTGGGCAGTATGGCCATTTTCACGATGTTGATTCTTCCTAACCATGAACATGGAATGTTTCTCCATCTGTTTGTATCCTCTCTTATTTCGTTGAGCAATGGCTTGTAGTTCTCCTTGAAGAGGTCCTTTACGTTCCTTGTTAGTTGTGTTCCTAGGTACTTTATTCTCTTTGTAGCAATTGTGAATGGCAGTTCATTCTTGATTTGGCTCTCTTGAAGTCTATTACTGGTGTATAGGAATGCTTGTGATTTTTGCACGTTGATTTTGTATCCTGAGATTTTGCTGAAGTTGTTTATCAGTTTCAGGAGATTTTGGGCTGAGATGATGGGGTCTTCCAGATATACAATCATGTCATCTGCAAATAGAGACAATTTGATTTCCTCCTTTCCAATTTGGATACCCTTTATTTCTTTTTCTTGCCTGATTGCTCTGGCTAGAACTTCCAGAACTATATTGAATAGGAATGGTGAGAGAGGGCATCCTTGTCTAGTGCCAGATTTCAAAGGGAATGCTTCCAGTTTTTGCCCATTCAGTATGATATTGGCTGTTGGTTTGTCGTAAATAGCTTTTATTGTTGTGAGATACGTTCCGTCAATACCTAGTTTATTGAGGGTTTTTAGCATAAAGCGTTGTTGAATTTTGTCAATGGCCTTCTCTGCATCAATCGAGATAATCATGTGGTTTTTGTCTTTGGTTCTGTTTATGTGGTGGATTACGTTTATGGACTTGCGTATGTTGAACCAGCCTTGCATCCCCGGGATGAATCCTACTTGATCATGGTGGATGAACTTTTTGATATGCTGTTGCAATCGGTTTGCCAGTATTTTATTGAAGATTTTTGCATCTATGTTCATCATGGATATTGGCCTGAAATTTTCTTTTCTTGTTGAGTCTCTGCCGGGTTTTGGTATCAGGATGATGTTTGTCTCATAAAATGATTTGAGAAGGATTCCCTCTTTTGGGATTGTCTGGAATAGTTTCAGAAGGAATGGTATCAGCTCCTCTCTGTATGTCTGGTAGAATTCAGCTGTGAACCCATCTGGACCTGGGCTTTTTTTGGGTGGTAGGCTCTTTATTGCTGCCTCAACTTCAGACCATGTTATTGGTCTATTCAAGGTTTCAGCTTCCTCCAGGTTTAGGCTTGGGAGGATGCAGGTGTCCAGGAATTTATCCATTTCTTCCAGGTTTACTAGTTTATGTGCATAGGGTTGTTTGTAATAATCTCTGAGGATGGTTTGGATTTCTGTGGAATCTGGGGTGATATCACCTTTATCGTTTTTTATTGCATCAATTTGGTTATTCTCTCTTTTCTTTTTTATTAATCTGGCTAGTGGTCTGTCTATTTTGTTGATCTTTTCAAAAAACCAGCTCCTGGATTTATTGATTTTTTGAAGAGTTTTTTGTGTCTCTATTTCCTTCAGTTCTGCTCTGATCTTAGTTATTTCCTGTCTTCTGCTAGGTTTTGAGTTTCTTTGATCTTGCTCCTCTAGCTCTTTCAATTTTGATGATAGGGTGTCAATTTTAGATCTCTCCTTTCTTCTCATGTGGGCACTCATTGCTATATATTTTCCTCTAGAGACTGCTTTAAATGTGTCCCAGAGATTCTGGTATGTTTTGTCTTCATTCTCATTGGTTTTGAAGAACATCTTTATTTCTGCCTTTGTTTCATTGTTTATCCAGTCAACATTCAAGAGCAAGTTGTTCAGTTTCCATGAAGCTGTGCGGTTCTGAGTTAGTTTCTGCATTCTGAGTTCTAACTCTATTGCACTGTGGTCTGAGAGACTGTTTGTTATGATTTCTGTTCTTTTGAATTTGTTGAGGAGTGATTTATTGCCAATTATGTGGTCAATTTTAGAGTATGTGTGATGTGGTGCTGAGAAGAATGTATATTCTGAGGATTTGGGGTGGAGAGTTCTGTACATGTCTAGTAGGTTTGCTTGTTTCAGGTCTGAGTTCAGGTCCTGGATATCCTTGTTGATTTTCTGTCTGGTTGATCTGTCTAATATTGACAATGGGGTGTTAAAGTCTCCCACTATTATTGTGTGGGAGTCTAAGTCTCTTTGTAAGTCATTAAGAACTTGCCTTATGTATCTGGGTGCTCCTGTGTTGGGTGCATATATGTTTAGGATCGTTAGCTCTTCTTGTTGCAGTCATCCTTTTACCATTATGTAATGTCCTTCTTTGTCTCTTTTGATCTTTGTTGCTTTAAAGTCTATTTTATCAGAGATGAGAATTGCAACTCCTGCCTTTTTTTGCTCTCCATTTGCTTGGCAGATCTTCCTCCATCCCTTTATTTTGAGCCTTTGTGTATCCTTGCATGTAAGATGGGTTTCCTGGATACAGCACACTGATGGGTTTTGGCTTTTTATCCAATTTGCCAGTCTGTGTCTTTTGATTGGGGCGTTTAGTCCATTGACATTTAGGGATAGTATTGTTATGTGTGAATTTGATACTGTCATTTTGATGCTACCTGGCTGTTTTGTTGGTTAGTCGATGCAGCTTCTTGATAGTGTTGATGCTCTTTTACCATTTGGTGTGTTTTTAGAGTGGCTGGTACTGGTTATTCCTTTATATGTGTAGAGCCTCTTTCAGGAGTTCTTGTAGAGCAGGTTTGGTGGTGACAAAATCTCTGAGTGCTTGCTTGTTCACAAAGGATTTTATTTTTCCATCACTTATGAAGCTTAATTTGTCTGGATAGGAGATTCTGGGTTGAAAGTTCTTTTTTTTAAGGATGTTGAATATTGGCCCCCAATCTCTTCTGGCTTGTAGGGTTTCTGCTGAGAGATCTGCTGTGAGTCTAATGGGCTTCCCTTTTTGGGTAACCCGACCTTTCTCTCTGGCTGCCATTAGCATTTTCTCTTTCATTTCAACCCTGATGAATCTGACTATTATGTGCCTTGGGGTTGCTCTTCTTGAGGAATATCTTTGTGGTGTTCTCTGTATTTCCTGGATTTGAATATTGGTCTGCCTTGCTAGGTTGGGAAAGTTTTCTTGGATAATATCCTGAAGAGTATTTTCCAGCTTGGATTCATTCTCTTCATCACATTCAGGTACACCTATCAGACATAGATTAGGTCTTTTCACATAGTCCCACATTTCTTGACGATTTTGTTCATTCCTTGTTGTGCTTTTTTCTCTGTTCTTGCCTTCTCCTTTTATTTCATTGAGTTGATCTTCGACCTCTGATATCCTTTCTTCTGCTTGGTCAATTCGGCTGTTGAAGCTTGTGCATGCTTCACGAAGTTCTCGTGTTGCGTTTTTCAGCTCCATCAATTCACTTATAATCCTGTCTATGCTGTCCATTCTCGTTAGCAGTTCGTCCAATCTTTTTTCAAGGTTCCTATTTTCTTTACGTTGGGTTAGAACATGTTCTTTTAGCTCATTGTAGTTTCTTACTACCCACCTTCTGAAGTCTGATTCTGTCATTTCATCACCCTCCTTCTCCATCCGGTCTGGTTCCCTTGCTGGTGAGGAGTTGTGATCCCTTTTAGGAGGAGAGGTGTTCTGGTTTCGGGAGTTTTCATCCTTTTTGCGCTGGTTTCTTCCCATTTTTGTGGGTTTATCCACCTGTTGTCTTTGTAATTAGTGTCTTTCAGATTGGGTCTCTGAGTGAGCTTCTAGTTCATGGATGCTGAAGTTACTTTTTTTTTTTTTTAAGCTTTCCTTCTAACAGTCTGGCCCCTCTGCTGTAGGACTGCTGAGGTCCTCTCCAGGCCCTGCTTGCCTGGGGGTCACCTGCAGCAGCTGCAGAACAGTAAGGGTTGCTGCCAGTTTCCTCTTCTGCTGTCTTTGTCCCAGAAGGATGCTCGCCTACTGTCAGTCCATTCTCTCCTTTATGAGGTGCGTCTTTGGATCTATGGGGGTCAGGGGGCTACTTGAGGAGACAGTCTATCTTTTATTGGGGCTTAAGTCCTGAGTTGTGAGCTCCGTTGTTCGTTCCGAGCTGCTGGGCAGGTATGTTTAGGTCTGCTGCAGCTGATCTCATAAAGCACTTTTTGTTCCCAGGTGCTCTGTCCTAGAGAGTTGGAGCTTTTTGAGTTTCCGTTGCACTGCTGCCTTTTTTGATTTTTCTTTCAGGTCTGACCCACCCGGCTGGCAGCACGCCTAGCTACTGCCTGCCCGCAGGGGCTTTGCTGAGCTGCTGTGGGCTCCGCCCAGCTGCCCTGAGCTCTTTCCTGCAGTCCTGTTTATATGGGCGTAGTTAGAACTGTCTCTGCAATGGTGGCCCCGCCTCTGTTTTGGGGGACTCTCTCTGTTGTGGCAGGTTGCCTCGGCAACAGTGAGTTGCCTCGGCAACGGGGGCCTGCCTCCGTAGTGGTGGAGAGTCTCAGTAATGGCAGAAGCCCCTCCCCCGCCAAGCCCGACCATAGTGGTTCAGCTGTGCTTGGTTTGAAGGGCTCAACCCAGAGGGTTTCCAATTACTGTTTTTGTTTTCACTGTTGTTTGGGGTGGAGGGGTGGGACCAACCGAGCCTGATCACCTGGCTCCCTTACTCAGAGTCTTTTCTTTTAAGTTGAATGACCCCGCCTTCCAGTCACTTGTTGAAAAGGCGCTGGGATCTCCAGTGCTGTGACTCACGGAGTCGGCTCGAACTGCGGCGCCGGCTCCTGGCAGATTTTTTGCCTAGGAATCTCCTGGCCTGGCTCGCTATTTCAGATGAATGGGCAATTCTGCCATCTCAGGGCTCCGATCGCCAGCTAAGAGGGCTCCCAGACCAGTGGCTTTTGTACGGAGAACCGCAGCAACAGGTTGTGATCACAGCAGCCACGCAGGCAGAATCAGCCCCATGGGGGCCAAAGCAGCCACACCGGCTGGGACTGCGACGCTTTCGACCCCTCTCCTGGGTATCTCCTGGTCTGTGGGCAATAAGAGTTCATCTGGAAATGCGGGGTCCACTCACCCTCTGCACTTTCACTGGGAGCTGAAGTCCTGAGCTGTTCTTAGGTGGCCATCTTCCCAGCATTCCCCCCCCCCTTTTTTTTTTTTAAGATAGCATCTCATTCTGTCACCCAGGCTGGAATGCAGTGGTGCAATATTGGCTCACTGCAGCCTTGACCTTCCCAGCTCAAGCAATCCTCCTACCTCAGCCTTCCAAGTAGCTGGGACTACAGATGCACACCGTGTCTGGCTAATTTTTGTGTTTTTTGTAGAGACAGAGTTTTGTCATGTTGTCCAGGCTGGTCTTGAACTCCTGGGCTCAAGCGACCCACCTGTGTCAGCCTCCCAATGTGCTGGGATTACAGGTGTGTGCCACTGCACCCAGCCAACCTAAGCTGTTGTAGACCAACTTATTCTGTTTAAGTTTGTTTGGGCCTCTTCTTATTGGGCAATAAAGCACTTCTGGGTTCATTCACTGCCATTAGCAAATGACTAGTTTCTTTTGACAACTGTAGCTTCGTTTCAGCAAAGGCAGTCTTTTGGGTCACATCACCATACTCTAGTTGCCTGATTTGCATAGGAAAAGCACTCCCAATATTTCTTTATCAGAATAAAGATGAACCTGATCTTTTGGGTAAGACACATCTTGAAAAATTGTTCCATCTTTGATATCTTACTCTGCGTGTAACACAAAGTTACCTTTGGCCTATTGGAAATCTTGACTCTAATTGCTTGTTTTGGTGTAGTCATATCTGCCTTAAAAACTGGAAGTTTGTTTTGGAAGTATTATTAATGTAAAGTAAAAAAACGTTTTCAGTGGCTTCTTCTGGCAAATGTGGGCCTCATGAGAAAATCACCAAGGAATCTGGCTATGTTTGATCTACTGACTCTTATGGAATATTATGGAAATAATAAATTTGAAACAAGGGAAATAGAGGAGTTCTTGAGTTCCACAGGGACTTTAGGGATTGTCATTCATATATATATAGTATGTAATATATAATATATTCAATATACATTATATATCATATATATAAAACAGCTATGTAGCTATGTTGAGATCATTGTGAGATGTATAAGCATAAATAATCATGGTTCTGACTTCATACTGCTTAAAGCTATTTGTCCTGAAAATCATAATCTGAATAAGGTAAATGTTATTAAAAATGCACAAATTAATTGCTAAAGGGATTCAGAGAATAGAAATTATTTCCAGCCACAAGAATCTGTAATATCAGACTCAATAACAAAAATTAAGTATTTGTTGACTGAATGAATGAGTGAGTGAGTGAATGATTGTGGGCAGAGGATAGAGCATCTGTTTGAGTTGAACCTTGAAGAATATAAATGTTTGAAATAGACATAGATAGAAATGGTACTTTCCAAAAGAAGAAAAAACACAAGCAAAGATGGGAAAGCCCAAGGGGTAAACATGGAGTTGAGTGGTCTGATTTGGCTGGAGGAGAAGCTTCCTAAAAAGATGTTAGGATCATATTGTGAATAGACCAAAATGAAAAGGTAAATTTGTGTGTTTTCATACCAGCCACTTCCTCTCTGGAACATTTAACCAACTCCTTGTTATTGTCTGGAGCTCTTCTACCTGTCTGAATCTTTCTAAAAAAAAAAAAAAAAAGTGTAGTATTTAGCTTCCACTCCAAAACAGATTGTCATCAAAAGGAAGTTCATGCCTTCATCTTCAATGCCTGATACCTGAAAAGTACCCCCACCACCAAGGTGTACCCTGACCTTGATTATGGCCTTGTTATAATGATAATCTAAAAATGAACAGTCTCTGCCATAGCTGGCTTGACTTTCATAATTATCATTAAAAATGGCTACTCTAGCACTCCTTTTCTTCACATATGATATCTTTCTCCACTCACTTTCTGCAAGGTCAAACTGTGAGTTTCTATCTTCATGGAAGTTAAATATAGTCTGGGAAAATAGGATAGACTTTAGCCCTTCACATTCTGGTCATTTCATTGACATTAATATTATCTATCCATGAGTAAATCAATCAAGGGAAGTCGTGCTGAATTAGAATTAGAAGCAGCATTTGTTTCACATTTTGTGCACAAACGTACATTCATGGGGACAAATCATTCTACATGTCCAGGGAATTTTTAAGCCTCAGTACTTCAATGAAATGAATGATTATTTCATTTATAAGCTTTCCATAAGTGAGTTTCCTGGACATATATTTTTCCACTGTATTCCATAACTCTAAGACATCTTTCCAATGTAACATAATATACAGAGAATTTTTAATTCTGATATCCTTGGAAACCTCATGTTTTGTGACCCTACCTATTCTAGGGGTCAAAGATGATTAAATGATATAAAATTGCAGGCCCAAACATTTCCTAACGTAGGTAAAGTTCCTTGTAAGTGTTAAGTGGCATGATTCTGTTTATATTTTATAATCCAAAATGTCCAACTCCTCAAAAACAAAATTCATGCTTTATTATATTCTACATCTCTAGTATATAATACATACTAACTGCGCAAAGATAAGTTACTACTGCTGAATGGTGCTATGGAAAGGAGGTAATCATTTTCAAATATATACCCATGAAACACATTTGATTATCTCCTTCCATTTAATTCATTCTTACTTCTCCACTGTACATGAATTTGTCCTTTATTTGGGGTCATTGTATAAATTGGAAAAAAGGTATTTCTTCCTAAAGTAAAAATAAATAAATAAGTCAATATATTATTGCACAACCTGAACAACCATATATAGCCGCCCTACATGGAAGAGACAGACCTGGATGAAAGAACACCCATACTCTTGTCAGCTCTCATATAACTTGGATATGCTAGGATACACGTTCTGTAGGAAATGTTTGTATTTTGGACCCTTCTCACTGACACAGAGATAAGGTGACTGTATTGGATTTGGAATATTTCTGAGGGTTTAGAATAAGACTACGAGTGTGGTTAGCAACAGAGAAAAGCATCCTCAGGAGATACATCTGAAGTGCAGCCTAGATAAGGGGCAGCTTCATACATATGCATATGCCAGAGAAGGCTTCATTATGTAGAAAGCATCATTTGGAAATGGGATTCATTCAACAAATACAACCAGCCTCATGAGTAAACTCAAGCAAATTGCAAAATAGAAGCTGATTCATTAGCTCCTGAAAAGGCATTAATTACTTCTGATAAGATAATAGTACTTTTTTTTTGTTGTTTGTTTGTTTGTTTGTTTGTTTGTTTGAAACCGAGTCTCGCTCTGTCACCCAGGCTAGAGTATAGTCATGCGATCTCAGCTCACTGCAACCTCCCCCTCCCGGATTAAAGTGATTCTCCTGCCTCAGCCTCCTGAGTAGCTGGGATTACAGGTGCGCACCACTATGAATGGCTAATTTTTGGATTTTTAGTAGAGACGGCATTTCACCGTGTTGGTCAGGCTTGTCTCAAACTCCTGATCTCATGATCTACCCGCCTCAGCCCTCCAAAGTGCTGAGATTACAGGCATGAACCATTGACCGAGAATAGTACTTTTTATAAAACAAACTAGTGGCTCTGTTTATGTTTGACTTACCTAGAATATACTTCATTTAGATAGAAGAAGAAACATTATCACAAGAAACCATTTGGAAAAGTTAGTCTGAATGTGTGCATTTGTGCTCTCCCAAGTGTGTAAAACAGCTGTATATGCTACTATGAGTTTACACTGGATGATGGTCTTCTCTGCTGCCTTAGAACTTGCTTAATAGGTGTGAAATCTCCATGCTCTGTCCCCTTCTCATATGCTAGTATCTATCCATATTATGAAAAGTCTCCCTTTTAGGTGGGACATCCATTGGCACTGGACAACATGAACACCTATACATAGCAGCCCTATCCTCATCACTGATATTTTATCTGATCTTTGTGCAATCAACAATATTGTGGAAAATTTGGGAACCTGGTCGTCCTTTTTTCTAGCTGTTGTTACCTTTGGGTAGTGGCGGGTAGTAGTGGATTTCAGCCCTGTTCAACTTGCCTCTCTAGAACAACTGCAGCTGGTATTGTCAACCAGGTACAATTTGGTGCTTAACATCTTCCAAGGCCAATTTCATGGGACATTACAAAATGTCTGTTCACCAGAAAAAAAGTTAAATTTCTCCACATTATTCACAGATTACTAAGATTATCTTGGAACTTCAGCTTCAGACTTACACCCTCCCAAGACTAAACCAGGAAGAAGTTAAATCCCTGAATAGACCAATAACAAGGTCTGAAAAATTGAGGCAGCAATTAATAGCCTACCAACAAAAAAAAGTTCAGGACCAGACAGGTTCACAGACAGAAAATTAACAAGGACAGCCAGTACCTGAACTCAGATCTGGACCTAATAGACATCTACAGAACTCTGCACCCCAAATCCACAGAGTATACATTCTTCTCAGCACCACAATCACACTTAACCTAAAATTGACCACATAATTGGGAGTAAATAACTCCTCAGCAAATGCAAAAGAACAGAAATCGTAACAGTATCTCAGACCACAGTGCAATCCAATTAGAACTCAGGATTAAGAAACTCACTCAAAACAGCACAACTACATGGAAAATGAACAACCTGCTCCTGATGACTACTGGATAAATAATGAAATATATTTTACATTTACTGGACATCTATAAATATAAACAATTAATGCTAGTTACTACAAAAGATGAGAAAATAAAGACAGTTCATAGCTTTGATTGTGGTAAGGTGATTGAGGGCATATGAGACACACCTGGATTTTACTTTGTGTCATGTGTATAATGAAAAACTGCTGTTTTTCAGTTTTACAAATATTAAATTATATTCTAACGTAATTTTTCTCAAACTAAAATACACAAAGATTTTTATATTCCTCCCATAACTAAAAAAAAAAGAAGAAGAAGAAGAATAAAAGAACCAAGAGATGGTTTTGAAAGTTTGCAAGCCTTCAATGGCCAGGAAAATATAACTAGGTAGCAAGAAATGGGTCTCTAGGAAGGGAAAAATGGCAAGAACAGGGCTGAAAAATAAGAAAGCAAATGTCCTACAGTGGGACATTAAGGAGGACATTCTCTGCCAGTGATTGTGCTCTCAAAAGTGTAGTTGCCTTGGAAAGCTAAAACCAGACTAAAGAGACTTTGAACAGTAAAATTAGGTATTAGGTCTCCTCTGACCAAATCTCACATCCTTCCTCATCTTCATTCAACTCAGAGGGAAACCAATTTAATTCAACAAATTTCTGCAGTGAATTTTTCACTTCTCATATCACTCCCTTTTATCCTGTAATAGATTTTCCCCTCCCAATCAAGTTTTTTCTGCACTTATTGATTTTTCTTTTTATCTATGTTTTTATCTAAAATGCAGAAAAAACCCTCTTGCTTCAAAATACAAAGAGAAGGGCTGGGAGGGGTAGTGGGTCCCTTAACATTCCTTGACACTATGAGAGTGGGAAGTCCAAGAGGAATGTGGCATATTTTGTGCATTGACTCAGGAGAGTGGCACATGCACTTCGATGTGAAACATATAATCACCCTTGGACATGTGGGTCCACAGCACCAGGATCAGAAAACTGTTAATATTGTATTTAGCGTTCTGATTTTGATGCCTACCTTCAACACATACAAAGGAATGGGTCTTGTAAAGTATATCTTTAAAGAAGACAATTTAAAGTAATTACACATCCTGAAATTGGACACATGATGTACACAACTGAAGGAAACTGAATTGTCCAAAAGTTTATGGGAAAACAGTTGTGACACATATTGGTGAATTGGTAAATGTTACTTCATTAAGGGAAAAAGCTTCTACCTCATGGTGTTAATCTGTTAACAAGTTCTGATAATGAAAGCGTTGGCCACTTACTGGTGTATACACCTCCTCAAGAATGAGATTCATCTTGACTGAGAAGCAAAAAATAAAAACTTACTGAAGGAGGCAAGCATGGTATGGTACCTGCTTATCATTCACAAAGATGTTATTTATACAATACAAAATCTTTATGGAAATTCTCCTATATGTGTTTGTCATTTTATTCTTGTAACTAACAAAAACAAAAAATGGGGGAAGACCTCTGAAGCAAAAGGGTGGATGGTGGTCTCAGAGTCTTTTTTTTTTATTGCATTTAAGGTTTTGGGGTACATGTGATGAACATGCAAGATTGTTGCATAGGTACACACATAGCAGTGTGGTTTCCTGCCTTCCGTCCCCTCACCTATATCTGTCATTTCTCCCCATGCTATCTCTTCCCACCTCCCCACCCCCCGCCCCTCCCCCATTTCCCCCCAACGGACCCCAGTGTGTAGTGCTTCCCTCCCTGTGTCCATATGTTCTCATTGTTCAACACCCTCCTATGAGTGAGAATATATGGTGTTTGATTTTCTGCTCTTGTGTCAGTTTGCTGAGAATGATGGTTTCCAGGTTCATCCATGTCCCTACAAAGGATGTGAACTCATCGTTTTTTATGGCTGCGTAATATTCCATGGTGTATATGTACCACATTTTCCCTATCCAGTCTACCGTCGTTGGGCATTTGGGTTGGTTCCAGGTCTTTGCTATTGTAAACAGTGCTGCAATGAACATTCGTGTGCACGTGTCCTTGTAGTAGAATGATTTATAATCCTTTGGATATATACCCAGTAATGGGATTGCTGGGTCAAATGGGATTTCTATTTTTAGGTCCTTGAGGAATCGCCACACTGTCTTCCACAATGGTTGAATTAATTTACATTCCCACCAACAGTGTAAAAGTGTTCCTATTTCTCCACATCCTCTCCAGCATCTGTTGTTTCCCGATTTTTTTAATGATCGCCATTCTAATTGGTGTGAGATGGTATCTCAATGTGGTTTTGATTTGCATTTCTCTGATGACCAGTGATGATGAGCATTTTTTCATATGTTTGTTGGCCTCCTGTATGTCTTCTTTTGTAAAGTATCTGTTCATATCCTTCGCCCATTTTTGAATGGGCTTGTTTGTTTTTTTCTTGTAGATCTGCTTTAGTTCTTTGTAAATTCTGGATATCAGCCCCTTGTCAGATGGGTAGGCTGCAAAAATTTTTTCCCATTCTGTTGGTTGCGATTCACTCTACTGACTGTTTCTTTTGCAGTGCAGAAGCTGTGGAGTTTGATTAGGTCCCTTTGTCTATTTTGGCTTTTGTTGCCATTGCTTTTGGCGTTTTGGTCATGGAGTCCTTGCCTACACCTATGTCCTGAATGGTTTTGCCTAGATTTTCTTCTAAGATTTTTATGGTATTAGGTCTCATGTTTAAGTCTTTAATCTATCTGGAGTTAATTTTGGTGTAAGGTGTCAGGAAGGGGTCCTGTTTCTGCTTTCTGCACATGGCTAGCCAGTTTGCCCAACACCATTTATTAAACAGGGAGTCCTTTCCCCATTGCTTGTTTTTGTCAGGTTTGTCGAAGATCAGATGGTTGTAGGTATGTTGTATTTCCCCTGAGGCCTCTGTTCTGTTCCATTGGTCTATATCTCTGTTTTGGTACCAGTACCATGCTGTTTTGATTACTGTAGCCTTGTAGTATAGTTTGAAGTCTGGTAGTGTGATGCCTCCTGCTTTGTTCTTTTTGCTTAGAATTGACTTGGCTATGCGGGCTCTCTTTCGGTTCCATACGAAGTTTAAGGTGTTTTTTTCCAGTTCTGTGAAGAAGGTCATTGGTAGCTTGATGGGAATAGCGTTGAATCTGTAAATTACTTTGGGCAGTATGGCCATTTTCACGATGTTGATTCTTCCTAACCATGAACATGGAATGTTTCTCCATCTGTTTGTATCCTCTCTTATTTCGTTGAGCAATGGCTTGTAGTTCTCCTTGAAGAGGTCCTTAACGTTCCTTGTTAGTTGTATTCCTAGGTACTTTATTCTCTTTGTAGCAATTGTGAATGGCAGTTCGTTCTTGATTTGGCTCTCTTGAAGTCTATTACTGGTGTATAGGAATGCTTGTGATTTTTGCACGTTGATTTTGTATCCTGAGACTTTGCTGAAGTTGTTTATCAGTTTCAGGAGATTTTGGGCTGAGACGATGGGGTCTTCTAGATATATAATCATGTCATCTGGAAATAGAGACAATTTGATTTCCTCCTTTCCAATTTGGATACACTTTATTTCTTTTTCTTGCCTGATTGCTCCAGCTAGAACTTCCAGTACTATATTGAATAGGAGTGGTGAGAGAGGGCACCCTTGTCTAGTGCCAGATTTCAAAGGGAATGCTTCCAGGTTTGCCCATTCAGTATGATATTGGCTCTTGGTTTGTCATAAATAGCTTTTATTGTTTTGAGATACGTTCCATCAATACCTAGTTTATTGAGGGTTTTTAGCATAAAGGGTGGTTGAATTTTGTCAAAAGCCTTCTCTGCATCAATCGAGATAATCATGTGGTTTTAGTGTTTTGTTCTGTTTATGTGGTGAATTAAATTTATGGACTTGCGTATGTTGAACCAGCCTTGCATCCCCGGGATGAATCCTACTTGATCATGGTGAATGAGCTTTTTGATATGCTGTTGCAATCGGTTTGCCAGGATTTTATTGAAGATTTTTGCATCTATGTTCATCATGTATATTGGCCTGAAATTTTCTTTTCTTGTTGAGTCTCTGCCGGGTTTTGGTATCAGGATGATGTTTGTCTCGTAAAATGATTTGGGAAGGATTCCCTCTTTTGGATTGTCTGGAATAGTTTCAGAAGGAATGGTAGCAGCTCCTCTTTGTATGTCTGGTAGAATTCAGCTGTGAACCCATCTGGACGTGGGCTTTTTTTCGGTGGTAGGCTCTTTATTGCTGCCTCAACTTCAGACCATGTTATTGGTCTATTCAAGGTTTCGGCTTCTTCCAGGTTTAGGCTTGGGAGGATGCAGGTGTCCAGGAATTTATCCATTTCTTCCAGGTTTACTAGTTTATGTGCATAGAGTTGTTTATAATAATCTCTGATGATGGTTTGGATTTCTGTGGAATCTGGGGTGATATCACCTTTATCGTTTTTTATTGCATCAATTTGGTTATTCTCTCTTTTCTTTTTTATTAATCTGGCTAGTGGTCTATTTTGTTGATCTTTTCAAAAAACCAGCTCCTGGATTTATTAATTTTTTGAAGAGATTTTTGTGTCTCTATTTCCTTCAGTTCTGCTCTGATCTTAGTTATTTCCTGTCTTCTGCTAGGTTTTGAGTTTTTTTGATCTTGCTCCTCTAGCTCTTTCAATTTTGATAATAGGGTGTCAATTTTCGATTTCTCCTTTCTTCTCATGTGGGCACTCATTGCTATATATTTTCCTCTAGAGACTGCTTTAAATGTGTCCCAGAGATTCTGGTATGTTGTGTCTTCGTTCTCACTGGTTTCGAAGAACATCTTTATTTCTGCCTTCATTTCATTGTTTATCCAGTCAACATTCAAGAGCAAGTTGTTCGGTTTCCATGAAGCTGTGCGGTTCTGAGTTAGTTTCTGCATTTTGAGTTCTAACTCGATTGCACTGTGGTCTGAGAGACTGTTTGTTATGATTTCTGTTCTTTTGCATTTGCTGAGGAGTGATTTATTGCCAATTATGTGGTCAATTTTAGAGTAGGTGTGATGTGGTGCTGAGAAGAATGTATATTCTGTGGATTTGGGGTGGAGAGTTCTGTAAATGTCTATTAGGTTTGCTTGTTCCAGGTCTGTATTCAGGTCCTGGATATCCTTGTTGATTTTCTGTCTGGTTGATCTGTCTAATATTGACAATGGGGTGTTAAAGTCTCCCACTATTATTGTGTGGGAGTCTAAGTCTCTTTGTAAGTCATTAAGAACTTGCCTTATGTATCTGGGTGCTCCTGTATTGGGTGTGTATATATTTAGGATCGTTAGCTCTTCTTGTTGCAGTGATCCTTTTACCATTATGTAATTTCCTTCTTTGTCTCTTTTGATCTTTGTTGCTTTAAAGTCTATTTTATCAGAGATGAGAAATGCAACTCCTGCCTTTTTTTGCTCTCCATTTGCTTGGTAGATCTTCCTCCATCCCTTTATTTTGAGCCTTTGTGTATCCTTGCATGTAAGATGGGTTTCCTGGATACAGCACACTGATGGGTTTTGGCTTTTTATCCAATTTGCCAGTCTGTGTCTTTTGATTGGAGCATTTAGTCCATTGACATTTAGGGATAGTATTGTTATGTGTGAATTTGATACTGTCATTTTGATGCTACCTGGCTGTTTTGTTGGTTAGTTGATGCAGATTCTTGATTGTGTTGATGCTCTTTTACCATTTGGTGTGTTTTTGGAGTGGCTGGTACTGGTTGTTCCTTTATATGTGTAGAGCCTCTTTCAAGAGTTCTTGTAGAGCTGGTTTGGTGGTGATGAAATCTCTGAGTGCTTGCTTTTTCACAAAGGATTTTATTTTTCCATCACTTATGAAGCTTAGTTTGGCTGGATAGGAGATTCTGGTTTGAAAGTTCTTTTCTTTAAGGATGTTAAATATTGGCCCCCAATCTCTTCTGGCTTGTAGGGTTTCTGCTGAGAGATCTGCTGTGAGTCTAATGGGCTTCCCTTTGTGGGTAACCCGACCTTTCTCTCTGGCTGCCCTTAGCATTTTCTCTTTCGTTTAAACCCTGGTGAATCTGATGATTATGTGCCTTGGGGTTGCTCTTCTTGAGGAATATCTTTGTGGTGTTCTCTGTATTTCCTGGATTTGAATATTGGTCTGCCTTGCTAGGTTGGGGAAGTTTTCCTGGATAATATCCTGAAGAGTATTTTCCAGCTTGGATTCATTCTCTTCATCACATTCAGGTACACCTATCAGACGTAGATTAGGTCTTTTCACATAGTCCCACATTTCTTGAAGATTTTATTCATTCCTTTTTGCACTTTTTTCTCTGTTCTTGCCTTCTCTTTTTATTTCATTGAGTTGATCTTCGACCTCTGATATCCTTTCTTCTGCTTGGTCAATTCGGCTGTTGAAGCTTGTGCATGCTTCACGAAGTTCTCGTGTTGCGTTTTTCAGCTCCATCAATTCACTTATACTCCTCTCTATGCTGTCGATTCTCGTCAGCAGTTCGTCCAATCTTTTTTCAAGGTTCCTATTTTCTTTGCGTTCGGTTTGAACATGTTCTTTTAGCTCACTGTAGTTTCTTACTACCCACCTTCTGAAGTCTGATTCTGTCATTTCATCACCCTCCTTCTCCATCCGGTCTGGTTCCCTTGCTGGTGAGGAGTTGTGATCTTTTTTAGGAGGAGAGGTGTTCTGGTTTCGGGAGTTTTCATCCTTTTTGCGCTGGTTTCTTCCCATTTTTGTGGGTTTATTCACCTGTTGTCTGTCTCTGTCCCAGGGAGTTGGAGCTTTATGAGTTTCTGTTGCACTACTGCCTTTTTTGATTTTTCTTTCAGGTCTGACCCACCCAGCTAGCAGCACACCTAGCCACTGCCTGCTCGCAGGGGCTTTGCTGAGCTGCTGTGGGCTCCGCCCAGCTGCCCTGAGCTCTTCCCTGTAGTCCTTTTTGTATGGGCGTAGTTAGAACTGTCTTGGCAATGGTGGCCCCGCCTCTGTTATGGAGGACTCTCTCTGTTGTGGTAGGTTGCCTCAGCAACGGCTGGTTGCCTCGGCAACGGCAGCCTGCCTCCCTAGCGGTGGAGAGTCTCAGTAATGGTGGAAGCCCCTCCCCCTCCGAGCTGGACCGTCCAGGTTCAACTGTGCTTGGTTTGAAGGGCTCTACCCAGAGGGTTTCCAATTACTGTTTTTGTTTTCGTTGTTGTTGGGGGTGGAGGGGTGGGACCAACCGAGCCTGATCACCTGGCTCCCTGACTCAGAGTATTTTCTTTTAAGTTGAAGGACCCTGTGTTCCAGTCCCTTGTTGAAAAGGCACCGGGATCTCCCGTGCTGCGACTCACGGAGTCGGCTCGAACTGCGGCGCTGGCTCCTTGTGGATTTTTTGCCTAGGAATCTCCTGGCCTGACTCGCTATTTCAGATGAGTGGGAACTCTGCCGTCTCAGGGCTCTGCTCGCCAGCTAAGAGGACTCCCAGACCAGTGGCTTTTGTACGGAGAACCGCAGCAACAGGGAGTGATCACAGCAGCCCCGCAGGCAGAATCAGCCCCGCGGGGGCCAAAACAGCCGCACCGGCTGGGACTCCGACCCTGGCGACCCCTCTGCCTGGGTATCTCCTGGTCTGTGGGTAATAAGAGTTCGTCTGGAAATGCGGCGTCCACTCACCCTCTGCACTTTCACTGGGAGCTGAAGTCCTGCGCTGTTCTTAGGCGGCCATCTTCCCAGCATTCCGAAAGTCTATTGGTCTCAGAGTCTTATTGCTTTCTATTTATTGGTACAATGCACACCATCAAGTCTTGACTAAAGAAATTGTAAAAATGTCTGGACATAATGTCCAAACTCTTGATCTTAAATTAAAGTTTGAAAGAAATACATTAGCTGTTTGTATTTTTGAACATATTTATATTACAAATCAGGTAGCATATTTGAAGACCAAATGGTAATATACTGTTGTGGTCAGTAGTTGTCAACTGAAGCACCTGCAGATAGGATTTGATAAGCACTCTTATGAAATTTCCCTATGCCTGCTGTTCTTAGTTATAGAGGAAAGTGTGGATATCCATATTCAAAGAAGCTATGTAAAAATCCATAGCTAGGAAGAATCTTCACTAATTTCTGTTTCCACATCTTTACTTCCACTGCTTAGAAATTTAATTGATTTTTTAATATTGATCTTGTATCCTTTAACCTTACTGAACTCATTTATCAGTTCTAGGAGAGGTGTGTGTGAGTGTGTATTTCAAAGGATTTTCTATGTAAAGAATCATTTCTGCTAATGTTGACAGTTTTACTTCTTTCTTTCTGATATGTATGCCTTTTAGTTTCTTTTATTTCCTTATTGCACTGGCTAGAACTTCCAGCATTAGTTGTGACACAGGACATCCTGACCTTGTTTCTGATGTTAGAATGGAAAGCATTCAGTTTTCCACCATTAAGTATAATATTATCTGTAAGTTTTTACAGAGGCTCTTTATCAATTTGAAGAATTGTCCTGTAGTCTTGCTTTTCTGAAAGTTTTTATCATGAGAGGGCATTTAATTTTGTCAAATGCTTTTTCTGCATCAATTGATATATTCATACAATTTTTGTTTCTTCTTTAGGGTCATAATATGGTGGATTATACTGATTGATTTTCAAATATTGAACCAATTCTTCTATACCTGGAATGGTGTATAATTCCTTTTATGTATAGCTGGATTTTATTTGCTAATATTTTGTTCGGGATTTTGCATCTATATTTACAAGGAACATTGATCTGTAGTTTTTTGTTTGTTTTGTGCTTTTTCTGGTTTGATATCAGAACAACACCAGCTTCATAAGATGAGCTGGGAATATGTATAATTGGTGTTAATTCTTCCTTAAATATTTGTTAGAATTTTTCAGTGAAAACATCTGGACTTGGAGATTTATTGTTTTCTTCTTTGTAATTACGATTTCAGTTTCTTTAAGAGTTTTATAAACTAATCAAATTATCTACTTCCTATTGGGTGAGTTGAGGTGGTTTGTCTCTTAAGAAATGTGTCTTTTTGTCTATGAAGAATTGTTTATGCATTGCCTTATTATTCATTTGTTGTCTGCAGAGTTGGTTGTGATTCTCCTGCCTCATCTCTAATATTGATTATTTGTATATTCAGTGACAATAGACCAATACAACTTTCTTGTTTACAATATAATTGTCTCAAATATTTTCTCTACGTACATTTAACAACGTATCAGATGGTGTTATAACCACACCAGACAGACGGCTAAATTTAATCTGCAAACGTAACTTACAAAACTCAAGAGGATAAGGAAAGCCTATGGTATTATGCATGCTTTTATTTACTTTTTTTTTCTTGCTGACAGTATAAGCTTTCTTCTTTTATCATTTCCTTTATGTTTAGAGAACTTCTTCTAACCATTATTTTTGAGTGGGTCTGCTAGTAACAAATTCTCAGTTTTTCTTTATCTGAGAATGTTTTGATTTTTTTCTCCACTTTATTCCTGAAGAATATTTTAGCTGGTTATAGGATTCTGGATTGACAGGTTTTTTTTTATTTAACACTTGAAAAATCTTGTGCCACTTCCTTCTGACTTCAAAGATTTCTGAGAAAAAAAAAAATCCATCATTCAGCCTGTTTCTTCCACTGTATGGTAAAGTATTGTTTTTCCTATGGCTGCTTTTGAGATTTTTTGTCTTTAGTTTTCACAAGTTGAATCATTATGTGTCTTTGCACATATTTCTTTGGGTTGCCTTGTTCAAGATTCACTCAACGTCCAAATATATTGGTTTATGCTTTTCTCCAAGTTTGGGAACTTCTCAGCCATTTTTTTTGAATACTCTTTCAGCCTTACTCCTCTCCTCTCCTCTCCTCTCCTCTCCTCTCCTCTTTTCTCCGTTCCTCTCCTCTTCTCTCCTCTCCTCTCCTCTCCTCTTTTCTCCGTTCCTCTCCTCTTCTCTCCTCTCCGTTCCTCTCCTCTTCTCTCCTCTCCTTTCTTCTCTCTTCTTCTCTCCCTCTATAACTCCAATGATACTAATGTTAAATATCATTATTATTCCACAGGTCCTTTGAAGTCCACTAGTTTCTTTCATAAAGTATGTTATCTCTTTGATGTTCAGATTGTGTAATTTTTACTGTTCTATCTCCAGTTTACTGATTCTTCCCTCTGACTCCTCCATTCTGCTCTTAAGCCCATGTACTGATATTTTTTATATTGGTTACTGTATTTTCCATTTCAAAAATTTCCATTTGATTCTTTTTATCAAATGGAAAAGAGTCCTATTTCTTTGCTAAGCCTTTTTATTTTATTATTACACTTTATTTATTATAGTTTAAGTTCTGGGGTACATGTACAGATCTTGCAGGATTGTTACATAGGTATACACATGCCATGGTGTTTTGCTGCCTCCATCCCCCCGTTACCTACATTAGGCATTTCTCCCAATGTTATCCTTCCCCAATCTCCTCAACCCCTGTTCTCCCTCTCCCACCCCCCAGCCACCAACAGACCCCAGTGTGTGATGTTCCCCTCCCTGTGTCCATGTGTTCTCATTGTTTAACAGCCACCTATGAGTGAAAGCATGTTGTGTTTGGTTTTCTGTTCTAGTGTCAGTTTGTTGAGAATGATGATTCTATTTAATTTATTTGTTTCAGATGTCCTTATAATTTTCATTAAAACTGCTTTAAAATGCTTGTCTCCCTTCCTACTGTTGGGCAATGATGAAGGGATTGACTATCTACTAGGCTTCAGCTGTCATCGTGCCAGGAGAGAGTCAGAGCAGCACCTTGTGCTACCAGATGGGAATGGAAGTCCAGGCTCCCCAAGTGTTCTCCACTGACACTGCTGAGGGAGAAACTTCTAATCAGCCGGTAGGGATAAAACCCTTGGCTCCTTATGTGGCCTTCAATAACATAAAAGATGGTGGAGCAACTCATTACAGGCTCACATGCAAGTTAGTCTAGGTGCCCCATTCAGTATTACATAAGTAGAGCCATAGTTTCTTTCTGTAATGTTTGGCTATAGTAGAGATATTATTGTCTCAAAGTTTTCTGTCTTATTAAAACACCCCCTTCTTGTCAATTGGCTAGAGGGAGCAGACTTTTGTTAGAAAGAAGAAACAGATCATCTGTTTCTTCAAATTTGGGATATATAAAACCAAAATGAAACACAGGGAAGTCACTACTATGTAGTTCCTCAAGTCCTGATGTCCTAGCTGGTCTGCCATCTTCCCTCCTCTTCTTAGTCTTCCTATGTTTTATATATAATGTCCAGGGCTTTTAGTTGCAAGAGGAAAAGAAAAAGTATTTTTTTTTACTCTTTAAATTTTACTTTATTTATTTATTTAAAAAATTTATTGAATTTTACTTTCAGTACTGGTATACATGTGCAGAATATGCAGGTTTGTTTCATAGATGGTTTGCTGGACCCATCAACCCATCATCTACATTATGTATTTCCCCTAATGCTATCCCTCCCTAACCCCCCACCCACCCACTGATAGGCCACAGAGTGTGATGTTCCCCTCTCTGTTTCCATATGTTCTCATTATTTAACTCCCACTTATGAGTGAGAACATGTGGTGTTTGGTTTTCTGTTCCTGTGTTAGTTTGCTGAGAATGATGGTTTCCAGCTTTATTCATGTCCCTGCAAAGGACATGAACTTATCCTTTTTTATGACTGCATAGTATTCCATAGTGTATATGTGCCATATTTCTTTATCCAGTCTATCACTGATGGGCATTTTACTTGGTCCTAAGTCTTTGCTATTGTGAACATTGCTGCAATAAACATACATGTGCATGTGATTTTATAGTAGAATGATTTATAATCCGTTGGGTATATACCCAGTAATGAGATTGTTGTGTCAAATGGTATTTCTGGTTTTAGATCCTTGCAGAATCAACACATTGTCTTCCACAATGGTTGAACAAATTTACACTCCACCAACAGTGCAAAAGCATTCCTATTTCTCCACATTCTTTCCAGCATCTGTTGTTTCCTGACTTTTTAATGATCGTTATTCTAACTGGTGTGAGATGGTATCTCATTGTGGTTTTGATTTGTATTTCTCTAATGATCAATGATGATGAGCTTTTTTCATGTATTTTTTGGCCACTTAAATGTCTTCTTTTGACAGGTGTCTGTTCATTTCCCTTGCCCACTTCTGATGGGATTGTTTTTGTTTTTGTTTTCTTGTAAATTTGCTTAAATTCTTTGTAGATTCTGGATATTAGCCTTTTGTCAGATGGAGAGATTGCAAAATTGTTCCCCCATTGTGTAAATTGCCTATTCACTCTGATGATAGTTTCTTTTGCTATGCAGAAGCTCTTTAGTTTAATTAGATCTTATTTGTCTATTTTGGCTTTTGTTGCCATTGCTTTTGGTGTTTTAGTCATGAAGTCTTTGCCCATGCCTGTGTCCTGAATAGTATTGCCTAGGTTTTCTTCTAGAGTTTTTAAGGTTTTAGGTCTTACACTTAAGTCTTCAATCTATCTTGAGTTAATTTTTGTATAGCATGTAATAAAGGGGTCCAGTTTCAGTTTTCTGCATATGGCTAGCCAGCTTTCCCAACACCTTTCATTAAATAGGGAATCCTTTCCCAATTGCTTGTTTTTGTCAGGTTTGTCAAAGATATGATGCTTGTAGATGTGTGGCATTTTTTCTGAGGCCTCTGTTCTGTTCCATTGGTCTATATGCTTCGGTACCAGTACCATGCTCTTTTGGTTATGGTATTCTTGTAGTATAGTTTGAAGTCAGGTAATGTGATGCCTCCAGCTTGCTTAGAATTGTCTTGGCTATATGGGATCTTTTTTGGTTTTAAATGAAATTTAAAGTAGTCTTTTCTAATTCTGTGAAGAAAGTCAATGGTAGCTTGATGGGGACTGCATTGAATCTATAGATTACTTTGGGCAGTATGGGCGTTTTCATGGTATTGATTATTCCTATCCATGAGCATGGAATGTATTTTCATTTGTTTCTGTTCTTTCTTATTTTCTTGAGGAGTGGGTGGTAGTTCTCCTTGAAGAGGTCTTTCATATTCGTTGTAAGTTTTATTCCTAGGTATTTTATTGTCTTTGTAGCAATTGTTAATGGCAGTTTGCTCATGATTTGACTCTCTGTTTGTCTGTTATTGGTGTATAGGAATGTATGTAATTTTTGCACGTTGATTTTGTATCCTGAGACTGCTGAAGTTGCTTATTATTTTAAGGAGATTTGGGGCTGAGATGATGAGGTATTCTAAATATGCTATCTTTTCATCTTCAAATAGAGACTATTTGACTTCCTCACTTTTTAATTGAATACCTTTATTTATTTCTCTTGCCTGATTGCCCTGGTCAGAACTTCCAATACTATGTTGAATAAGAGTGGTGAGAAAGGGCATCTTTCTCTTGTGCTGGCTTTCAAATGGAATGCTTCCAGCTTTTGCCCATTTAGTATGATATTTGCTGTGAGTTAAAGGGCTCTTATTATTTTGAGATATGTTCCATCAATATCTAGTTTATTGAGAGTTTTTAGCATGAAGGGGTGTTGAATTTTCATATCCAGCCACACTAAACTTCGTAAGTGAAGGAGAAATAAAATCCTTTACAGACAAGCAAAATCTGAGAGAATTTTGTCACCACCAGACTTGCCTTACAAGAGACCATTAAGGAAGCACTAAATATGGAAAGGAAAAACTGGTACCAGTCACTGGAGAAACATACCAAATTGTAAAGACCATCAACACTATGAGGAAACTGCATCAACTAACAGGCAAAATAACCAGCTAGCATCATAATGTCAGAATCAAATTTACACATAACAATATTAACCTTAAATATAATGGGTCTAAATGCTACAATTAAAAGTTACAGACTGGCAAATTGGATAAAGAGTCAAGACCCATCTGTGTGCTGTATTCAGGAGAACCATCTCACAAGCAAAGACACATATAAGCTCAAAATAAAGTGATGGAGGAATATTTACCAAGCAAATGGAAAGCAAAAAAAGCAGAGATTACAATCCTAGTTTCTGATAAAACAGACTTTAAACCAACAAAGGCCAAAAAAGACAAAGAAGGGTGTTTTTTACTGTTTTTACTGTTTTTATTTTGTTTCACTGAGATGCTTTTAAAATGGAAAACAGTATTTTGGTGGTGTGATAATTCTTGATATTTCTTAATAATTCTCCACATGACTTTTTATGTCATGAGTTTCTAAAGTCTCAGTTAAATTACTGTTTTGACCAATTGGGTTGCAAATGTTGTTTAGTTCCTTCAAAAATCATGTAAATAGAGTATATAAACTGCAGAGAACATTAAAATGTGTTTTCAGAGGTTATATATTATACTGATTAAACTAAGCCTACATTTTTTTGAGATGAAGTTTCACTCTTGTCACCCCAGCTAGAGTGAAATGGCACAATCTTGGCTCACTCTAACCTCCATCTCCCAGATTCAAGTGATTCTCTTGCCTCGGCCTCCCAAATAGCTGGGATTACAGGCACCTGCAACCATGTCTGGCTAATTTGGGGGGTCTCTGAGGGTTTTTTTGTAGAAATGGAGTTTCATCATGTTGGCCAGGCTGGTCTCAAACTCCTGACCTCAGGTGGTCCACTCACCTTGACCCCCCAAAGTGATTATATTACAAGTGTGAACCACCGTGCCTGCCATAAGCCTGCATTTTCATTACCTCTTTTTGATGCCTTGGTGTAAAATGCTTATGGTAAGTATATTTAAAATGTAAGGAGTCTGAGTTTCTTTACTATTCCTCATTAATCTTTCCTATATATCACATATATTTTTATTCAGCTGTTGCTAATATTCAGGAAATGTTAGAGATTCATTCTTGATTACAAGCAACAGTCTGTTTAACTTTCCTTGTCTTTTGTAATGAACATATGGCTTTGCTTAGGACAAGCTGGATTTTCACATTAAGTATGTCTCGAATGTGTGTGAGACATGTCTGATATCTGGCAAGGTAACTAATTTTTGCTGTCCATATCATTTGTTTTTCCAGATACAGATTTTCCAGCTCCTGGTTTTTAGCTTTTAGTGATGGTTCTGTTTTTGCCAGTGAAGACATTCCTTATTTCTGTTCATTGACATAGAAAAGTGGTGAGATGTTAGCTCTGTCACCTCATAGATTAAATATATTTCAGTTAAAATGTTTGGCAGCATTTCCAAATACCTGTGTTACAAATGACATGGGCATGAATCCCTAACCCACAGATGTACAACTATAACCCTAAGCAGGTTAAGTCTGCCATACAACCCTTTTAGATGTTTTCTGAAAATTCCATTGTGAAGGAAAGTATACATACACACACACAAACACACACAATGATTTTATTAGGGAGTTTTATTGTTAGCAATAGCCTAGTTTTCTGCTGAGTAGCTAATTTCTATAACCCAATGAGCTTGTCCTCAATGAAATAAACAGTAGGTTTTTTTTCTCATGAAAATACCATAGACCTCTGACCACAATAAGACTCATAATATTCATGAAAACTTTCACAAGGCAAGGGGCTCTGGTAGAGTAGTGAGGTTTTGTAATCAACCTTGAAAACCCACTATGTTGTGTTAACACATTTTACTAACTGCCTACAGTGTCCACAATACGCCTTTTTAAAAATATACTTCCCTGAAATTAATTGGAAGACTGCTATTGTTTCTGATAGAACAATGATGCAATACATTAATCTATTTCAGCTGTTTAGGCCAAATAATAATCCAGAGCAGAAACTGGAGGAGAATTATACTCATGTTTTCAGCACAAATAATATAAGATGCTGATACAAGAATTCCCATTGGAAAATAACTGATAAGGCAAGAGGTCAGCAATGATGTCCAACTATCCTGGAGACAGTGAATAATAACAATGATAGATAAGCCAGATCAGCAAAGAAGCATATGAAGAGGAAGAAAACTGGTGACATAAAGTCACTGGGATTCAAGACAAAAAAAAAAAAAGAAAAAGAAAAAAAAAAAGCATGAAAACAGGTAAGGAGCTTGAAGTTTCTGAAGAGCAAAATAATGGAATGGGACTGTGCCTCGGGTTGGGTAGTAAGAGAAAATGGCAGGATATAGGAGTATTTACAGTTCCCTTTCATTCTTATTTTCTTCCAATGCCTACATAAACAAATCAAAATGGAAGGTTGGAACTTAATAAAAACAATTATTATACCTAATATAATGCATACTTTTTGCCAGTCACTTTTTAAAGCATTTTTAGTATTTTTTTAAACCGAATCCTTGTAAAAACCTTATGAGGTTGGTGTTACTATTATCTATATGTTACAGATGAAGAAACCAATATAGAGAGGCTGAGTTATTTCTCACACAGTTAAGTAAATGATGTAATCAAGATTCCAATTCAAGGAGTCTTAAAGCAGAGTTTCTCCTTCATGCTCACCTAGCCAAGTAAGGAGCTCTTCTGCACTTTCTAAAAGAATGTATTGAAAAAGCCAAACAATGCCTAACAAGTTAGGACTAAATATCAGAAATATGGTCAAACACAAATTAAAAGAGTAGAGCATACACCAGTTAGAAAACAGTCTTTTGTGTACACAGATTAAGCAAATTATTAATGCCTATATGGGGGGAAATGCCTTCCTAAATAGAAATTATATTATTAGCAACTCATTCTCTTGGCTTAAAGCTTATATTTCTGAGAAAATGTAAATCCGTCCTAGAAGAGATAACCCAGTAAGGTTTTCCTCTTAGTTACATCTCAATGCACATCCACTTATTTGATTCTTTACAAAATGTCTGTCTTGAGAGTAGAAGCAGAGAATGTGGAGAGTATGAGATCACTGTGGACAAGAAAAAGCAGGCTGGACTGAGCTCCAACTGTGCTGCTTTTACAACTTGGACAAGGGCCCATCCTGGCAAAAGTGAAGAGATAGAAACTGGTGCATTACATTTCAGCTGTGAACATCAATCTTTGTTAAAGCAGAAAGCTTTGGCAAAAAATAAAATAACATGAAGCTAATGAGGTATGTTGAGAGAGATTCAGACGTATGCTAGGCCAATTGACTTTATAGCAGGAGGTACAAAGGCTCACCTACAGATGCCCCAAAACCCAAAAGGAAGGGAAATAAATCCCTAGCTATAAAAAGAGAGGGAAGTATGGCAAGATTTGTAACCAGATTACAAATGGGAATGTTTTCTACATTATTCAATACTTTATCTTTCTGCTTAGTAAGATAAAATATAAGCCTATATCAACCCTAGCCTCAATTTGTAACAATATCTGTAGTTTAGCACATGAATAGTTTCCACAGCTGGAAGACATTAGTGTTGTCGAAGTCAACAATTTTCCATAAGCCAGAAAAAAAAAAGGATTTAAAGAAGGAATTTTCAGTATTTGTTGAGACATATGAAAATTGAAGTCTTAAATCTTGCTTAGAATTAAAGGGACTTAAGATGAGAAGAAATGAATAGAAAAAAATGTTAAAGTGTTATAAAAGTGTAATCACTGTTGGACAATATTGAAAACAGAACCAAACAGAAAACCACTACAGTTTCATAGGTAACATGCAGCAAAAAGATATTGGAAAGGCCAATTTGGTTTTGTTTGGAGAGGATATTTGACATTAGATCTTTCACTTCATTGCTGCCTGCTCTTCTGCTCACATGCTGACATTCAACAGTACCTGAGCAATTACTCTATCCAGGGAAAACCCTCTATGAGAATGTGGAAGTCAGCCAACTTTTATGTCAACATTCTTGATTTTCTTCTCTGGGTTCTTTTGGTTCCTTTTCATTCCACTCCATTTCCACTTCCTTCTACCTTACCAGGTCTAACATTTGTTCCTGTGAAGTTCTACATGTTAAATGCATTCGTTAATTCAAGAATTATTCATCAGTACCTTTAGGGAGAACTCCAGTGCCAGGTACTTGGAAGAGTAAATAATCCAGACTTGTATCTTACTATTAAGAAGTAAGTAAATCTGACTATCAATGATAATCATATTTCTTTGTATCAGTCACTAAAAGGCTAAACACAAATATGTCTATTTCCGAGGGAAAACATTAAATAAACCATAAATAGAAATGTTCGGTCCATGGGCAATACTGTTTACCAATATTATATTAAGACCTGAGATTAATAGGTTAAGTAATTACTTTTAATGGCAAAAAAAACACAATATTTTGTACCAACCTGATATCAACTTAACTGCCCATGGTTTTTTTATTCATTTTCAAAGAAAAAGTTGGAGCCGGTGCTTATAAACTTTCTAAACAACTCTTCAAATGTAGAGAAACTGAAACAGAACTTTTAAAAAATAAAAATCTTTAAACTGATATAATAGAGCTGGGTATTGTCATGGCTGTCTGTACTAATGAATGAGTAAATAGTTAAGAGAAACCTGGTATTATGGTATGATTTAAGTATTTCATTCCAGTCACTGTAAAAAAAAAGAAAATCTAACAAGTGAAATTCAGACATTCTGTTATTTGTAGATGGCATTACAGATGGAAAGGCAAAAAGGTAAAATAAACTATTTTAATGTTATGGTTTTTCACTCCCTGTTTAAAGTCTTGCTGAGGTATGATTGCTAAAAGAATGTGGAATGGTGAACAATTATATTCTAGGGAATTAGAAATCATTTGAGAGAAGTGCAGCTCTGATCAGAGCAAGTTTAGGAATGTTAAAGAATTACCATTCAATAGAAAATGGTAAAATAGAACTCAACACTCATTTGTTGATGAAACCATTCAGCAAAAATTTATTGAGCACCTACTATGTGCCAAGTGTGGAGTTAAATCGCGTTTCATCTCTGATTTCTTTGAGCAATGTTTTGTAATTCTCTTTGTAGAGACCTTTCACCTCCTTGGTTAGTTGTATTCTTAGGAATTTTACTCTTTTTGTAGCTACTGTGAATGGGATTGCATTCTTCATTTGGCTCTCAGCTTGGTTGTTGTTTCTCTAGAGGAATGTTACTAATTTTTGTACATTAATGTTGTATCCGGAGGCTTTGCTGAAGTTGTTTATCAGTTCTGGGAGCTTTTGAGGGGAGACTATGGTGTTTTATAAGTATAGAATAATATCATCTGAAAACAGGAATAGTTTGACTTCCTGCCTTCCTGTTTGACACAAACAAATGGAAAATCATTTAATGCTCATAGACAGAAATAATCAATATTGTTAAAGTGCCCATACTGTCCAAAGCAATGTACAGATTCAATTCTATTACTGTCAAAGGAGACATTGGCATTCTTCACAGAACTATAAAGAACTGCTTTAAAGTTCATATGGAACCAAAAAAGAACCTGAATAGCCAAAGCCATCTAAGCAAAAATAACAAAAGTGGAGGCAGTACATTACCTGACTTCAAACTATACTATAAGCAAGCAATAACCAAAACAGCATGGTATTGGTACAAAAACAGATACACAGACCAAAAAATAGAACAGAATAGAAAACAAAGAAATAATGCCACACACATACAACTAAATTGACAAAAACAAGCAATGGGGAAATGTCTCCCTATTCAATAAATTGTTCTGGGATAATTGGCTAGCCTTATGCAGATGATTGAAACAGGATTCCTTCCTTACACTATACAAAAAATCACTTCAAGATGGATTAAAGACTGAACAATGAGAACACACAAACACAGAGAAGAGAACATCACACACAGGGGTCTGGGGATTGGGGGGCTAGGGGAGGAATAACAGGGGGTGGGGGGATTGGAAAACAAAAGGAAAAAAATATATAGTGCGCTATAGCATGAGAAAAAGAAAGAAAACACAACAACTATATCATGAAAACAAACAAAGACTTAAATGTAAAACCCAAAACTATAAAAACACTGAAAGACAATCTAGGCAATACCAGCCTGAACATAGGAACTGGCAAAGATTACATAATGAAGACGTTAAGAGCAATTGCAACAAAAACAAAAATTAACAAATGAGACCTGATTAAACTAACAAGCTTCTGCACAGCAAAATAAACTATCAACAGAGTGAATAGATACCCTACCGAATGGCACAAAATATTTGCAAACTGTGCATCCAAAAGAGGTCTAATATCCAGCATCTATAAGGAACTTGAATTTTTGAGAAAAAAACAAATAACTCCATTAAAAATTTGGCAAAATATCTAGACAAAAACTTGTCAAATGAAGTAATACATGTGGTCAAAAAGCATATGAAAAATGCTCAGCATCACAAATCATTAGATAAATGCAAATCAAAACCACAATGAGATATCTCACATCATTCAGAATGGCTATTATTAAAGGTCAAAAAAGATGCTGGCGATATTATAAAGAAAAAAGAAAGAAAGAAAATTTATATACTGCTGGTGGGAGTGTAAATTAGTTGAGCCATTGTGGAAAGCAATGTGGCAATTTCTCAAAGACTTAACAGAATTACCATGTGACCCAGCTATCCCATTACTGAGTGTAAGATTAAAGACTTAAACATAAGACCTAACACCATAAAAACCTTAGAAGAAAACCTAGGCAATACCATTCAGGGCATAGGCATAGGGAAGGACTTCATGACTAAAACATCAAAAGCATTGGCAACAAAAGCCAAAATAGACAAACGGGATCTAATTAAACTCTGGAGCTTCTGTACAGCAAAAGAAACTTTCATTAGAGTGAACTGGCAACCAACAGAATGGGAAAAAATTTTTGCAATCTACCCATCTGACAAAGGACTTTTGTTCAAAATCTACAAAGAACTAAAACAGATTTAGAAGGAAAACTCAAACAAACCCATTCAAAAGTGGGCAAAGGATAGGAACAGACACTTTACAAAAGAAGATATATATGAGGCCAACAAACGTGAAAAAATGCTCATCATCACTGGTCATTAGAGAAATGCAGATCAAAACTACATTGAGATTCCATCTCACGCCAGTTAGAATGGTGATCATTAAAAAATCTGGAGACAACAGATGCTGGAGAGGATATGGAGAAATAGGAACACTTTCACACTGTTGGTGGGAGTGTAAATTAGTTCAACCACTGTGGAAGACAGTGTGACAATTCTTCAAGGACCTAGAAATAGAAATTCCATTTGATCCAGCAATCCCATTACTGGGTATGTATCCAAAGGATTATAAATCATTCTGTTATAAGGACACATGCACACATATGTTCATTGCAGCACTGTTTACAATAGCAAAGACTGGGAACTAACCCAAATGCCCATTGATGATAAACCGGACAGGGAAAATGTGGCACATATACATCATGAAATACTGTGCAGCCATAAAAAATGATGAGTTTGTGCCGGAGGGAACGTCCAGGGAGGTTCCAGTGCCCACCAGGGAGCCCAGGTCCACAGAGGGCCCCGGGGCTGGAGAGAGGCCGCCGCACCACTGCAACCTATAGACCCGAGTGCTGTTGTATTTTACCTTGGTGTGTGTGCTTTTCCTTGTGTAAAATTGCTGTTCTTTTGACAATTTAAGTGACTTGTTTACTGTAAGTTTGAAAATAAAAATTAAGAAAAAAATTCCAATGACTGTGCTGTGGTTGGAGACTTTATTTACCAAGATGTTACCCTTTCCTTTCCCCTCTCATTTCAAGGCCATGTGTAATTCCTTATCCTCCTCCCCTAATGCTTTGTAGTCTCTCCTATGTCATAATAAAGCTACATTTTCTTCTGGAAAAAAAAAATGATGAGTTTGTCTCCTTCACAGGGATATGGGTGAACCTGGAAACCATCATTCTCAGCAAATTGACACAAGAACAGAAAATCAAACACTGCATGTTCTCACTCATAGGCAGGTGTTGAACAATGAGAGCACATGGACACAGGGAGGGGAGCATCACACACTGAGGTCTGTTGGGGGGATTAGGGCAACGGCAATGTGGGGTAGGGAGTTGGGAAGGGATAATATGGGGAGAAATGCCAGATATAGGTGATGGAGATGGAGGCAGCAAAACACATTGCCATGTATGTACCTCTGCAACAATCCTGCATGTTCTTTACTTGTACCCCAGAATCTATAATGCAATTATATATATATATATATATATATATATATATATATATATATATATATAATTTTTTTTAAATAAAAAGAATCATTCTACCATAAAGACACATGCATATGTTGTTCATGGTGTCACTATTCACAATAGCAAAGTCATGGAATCAACCTAAATGTCCATCAACAGTACACTGGATAAAAATGTGGTACATATACACAATGGATTATTATGCTGCCATAAGAAACAATGAGATCATGTCCTTTCCAGCAACATGGATGGAGCTGGAGTCCATTATCCATAGTGAAATAACTCAGGAAAAGAAAACAAAATAGTGCATGTTCTCACTTATGAATGGGATCTAAACTTTGCTACATATGGACACAGAGAAGAAAACAACAGACACTGGGGCCTACTTGAGGGTGGAGTGGGGGAAGAGAGAAAGGATTGAAAACTACCTGTAGAGTACTATACTTATTACCTGTTTGACAAAATAATCTGTACACAAAACCCTCATGGCACATAATTTATCCATACAACAAACTTGCACATCTAGCCCTGAACCAAAAATAAAGGTTAAAAAAATTGAATTTCAAACAAGGAACAAGGCAGGTTCCATTTGTGGGGTTTTTGCCACTATTTCACTGCACCTTTGTTGACAGAACAGCAAAGCTTCTTTCCTGTCTCAACATTCAGCTTCTAGCCCTCCTGTTGTATTTTCCTCCTTCTTACTTAAATCATAATGATTCATAAATATTTCACTGTAAAGTGGCTGAACCATTAAACATGTCAGCTTCATTAGTATCAAAGGCCTAGTAATTATACCCCAAATAGCTCACATTTATTTAGCATTATGTAAATGCTCTATGTGTATTTGTAAAACCCTTGTAACAAAGGCACTGTTATTATCTTCCCATTTGGCAGATTAAGACATCAAGTCACAAAATAGATAAATAACAGTAAAAGTAGCTGAGCCAGGATTTAAACCTAGACAATCTGGCTCTAGAGCCTACATTTTTAACCACTAAAATATGCCATGTTTCAAAATAGAAAATTATATCAGCATTAGAAAACATAATAAAAATCACCCGCTCTCTTCCCTCTCTTATCTCCAAATTGGGAGGATTCAGCTGAAATGCTACCTTTCATACTCAGTCCCAGCAAGAAGTCAACATTTCCTTTTCTGATTTTCCACTGCCCCATATATAGATCTCTATAAAGGCACTTTTCACTTTCAACCTAGAATACAGGAATGCAGGAAAACAAAAGCCAAGATCTCATATATCTGCTCTATTCATTTGTACCACAGGCCACAGGCACAATTAGCCTTGAATATTATGGTTGTTCATTAAATTTCTGTTAAGTGAATTTAATGGATAAAATGGAATAACATGAAAAATGATCAACGACTGTTATCTCTCTCTAGATCATATGATTATTTCATTCCTCAAAATGTCATGCACATGTAGAAACTTAGTATTTCTTGAAACCATTGAAAAGTCTCTAAACTCCTGTACTCAAATGAGCACTCACTAAGAAGTAGAAAAGCATATTGAATACTCTATAATAAAGTTATCTGGAGGTGATATGAATTTTAAAGTAGTTTTTTCCAGTTCTGACAATCCTAAGCAAAAAGAACTAAGTTGGAAGTGTCACACTACCTGACTTCAAACTATACCACAAGGCTAGAGTAACAAAAACACCATGGTACTTTTACCAAAGCATATATATATATCAGTGGAACAGAACAGTAGCATCAGAAATAACACACGTCTACAGCCATATAATTTCAACAAACCTGACAAAAACAAGCAATGGGGAAAGGATTCCTTATTTAATAAATGGTATTGGGAAAACTGGCTAGCCATTGTGCAGAAAGCTGAAACTGAATCCTTTCCTTACACCTTGTACAAAAATTAACTCAGGATGGATTAAAGACTTATAGGTAAGATCTAAAACAATAAAAACTCTAGAAGAAAACCTAGACAATGCCATTCAAGACATAGGCATGGGCAAAGACTTCATGACTAAAACACCAAAAGCAATGACAACAAAAGCCAAAATAGACAAATGGGATCTAATTAAACTAAGGAGCTTCTGCACAGCAAAATAAACAATTATTAGAGTGAACAGGCAGCCTACACAATGGGAGAAATTTTTGCAATCCATCCATCTGACAAAGGGCTAATATCCAGAATCTACAAAGAACTTAAAAAAATAACCCATTGAAAAGTCAATGAAGGATATGAACAGACACTTCTCAAAAGAAAACATTTATACAGCCAATAAACATATGAAAAAAAGCTCATTATCATTGGTCATTAGACAAATGTAAATCAACACCAAATTTAGATTCCATCTCACACCAGTTTGAATGCCAATCATTAAAAAGTCAGGAAACAACAGATGTTAGAGAGGATGTGGAGAAATAGGAATGCTTTATTTTATATTATTTTACTTTAAGTTTTTGGGTACATGTGCAGATCTTAGATCTTGCAGGATTGCTACATATGTATACACATGCCATGGTCGTTTGCTGCCTCCATCCCCCTGACACTTACATTAATTATTTCTCCTAATGTTATCCCTCCCCAATCTCCCCACCCCCTGCTGTACCTTCCCTAGCTCCCTATACCCCAACAGACCTCAGAGTGTGATGTTCCCCTCCCTGTGTCCATGTGTTCTTATTCTTCAACACCCACTTATGAGCGAAACATGTGGTGTTTGGTTTTCAGTTCTTTTGTCAGTTTGCTGAGAATTATGGTTTCCAGCTTCATCCATGTCCCTGAAAAGAACATGAACTTATCCTATTTATGACTGCATAGTATTCCATGGTGTATATGTGACATATTCTCTTTATATTATTCCAGTCTATCACTGATGGGCATTTGGGTTGTTTCTAAGTCTTTGCTATTGTAAATTCTGCATACATATGCATGTGTCTTTATAATAGAACGATTTGTAATCCTCTGGGTATATACTCAGTAATGGGATTGCTGGGTCAAATGGCATTTGTATTTCTAGATCCTTGAGGAATCACCACACTGTCTTCAACAATGGTTAAACTAATTTGCACTCCCACCAGCAGTGTAAAAGCTTCCCTATTTATCCCCATCCTCTCTAGCGTCTGTTGTCTCCAGATTTTCTAATGATCGCCATTTTAACTGGTGTGAGATGGTATCTCAATGTGGTTTTGATTTTCATTTCTCTAATAACCAGTGATGATGATCATTTTCTCATATATTTTTTGGCCGCATAAATTTCTTTTAGAAAGTGTCTGTTCACATCTTTTGCCCACTTTTTGATGGGGTTGCTTTTTTCTTATAAATTTGTTTAAGTTCTTTCTAGATTCTGGATATTAGCCCTGTGTCAGATGGGTATCTTGCAAAATTTTTTTCCCATTCTATTGGTTGCCAGTTCACCCTAATGATTGTTTCTTTTGCTGTGGAGAAGCTCTTAAGTTTAATTAGATCCCATTTGCCTATTTTGGTTTTTGTTGTCACTGCTTTTGGTGTTTTAGTCATGAAGTTCTTCCCTATGAGTATGTCCGAAATAATATTGCCTAGGTTTTCTTCTAGGGTTTTTATGAAATCAACACACTATTGTCACAATTAAAAGAGCTAGAAGAGCAAGATCAAATAAATTCAAAAGCTAGCAGAAGACAAAAAATAACTCAGATCACAACAAAAGAGAAGGAGATAGACACATGCACACACACACACACACACACACACACACCCTTCAAAATCTCAATAAATCCAGGAGCTGGTGTTTTGAAAAGATAAAAAAAAAATAGACCACTAGCCAGACTAATGAAATGAGAATAGTTAAATAGATGCAATATAAAATAATAAAGATGATATCACCACTGATTCCACAAAAGGACAAACTACCATCAGAGATTACTACAAACAATTCTATGAATATAAATCAGTAACTCTAGAAGAAATGGATAAATTACTGGATGCTTACACCCTCCCAAGACTAAACCAGGAAGAAGTTGAATCCCTAAATAGACCAATAATAAGGTCTGAAGTTGAGGCAGCCTACTAACCAAAAAAAGTCCAGGTCCAGATGGGTTCACCACAAAATTCTACCAGATGTACAAAGAGGAGTTGGTACTGTTCCTTCTGAAACTATTCCAAACAATACAAAAAGAGTGAGTCCTCCCTAACTCATTTTATGAGACCCTGATACCAAAACCAGGCAGAGACACAAGTAAAAAGGAAAATTTCAGGCCAATATCGATGAAGAACATAGATGCAAAAATCTTCAATAAAATACTGGCAAACCAAATCCAACAGGACATCAAAAATCTTATCCATCATGATCAAATCGGCTTCATCCCGAGGATGCAAGACTGGTTCAACATATGCAAATCTATAAATGTAATCCATCACATAAACAGAACCAAAGACAAAAAACACATGAATATTTCAATAGATACAGAAAAGGCCTTCAACAAAATTCAAGAGTGCTTCATATTAGAAATTCTCAATAAATTAGGCATCAATGAAACATATCTCAAAATAATAAAAGCTATTTATGACAAACCCACGGCCAATATCATACTGAATGGGCAAAAACTGGAAGCATTCTCTTTGAAATCTGGCACTAAACAAGGGTTCCCTCTCTCACCATTCCTATTCAACATAGTATTGGAAGTTCTAGCCAGAGAAATGAGGCAAGAAAAAGAAATAAAGGGTATTCAATTAGGAAAACAGGAAGTCAAATTGTCTCTATTTGCAGACAACATGATTGTATATCTAGAAGACCCACTGTCTCAGCCCAAAATCTTCTTAAGATGATAAGCAATTAAATCACAAGTATCCGTACACAACAATAACAAACAGAGAGCCAAATCATGAGCGAACTCCCATTCACAATTGCTACAAAGAGAATAAAATACCTAGGAATACAACTAACAAAGGACGTAAAGGACTTCTTCAAGGAGAACTATAAACCACTGCTCGAGGAAATAAAGGAGGACACAAACAGATGGAAAAACATTCCATGCTTATGGATAGGAGGAATCAATATCATGAAAATGGCCATACTGCACAAAGTAATTTATAGATTCAATGCTATCCTCATTAAGCTACCATTGACCTTCTTCACAGAATTGGAAAAACAAAAAACACTTTAAACTTCATATGGGACCAAAAAGAGCCCACATAGCCAAGAGAATCCTAAGCAAAAGAACAAAGCTAGAGACATCACTCTACCTGACTTCAACCTATATTGCAAGGCTACAGTAATCAAAACAGCATAATATTGGTACCAAAACAGAGATATAGACCAATGGAACAGAACAGAGATCTCAGAAGTAATACCACACATCTACAACCATCTAATCTTTGACAAACCTGAGAAAAACAAGCAATGGGGAAAGGATTCCCTGTTTAATAAATGGTGTTGGGAAAACTGGATAGCCATATGCAGAAAGCTGAATCTGGACCTCTTCCTTACACCTTATACAAAATTAACACCAGATGGATTAAAGATTTTAACATAAGGAATGCTTTTACACTGTTGGTGTGACTGTAAATTAGTTAAACCATTGTGGAAGACAATGTGGTGATTCCTCTAGGACCTAGAACTAGAAATACCATTTGTCCCAGCAAACTCACTACTGAGTGTATATCCAAAGGAGTATAAATCATATTCTACTATAAAGACACATGCACCTGTATGTTTATTGTGTCACTGTTCCCAGTAGCAAAGACTTGGAACCAACCCAAATGCCCATCAATGATAGGCTAGATAAAGAAAATGTGACACATATACAACATGGAATGCTATGCAGCCATAAAAAAGATGCGTTCATGTTCTTTTCAGGGACATGGAGGAAGCTGGAAACCATCAGTCTCAGCAAACTGACACAAGAACAGAAAAACAAACACCGTATATTCTCACTCATAAGTGGGAGTTGAACAATGAGAACACATGGAAACAGGAAGGGGAACATCACACACTAGGGCCTGTCTGGGGTTCAGAGGCTATGGGGGGAATAGTATTAGGAGAAATACCTAATGTAGTTGAACGGTTGTTGGGTGCAGCAAACCACCATGGCACGTGTTTACCGATGTAACAAACCTGCACATTTTGCACATGTACCCCAGAACTTAAAGTATAATAAAATAATAATAATAAAGACAAAACATAAAAAAATTATCTGTGGGCAACCTCCATGCAGAGATAAGAATCATGAAACAATCAACACCATGCAGGGGTAAGAGTTATGAAACAATAAAATTGGAAGTATATTCTTCATGTTAATATTTTCCCTATCTCCCAAATCTGATAAAACTTCAATAATAATAACAATAATATCAACAAATATAAGTTTAACAGTTACCATGCATTTAATATCTTCTCTTTTTCAAGCACTTACAATTCATCATCTTATTTAATCCTTATTAAAACTCTGTGAGGTAATTTTTTCCCAATTTACAGATAAGGAAAATCAGGCTCAGGGGTTTAAATGACTTACTTAATGTCACACAGCTAGTAACTGGCAGACCTGTGATTCAAACCAAGGTCTCTTTGATTCTAAAACCTGGGCCCTTCCGATTGCATCTAATATAGCTCTAAAGAGATTCATGAGGTTTTTGATTCTCCTTTCCAACCTATTATCCAAATACAGATTTTGTAGACACAGCACCAAATTATATCATTTTTTTTTAATTTGGAGACAGCGTGGTTGTATGTAAGATCTCAGACACAGGATCAAGCAGACCTAAGTTTAAAATACAAGCTCCATGGCTAATAAGCTATGTATCTTTGGACAAGTGTATTAGTCTTCTCTCACACTACTATAAAAGAATACCTGAAACTGAGTAATTTATACATAAGAGAGTTTCAATTGGCTCATGGTTCATCAGGTTGTACAAGAAGCATGGTTGGGAAGGCCTCAGAAAATTTCAGTCATAGTGAAAGGGGAAGCAGGCACATCTTACATGGTCAGAACAGGAGAAAGAGAGAGAAGGGGAAGGTGCTACACACTTTGAAACAACCAGATCTCATGAGAACTCAGTCACTCTCATGAGAACAACAAGGGGGAAATCCATGCCTATGATTCAATCACCTTCCACCAGGCCCTTCCTCTAACATTTTGGATTACAATTTGACATGAGATTTGGGCAGGGACACAAATCTTAACCATATCAACAATTTACTTATCCTCTCTGAGTCTCAATTTTCTCACCTGTTAAAACTAGTACCTCACAGGGGTATTGTGAAGAAAAATGGGAAAATACATATGAAGACCTCAGAAATAATTACTCACCAAAGGTTACTAATATTTGCTATTTCAAAAATATCCTTTACTATTTATCATAATTATACCACATATTGATAATCTGTCAACATTTTTATATGAAGGAGGTAAAAGAACACAGATAACTGTTGAGTTTTTTAAGCCAAGGAAAAAAGTAAAGATAATCAAATCTGGTGAATGGAAAAGGGGAGACATCATTGCAGCACTATTCACAATAGCAAAATCATAGGAGTCAAGCACAGTAGGTCATGCCTGTAATCCCAGCACTTTGGGAGGCTGGGATGGGAGAATTGCTTGAGCCCAGAAATTTGAGATCAGCCTGGGCAACTGAGACCCTATCTCTCTATTAAAAATAAATAAATAATAACAAAAACATGGAATTGACCTACATGCCCATCAATAGTAGACTGGGTAAAGAAAATATGGTACACATACATAAAATACTATGCAGTCATAAAAAGAAGAATAAAATCATGTCCTTTGCAGTAACATGGATGGATCTGTAGGACATTAACCTAAGGAAACTAACATAGAAACAGAAAATGACAGCCTTCATGTTGTCACTTATAAGTGGGAGCTAATCATTGAGTAATACCGACACAAATAAGGGATCAACAGACATTGGGGCTTAGTTGAGAGTGGAGGGTGAGGATGAAAATACTACTTATCAGTACTATGCTTATTCCCTGGGTGACAAAATTATCTGTGCACCAAACCCCCATAACATGTAATTTCTCCATAAATAAAACCTGCACATGTAATCCTGAACCTAAAATAAAAGTTAAAAAAAAAGAAATCATTATATCAAAAATATACCTTTATATGTATGTTTGTCACAGGACTATTCACAATAGCCCAGAAGTGTAATCACCTAAATGTCCATCAACAAATGAACTGATAAAGAGAAGAGTTTATACACACAATGGAATACTATTCAGCCATTAAAAAGAATAAAATAACTGTTTTTTGCAGCCACATGAATGGAACTGGAGGCCATTATCTTACATGAAACTCTGGACTCTTAGAGTGCTAACATAAGTATCAAATAAGTTGGGTTCTAGTCCTGACTGCAACTTATTAGCTGAGTTATTTTGCTAAATTCTTTAACCTTTCTGTGTCACAGACTCCTTCAACTAAAATATTCTTTTTAGTTTAAAATGTTGGGGGTATATAATGTGTTACACTTATATAGAATTCCTAATTTATAAAATGTATTTCCATGTTCCTTGCAACATCCCTGGGGGTTACTGGGGAGGTGTTTCTACTCTGTTTGAAAAAGTTAGAAAACTATGGCTCAGAAAAATTAGGGGATTTTCTTAAGAATTATCTTTCCACTACACCATGTTGAATTTTAAACTGAGGCTTTATGGTCAATTTAGTAATCTACTTTTTTAAATCCAGACATCCATGCTAACATCCATGGAAGGAAACCAAATTCAACATGGCATGCTTTCATTTATCATCATCAAAAATAATGATGAAACTTCCTGGGCAAATTTGGGCATGCCTTTATGAGTACAAACTTCTGAATCTAGTTGAAGCTTTCCACCCACACCACATAGTCCCACCCTGTTATCTCATGGCGCAAATAAAGATTTGAATAAAAGGAGGTTAAAAACCTAAATTAAAGCAAAAATATGAGGTTAATCCTGTTGCTTAAGGCCTAGCCAGAAATCAGTATTAGGTCTAGCATTAGGGAGTTGCATTCTAAATCCTACATATCTGACAAAATCCATCATTTTATTTCCAACCTATGTTAAGGCACTTAACTTCAGGGAGTTCTTTCAGTTTTATAATTGCAATAACTTTAATCATGATAACAAGTTAAAGTATACAGAGGCTCATTATTCTGCCTAAAAGATGATCCTACTTTATTTTACTATATTGAGAACTCAGGGTAAAATATGGTGATGACTATGAGTACAGGGCAAAGAAAAGCACTATCCAAAGTTATCTGTGTTATCCATTGAACAGCTGACTCAACTCACTTCTTTCCAAAATCAGCAGCAGAGCAATTTTGCTCTCCTATAACTATGAAAATCATAGTTTCTATCAAAACTGAACAAATAGAAGGATATGCTGTTTCTCCAACTGTTTATGTTCACAAGGAGTATTTAGTATGCTGCCAACTTTTCCCTTTGAGGGTTAGTGCAAATTTATTCTTCTTTTGCTTCCTCTGAATGTTGAAAAGTGAGCTCCAATGCTATAAAAGTTATCCTGAGTCCATATTGTTGTGACAGGAGTCTGAATTTTCTCAGGTGAGGAAATACATTCTCTAAAGAAAAACAAAAATTAATTTCTCCTTAAAGAAGAAACAAACAAGATCTGGGCATGTCATCAATTGATGACAACAACCTCTCTGTGGAAATACCTTGTTAACATTCTGCTAAAATCACAGGCACCTCCCAAGAGTCCAAGCACTTTCTGAATCTTTAGATAATGTGTTTCTGTGACAACTTTTCCATCAAAATCTGAAATTTATTCTCCAATATTCTGAAATGTATTCTCCAATGTTCTTTCTTTTTCTTTTGTTAATATATGTCTATAACATCTCACATTTAGTTTGCACCGTTACTGGAGGTGTCAATAATGGAAAAAAGCTTTTAGAAAAGAAGACAGATAAACCACATTGAGATACCATCTCATGCCGGTTAGAATGGCAATCATTAAAAAATCTGGAGACAACAGATGCTGGAGATGGTGTGGAGAAAGAAATAGGAACACATTTACACTGTTGGTGGGAGTGTAAATTAGTTCAACCATTATGGAAGACAGTGTGGCAATTCCTCAAGGACCTAGAAATAGAAATTCCATTTAACCCAGCAATCCCATTACTGGGTATATAGCCAAAGGATTATAAACTGTTCTATTATAAAGACACATGCACACATATGTTCATTGCAGCACTGTTTACAATAGCAAAGACTTGGAACCAACCCAAATGCCCATCAATGATAAACTAGACAAAGAAAATGTGGCACATATACAGCATGGAATACTATGCAGCCATAAAAAGGAATGAGACCATGTCCTTTGCAGGGGCATGGATGAAGCTGGAGGCCATTATCCTCAAAAAACTAACACAAGAACAGAAAACCAAACACCGCATGTTTTCACTCATAGGCAGGTGATGAATAATGAGAACACGGGCACAGGGAAGGGAACAACACTCACTGGGCTAGGTGGAGGAGTGGAGGGGAGGGGAGGAGAGGGACAGCAGGTGGGCAGGGAAGAGGGGGAGGGATAACCCCAGGAGAAATACCTAACGTAGCTGAGGGGAGGTGGTGGGGGGTGGGGATGGAGACAGCAAACCACCATGGCATGTATATATCTATGCAACAATCCTGCAGGATGCTGGATGTGCACATGTACACCAGAGCCAAAAATACAATTTTATATATATATATATATGAAGAAAAGAATATGAAAACAAGACAGATAAAACTCACAGACATACTCAAATCACTCCAGTTCTGGGAATGTCTCAAATAATGAATCTCCCATCTTGATATGAGTCAAACGTAATACAGAAATGGCTTCAAATAAGGGACATCTTTGGCTGATTGGCATTGTAGTTTTCATAAATAGTTTTGCTTTTATAAGTACAGAAGAAAGTTCAAAGATCTAATTCTGAACTAATTTAAATTGGTAAATAGTTGAAGTCCCATAACAAAAGCTGTAGATACAGATATGGCCTAAAGAAGAGAAAGTATTTGCACATATGGGAGGATAAAGCACTATGAATATTCAAGAAAGTTTTCATGAATGAACAAATGCATCAATGAATTGATTGATGTATGATGGATGGATGGATGGATGGATGGATGGATGGATGGATGGATGAGTGATGAATGGGTACATAAACTGGTAGACCAACAAGTAAAATTAGTGGAAGAGTCAGGACTGGAGTCTTATAGGCCTAGCACTTACTTCACTTCCACTATGTAATAATACATCTCTAAGCAAAAAAAAAATCATATTTAGGTATATTTTTAAAAATAATAGTGTTGGTAAAGTGATCTAGAATAGAAACTGTAAGCTTTCAAGCTAGACAGACCTGGGTTTGAATTTCAATTCTGCCACCTGATAGCTGTGTGACCTTGGGAAAGTTAGCTAACTTGCTGAGTTCCACTTTTTTAATCTGAAAAATGGGGATAATGAAGCCATAATGAAATTGAATAAGATATCTGTATGAAGCATCTCGCAAGTGCATCTTACACAGTAGATGGTCAATAAGTGTTTGTCTGTCTCTCTCCTTTTCTGTGTCTCTTGCATTTTAATTAACAGCTTACGGAAATGCCAATGTTATTACATCTAAATACCATGGAACTTCTTTACTATAGGTGGCCCTAATCCAATGATTCTCAAAGTGTAGTCCCTCAGACCAAAAGCATCTGGATCTCCTGAGAACTTTAGATGTGCAGATTCTTAGGTCCCATGCTACACATAATCAGAATCTCTGAGCTGAAGCCCAGACATTTCTCTTTCATTAAATCCTCAGGACATTCTGATATACGTTGAAAACTAATCTATATCATTGATGTCTCTAGATCCACTGCTAGGTTTTCTAGAACTATTTAAAAGCATAAAGACTATATGAGTTAGTTTTCACACTACTATAAGGATACTACACGAGACTGGAAAATTTATAAAGGAAAAAGGTTTAACTGACTCACAGTTCCAGATGGAAGGGGAGGCCTCAGGAACTTACAATCATGGCAGAAGGGGAAGCAAGCACATCTCACATGGCAGCAGGTGAGAGAGAGACAGAGAGAGAGAGAGAGAGGAAACCACCACTTATAAAATTATCAAATCTCATGAGAGCTCACTCACTATCATGAGAACAGCATGGGGGAAACTGCCCTCATGATTCAATTACCTCCCACCAGGTCTCTCCTTCGACACACGGGGATTATGGGAAATACAATTTGCGATGAGATTTGGGTGAGGACACAGAGCCAAACCATATAAAAGAGCTTTGATTGTATTTTTTTTCCTAAGGTCTCCTCTAAGCTATGACATCACATGTACAGGCCATGTTATATCAACCCATGATCCAGGAGGTGACATTAAGTGACTCTAGAGCTCCAGTGACAGCTGTGCAATGAAACATAAACTTCACATTGTCAGTGCATTGTGAGACTATCCTTGACTTAAAATGATACCTCTAAACTGTCTCAACAGTTTTTTGAGGAAGCCACTATATGTCTTTGTTGAAAACCAAAACCTTCACATTTCTTTAAATCTTACTTTAAATTATGAATTATTCTTTATAATAGTAATTTGAGACTAGTGAATACTCCTGGGGGAATTCAGTGAAGAGTATGTTTTTGTTTGGGTTTATAAAGAGCAGAATTAAGAAGTATGGGCACACAAGTTCAAGGTCCTTTGACATGATTAAAGACAGTTTTGTAAGTTGACCCATACAACCTTACCTAAGAAACTCTGATTTGTGGACATGATGCCTAAGAAGAAACAAACATATTATGGAGAAGAAACTGCCTTTGCACCTTAAACCTTTAGAGTAATAACAATATCATCTCCTTTGTCATTTCTTGACCCAGGAGCTGGACAACCAAAGGGTTCAATGATTACTGTAAGAAAGATAGAAGAGATAGCTACTGAAAGGTTTTGACAGATCAGTATAAAATCCTTAGGCAAATGAAAATTTAATCACCTAGCCTATAGACATGAGAGATTCAACTATACTGAAGTTTCAAACCATTTCAACTTTACTCTGAATGTTATTATTTCAGCTGGAATAGCAAACCAAAAGTAGCTTCCACAGATCAAGTCATTTGGGCCCTGAAGCTAAAACAACTGAAGTTTCAGGTCAACAGTGAGAAGAAAATTCTTTGTTCTTTTTAATACTATTTGCATTACGTTTCTATCATGTTCTAATCTAGTCTCTTCAAGAACAAAAGATAAAATTCTGCAAACCTTTCAAGGATTTTTAACCATGCATATAGTAGATGGTTGAGTTTTGAAGGAAGAAAATCATAAAACTGGCACAGCAGGAGATGGGTAGGGAGAAAGGTGATGAGGAGACAGAAACTCCTTCATCTGTCACACCTCTGTCCAACAAGCACACATGACACTGCATATTACTGATTCAGTTCCTGGCACCTATTTTGTAATGAATTTTTTAATTTCTGAATATATGTAAATAAACACTATAGTCAATTGAGTCAAGACTGTAGAATCCTGTTAGAAGGTAGACTGTGTAGTTAGAAATGTGCAACACGCATAATTTATAGACAATTTTAGTACTTAAACAGATGTTTTTAAAAATGATTGACCATATCAAGCTCATGATGCCAACAAACGTAATATTGGAAGTGGTGGCCAGGCATAGTGGCTCATGCCTGTAATCCCAGCACTTTGGGAGAGAGAGGCAGATGGATTACCTGAGGTCGGGAGTTTGAGACCAGCCTGGCCAACATGTGAAACCCTGTCTCTACTAAAAATACCAAAAAAAAAAAAAATTAGCTGGGCGTGGTGGTAAGCACCTGTAATCCCACTTGGGAGGCTGAAGCAGGAGAATTGGTTGAACATGGGAGGTGGAGGTTGTGGTGATCCATGATCATGCCACTATACTACAGCCTGGGCAACAGGAGTAAAACTTTGTCAGAGGAAAAGGAAAGAAAGAAAGAAAGAAAGAAAGAAAGAAAGAAAGAAAGAAAGAAAGAAAGAAAGGAAGAAAGGAAGGAAGGAAGGAAGGAAGGAAGGAAGGAAGAAGAGAAAAAATAAAGGAAGGAAGGAAGGAAGGGAGGGAGAGAGGGGAAGGGAAGGGAGGGGAAGGGAAAGGAAGGGAGAGAAGGGAGGGAAGTGAGGGAAGAAGGGAAGGGAGTAAAGGAGGAAAGAAGGTAGGGAGGAAGGGAGGAAGAAAGAGAAAACATATGTAGTTAAGCTTTAAAAGAGAGTCAATGTAAAGAAGAATGGTAAGCAATCAATAATAGTGAAGAGATTATAGCATATATTAGAAAAGTGATGAGAAAATAACTACGATTTAAGCTTAAGGAAAACTATTAATAGAATCTAGGACCTAAGCAAGTAGAATACACATACACCCTCTCATGACTGAACCAGAAAGAAATTGAATTCTTTAGCAGACCAATAACAAGTTCTGAAATTGAGGCCGTAATAAACAGCCTACCAAAAAAAGGGCAAGGACCAGAGGGATTCACAGTTAATTCTACCAGATGTGGAAAGAAGACCTGGTACCATCTGACTTGGTACCATCTGTAGAGAAATTATTCCAAAAATTGAAAAGGAGGGACTTCTCCCTATTTCATTCTTTGAGGACAGAATCATCCTGATACCAAAACCTGACAGAGATACAACAATAAAGGAAAACTTCCAGCCAATATTCTGGACAAACATTGATGCAAAATCCTCAACAATACACTGATGCACCAAATCTAGCAGCACATCAAAAAACTAATCCATCACCATTAAGTAGGTCTCATCCCCAGAATGCAACGTTGTTTCAACATAAACAAATCAATAAATGTGATTCATCAAATAAACAGAACTAAACAAAAAAAAAACACACAATTATCTCAATAGATGCAGAAAAAAAATTTGATAAAATATTCAACATTTTTTCAGTTTAAAAATTCTCAATAAACTAAATATTGAAGGAGCATATCTCAAAATAATAACAACCATATATGATAAACCAACAGGCAACATAATAATAAATAGCTGAAAGCATTTCTCTTAATACAGGCACAAGACAAAAATGCCCTCTCTCACCACTCCTATTCAATATAGTATTGGAAGTTCTGGCAAAGGCAATCAGATAAAACAAATAAAGGGCATTGAAATAAGAAGAGAGGAAGTCAAACTCTCCTTGTTTGCAGATAACATAATCCTATACCTAGAAAACCCTATAGTCTCAGCTGAAAAGCTTTTTAAACTGGTAAACAACTTCAGAAAAATCTCAGGATATGAAATCTTTGGGCAAAAGTCACAAACATTTCTGTATATTAAAAACAGTCAAGCCAAATGCCAAACCAGAAATTAACTTCTATTCACAACTGCCACAAAAAGAATAAAATACCTAGAAATATACCTAACCAGGGAGGTGAAAGATCTCATAAGGAGAATTAAAAGCCACTGTCAAAGAAATCAGAGATGACACAAACAAATTGAAACACATTCAATGCTCATAAGTAGAAAGAATCGGTGTTGTTAAAATGGCCATACTACACAAAGCAATTTATAGATTCAATGTGATTCCCATTAAACTACCATTGACATTCTTCACAAAACAAGAAAAATAGACTCTTTTAAAATTGATATGGAACCAACAAAAGTCCAAATAGCCAAGGCAACCCTAAGCAAAAAGAACAAAGCTGGAGCAATCACACTACCCAACTTCAACCTATAGGGCTATAGTAATCAAACAGCATGGTAGTGGTACAAGAATAGACATAAAAACCAATGGAACAGAAGAAGATAACCCAGAAATAAGACTGCTTGCCTACAACTATCTGATTTTCAACAAACTGAGAAAAACAAACAATGGGAAAAGGAATTCATATTCAGTAAATGGTGCTGAAATAACTCACTAGTCATATGCAGAAGATTGAAGCTGGACACCTTCCTTACATCATATACAAAAATTAACTCAAGATGTATTCGAGACTTAAATGTAAAACCCAAAACTGTAAAAAACTTGGAAGACCACCTAGACATTACTATTCAGGATATATGAAGAGGTAAAGATTTCATAAAGACACCAAAAACAGTTGCTATGAAAGCAAAAATTGACAAATGGAATCTAATTAAACTAAAGAGCTTCTGCACAGCAAAAAATGCTAACAACAGAATAAATAGCCTACATAATGGGAGAAAATATTTGCAAACTATGCATCCCACAAAGGTCTAATGTCCAGTATCTATAAGGAATTTAAACAAATCTACATGAAAAAGACAACCCCATAATAAAGTAGGCAATGGACATGAACAGACACTTTTCAGAAGAAGACATACATGAGGCCAACAATCACATGAAAAAAAGGTCAACATCCCTGATCATTAGAGAAACACAAATTAAAACCACAATGAGATACTATCTAAGACCAGTCAGAATGGCTACTACTAAAAAGTAGGAAAATCAGAGATGCTGTCAAGGTTGTGGAGGAAAGGGAACACTTATACACTGCTGGTGGGGGTGTAAACTAGTTCAGCCATTGTGGAAGATAGTGTGGTGATTTCTTAAAGGACTAAAGACAGAAATACCATTTGACCCAGCAATCCCAATATTGGATGCATACCCAAAGGAATATAAATCATTCTATTATAAAGACACATGTACATGTATGTTCTTTATAGCACCATTTACAATAGCAATGACATCGAATCAACCTAAATATCTATCAATGATAGACTGTATAAAGAAACTGTGGTACATGTACACTAGGGAATATTATGCAGCCATAAAAAGGAATGAGACCGTGTGTTTTGCAGGGACATGGATGGAGCTGGAGACCATTATCCTTATCAAACTAACACAGGAACAGGAAGCCAAATACCACATGTTCTCAGTTATGAGTGGGAGCTAAATGATAACACGTGGACATGTAGAGGAGAACACACACTGAGGCCTTTCTGAGGGTGAGAGGCTAGAGGAGGAAGAGGTTCACAGAAAATGACTAATGGGTACAAGGCTTAATATCTGGATGATAATAAGCATCATCTAGGTAGAAAAAAACCCCTTGACACAAATTTACCTATGTAACAAACCTGCACTTTTTCTCCTTAACCTAAAATAAAAGTTTAAAAAAGAATAGAGCAACATATATATTTCTAATCTAAACTCATTAAAAATTTATTGTAAATAATGAAATATTGGTTATGTTTAGACTATACTTAATGAATCCATTTTTGAGCTGTCAGGGACACTAGTAATAAAATTGGCAAATGGTCTTAATTTGAATCAAACACTACCTTATTTGAGATACCAAGCATTTGAATTCTTATCAGTTTCTAAGCATACTTCTTTTTAGTAAGTTCAAATATTTTATTTAATTTTATGAGGATCTTTTTATTGCCTAGGTTTTAAGTTACGACTAGATGTCTAATTAATCTGTGCCTCAGACTAAATTTTAAAAAAAGTAAAGCAGAGCCTAAGATCCTTGGTCATCCCCATTCCTCTGGGTGCTGGTTCAAAATGAAACATCACCTGATGCAGAAAACCAAGTCAAGTCTAGTCAACAGAGGCATTGCCAAAAATTGGGGTGGAGGAGAGCAGGGGATGGGCAGTAAAACAAATAGCTAGATGAATGTTCAAAAAGGCAAACAACAAAGACAAACAAACAAATACAAATGGCAATTTAAAAGGATAATAGTAAATTTCCCAATTCTGATTGACATAGAGGAATAGGGGTCACATACTGTCCTGCCTGCCAAACTCTTTAGTAAGCATGTAAATCACCTTGAGACCAAGACACAAGTGATGATTTCTGAGGACGGAAAAAACAGGGCAAGACAAGACAAGGGCTCTTGTCTCCAGGGTGTGCAAGTTGTTTTCAACTTCTAGTTCCTGAGCACTTAGCTAGGGCAACAGTTGCTTGCTATTGACTCCATATTGGTATAGGACAGAAAGCTGGCCTGAGTCCAGGCATTTGACAGTCTTTGGTGATTATTCTCTACAGGGCTGGTCTTCGATTGTGCAATAAGCAAAATGTGGGGGTCTTTCCTCTCCTCTTCCTTGTTCCCTGTTCAAAGGCCTTTTACCTCTCCCAGTGAGTCCTACCTGTTAACCCAATGTTCTCCCACTGAAGTGTCAGTGACTTCATAGAATGCCCCACCCAGGCAGCTGTCTTCAAGCACTTGATATGAGAGGCTATATCAATTTCCTAGGGCTGCCATAACAAACTAGCACAAAATGTGTAGCTTCAAAAACAGAAATTCATTCTCTCAAAGTTCTGGAAGCTGAAAGTGTACAATCAAGGTGTCAGCAGGACCATGTTTCCTCTGAAAGCTCTAGGAAAGAACCCTTTTTTCTCTCTTCTAGCTTCTCATGGCTCCTGGGATTTCTTGGTTTGTCAATGTATCACTTTAATTTCTGCCTCCATCTTCACACAGGCATCTTCTCTATATGTGTCTCTGTCTTCACGTGGTCTTCCTATAAGGATACCAGTCTTTGAACTTAAGACCCATCTTAATCCAGAATAACCTATCTTAACTAATTATATCTTCAAAGACCCTGTTCCAAGTAAAGTCACATTCTGAAACTCCAGGTGGACATGAATTTTGAGAGGCACTATTAATGCAAAAGGATATATTTCTTGAATGAAAGAGAGATATTAAAAATAAAATGGCAAATGTCAGACAGTGGAACTTAGGTGAAGGTGACAGTTTGGAAGACAGGATAGACATCTGAAGACCCACAGATCCCTTCTCAAGCAGACAAATATACAACCTGAGTTGATTTTATATTTGAAAAATAATAGAATAAAACAAGTTTTAGTTATTCTGTAAACGTTAAAATTTTGGAAATACTGAAATTACATTCTTCATTTTAAATCCTACCTTAATGAATGTTCTCTGATTACAGGGTTTCTCAAGGTACAAAACGCAGTGAAAAAGCTATTCTATATTGTGACCTTAGAAACTGTCTGTTTTGTGCAGTCAGACTAAAATATTTTGCAAACAGGTCTCAAACAGAACTCTACTTGTGAAAAAACAATTCTTTTTGTGGGGAGGGGTAGAAATAAGCAAAGTGGGGGACACGGAAGGCATCAGAGAAATAGGTCATGGATATGTTAATAGGCTTGAGTTCAAACTGTGCTAATACCCATGTTATATAGGACATGCTCTTCAGGGCTCTGACGCAATTTTTTTTTCCCTGAGACAGAGTCTTGCTCTGTTGCCAGGCTAGAGTGCAGTGACATGATCTTGGCTCACTGCAACCTCTGCCTCCTGGGTTCAAGCGATCTCCTGCCTCAGCTCCCGGGCCCTAGACGCCTTCAATCAAAAAGCAGGGATAACACTTTGCCCACAATGACTGTTTTTAGAAGGCAATGGACTGTCATGGAAATACCTGATCTTTGAAGTCAGATGGGGCTGTCTCTAAATCTGTATCCATTTTTTGCTAGTTTTATCCCTGAGGCTAAGTTCCTTGATTGCCCTAAGCCTCAGTTCACTTCCATGTAGAATAGAAATAATTATACCTATCTCATGTGCTGTTCTGAGGATCAAATAAGATGTTTGCTTACACTTCTCCAAAGGTATTCAAGAGGGTCCTGATAAGTGTCATTGAGTTAGCTAGATCAGCCAACTTAAAATACATACAACTTCAAGGCCCTGCCTCTAGAGACTCTGAATTTGTAGGTCTTACTTTGGTCCTGGGAATTTGCTTTTAAGAAAATATTTCAGATTAATCTGATGCCACCTTTTGAGGACTAGCATTTGGAAACCACTGGATACCATTGCTTTTTATTTATTTTTTTTTTTTATTGCATTTTAGGTTTGGGGGTACATGGGATGAACATGCAAGATTGTTGCATAGGTACACACATGGCAGTGTGGTTTGCTGCCTTCCGTCCCCTCACCTGTATCTGTCATTTCACCCCATGCTATCTCTTCCCACCTCGGCACCCCCCGCCCCTCCCCCATTTCCCCCCAATGGACCCTAGTGTGTAGTGCTCCCCTCCCTGTGTCCATGTGTTCTCATTGTTCAACACCCACCTATGAATGAGAATATACGGTGTTTGATTTTCTGCTCTTGTGTCAGTTTGCTGAGAATGATGGTTTCCAGGTTCATCCATGTCCCTAAAAAGGACGTGAACTCATCGTTTTTAATGGCTGTGTAATATTCCATGGTGTATATGTACCACATTTTCCCTATCCAGTCTATCATCGTTGGGCATTTGGGTTGGTTCCAGGCCTTTGCTATTGTAAACAGTGCTGCAATGAACATTCGTGTGCACGTGTCCTTGTAGTAGAATGATTTATAATCCTTTGGATATATACCCAGTAATGGGATTGCTGGGTCAAACGGGATTTCTATTTTTAGGTCCTTGAGGAATCGCCACACTGCCTTCAACAATGGCTGAATTAATTTACATTCCCACCAACAGTGTAAAAGTGTTCCTATTTCTCCACATCCTCTCCAGCATCTGTTGTTTCCCGATTTTTTAATGATCGCCATTCTAACTGGTGTAAGATGGTATCTCAATGTGGTTTTGATTTGCATTTCTCTGATGACCAGTGCTGATGAGCATTTTTTCATATGTTTTTTGGCCTCCTGTATGTCTTCTTTTGTAAAGTATCTTTTCATATCCTTTGCCCATTTTTGAATGGGCTTGTTTGTTTTTTTCTTGTAGATCTGCTTTAGTTCTTTGTAAATTCTGGATATCAGCCCCTTGTCAGATGGGTAGGCTGCAAAAATTTTTTCCCATTCTGTTGGTTGCCGATTCACTCTACTGACTGTTTCTTTTGCTGTGCAGAAGCTGTGGAGTTTGATTAGGTCCCATTTGTCTATTTTGGCTTTTGTTGCCATTGCTTTTGGCGTTTTGGTCATGAAGTCCTTGCCTACACCTATGTCCTGAATTGTTTTGCCTAGATTTTCTTCTAAGGTTTTTATGGTATTAGGTCTGATGTTTAAGTCTTTAATCTATCTGGAGTTAATTTTAGTGTAAGGTGTCAGGAAGGGGTCCTGTTTCTGCTTTCTGCACATGGCTAGCCAGTTTGCCCAACACCATTTATTAAACAGGGAGTCCTTTCCCCATTGCTTGTTTTAGTCAGGTTTTTCGAAGATCAGATGGTTGTGGGTATGTTTTATTTCCTCTGAAGCCTCTGTTCTGTTCCATTAGTCTATATCTCTGTTTTGGTACCAGTACCATGCTGTTTTGATTACTGTAGCCTTGTAGTATAGTTTGAAGTCCGGTAGTGTGATGCCTCCTGCTTTGTTCTTTTTGCTTAGAATTGACTTGGCTATGTGGGCTCTCTTTTGGTTTCATATGAAGTTTAAGGTGTTTTTTTCCAGTTCTGTGAAGAAGGTCATTGGTAGCTTGATGGGAATAGCGTTGAATCTGTAAATTACTTTGGGCAGTATGGCCATTTTCACGATGTTGATTCTTCCTAACCATGAACATGGAATGTTTCTCCATCTGTTTGTATCCTCTCGTATTTCGTTGAGCAATGGCTTGTAGTTCTCCTTGAAGAGGTCCTTTACGTTCCTTGTTAGTTGTATTCCTAGGTACTTTATTCTCTTTGTAGCAATTGTGAATGGCAGTTCATTCTTGATTTGGCTCTCTTGAAGTCTATTACTGGTGTATACGAATGCTTGTGATTTTTGCACGTTGATTTTGTATCCTGAGACTTTGCTGAAGTTGTTTATCAGTTTCAGGAGATTTGGGGCTGATTTGATGGGGTCTTCCAGATATACAATCATGGCATCTGCAAATAGAGACAATTTGATTTCCTCCTTTCCAATTTGGATACCCTTTATTTCTTTTTCTTGCCTGATTGCTCTGGCTAGAACTTCCAGTACTATATTGAATAGGAGTGGTGAGAGAGGGCATCCTTGTCTAGTGCCAGATTTCAAAGGGAATGCTTCCAGTTTTTGCTCATTCAGTATGATATTGGCTGTTGGTTTGTCGTAAATAGCTTTTATTGTTTTGAGATACGTTCCGTCAATACCTAGTTTATTGAGGGTTTTTAGCATAAAGCGTCGTTGAATTTTGTCAAAAGCCTTCTCTGCATCAATTGAAATAATCATGTGGTTTTTGTCTTTGGTTCTGTTTATGTGGTGAATTACGTTTATGGACTTGCGTATGTTGAACCAGCCTTGCATCCCCGGGATGAATCCTACTTGATCATGGTGGATGAGCTTTTTGATATACTGTTGCAATCGGTTTGCCAGTATTTTATTGAAGATTTTTGCATCTATGTTCATCATGGATATTGGCCTGAAGTTTTCTTTTCTTGTTGAGTCTCTGCCGGGTTTTGGTATCAGGATGATGTTGGTCTCCTAAAATGATTTGGGAAGGATTCCCTCTTTTTGGATTGTCTGGAATAGTTTCAGAAGGAATGGTAGCAGCTCCTCTTTGTATGTCTGGTAGAATTCAGCTGTGAACCCATCTGGACCTGGGCTTTTTTTTGGGTGGTAGGCTCTTTATTGCTGCCTGGACTTCAGACCATGTTATTGGTCTATTCAGGGTTTCGGCTTCTTCCGGGTTTAGGCTTGGGAGGATGCAGATGTCCAGGAATTTATCCATTTCTTCCAGGTTTACTAGTTTATGTGCATAGAGTTGTTTGTAATAATCTCTGATGATGGTTTGGATTTCTGTGGAATCTGGGGTGATATCCCCTTTATCATTTTTTATTGCATCAATTTGGTTATTCTCTCTTTTCTTTTTAATTAATCTGGCTAGTGGTCTGTCTATTTTGTTGATCTTTTCAAAAAACCAGCTCCTGGATTTATTGATTTTTTGAAGAGTTTTTTGTGTCTCTATTTCCTTCAGTTCTGCTCTGATCTTAGTTATTTCCTGTCTTCTGCTAGGTTTTGAGTTTTTTTGATCTTGCTTCTCTAGTTCTTTCAATTTTGATGATAGGGTGTCAATTTTCAATCTCTCCTTTCTTCTCATGTGGGCACTCATTGCTATGTATTTTCCTCTAGAGTGTCCCAGAGATTCTGGTATGTTGTGTCTTCGTTCTCATTGGTTTCGAAGAACATCTTTATTTCTGCATTCATTTCGTTGTTTATCCAGTCAACATTCAAGAGCAAGTTGTTCAGTTTCCATGAAGCTGTGCGGTTCTGAGTTAGTTTCTGCATTCTGAGTTCTAACTCGATTGCACTGTGGTCTGAGAGACTGTTTGTTATGATTTCTGTTCTTTTACATTTGCTGAGGAGTGATTTATTGCCAATTATGTGGTCAATTTTAGAGTAGGTGTGATGTGGTGCTGAGAAGAATGTATATTCTGTGGATTTGGGGTGGAGAGTTCTGTAAATGTCTATTAGGTTTGCTTGTTCCAGGTCTGTATTCAGGTCCTGGATATCCTTGTTGATTTTCTGTCTGGATGATCTGTCATAATGTCTGGATAATATTGACAATGGGGTGTTAAAGTCTCCCACTATTATTGTGTGGGAGTCTAAGTCTCTTTGTAAGTCATTAAGAACTTGCCTTATGTATCTGGGTGCTCCTGTATTGGGTGCATATACATTTAGGGTCGTTAGCTCTTCTTGTTGCAGTGATCCTTTTACCATTATGTAATGTCCTTCTTTGTCTCTTTTGATCTTTGTTACTTTAAAGTCTATTTTATCAGAGACGAGAATTGCAACTCCTGCCTTTTTTTGCTCTCCATTTGCTTGGTAGATCTTCCTCCATCCCTTTATTTTGAGCCTTTGTGTATCCTTGCATGTAAGATGGGTTTCCTGGATACAGCACACTGATGGGTTTTGGCTTTTTATCCAATTTGCCAGTCTCTGTCTTTTGATTGGGGCATTTAGTCCACTGACTCTTATGGACAGTATTGTTATGTGTGAATTTGATACTGTCATTTTGATGCTACCTGGCTGTTTTGTTGGTTAGTTGATGCAGATTCTTGATTGTGTTGATGCTCTTTTACCATTTGGTGTGTTTTTGGAGTGGCTGGTACTGGTTGTTCCTTTATATGTGTAGAGCCTCTTTCAGGAGTTCTTGTAGAGCAGGTTTGGTGGTGATGAAATCTCTGAGTGCTTGCTTGTTCACAAAGGATTTTATTTTTCCTTCACTTATGAAGCTTAGTTTGGCTGGATAGGAGATTCTGGGTTGAAAGTTCTTTTCTTTAAGGATGGTGAATATTGGCCCCCAATCTCTTCTGGCTTGTAGGGTTTCTGCTGAGAGATCTGCTGTGAGTCTAATGGGCTTCCCTTTGTGGGTAACCCGACCTTTCTCTCTGGCTGCCCTTAGCATTTTCTCTTTCATTTCAACCCTGGTGAATCTGACGATTATGTGCCTTGGGGTTGCTCTTCTTGAGGAATATCTTTGTGGTGTTCTCTGTATTTCCTGGATTTGAATATTGGTCTGCCTTGCTAGGTTGGGGAAGTTTTCCTGGATAATATCCTGAAGAGTATTTTCCAGCTTGGATTCATTCTCTTCATCACATTCAGGTACACCTATCAGACGTAGATTAGGTCTTTTCACATAGTCCCACATTTCTTGAAGATTTTGTTCATTCCTTTTTGCGCTTTTTTCTCTGTTCTTGCCTTCTCTTTTTATTTCATTGAGTTGATCTTCGACCTCTGATATCCTTTCTTCTGCTTGTTCAATTCGGCTGTTGAAGCTTGTGCATGCTTCACAACGTTTTCGTGTTGCGTTTTTCAGCTCCATCAATTCACTTATACTCCTCTCTCTGCTGTCAATTCTCGTCAGCAATTCGTCCAATCTTTTTTCGTTCCTCTTTTCTTTGCGTTCGGTTTGAACATGTTCTTTTAGCTCACTGTAGTTTCTTACTACCCACCTTCTGAAGTCTGATTCTGTCATTTCGTCACCCTCCTTCTCCATCCGGTCTGGTTCCCTTGCTGGTGAGGAGTTGTGATCCCTTTTAGGAGAAGAGGTGTTCTGGTTTCGGGAGTTTTCATCCTTTTTGCGCTGGTTTCTTCCCATTTTTGTGGGTTTATCCACCTGTTGTCTGTCTCTCTTCCAAGGAGTTGGAGCTTTATGAGTTTCTGTTGCACTACTGCCTTTTTTGATTTTTCTTTCAGGTATGACCCACCCAGCTAGCAGCACGCCTAGCCACTGCCTGCCCGCAGGGGCTTTGCTGAGCTGCTGTGGGCTTCGCCCAGCTGCCCTGAGCTCTTCCCTGCAGTCCTTTTTATATGGGCGTAGTTAGAACTGTCTTGGCAATGGTGGCCCCGCCTCTGTTATGGAGGACTCTCTCTGTTGTGGCAGGTTACCTCGGCAACGGCGGGTTGCCTCGGCAATGGCAGCCTGCCTCCGTAGAGGTGGAGAGTCTCAGTAATGGTGAAAGCCCCTCCCCCAGGGAGCCGGACCGTCTGGGTTCAGCTGTGCTTGATTTGAAGGGCTCAACCCAGAGGGTTTCCAATTACTGTTTTTGTTTTCGTTGTTGTTGGGGGTGGAGGGGTGGGACCAACCGAGCCTGATCACCTGGCTCCCTGACTCAGAGTCTTTTCTTTTAAGTTGAAAGACCCCGCATTCCGGTCGCTTGTTGAAAAGGCGCAGGGATCTCCCGTGCTGTGACTCACGGAGTCGGCTCGAACTGCGGCGCCGGCTCCTGGCGGAATTTTTGCCTAAGAATCTCCTGGCCTGTCTCGCTATTTCAGATGAATGGGCAACTCTGCCGTCTCAGGGCTCTGCTTGCCAGCTAAGAGGGCTCCCAGACCAGTGGCTTTTGTAGGGAGAACCGCAGCAACAGGGCGTGGTCACAGCAGCCGCGCGGGCGGAATCAGCCCCACGGGGGCCAAAACAGCTGCACCGGCTGGGACTGCGAAGCTGGCGACCCCTCTGCCTGGGTATCTCCTGGTCTGTGGGCAATAAGAGTTCGTCTGGAAATGCGGTGTCCACTCACCCTCTGCACTTTCACTGGGAGCTGAAGTCCTAAGCTGATCTTAGGCGGCCATCTTCCCAGCATTCGCCGATACCATTGCTTTTTAAGTATCTTGTTTAAAATGCAATGTGCAATTCACATACAGTACGATACACAAATCTCCAGTGACTTTTAAGATATGCATATAGCTTTGTGACTACCACTCAGATGAACATATAGATTATTTCTGTCACCCACGAAGTTTCTTCTGCTCATTCTCAGTCAACACTCCTTCATCCCCAGAGGTAACTACTGCTCAGACTTGTAGCACTGTTGATTGGATTTTCCTGTTCTTTTTTTTTTTTTTTTTTTTCAATTTCAGCTTTTATTTTATTTTATGCAACTGCAGTTTTGTTCCATTGAGAATACACTTGATGTTGAAGTTTGGAGTATGGATCCCATCACCCAAATAGTGATCATATACCCAATAGGTAGTTTTTCACCCCACACCTCCCACCCTTCCTTCCCTCTACTCTCTATTAGTCTGCAGTGTGTATTGTTCCCATATCTATGTTCATGTGTACTCAGTGTTTAACTCCTACTTATAAGTGAGAACATGGCATATTTGGTTTTCTGCTCCTGCCTTCATTCACTTTGGATTATGGCCTCCATCGAGCTCCAACCATGTTGCTACACAGGACAGAATTCCATTCTTTTTATGGCTGCATAATATTCCATTGTGTATATGTACAACATTTTCTTTATCCAATCTACCATTGATGGCACCTGGGTTGGTTACATGTCTCTGCTATTGTGAATAGCACAGCAAAGAACATACAAGTGCATGTGTCTTTTTGGTGTAATGATCAATTTTCCTTTGGGTACACTCAGTAGTGAGATTGCTAGGTCAAATGGTAGCTCCATTTTTAAGTATGTGAGACACTGGCAAACTGTTTTCCACAGTAGCTGGACTAATTTACATTCCCATCAACTATATATAAGTATTTCCTTTTCTCCAATCTCACTAGCATCTGTTGTTTTTTTGACTTTTATTGATAGCAATTCGGCCTGGTGTGAGATGGCATCTCACTGTGGTTTTTATTTACACTTCTCTGATGATCAGTGATGCTGAGCATTTTTTCATATATGTGTAGGTCACTTGTATGTCTTCTTTTGAGAACTGTGTGCTCATGTCCCATTGCTTAGTTTAATTAGGTTCTGCTTGTCTATTTTTGGTTTCGTTACAAATGCTTTTTGTGACTTAGCCAAAAATTATTTTCCAAGGCCAATGTCAAGAAGAGTATTTTCTAGATTATCTTCTAGGATTTTTATAGCTGGAGGTCATCCATTTAAATCTTTGATATATTTTGAGTTAAGTTTTGTATATGCTAAAATATAAGGTTTGACCAGTCTTCTGCATATTGCTAGTCAGTTATCCCAGTACCATTTATTAAATACAGAGTCCTTTCCCCATTGCTTGTTTTATCAGGTTTTGACTGTTATTGAACTTTATATAAATGGTAACATTTACTCCTTTGTTTCTGGCTTTTTTCATTTGACGTCATGTATCTGAGAATCATCTATGTGCTTATATGCATCAGCAGCAATTACAGTAAGTTCTTACTCTACACAGAAACATTAAACATTCAAGCTAAAAGAGACTGCAAAGATTATATATCAGGGATATTAGATCTCAGGCTTAAATATATACAATGAACCAGACAGAGAAAGCAAAAGAGTAAAGCAGGTAGTTTTTTTTGTTTTTTTTGTTTTTTTTTAATTGAAGCAGGTAGTTTTAATGCAACTAGGGAGTACTAGAACCATAGAAAACTAGAGTTGTTTCCCAGCTAAAGGAAGCAACCAGTATATACTGAGTTCCTGTTGGCTCTTGCCATGTGGAAACATGAGCCTAGTATAGCCAGATTTCCCAGTTTCTCAAGAGAAGTTGAAAATATGGATTGTTCTGTTAAATCTTCTGATTTTTAATCAACTTTAAGTACAGACAAATCAAAACATATCTGCAGACTAAATCAAGCCCATGGGTGATCAGTTTGCAATATCTGACTAATTTAGTCTCCCCTCTTTTAGATAAGCATGTAAGACTCAAAAAGGAAGGGGCTTATCCACGGTCACACAGAAATTTGAGAGCAGAATTGAAAACAGCTAAGCATAATAGCTTAGAGCACAGAATATGAATACAGATTTCCTGAGATGAAGTCCCATCACTGCAATTTGCCAGCTATGTGACCTCTTGGCACATTATTTAGCCCTTCTGGGCCTCAGGTTTATTTTTTGATCCATGAAATGGAAGGAGAAAGGCTTACTTTGCAGTGTTGTTGGGAGAACTGAATGAATTAATATATGTAAAGAGCTTAGGATAGTACCTAGTGCAAAGTAAGTGGTATAGAAGTGTTAGCTTTGTTGTTGATGACGATGATATTATTCCCATAGGTAAGGCATGGGAATAGTAATAGTATTTGTCATTTCTGATGAGTTAATTTCTTCAGGAAAGATTGCCAATATGTGATACCAGGACATTTCTAAATTGTCAGGCTTGATGTGAAAACAGCATTTAAATGGATCATTAATGTAAATTCCACATTAATCAAAACATGTTCAAGTGATTTTTTAGCTCAGAAATGAAAGGAAAAACTGCCAGTAGAAGAATCATGTTAAAATCTGTGTTCCTAATATGTGAAAAATAGACTCCTTTTGTGAACAGTTGGACTTTAGCTCCAACCAAAATGAATTTTTATTGAATCGTAAGACAGTCTGTACAGTTTGTCAGAGATGTAGGTATCTTAGTTGATAACGTAAAAGCTGTGAGGAATAGAAAAAATATAATTCTAATACCAATTTTTATTGTATAGTGCTTTGGAATTTTTAAAGGTTTTTTCACAAATATGAGAATCCTAGTTTGTTGGGAATAGAAAGCACATAGGAGATCTCCCAACATCCCTCATTTTCTAGATGAGGCAACACACCCAGAGAGATTGCTACATGCCCAGAATCACACAACTAGGCTGTGGCAGAACAAGAATTCAGCTCCTGTAACTCGTCAGAAAATACTACTATAGGAAATAATTAGATACTAACTGAGAACTACAGTCAATGCGGCTGCATTTGCAACATTAGCACAGAACAGAAAGAGGAGGAGTGGCGGGCTAAGGAACTCCCATAAGGCTGCTTGGAAGAGGCATCTTCTGAGGTAGGCCTAGAAAAAAGGTTCAAATTTCTAAAGGTGGAATGCCAGTCAGACGGCATAGCCATGTAAAAAGGGTAGGGTGAAGGTGTCATGTGGGTGGGAAGGCTAGTAGTGTATAGGCAAAAGTGAAGGGAAGCATTGCAAGGAAGGGAAGATAAGGTTGCATTCTAGAGGATTTTGAATACTAAATAAATAAACCTGCACATGAGACCACGACCTGATAGTAAGGATTCTATTTTCCTTAAAGGAAATGTGTCCTCACATTTTTAAAAGAATTCAAATGGTGCAGAAAAATGTAAGTCAAAAACTGAAAGTCTCTTCAATCTTCACAACCCAGAGTCACCATGATTAACAGTTTCTGGTGAAATGTGCCAGAAATATCTCTAAATAGTTCTTTTTAAATCACAATCTTTATTTTTCATATTGTTATCTACTACTGTCGCCTTGATGTAGCACAGTGACTGGATTGCGCTATACCTGGGTTATACAAATGGTGAAAGCAAAAAGTGCCCATAAGTCCTGCCTAGCCTGCTTAAAGAGAACTGGAAAAAGTAATCGCTAAGTTCCCTCTAAAGATTTAGAAAGCCAAAATGGCTTTTCAGTTTTTAACAAATAATTTATCAGTGTAATCCTTCCCATTTGCACATGCTGATAGAGTTGACTCTGCTGGCATGCATGAAGAACATACAAATGTCCCAGGAATCTGATGTGACTCCTCACTAATGATATTTTATGCTTCAGTCTTCCAGCCAGAAAATAATCAGAAACTAAGAAGGGGCCTCTCTTTCTGTCAGGGGTACACACAAAGAATGCAATTTTAGGTATTCCAGCCATGCCAAAAAATCAAATAGGGTAGTGACAAGAACAAAATAATGGCAGAAATGAAGTGGAAGGAAGTGGGAAAATGGAATTTGGTTATGTAAATATTCTCCTACAGGAAGCGATTGAGATGAAATAGCTAAACCAAGAAGTCCATGCTGGGGTTAGTATGAGACGGTTGTGCCTGTTTAATACCTGACTCAAAGGTGAAGGAAAATTTAATCATTCTGAATATGAGGGAAATCACAGCCAGAATTACAGTGTTAAGAAAACATACATTCAAAAGCTCTTGAAAACATTAAGAGAAGATCAACTGATAGATCATATTAAAAATCTACCAGGTGTTCTTGGGTGTGAGGAACTATTAATGGATACCAGGATCTTAGTAAATTAATAAAATATTTAGTGCAGTTAGAAATTGCCAGAATCACTTATTTCTTGACCATGTACATGTAAAATATTTGCTTTTTATTGCCATCTCTCTGCTAAAACTCAACTTTCTCTTTGAGTATCTCTGTATTGCATTATATGTCTATGAACTTACACATTTCCTTCATATACCCTAGGTTTTATTCAAACTGAACTGTTGCTTTTCCCCATTCATAAGCTGAAGTTCCTATTCCTTGTGCTTTTGTTCTCATGATTTCCTTCATTGGAGATTGTATTAGTCTGTTCTCGTGCTGCTAATAAAGACATACCAGAGACTGGATAATCTATAAAGAAAAGAGGTTTAATTGACTCACAGTTCCACATGGCTGGGGAGGCTTCACAATTCTGGCAGGAAACAAAAAGGAGCAAAGTCACATATTACATTGCAGCAGACAAGAGAGAACTTGTGTAGGGGAACTCCCCTTTATAAAACTATCAGATCTCATGAGACTTATTCACTATCATGAGAACAGCACTGGAAAGACTCACTGCCATGATTTGATTATCTCTGACCGGATCCACCCCACAATGAGGGAATTATGGTAGCTACAATTCAAAATAAGATTTGGGTGGGGACATAGCCAAACTATATTATTCCATCCCAGCACTTCCATAATCTCATGTCCTTACATTTCAAAAACAATCTTGCCTTCCCAACAGTCCCCCAAAGTCTTTACCAATTTCAGCATTAACTAAAAAGTCCACAGCCCAAAGTCTCATCTGAGACAAGGCAAGTTCCTTCCTTCTGTGAGCCCATAAAAAGGAAAAACAAGTTACTCTCTAGATACAGTGGAGGTACATGCATTCGGTAAATATACCTGTTCCGAATGGGGGAAATTGTCCAAAACAAAGGGACTAGAGGCTCCCTACAAGTCTAAAATCAAATAGACAAGTCATTAAACTATAAAGTTTCAAAATAATCTCCTTTGACTCCATGTCTCATGTCCAGGGCACACTGATGCAAGAGT